>NC_139020.1:113218340-113908247 GCF_964662115.1 Mustela nivalis
TACCTAAGCTATTCTGTCCCCATTTAGCTGGAACTATGCAGGCTTGTGTGTGTGTGTGTGTGTGTGTGTGTGTGTGTGTTGGAACAGGAAACAGGGAACAGAGCTGTGAGTCAGTTGTCTGGAAATCAGAGTCCAGGGGCTATCACTGACTTGTTTTTCTTTTTCAAGATTTTATTTATTTATTTGTCAAAGTTGGAGGGGCACAAGCAGGGGGAGTGGCAGGCAGAGAGAGAAGCAGGTCCCCTGCTGAGCAGGGAGCCCAGTGTGGGTGGTACCCCATCCCAGGCCCCTGGGATCATGACCTGAGCCAAAGGCAGATGCTTAACCCACTAAGCCACCCAGATACCCCTACTGACTTGTTTCTGTTGCAAATCAAAGTATATATTCTTTTTTGCCTCTGCCACAAAGCAAAAGCCAGGGGCCCCCACATTCTTCTCTGGCCGTGGTGCACTAGGATCTAGTGGTCACATGACACTGAATATTAGTTACTAACTTGCTGTTTGAGTCATAGGGCCCTTGCTGGAGAGGGCTCACTGAGGGCATAGAACCAGTCATGTGCTAGCAAACCAATCCTCCAAGAGGGAAAAAACCCAAATTTGTAGCACCTACCAGTTTCCTGGTGTAAATACTCCCACTACAGCCGATTTCAGGCTACCAACAGTTTAAGCTGCTCACAAAATTCCTGAAAATTTAGCAACCTGCTCTAATGAGCCAACACAAACCAGTTCTAGCACATTGCTGCTTAAAGGAACTTCTCATGTGATGGGGAGAGAGGAAAAATACAAACAGCCCTTTAGGGACAAGACCTGCCCCATCTGCTGTTACAGGGAATTTCCCTGTGTTTGGATGTAAAGATTTCATCTCTGATGACAAAAGAGCAATTGTACTGGAGATGGGAAAACTGTGCTCAAGTCTCAGCTTTCTTAGAAGTAATGTGTTTATTTCTTGGAATTTCAATGTTAATGGAATGATATTACCCACCTCACAGGGTGGTTGATTATCTAACGAACACTTACACAGAATTTACTATCCCCTAGACACCGTTTAGTACTTTAAACATACTCATTTAATCTTTATAATAATACTATGGGGTGAGGCGCCTGCGTGGCTCGGTGGTTTAAAGCCTAAGCCTCTGCCTTCGGCTTTGGTCATGATCTCAGGGTCCTGGGATCGAGCCCCGCATCAGGCTCTCTGCTCGGCGGGGAGCCTGCTTCCCCCTCTCTCTCTGTCTGCCTCTCTGCCTACTTGCGTTCTCTGTCAAAAGCAAACAAACAAAAAAACTTAAAAAAAATAATAATACTGTGAGGTAAATACTATGATGAATTTAGAGCTGAAAAGACCAAAGTACAGATTATTTAAATTCTCTAAGGTCACACAACTAGCAAGTAATAGAGGTGGGATTGAAATCTGCTCCAGAGTCTATGCTTTTACCTTCTACAACCCCATGTCAAAGCCAGCCTGTTTTTATAAGTAGTTTTATGGGAACATAACCATGCTCATTCACTTACATATTATCCGTGGTTACTTTTGTGATACAACAGGAGAGTCCTCACAAAGCCCATGTGACCTGCAAAGCCCAAAATATTTATTATCTGGCCCTTCACACACACACACAATAAAAGTTGTCTGAAGTTGTCTGACCCCTGCTCTATGATACCCTACCTGTTTGAATGGGGTGAGACTATAGTCCCCAGGGTCAAGCTTGTTCTGAAATTGTGTTCTGGGCCAATAAGACAAGTAGAAAAATCATATCAAGACTGTAACTGAACCCAAAGTTTTCACTATAACAATTGTATCAGTGCAGTCCCATTAAAATGTAAGCTTCAGTAGCAAATGATCCATGGAAATGAGTATTAATAGAAACATGTATCTGAATTCATGAGATCCCAACATCTCAGGGGTGGAATTATTTCACAGATTGTTCATTCCAACCCCAACTCTTCCCTTGGAGATATTGTTTCAGGTTTCTAAAGTTAATGCTGGAAATCCCTCGTGATCATCCCTTGAGTCCTGCAAGATGATTCCCGTCTATAGACATGGGCTTTGGGGGGTTTTTGGTTTTGTTTTGCTTTATTTTTAAAGATTTCGTTTATTTATTTGACAGAACGAGAGAGCATAAGCAGGGGAGCGGAACAGTAGAGGGAGAGGGAGAAGCAGACTCCCTGCTGCATGGAGAGCCCGATGCAGGGCTTGATCCCAGGACCCTGAGATCATGACCCAAGCCAAAAGCAGACTCGTATCTGTCTGAGCGACCCAGGCGCCCCATCATAGGGTTCTTGCACAGCAGAGCAAAGGCATCTCTTTTACGGAATCCGGCCTCAGGCTCACATCTCTACACCTGTTCTGTCTCCAAGGAGCTCCACCACATGGCTGTTTCAAATGCCAAGCAGAGAAACTCCTCAAAGCCTATCACACCAACCTGCAGGAAAGTCATTAAAAACTTTCCCCTGACCTTTGCAGCTACTTCCTGTGAGTCTCTCAGGGACTACTAGTGACTTGTGACCTATTTTGATCTGACAGTTCTGGCTACCAGGATAAATGAGGAACAAGCCCAGCTACATTTGGTCAACTGTTTCCTTTGGGCTCCTGGCACCAAAAAAATAATTGTTCAGTGAAAGGACTGCAGGTCAGACGGGCGCCTAATTGCCCCACTCAGGTCGGGAGATTTTCATTTCACTGTAAACCATGGGTCAATACCTCAAGAGCACCAGAAGGCTGTTGGTCACCTTGTGTTTGCTGGAAACTGTTGCTTCCTTATAATCGTAGAGGAAAAGAACCCATGTGCTCTTCTTGTTAAGTTTTTTTTTTTTTTCCCCCTCAAAGCAGAGATGCCTCACTGGACTGGGTAAATTAAGGAGACACTGGTTGAACTCCTGTGTGAAAGTCCCATTGCCAAGGAATTTCTTTCATAAACATTCAAAAGTGAGTTGATCCAAAACATGCTTCCCCCAGGAGGTTACCTGTAATCTAATCCCGCCTAGGAAGCACAGTGCAAACAGCTCGAGGTGCTGCAAATTCCACACAGCTGCACAAAATGGAGAGACAGGAAGACCTCAAGGTAGAGAACATCAGAAGCGTGTCTCGATTTCCACACTGTTCTTTGGCACCACGCTCCTTAAATACATTTAAGTCACTCATTATTACTGGTCAAAACAAGCAAAGCGGAAGTTCTTGGGGCTTTACTAAAAATTCCCTTCGCGATTTTGTAAGCTATCTGATTTTTTAAGGTATATTTATGAATTTATCAACTTAATTTCATTTTTAAATATACATATATACATATCTAAATATTCACAGACTACTTTCAAGCTCCAAGACAAAAGGCAGAGGCATGTACACCTTTTTATCACTTACAACATGTGGCCAGAGTAGTAGGTGGTCAGTAATTGCTCTTGTTGACATGTAACCTTCTTGAAGATAGGAACTTTCTCTATTCTGTTCATTCTGATAGCCCCAGAAACTAGAACAGTGATCAACAGGTAGTACCACTCAATAAATATTGAATAAATTGGCCTATACCCTTAAATGCAGGAGAAGGAGGTTTAGAATTCGCAATACATTTTTCAGTAAATTCAGTCCTCCCTGTAAGGAATCAATCAGAGAGTTAGAGTCAATAGAAGATACATATTGACAAATAATGAAAGATTTTTTGCAAGCATTTGGCTGACATGATTGTGGAGGCTGACTGGCAAGGCTGAAATCTGCAAGGCTGGTCCCTAGCACTCTTGGACGGAATTTCTTCTATGGGGAAAGCCTCAGCTCTACTTGTAAACCTTTCAGATGGTTGAATTAGGGATGCCTGGGTGGCTCAGTTGGTTAAGCATTTGGCGGCATCTTGGGTCATGGTCCCAGGGTCCTGGAATCAAGTCCCAGCAGGGGGATCCTTGCTCAGCGGGGAACCTGCTTCTCCCTCTGCCTGCCTCTCCCCCTGCTTGTGTATGCACACTCTCTCTCTGACAAATAAATAAAATATTAAAAAAAATAATAACAAACAAACAAATGGTTGAATTAGTCCCATTCATATTCTTTAGGATAACCTCCTTTACTTAAAGTCAATGGATTATGGAATTTGAAAACATGTCCGAAATACCTTCGTAGCAACATCTAGATTAGTGTTTTATTGACTAGCTGGAGCTATAGCTTAGCCAAGGTGACACTCCAAAAAGACATAGGAAAATCAGTAAATGTAATATACCATGATAATAGGATAAAGGACAAAACCCACATGATCACAATAATAGATGGAGAGAAAATACTTGACAAAATTCAGTACCCTTTCATGATAAAAATATTCATGCCAAAGTTCATAGCATTATTTATAATAACCAAAAAGCGAAAACAATCCAAATGTTCATCAACTGATAAATGAATAAACCAAATATAGTATATCCATACAATGGAATGCTATTTGGCAATTTAAAAAAATGAAACATGGCTATATGTTACAACATGGATGAACCTTGAAAACGTTATATTAAGTAAATGAAGTCAGCCACAAAGGGTCACATATTATATGATTCCTTTTCCCTTTTTTTTTTTAACATTTTATTTATTTAAGAAAGAGAGAATGCTTCTGGGTTGGGTGAGGGTGGGGAGCAGCAGAGGAGGCAGGAGAGGGAAATAGTCTCCAGCAGGCTCTGCAATGAGTACACAACCCAGAGCTCAACCCACAACCTTGAAATCACTACCAGAGCCAAAACCAAAGGTCGGTCACTTAACAGACTGAGCTGTCCAGAGCAGGCAAGTCCACAGAGATAAAAAGTAGACCAATGGTGGGTTGCCAGGACTGGGGGAAGGTGTGAATAGGGAGTGACTGCTGATGCCTACAAGTTTCTTCTGGGGATCATAAAAATATTCCATGGTCATACAGTGGTGATGGTTTTACCACTCTGTGAATATGCTATAAACCACTGGTCTGTATACTTTAAAAGGGTGATTTTTGTGGTATGTGAGTAATATTTTAATAAAGGTGTTATGTCCAAAGAAATAGTATATTTACAAAGGGTTTTAAATAACATAGTAAGGGCCACAGGCCATGGTTCAGCAGTGCTTTATGTGAAGCTTCTATTCCTCTGAGTAGCATAATTCAATTCTTTCTTTGAATTAGACCATCAGAAGGCTCCAAATAGAATCATATTAATTTGGTGCACACAATCACACTCACAAAGCTTCATCTGAATATTTTACCCACAGTTTATAACAACCACATGGAGCTTACTTCTGTACTTTTTGCACAAATAATGAGGACATGGCCCATCCCATCATCACACCACTATTGTTCCTTGTGTTACAGTATATTTCATGAAAATTTGATGTTATAGCTTATTTTAGGAAAAGCAATATCCCTTTGGAATTATCCTTTCTGATAATCAAAACTATACAACTGATTTTAATTTCTTTTTAGCCTGGGAGGAAACTCAGTTGAACCATGGCAATTACAATGATTGAAATAATTAACATTTTTATCTCCGTTTTTTTTGTTCTGTTTTTCTTCTTCTGTTCTTAATTTGCTATTTGATTGCAGGGAATTTTGGTGTAAGTCACCTCAAATCCCAAAATTTATTTGAAGGATTGGTCCAGGATTTTTTTTTTTAAGATTTTATTTATTTATTTGACAAACAGAGATCACAAGTAGGCAGAGAGACAGGCGGGGGTGGGGGGGGGGAGTATGCTCCCTGCTGAGCAATGAGCCTGATGTGGAGCTCGGTGTGGGGCTCGATCCCAGGACCCTGGATCATGACCAGAGCCAAAGGCAGAGGCTTTAATCCATTGAGCCACCCAGGCATCCCTGGAGGATTGGTCCAGGATTTTAGACAAAGGTTCAATATTTAATCATGCCTCACCTTAAATCAAGGTTTTTCTTTTCTTTTCTTTTTTTAAAAGATTTTATTTATTTATTTGACAGGCAGTGAAATAGTGAGAGAGGGAACACAAGCAGAGGGAGTGGGAGAGGAAGAAGCAGGGTTCCCGGTGCTCCTAAATCAAGTTTTTTCTATACTGGCACTTTTGACATTTTGAGCTAGATAATTGGGAAGTGGGGGTTGGGTGGGCGGTTGCTCTGTGCATTGTAGGATATGCAAGAGCATCTTCGGCCTCCACCCAGTAAATATCAGCAGCAGCTCCCCAGTTTAACAACCAAAATGTATGGATACATTGCCAAATGTCCTCTGGAGGACAAAATTGCTCTCAACAGAAAGCCATTGCCATTAAACCATCATTGGAAAAAACTGACCTCACCACGCTTCCCAGTAACTCTTGAAAAGTATCTGAAATGCTTCACTCTAAATGGATAGGTGATAAATAGACAGATACATAGATCGATACATAGATACATACACAGATACATACATAGATTCATACTTTGCTGGCTTACTTGTGATAAAACCAGGACATCTCTTCACTTGGGGCCAATTCCTAAAGGAGATCCGCTTCCAGGTAGATCTCATATTACAAGGGAATCATTTTCTGATCTATTATGTCATTTGAGCCCTATGATCCATTAAAAAGGAAATTATTATTATCCCAATTTTTTGAGGAGGAAACTGAAGAGTGAAAATGATCAACTTCTGGGCCAAAAGCCAAATTCAGTGCTGCTCCCCTTACGGCTGGGGAAAGTGCCCTTTCTCCCTTTCTGTCCAAATATCACAGCTATCTTGCCCTAGGTGGGTAAACATTAGGGATGGAGTTCTATAAAGCTAAAGATGGTCTTACAAAGCACCAACCATCTAAAACAGTGTTTCACCCAGTCAAAACCGAGAAAACAAGATTACCCCTTCCCAGAGGACCTCATACAGTAATTAAAAAATGCACACATTTCCATTAGTTCTAGCTTTCTATTTACGGAGAACGCAGGGGATGGAGGAATGAGTTAGACACTGGTAGGGAACAATCAATCAAATGCAGAAGTGGGAACACTTTATAAGACAACTGGTCTGAACTTTTCCAAAAAGTCAGTATCTTGAAAATAAACAATCAAAAACAAAACCATGGAGGGACTGTTTTAGAATAAAACGGACCAACAAAACATAACAATCCAATGCAATTTGTAAACTTTGATTGGTATCCTGGTAATATATAAAAGGAATTCTTAGAATGAAGAGAATTTTGAGTTTGGACTAGGTATAAGATTATGGAATCAGTTTTAGTTTTCTTAGATGTGATAATGGTGTTGTTCTTATTCTTAAGAGATACCTGTGGAAAGTATTTCAGGATAAATGCCATGATATCTCGATTCTCAAATGGCTTGATGACAGCAAAACAAGAGAGATGATAGATGGATAAAGTAAATACAGTAAAATATTAACATTTTTAAAAATGTAAATGGAAGCTATGAAGGAGTTTGTTGTACTATTCTTTCCATTTCTCTGAATGTATGAAATACTTTCATAATAGAAAGTTGAAGGGAGGGGTGCCTGGGTGGCTCCATCGGTTAAGGGTCTGCCTTCAACTCAGGTCATCAACCCAGGGTCCTGGGATTGAGCCCCACAGGAAGCCTGCTTCTCCCTCTCCCATTCCCCCTGCTTGTATTCCTCTCTCACTGTCTCTCTGTGTCAAATAAAGAAATAAAATCTTTAAAAAAAAAAGTTGAAGGGACATTAACAAGCTTCCTTGATGTACTGATTTTGGAGTAACCCACATGTCACTTTGGGTGGGGTGTACATGGGGAGACTTTGAGGACCCCAAGAGCCCCCATAGTGGTGAACAACATTCTTTGTACAGATGGGACTCTACCTTCCTCTGGGGAGATGTTCTATAGCTCCTGATAATTTTCAAAGGGGACCCAGAAAGGCCTTGAGGCTTGCCTGGGGATTTTAGGTCTGGGGCTGCATGAGATGCATGAGATTCTTGGTCTTAGAGACATTTTCTGGTGGCTTAAGCCACATACTGGAAATGGCTGCCTAAAGGCATAGGATCTTAGAACCCTCCTTCTCTGCTAGCCTACCCTGGCTCCCTCCTCCCCGCCACGTGGTCTCCTTGGCATTCTTCCCAAGCAAGAGGCACACACAGTCTTTGGGCATTGCTTTGCCTGGTCCTTCTTGCAGCTCTGTCCTCCAAATGTGTGATTGCCTAACAGCCTCACCTTCCCCACCTATGCTCAGGTGGCTCCATGTGGCGAATCTCCTGTTTAATTCTGCAGCTCCCCCTCCCCCCAATAATACTGGGACCAACCTCTAATTTTTTCCATAGAACTGGTCTCCTAACTTTATCATACTTTTTTGTTTATGGTCAGTTTTCCCTGTTAGAAAATAAGCTCCCCAAGAACAGACATCTTCGTTTTATCTGCAGATAAAATCCCAAATGCTTAAAGCAGGGCACAGTACAGAGAAGCCACGCAATACTGGAAACATTGGTTGAATGAACATTCTCTCTCTGCAAATCAGGATTTAATTTCCACTGAAAAGGGACCACAAAGAGGCAAGGTTGGGGGGCGGGGGGGGGCAGAAAAGATGGAGGACAGAGGTTATACTGAATGTTTTCATTGTTTAAAAGATGGGCTGTGGGCTTTGGGGTTGATGAAATATACAAACGGGCATTGGAGCTGTGGCTCCCCGTGTCTTGCATAATGTCAGCTAGCGCTTCTCTGTACTCGAAAGAGATTAGCAGCATCTCTTCCCGCCTGAGGGCTTACATGTTGCAATTCTCTTGTAATAAGTTCCTAAATATTTAATACTTGAATGACTTCCTAATAGGGTGTTGATTTACTACATCATAGGCATAATTAAGAGGCATCAATTCAGGTCTGTTGGGATTAAATTTAAAGCCTGAAAGCTTAGCTTTCAGAGCCAAGCAAATCAGACAACAGCAGCATATGATGCAGGGAAACATTGACACACAAGCTCAGACTTGCAGCTGTGTTTTTCTAAGATCCTCACCTTTGCTTCGGGCCCCCTGGGCTACACCTTCTTCTGAGTGAGCAAAACCCAGATGAACCCCGAGGGCTGCTCTCATGGTGGGACTCCGTGGTGGGTCCCACAGTCATAGTACTTTTCAAGCGTGGGGAGGAGACCCTGAGCTAACATTTATGGAGACAGCTTCCCTCTCATCTGCAAGTGCAGATGAATGTAGGTGTTCATTGTGAAATTTCACCAAAAACTGAGGCTCAGCGTCAGAGGAAAAAGTATCGCACGTAGCACCTAAACATGCCATATGTTCTGCTAGTAACATTTCATTGCAAACATGCATGTGTTATCTGACCAAGACCTCCAGTTACAGATCAGCAAATGGATGGACTGGGAAGGGATTATGAAAAGCTCTGACAAAATATGGACAGGCACTTGTGATCTCTGTCTGTCAAATAAATAAAATCTTAAAAATAAAAACTTATAAAAAATTAATAATAATAAAAAAAATATATGGACAGGCTTTCTTTCCCCACTCTCATCATATTGTGCACCTGGGCCTCTCAGTTTCCCCAAATCACAAAATCCTTCTCTTCCCTATGAATTCATCTCGTCCCTTTCTTAAAAATTATTTATTTATTTATTTATTTGAGAGAGAGCAAGTGAACAAGAACAGAGGCAGAGGGAGAGGGACAAGTGGAGTGTCCACTGAAAGCCCGACATGGGGCTCCATCCCAGGACCCTGAGATCATTACCTGAGTGGAGGGCAGATGCTTAACCTCCTGAGTCACCTAGTAGCCCCTCATCCCTTTTTTTTTTTTCTTGCAAGATTACCCAAATCATTATTGGCCTCCATTCACAGTGGAATCCATCACCTCTGCTCACTTGCTTCTGGATTATGAGATGTAGGGAAAATAGGCTTAATGAGAACTTTCTTTAAAAAAAAAAAAACCCTTCTGTTTGTGGTTGTTGTTGCCATCGCCCATTGAAGAATTATTTTGTGAATGACTGCCTTGTGTTTTAGAGTGTGCCAAGCACTGGAGAAACAACAGTACGAAACTGATCCTATTTCTAGGGGTTGATAGTCTAACATGGTAAAATCAGAGAAATAAGAAACCAGGAAATTGAAATACAGAAAGAGAGATGCTGCAAAGGAGTAAGTACAGATGGTTGTGGAAACTTCCTGGTTACGTAAGGGACACTTTTGATAAACAGCGCGGTACAAATCTCTGAAATAGGAAGCGAGAATGAAGACAAACATCCATAATGGCACAACCTGGGGGAGGCACTGTGCACAGCGTGCCTGTTTCCTTTCTGTCGCTTTCACTCGTTTTCATTTGGTTGTGCTTATCCTGAAGGTAGAATCTTTCATCTGACTTTTTCCCACTTAATACAAGAATATGAACATTTCAGGGCACTCGGGAGGCTCAGTGGGTTTAAGTGTCTGCCTTCAACTCAGATCATGATCACAGGGTCCTGGGATCGAGTTCCGTGGAGGGGGGGGGTCCCTGCTCAGTGGGGAGCCTGCTGCTCCCTCTGCCTCTCCACCTCCCTCTTCCTGTGCTCTCTCTCTCTCGCTCTGCACTTTCTCAGATAAATAAATAAAATCCTTTCAAAAAGATACGAACATTTCCCCCCATTAGTAAAAATTGGTTTTGTGCATTATTTAACCATATTAATAATGCTGTCATCTCCTTATCTAGCCCCCCATTGTTCATCGTTTACATTAAACGCTGTTTTCATTCATATTAATTCATTCTGCATTTATTGAACTCTTACCTTTCAAGAATCAGGCACTGGGTTTGATGATACAGAAATGAGTATGTCTGGGCCTTGAGGAGCTCCAAACATGGAAGCAAAGCATCTATAATTAATATAAGATGACAAAAGGGGTTTCAGTAGTCTAAGGAGGAAAGGGCTTACAAAGCAGCACAGACCATCAAAGAATAGATGTGTAGGGCACCTAGGGGCCTCAGTCAGTTAAATATCAGACTCCCGATTTCCTCTCAGGTCATGATCTCAGGGTTGGGTATTGAGTCCTACATCCAACTCCATGCTGGGTGTGGAGCCTGCATAAGATTCTCCCTATCTCTCTGCCCCTCCCTCCCTTAAAGCGAGAGAGAGAGAGAAAGCGTGAGAAAGAACAGATGTGTATTTTCTCATACTTCTGGAGTCTGGAAGACGAAGGTGTCAGCAGCTCTGTTTCTTCTGAGGTCTCTTCCCTGACTCGCAGATGGTCACATTCTGGCTGTGTCCTCAGACAATCCCTTCTCTTTGTGCTCACATCCCTAGTGTCTGTGTATCCAAATGTCGTCTTCTTACAAGGACACCACCCCCAGAATGGATTAGGGCTCACCTTAACCATCTCATCTTAACTCACCCTACATCATCACTTTAAAGGCCCAAGTTCCCCCAGGGGTGCCTGGCTGGCTCAGTCCAGAGAGCATGTGACTCTTGGTCTTGGGTCATGAGTTCAAGCCTCACATTGGGTGTAGAGATTACTTAAACAAAAACATAATTTTAAAAAATAAAATAAAAAATAAAGGTCTGATCTCCAAGCACCATGATGTTCTGAGGCTTGGGATCAGGGCCTTCACACATAATTCAAATCACGTAAATTCATTTCAGCCCAAAACATTTAGTGACAGAAAATGCTTCATGAGGGAGGTGACACATAGCTGATTCTAGAAGGATGGTGAAGAATGGAAAATGAAAGGAGAAAGAAGGACGCAGCATATATATACTAAGGCCTAGCAACAAGAGAGAAGCTGCAGCATGTTTCGGGGAAGCATTTAAGTATTAGAGTAGGACCAGGGCAAGGGATGGAGAGAAGCCTGTCTCTCCCTCTTCCACTCTCCCTGCTAGTGTTCCCTCTCTCACTATGTCTCTTTGTCACATAAATAAATAAAATCGTAAAAAAAAAAAAAAAAAAAAAAAACCAGTCCAAGTTTAATTCTTAAATATTGTCACAACCTGAGGAAAAAAGATCTAGGCACAGTTGCCAGCTAAAAAGGGGGGGGAGGGGCACCGATGTTGGGTTAAACGGTACTTTATTGGGAAAGAAAAATCCCCCCCCTGCCGTGTTTGTTTCTAACTAAGTGGATTGACATGCATTCAACATTTCAAATTCAACATTACTCAGCTTTGGTTTTGTCATTCTATTTTATGTGAAACTCTTATTTCAAAATGCGGCTTTTCTCAGAAAAGTGCCATGCATTCTGCTGTAGCCATCCTGAATGGAAGTCGCTCATCAGCACCTGCCGTGAGACCAGCGGGAGGCACGCATGGGGCAGGTGGCGCTCCGCCCCCTCAGGTGCAACCTCTTGTAAATAGAAGCTCTCCTGGTCTGACAACACCAGCAAGGGTCCAGTTTCCCTGTGGCTGTGAGTCTGACGCCAATGCTAAGGACGGTGAACTTTTAAAAACAACCTCTCCTTTCTTCTCTAATCTGGCAGATAAACAGTGCTCAAGCCAGGAACCAATCAAGTGGAGGAGAGTGTGGCTAAATCAAATGAACTGAACTTCACTTTCTCTGATATGAGTGCCTGGAACCTCTTGACGGGTGCAAGGATCTATGGGACAGGCTGTTTTGGAGAGCGCGGAGGAGGGGGCTGTCCCAGGGCCTGAGGTACAACATCAAAGAGGGCATGAAGGAAAGGGGGGGGGGTCCTCTTATGTTACTCCCTTCCTCCCAGCAACTACCCCCGAACCTCAAAAAGCCTAAGAGCCAGGCCATCAGTATCACTCTCCCATTAGAGCACTCCCAGGTAAGGTTGGAAAATACCCGCGTTGGAAGAGATTTTTGAGACTTTAAGTACAAAAGTTTCATTTTACTGATGGGAAAACTGAGGTCTGGAGGAGGAAAGAGGCTTTTGCCAAGGTGATAGCCAGCTGGTGGCAGAGCTGGTAATGGAACCCGAGGTCCCCTCGACATCACTCCCATGCTTTCCAAATTGTGTCTTGACCTCCAAGTACTAGTTCCCCTCCTAGTTTTTCTATTGTTCACAGAAGTCCTTTTTCTCTCAGTTAATGACAGTGGGAACCTAAGAGTCCTTGTTAACTATTCTTTTTTTTTTTTTTTTTAAGATTTTATTTACTTATTTGAGAGAGAGAGCTCATGAGCAGTGGCGAGAGGCAGATGGAGAGGGAGAAGCAGACTTCCCACTGCTTCCCACAGAGCCAGGAGCCCAATTTGGGGCTCCATCCCAGGACCCTGGGGTCATAACCAGAGCTGAAGGCAGACACCCAACTGACTGAGCCACCCAGGTGCCCCTAACTATTCTTCTTCTTCATGCCACGTTTCCAGTGAATGAATCCTGCTGGATCTTACTGTAAAATACCTTGTTCTCTCTTCCAGTGGCTATCACCCTTGGCAGCAATACTTCAGTCCTGTGTCCTGCTGGTCTCCTGCCTCTGACCTATCTTTAACTGGTCCAGTAGGCAGCTAACACATTGACAGTAGCTGACAGTTGTCACACACATACGTGCTATCATTTTTTAAAAGGTTTTACTTATTTATTTGACAGAGAGAGAGAGATCACAAGTATGCAGAGAGGCAGGCAGAGAGAGAGAGGGGGGGGGAAGCAGGCTCCCCGCTGAGCAGAGAGCCTGATGCGGGGCTGGATCCCAGGACCCTGAGATCATGACCTGAGCCGAAGGCAGAGCTTAGCCCACTGAGCCACCCAGGCACCTCTATATGTGTTATCACTGCTCTAAGAGCTCTACTTTTACTATCTCATATACCGTCATAAAGCGTTAATAAAAAAAAAAAAAGCTGGACGCTTTTATTACCCTCTTTTATAGATAAGAAAACTGAAGCACAGGGCAGTCAGATAATATCTCTAAGATTGTACAGTTACCACCTGGCAATACTGGGATTAAAAAAAAAAAAAAACAGGTTGGTGTCAAAGTTCAAATTCCTAACTGCTATGTCTTATTGCCTTCTTCTGAGGCACCATGTCACACCTCTGCTCAAGAACCTTCAACGGCAAGGGTGCCTGGGTGGCTCAGTGGGTTAAAGCCTCTGCCTTCAGCTCAGGTCATGATCCCCATGTCCTGGGATCGAGCCCCACATTGGGCTCTCTGCTCAGCAGGGAGCCTGCTTTCTCATCTCTCTCTGCCTGCCTCTCTGCCTACTTGTGATCTCTGTCTGTCAAATAAATAAATAAAATCTTTAAAAAAAAAAAAAGAACCTTCAGCGGCTCCCCTGTGCCACTGCGGAGAATTCAGAGTCCTAATTTGGCATTCAAAGCACTGACTATTTTGGCTCTCTGTAGCCTTGATGGAACTTAATTAATTTCTCTGGGTCTCAATTACCTGCTCTATTGGTTGAGGATGATCATAATAGTAACCATATCATGGGGCTGTGGGGAGGACTGAACAAGGTCACCCAAGCAAAAAGAACTTACTTGGGTGCCTAGCACAATGTGAGGCTTGATCAATGTTAGCTGTCACGGAGTTATTTTGGGACCCTCTTTCTCACAACTTCTTCATGGGCCCCTGTGACCAGGATGTTGCTACAGATGATCGGTGCTTGTTGCTGAACTGAGTGCTGGTGTAATGCTCCCAAGCTAGAAGTTGTCCCCATTCCCATATGCCCATCCTGGTGGCCCTTCTTCAGCCGCCCTCCCCCACTGTGATCTGAAGTTCTGAAACACTTACTCCCTCCACATCCTCCTTCTCCTCACCATCCTCTGTTGACTCCCTTGTTATATATTTATCAAGTGCCTATCTAATAAGAACAGAAATCCTATCTGGCATGAGACTTTACAAAAGGCTTCAAATTACAAGCCTGCCTCTGTAAATCTTTACAAAAGCCTGGGACATCGAGCGTGGGTCCCAGGGACTGTGGGCAGCAAGATGGTGACGCAGGTGGGAGCCCATCTTCAAGAAGCCTACAGCCTTGCTCTCTCCACAGGGGATGACCGTCCAGGGCAGACAGTGGCCAGGCTGGGCAGAGCGGATGAGAGACAGTGCCATCACTTTCCAGGCCGGGCCGGCTTCCATCTAGGCAGACCCATGTGTCACCAGGCAGTGCTGGGAGAGTGGGAGGGACACTACCCACCCTCGATGAAAGGAGGCTGTCAGACACAAAAGCTGCTTGCTCTCCAGCTATGCAGACCTCACCAGAAGATCCTTGATGTCACCATCAGCTGAAAGAGCAACCCTGGGAGAAATGGGGACTGTTCTCGTCCCAGCTAGGCGAGGTGACCAGGTCTGCCCGGGGTTATCCTCTTCCAAGCACAGCTGAAGGCCACGTGGCACTATCTCCCAACCTCCACTTGGTTTTTCTGAGAAAGCTGACTGAACTTTCATGGTAATAAATTACTACATTATCTTGAGCTTTTTAGTTGAATGGGGTCGATTTTGCTCTCACGTATCTTCTGCCTTCCTTCCACGGGCCGGTGAGGGAACAGGTGTCTGGCAAGGGTTTGGAAAGGGCCCAGGAGCTGCTGCAGAGACACTGCGCCAACAGACCACGAGTGGGGTGAGGGGATCCCTGCTGCAGAGACGGTGGGATAGCCCTTGGGGTTCTTCTGCCTCACCATCCTGTTGTTGGTACCATCGCAGTTGTAATTCTCTGTGCCAGAGAAATCAGTGTCCCAGCGAGGCTGGCAATAGCTCACAGTTTTACCGAGACGTTTACTCTGACTCGGAAATATCACTCCTCGGAATCCATCCTAAAGACACACAGGCAAAAATTCAGAAAGTCAGTAATCTACCCAGGCCAGTCACTGCACCACTACTGGTAGCAGAGGACTGAAAACCGCCCACCCAGTGCAATGGGGGCCCCGGAGCATCAGCTAGGGTTGGGACATGCTGGGGCACTCTACAACGGCACAGGGAGTCGAGGGGTATCCCTACATTGCTGGGGGGAGGTGGGGGGGTGGATCGCCAGGAAGCATCCCTAAGTGAAAAACGCCAGGGGAAGAAATTGATTGCAGTGTGCTGTTACAGGGGAAGGATGCATGAATAGATTTTATATGCTGACTTAGTTGCAGGAAAAGAAGAAGATAGACCACGACAATTTTTTAAAGGTTATACGTTCGTAGGCAACGGGGACCCGAGTAAGGACTAGATGGAAGGTCGCCTTTTCTAAATATATCTTATTTGGTAGATTTCTTTTGATGTTTGTAGATATATTAGAAAATCATAAAACAAAATTTAGCTTTGGCATAATTTGAACAAAACCAAACAAGCCAACTTGTTTTATGGAGTTGGTGGCATAAATACACAGCAAGTGGCTTTTTCAATGACCTTGAAACTCAGGAAAAGTCTTCTCCCTGCAGAACGGCCACTCCAAGTACAGGTTGCTCTCAATAACCAGGTGCTGAACCCACGCAGGGTTTGGAGGTGTTTCTCTCTGGTTTGGAGCGTGTCTCCCAGCGCCCTGGGCTCCAACTGCAGATCCGGCAACACCAAGGAAGGCAAAATTCATTCTGCAAGATGCAGGCGCACTTCCTTGTGGCTGCCTCTACTGAGAAGCTTGGTCCTTTGTTCTTACCTGTTTATTCACTATACTATTTTTTTTTAAAGTTTTTTTTTATTGTAATTCCAGTGTAATTAACAGAGTGTTACATTAGTTTCAGGAATACAATATAGGGACTCAACAATTCCACACATCACCCAGCTCTCATCAGGATAATTGTGTTCTTTTAAACCCATTACCTATTTCACCCATACCACCCCCCCCCCACCTCTCCTGTGGTGGCCATCAGTTTTTTCTCTGCAGCTAAGAGTGTTTCTTGGTCTGTCTCTTTCTTTCTCTCTCTTTTTTTTTCCTTTGCCCATCTGTTTTGTTTCTTAAATTCCACATAAGTGAGATCATACGGTATTTATCTTTCTCTGACGTATTTGGCCTAGCACTATACCCTTTAGCCCCAACCATGTTTTTGTAAGGACAAGATTTCATTCTTTTTTATTTTAATTTTTTAAAAGATTCTATATATTTATTTGACAGAGACACAGCGAGAAAGGGAACACAAGCAGGGGGAGTGGGAGAGGGAGAAGCAGGCTTCCTGCCAAGAAGGGAGCCTGACCTGGGGTTTGATTCCAGAACCCCAGGATCATGACCTGAGCTGAGGGGAGACGCCTGACAACTGAGCCACCCAGGTGCCCCTCATTCTTTCTTTATAGCTGAGTTATATTCCAGACTGTGTGTGTGCGTGTGCGTGTGCGCACCACACCTTCTTTATCCATTCATCTATCAGTGGACATTTGGGCTGCTTCCATAATTTGACTATCTTAAATAATGCTGCAGTAAACATAAGGGTGAATGTACCCCTCTGAGTTATTAGTGTTATTGTATTTTGGGGGTAAATACCCAGTTTACTGCACAAGTATTAAGTGTCTGCTATGTGTGTGTGTGTTTGAGTGTACCACATGACAACATAAAGCCTTTTTTTTTTTTTAAGATTTTATTTATGTATTTGTCAGAGAGAGAGGAAGAGAGCACAAGCAGGGGGAGCGCCAGGCAGCGGGAGAAGCAGGCTTCCCCCTGAGCAAGGAGCCTGATGCAGGACTTGATCCCAGGACCCTGAGACAGAGGTTTTAACCCACTGAGCCACCCACGTGCCCCTTAAGTGTGATTTTTTTTTTTTAAAGATTTTATTTATTTATTTGACAGACAGAGATCACAAGCTGCCAGAGAGGCAGGCAGAGAGAGAGGAGGAAGCAGGCTCCCTGCAAAGCCGAGAGCCTGACACGGGGCTTGATCCCAGGGCCCTGGGATCATGACCCGAGCCGAAAGCAGAGGCTTTAACCCACTGAGCCACCCAGGCGCCCCGCCATGAGTGTGATTTTTAAAAAAACTATATGCATCTGTTTCTCCTCCTTCCTCCTCTCTTTAAGGCTACAAACCTCCAACGAGGCAATCTTCATGGCCTTTCTTTTCTCTCGCAGGTGCCTAACTCCGTGTCAGGCACATTGTATTCCCTCAAAAAATGTTTACTGCCTTGAAAATGTATCCAGCAAGAGCCAGTTATATGATGAGGAGGACCCAAGTTTCCTGCAAAAAGGTGAAACTGGCAGGCCACACTTTCTTCCCTCTAACCTCTCATTTCATCTTTATTTCCGCCAGCCTTGTTCAGAACTTGGACATAGCACTCCCCTAAACTGTTGCCCTGATTTGGCTCTCTCTTTAATTCCAGATTAATCACCAAACAAGATCACTTGTTTAGCACCATTGCTCCTCACTGGGAAAAGGCAGTGATTTGAATTCCTTAGCCTTGCACGCAGGGCCCTTTGAGATTTGACCGTATGCATCCTTTCTAAGATTCTTTCATATTCCCTGTACATACCCACCCATCGGCTAGGAGGGCTTACTCAGTCTTGACCCAATGTGTCTGATAGATCCATTTATTCATGCTTGGGCTATTATATCCAGAAAGCTATCTCCCTGTCTCATTCCCAGATGGTACCCAACCTTCAAGGCCCCATTCCTTTCCCCACTCTGACTATCCCTGCCTCGCCAGCCAGTTGTCTTTCCCTCCTGTAAACTCCAATGCCAAGTCTGTATTTCTTGTTATATGTGGCCTTTTACCCTTGATTAGCTCCCTTATATTCGCTCAGGTTTTACTTTCTCAGCTACTCTGTGAGTTCCTCAGAAACTGTGCACATCATTTATCTCTCTAGGTGTCTACCCACAGGGCCTGCCTGGAATGTGTACTTGATGATTTCTTTTCTATGGACTGATTTTGTAATCACTGTGAGGTCTGAACTCCTTAACGTGGCCTACAGGCCCCATATGTGTTAACCTTCTTCAGCCTCATTCAATTCTCCTTTCCCTTAATACTTTATAGCTAGCCACCCCCAGTATCCATCAGTTCCTTAAGCACACCAGCCAAGACATCTCATGCCACTTCCTCCGCCTGAATATTTGGTTCCTCTTTTGTGTCTTGGTGACTCTTACCCAACCTTTGGGTCTGAACCCAGGCATTGCTTCCTAAACTCCAGCAAAACCACAGGTCAGTAAGGTGGGGGCAGTCAAATGCAGCATAGTGTGTGCGTGTTTGGCAAGAGGAAATGAGAAATATCCACATCCAACCATTCATAGGCTCTCTCCACCTTCCTCTTTTCCCCTAGAACACTTTAGGGGGCAGCCTTGTGAAATTACTCACAGGACCCCTGTGAGGGGGTCTTTCTTTTGCTTCAGTGTTTTTGTGCGCACTTTTCATTCAGCCTGGATTCCATTGAATCTGCCACTACTTTTCTTCACCTAATTAACTCCTATTCATCCTTCAATGCCCAGCCTAGGAGTCTATAAAGTGGGAATGGTAGTAGTAGTTTCCACCTCAGAGGATTGTTGTGGGAAGACTTCTTGGTATATAGATATATATAGATAGATAGACAGAAAGATAGATAATATAGATATAGATATATCAAGCACTTACTATATATATCTAATGTATGTATATCTAGTATAGATATATATTTATCTAGTGTATATATATCTATGTCTAGATATATATCTATATCATTATATCTATATCTAGACATAGATATAGATATATCTAGCTATCTCCATATCTATAGATATCTAGATATCTCTATACTATATAGATATATATCTATATATACTATATAATAATATAATTACATAAATAATGTATTTATATATAGATATATATCTATAATAGAGATATATATAGTATATAATAGATATAGATATGATGTATCTATATATAGTAACATTATATCTAGATTTAGATATATGTATCTAGATATATCTAGATCTAGATATAATGTATCTATATGTACAGTAAGTGCTTGATAATTTTTAGTTATTATTATGATTATTAGCACTAACATCATCTTCTCTTTCATCATTATTATCAGTATATATGTTACTTATATACAGGGTCATGCCATTTATCATGCTATGCAGTATTGCTTTTCATGTGGTTCTCCCCACTACCGTACGAACTCCTTGTTGACTGAATGGTCCTCAAGTAACTAGGTCATTCTACCAGCCCTGGAGAAGCATCAATAATCAAAACTCAGAGCTGCAGAAATCCTCTGAGGGCTGTGAAAAGGCAAACATCAACTGGATGAAAAGGCTGTGGGAAAAGGAACAAATAAATAAGCTTAAAAAGACCAACCACAGGACTCTTCTTCACCACTGGTGGGAGTACAAGTTGACACAACCTTATTTTGCAGGGAGATTTGATTCTTAGAACTAAAATTTTAAGTGTGCATACCCTTTGACCAAGCAATATCACTTTTCGGAATCCATTCAATAAAACACTTACTCAATTTTGTGAAGGTAGATGATACCGTTGACAATTCCAACATTATTTGTAAAATAAAAAATTGGAAATAGCCCAAATGCTTATCAAAAGGGAACTACTTAAATTCCTCGTGAGATTATGGGCAGCCATACAATGAAATACTATGCAGCTGTTGTGAAAAGAAGGTAAAGTTGTATGTATGCCCTAAAGCTAGAAGTCCATAATACATAATTAAAGTGGTCAACTTTGTTGAGGTGTAATACAATAAAATTCACCAACATTAAGTAAGTTCACTATTAGATGACTTTTAACAAAAGTATACTGTCGTGGGACCACAACCACCACAATCATAATGTTGATAAAAGACATCCATCACCCTAGAAGTTTACTTTGAAACATGTCATGGTCATTCTACACACTCATCCTCTGGTCCCTGGGCACCATTGGTCATCTTCTTTTTATTACTATGGTTTTTTACATGTCTAGAATTTCATATGAAATTCTAGAATTTGTCTCAAGTCTGGCTCCTTTCACTTAGCATAATGCTGTGGAGATTCATTCATGTTGTTGCCTACCATTCGTTCATTATTTTTTATTGCTGAGTAGTGTTCCATTGTGAGGCTGTATCACAATTTATGGATGGACATTTGGGTTATTTCCAGCTTTTGCTGATTATGAAAAATCCACTCTAAGTGTTCATATGCATTTTCACTTAATTAAATTTTATTTCAAAATAATTATAGATTCACATGCAGTTGTAAGAAGTTATACAGAGAGATCCTTTTATACAATTTCTGTCAGTGGTACCATTTTGTGGGTCTGGAGAGATGATCACCATGAGGATACTGACATGGGTATAGTCAGGATACAGAACATCTCCACCCCCACAGGGCCACTTTTGTTGCCCTGTTAGAGCCACCCTTTGCCACTCTCCAGACTCCCGCAGCCACTAATATCTTCTCCATTTCCATAACTTTGTCATTTCAATACTGTCATGTAGTAGAATCATACAATATATAATGTGGGGGGGATTGACTTTTTCCACACAGAATAATTCTCTGGAGAATCATCCAAGTCTTCGCAAATATCAATAGTTTGTTCCTTTCTATTTACTGAGGACTGTTCCAAGGCGTGGGTGTACCACACTGTGTTCACCACGGTATGTTCAGCCATTCACCAGTGGGGAGGCATCTGGCTTGGTTTCAGTGTGGGGTTACTATAAACAATGTTGCTATGAATCTTTGTGTACAGGTTTTATGTGAGCATGAGCTTTCCTTTCTCTGGGATCAGTGCCCAGGAGAGCAATTGCTGAACTGTAGGATAGTCCTGTGTTCAGGTTTTTGTTTGTTTAGTTTTTCTTTTAGAGACTATTTATTTATTTATTTATTTGAGAGCGAGAGAGTGACTATGGAGGGAGAGATAGAGAGAGGGAGAAAGAATATTTTTTTTTTTTAAGATTTATTTATTGGGGCACCTGGGTGGCTCAGTCAGTTAAACAGCTGCCTTCAGCTCAGGTCATGATCTCAGGGGTCCTGGGATCGAGCCCTACATCGGGCTCCCTGCTCAGCTGAGGGTCTGCTTGTCCCTCCCCCTCTGCAACTCCCATCCACTTGTGCTTTCTCTATCAAATAAATAACATCTTTTTTTTTTTTTTTATGTTATTTAGGGGCACCTGGGTGGCTCAGTGGGTTAAAGCCTCTGCCTTCGGCTCAGGTCATGATCCCAGGGTTCTGGGATCGAGCCCTGCATTGGGATCTCGGCTCAGCAGGGAGCCTGCTTCCCTTCCTCTCTCTCTGCCTACCTCTTTGCCTAGCTGTGATCTCTGTCTGTCAAATAAATAAATAAAATCTTAAAAAAAGAAAAAAGATGTTATTTATTTGACAGAATGAGGGAGAGAAAGAGAACACAAGCAGGGAGAGTGGGAGAGGGAGAAGTAGGCTCCCAGGAGAGCAGAGACCCCAATGCAGGGCTCAATCCCAGGACTGGGATCATTACCTGAACTGATGGCAGACTCTTAACCGACTGAGCCACACAGGCACCCCAGGAGAGAAAATCTGAAGCAAACATTGCACTGAGCATGGTGCCTGACACAGGGCTTGATCCCAAAACTTCAAGATCATCACCCAAGCTGAAACCAAGAGTCAGACACTGAACTTACTAAGCCACCAGTTGCCCCACGTGTTTAGTTTTAAAAGAAACTGATAGATTAGTTTCCAGAGCAGCTGTACCATTTTACATTCTCTCCAGCAACTTATGAATGATTCTGTTTCTCTGGACCATCTCCAGCCACTTACTTCTTTGGTGTTGTCATTTTTATCCTAGCCATTTTATCCTAGCCATTCATTCTGTTAGGTGTGAAGGGATATCTCATTGTACTTTAATTTGAATTTCCCTTACAGCTAATGATGATCTTTTCATGTGCTTACCTACCATCTGTATATCCTCTTCAGGATGTCTGTTCATGTCTTTGCCCATTTTCTAATTGGATTTTTTTTAACAGTTGAGTTTTGAGAGTTCTTTATATATTCTAGAAACTAATTCTTTTTTTAAAAAATGATTTTATTTATTTATTTGACAGAGAGAGAGATCACAAGTAGGCAGAGAGGCAGCAGAGAGAGAGGGGGAAGAAGGCTCCCCGCTGAGCAGAGAGAGCAATGCGGGGACCTGAGATCATGACCTGAGCTGAAGGCTGAGGCTTAACTCACTGAGCCACCCAGGCACACCTAGAAACTAATTCTTTGTCATATATGTAGCTTGTAAATAGTCTCCCACTCATTAGATTGTATTTTCATCCCCTTAACAGCGCCTTTCATAGAACAAATTGTTTTAATGTTGAGGAGGTCCAATGTATCTGTTTTTCCATTCATAGCTTATGTATAGATTTTTAAAATGTGGACATATGTTTCTATTTATCTTGGATAGAAATCTCAGAGTAAAATTGCTGGATCATATGGTAAAGATATAGTTAACATTATTTTTTAAACCCCTGAACTGCTTTCCAAAGTGACTGTACCCTTTCTCATTCCTAGCAGCCAAGTACAAAAGTTCCAGTTGCCCCATATTCTTGCCAACACTTGTCATGGCTAATCTTTTAAAACTCAGCCGTTTAGTGGGTGCATAGTGGTATCTCAGTGTCTTTAATTTGCATCTCCCTAATGACTGATGATGTTGAGCATCTTCTCATGTGCTTATTTACTGCCATATATTTTCTTTGGTGAATTGTCTATTTGAATCTTCAGTCAACTTTTTTTTTTAATGTTTTTTCTTTTTTTTTATTAATTATTTTTATTAACATATAAGGTATTATTTGCCCCAAAGGTACAGGTCTGTGAATTGTCAGGCTTACACACTTCCCAGCACTCACCATAGCACATACCCTCCCCAATGTCCATAACCCAACCACCCTCTCCCTGCCCCCCTCCCCCCATAACCGTCTTTTTGTTTTGTGAGATTAAGAGTCTCTTATGGTTTGCCTCCCTCCCGATCCCATCTTGTTTCATTTTTTCCTTCCCTACCCTACACTCTACAGCACCCCCCATGCCTCTCAATTTCCTCATATTAGGGAGATCACATTTATAATTTTTTTTCTCTGATTGACTTTTTTCATTAAGCATAATACCCTCTAGTTCCCTCCACATCATTGAAAATGGCAAGATTTCATTTTTTTTTGATGGCTGCATAGTATTCCATGGTGTGTGTGTGTGTGTGTGTGTGTGTGTGTGTGTGTATCACCTCTTATTTATCCACTCATCTGTTGATGGATATCTAGGCTCTTTCTACAGTTTGGCTATTGTGGACATTGCTGCTATAAACATTGGAGAATGGTGTGTAGAAAGGGTGCACTGCCCCTTCGGATCACTACATTTGAATCTTTAGGGTAAATACCCAGTAGTGTGATTGCTGGGTCATAGGGTAGTTCTATTTTCAACTTTTTGGGGAAACTCCATGTTGTTTTCCAGAGTTTTGGTCAACTTTTTAAATTGGTTGTATTGTAAGTGGTTGTTGTGAGAATTATTTATATATTCTGGATATAAGCCCTTTGACCAATAAATGTTTTGCCAATATTTTACCCCAGCCTGTGGCTTACCTTTTCATTTTCTTTTTCTTTCTTTCTTTAAGATTTTCTTTCTTTATTTGACAGAGAGGGAGAAAGCATGGCGCAGAGAGCAGCAGCAGGAGAGGGAGAAGCAGACTGTCCGTAGAGTAGGGAGCCTAATGCGGGGCTCGATCCCAGGACCCTGGGATCATGACCTGAACCAAAGGCAGACGCTTAACCAACTGAGCCACCCAGGCATTCCACTTTTTCATTTTCTTAATAGTCTTTTGAAGACCAGAATTTTAAAATTTTGATGAAGTACAATTCATCCTTTTTTCCTGCTTTCTATGGTCTATTGAGTATATTATTATAGTCTCAACCCAAGGTCACAAAAAATACTTATTTTTTTATCCCAGGAACGGTCTATTTCCAGCTCTTACATTCAGGTTTATGGTCCACTTCAAGTTAATTTTTGTATTCCGTAAGAGGTAAGCGTTGAGGCTCATTTGTTTACATATGGTATCAATGATTAGAGTACCACTTGTGGAAGAGTGCCGGTTTCTCAACTCTAAGGATGTTGCCAAACTGCACGATCCATAGGAACAGTCCCTACAGGGCTGCCTTCACTTTAGACACCAACTTCAATTTTAGGGGTTTCCCAAAACCATCTTCAGTTTTGATACTTCCCTGGAATGACTCACAGAACTCAGGAAAGCTCTATTCCTACAATTACAGATTTATTATAGTGAAAGCATACAAATTAGAACCAGCCAAAGCAAGAATTCACAGGCAAATCTGGGATTCCAAATATGAAGCTCCTATCATTGTCAGGAATGTGCTACACTACTGGCATGGATATGGACAGAGCCTGGCCATCCATGGAAACTTACCCTAGCTTTCTATCCAGAGATTTTGTTAGGTTTCATTAGGTAGGCACAATGGATGGAATCATTGCCTGTGTGGTTGAACTCAGTCTCTAGCCCTGTCCTCCCTGGAGGCTGGCCTGATAGCATAGCACCCAGAATCCCAAACCTCTAATCACATAGTTGGCCTTTCTTGCATGGCCAGCTCTTACTCTAAATCATCTTATTAGCATAAAATAGTAGGAGTAGTTCCAAGGCCCACCATGAATAACAAAGACACCCTTCTTGCTCAGAAAATTCCAAGGGTTTAGAGGTTGCTTCCCAGAACTGGGACAAAAGCCAGACCTCTTTTGTGAAGCCACATTTCTTACTACACTGCATCTTTGTCAAAAATAGATCTAAACATGGTTCCTATACAAAGGCTTAGGCTACATATGCATGGGTCTATTTCTTTATTTTATTTATTTATTTGACAGAGAGAGAGAGAGATCACAAGTGGGCAGAGAGGCAGGCAGAGAGAGAGGGGGAAGCAGGCTTCCTGCTGAGCAGAGAGCCCGATGTGGGGCTTGACCCCAGGACCCTGAGATCATGACCTGAGCCAAAGGCGGTGGCTTAACCCACTGAGTCACCCAGGCGCCCACATGGGTCTATTTCTAGACTCTAATCTGTTCCAGATCTATTAGATGGAACTATAGAAACTTTGTATTTTCTATGGAAAATATTTTTGTAATAGTTAATTTTAAAATAATGTGCACATAATACTTCAGTAGTCCGTTAAAAAAAAGGGGGGGGGGGATTTTGAAAGGAATGTTACCTGCCTAGGTAGAAACAAGAAACTAACATAATGGTTGGAATATAATATTGGGAAAATTTTCCAGCAAATAGAGCAAGAGGTAGAAAATAAGAGAGAAAAGATAAGAAATAGAGTACTAGTTTGGAAGGTCTTGCATCCAAATTGCAGTATTTTCAGAAAGAGAGAAGAGGAGACAAGGGGTGGGGAGAGGACTATCAATGATATAATTCAGAAACAGAAGGAAGGGCTGCCAGATTGAAGCACTCCTAAGTGGCCAGTACCATTTTAGGGACCAAGAGATTTCACTACTTCCAGAGCGGATAAAAAAGTGGGTTGTATACAAAGCTAAGGAACCAGAACGGCTTCTGATTTCTAATCAGCAACACTAGAAACCAAATTAGTAAGAATGATTTGAAATTCTGGGGATGCCTGGGTGGCTTAGTCAGTTGGGTTCAGGTCATGATCCTGAGGTCCTGGGATTGAGTCCTACATTGGGCTTCCTGTTCAGTGGGAAGCCTGCTTCTCCCTCTGCCTGCTGCTCCCCCTGCTTGTGTTCACTCTCTCTCTTCCCCTACAACAACAAATAAATAGAATCTTAAAAAAAAAAAAAAAAAAGCCGAAGAAGGCTTTGAAATTCTGGAGGATGTCATTTCCAATCTAGAAATCTATACATAGCCACACTAACTATCAAGTATGAAGTCAACAAAACCAAAAGACAACTGACAGAATGGGAGAAGATATTTGCAAATGATATATCAGATAAAGGGCTAGTATCCAAAATCTATAAAGAATTATTCAAACTCAACACCCAAAGAACAAATAATCCAATCAAGAAATGTGCAGAGGACATGAACAGACATTTCTGCAAAGAACATCTGAGTGGCCAACAGACACTTGAAAAGATGTTCAACATCACTCAGCATCAGGGAAATAAAAATCAAAACCACAATAAGACACCACCTCATGCTAATCGGAATGGCTAAAATTAACAAGTCAGGAAATGACAGATGTTGGTGAGGATGCAGAGAAAAGGGAACCCTCCTACACTGTTGGTGGTAATGCAAGCTGGTGCAGCCACTCTGGAATACAATATGGAGGTTCCTCAAGAAGTTGAAAATAGAGCTACCCTATGACCCAGCAACTGCACTACCGGGTATTTACCCCAAAGATAAAAATGTAGTGATCCGAAAGGGCATGTGCACCCCAGTGTTTATAGCTGCAATGTCCACAATGGCCAAGCTATGGAAAGAGCCCAAGTGTCTTTTGACAGATGAATGGATCAAGAAGAGGATATATATATATATATATATATATATCCTATATATATATATATAGGAATATTATGCAGCCATCAAAAATGAAAGCTTGCTATTTGCAAGACGTGGATGGAACTAGAAGGTATTATGCTAAGCAAAATAAGTCAATCAGAGCAAGATAATTATTATTATTTTTTTTTTTTTTAGAGAAAGATAATTATCATATGATCTCCCTGATATGTGGAATTTAAGAAACAAGGCAGAGGATCAGAGGGGAAGAGAGGAAAAAATGAAACAAGATGAAACCAGAGAGGGAGACAACCATAAGAGAGACTCTTAATTTTAGGAAACAAACTGAGGGTTGCTAGAAGGGAGGGGAGAGGGGAGGTAGGGTAACTGGGTGATTGACATTGGGGAGGGTATGTGTTATAATGAGCCCTGGGTATTATATAAGACTAATGAATCACAGACCTGTACCCCTGAAATAAATAATACATTATATGCTAATTAATTGAATTTAAATTTTAAAAACCCCACCCAAACTGTAAGAAAAAAAAAAAGAAAGAAAAAAAAGGAAGGAAAGAAAGAGAAAAGAAAAGAAAAAGAGGTTGAGTTTGCAACAGAAAAATAAAATCAAGTATGAGAGTAAAAACAGTATTTTCAAGTCTGTAAAGTCAAAATTTTTCCTATTGTGCACCCTTTCTCAAAAAGCTCCTGGACAATATACTCTACTAAAAAATAAAGCAAATCAAGGAGAATGATTTAAAATAGCAGAGAGAAGAAGAGATTTCCCTGGAGGATGAGAAGGGAAATCCCATAATAGCTGTGTACCAGATATAGAGAGCAACCATTCCATTTGGGGAAGTGTGACTCAAGAAACAAATCTTATAGGAACTCTCGCCATCAAAATCCCCACTAACATTACACCCTCATTTAAACTGGAGGACCGGTTTATCTGTATTTGTCATGCCTTCACCATGTATTGAGGAAATTCCTGCCCATCTTTCTATCCCTTGCTGCTAGAAACAGCTGAGAACATTCATTTCCCCCCAAATTCCCATTTCTGCAGGGTTCTGCTTTGACCTACCCTTGAGAGGTACACGTAAGCTATGGTCCCCTTAGAAGCAGAAAATACAAAGCATCACTCTCCCTC
The DNA here is from genome assembly GCF_964662115.1 of Mustela nivalis. Classification (NCBI taxonomy): domain Eukaryota; kingdom Metazoa; phylum Chordata; class Mammalia; order Carnivora; family Mustelidae; genus Mustela; species Mustela nivalis. Next base: position 113,246,510 of record NC_139020.1, read on the forward strand.
TGCCTCCATTTCTATAAGGTGTTCAGCACAGGGCCCATACTGCAGATGTCCCCAATGCCCAGGCACAGGTAAGCCCTCTCTGCTAGGGACTTACTTACCTTATAAACTTAAGTTCTTTATTCATCATTGCCCCATCCAAGGCCCTGTACCCAATTCAGTACTTGTAATTTTGAACTCATAATCTTTTTTTTTTTTTTTTAAAGTAGTCTCCACATCCAGTGTTGGCTTGAGTTCATGACCCTGAGATCGAGAGTCCCATGCTCTATCAACTGGGCCAGCCTGGTGTCCCTAAACTCATAATCTTTTTTTTTTTTTTAAGATTTTGTTTATTTATTTGACAGATAGAGATCACAAGCAGGCAGAGAGGCAGGCAGAGAGAGAGGGGGAAGCAGGCTCCCCGCTGAGCAGAGAGCCCGATGTGGGGCTCGATCCCAGGACCCTGAGATCATGACCTGAGCGAAAGGCAGAGGCTTTAAGCCACTGAGCCACCCAGGTGCCCCCCTAAACTCATAATCTTAAAGAGCCCCCCAAATTTACATAATTGTGAGGCCCAGCAAATCCTAGATCTGCCTCTACTCATAATTTTGCCTTCTGACTTCCCCAAAAGAGGCTTATGAAAACTCAGGAAAGGGGCTCCTGGGTGGCTCAGTGGGTTAAAGCCTCTGCCTTCAGCTCAGGTCATGATCCCAGGGCTCTGGGATGGAGCCCCTTATCCAGCTTCCTGCTCAGCCGGGAGCCTGCTTCACACACACCTCCCCCCGGCCCCTGCCTGCCTTTCTACCTACTTGTGATCTGTCAGATTAAAAAAAAAAAAAAAAAAAAAAATCTTAAAAAAGAAAAGAAAAGAAAACTCAGGAAAGTGGCAGCTTAACCCAGTGGCTTTATTCCCCTTGTCTTTCTGGAACCATCTCATCTAATACTGGCAAGAGGATTCATTCCTCACATAGCTGGCTTTGTGTTTTTGAAATCTGAGGCATAGATTGTTTAGGGCGTGTAAGGCGGGGAGCAGAACGGTAAAGAAAACTAGAATGATGAACAGCGACGTCAGCACAGTGCTTCCTGGGGACCATGGCATAGTCAGAAAAGGCAGAGACTCGGAAAAGGCACATATCTGGGCTTCAGACATTACTGGGTAACAGGGGTTTGTTTTATTATTTATCTTTAAACTGTGCATATACTTTTCTGTAAATATGATGCACTTCATAATTTAAAAGGAGGCAGAGGTGCTTCCGGGGCACCTAGGTGGCTCAGTCTTTGAGTGTCTGCCTTCAGTGCTGGTCATGATCCCAGGGTCCTGGAATCAAGCCCCACATTGGGATCCTTACTCAGCAGGGAGCCTGTTTCTCCCTCTCCCGCTCCCCCTGCTTGTGTTCGCTCTCTCGCTATTTCCCTTTGTCAAATAAATTTTTAAAAATTAAAAAAAAAATAGAAAAAAAGGAGACAGAGGTGCTTTCAAGGACCTTGTTTCCTTCCGTAAGGGTGGGAGCTGGAGAGAGCAAGGGAATATGTAGTCGCGGTCAATAGCAAGCTAAGTACAAAAGGAAATGATTGTTTCTAGCGGTGTCATAAATCTATGCCTGGTTAGAGAGGAAAGCAGTTCGTGCAATAAAATCCATTGGCTGAACAGAGAAAGGGCAAAATCCAGCTGGCTTTCCAGGCCCTCCTGGAGGTGATAGCACCTTGCTGTGGTCCAACCGTGTTGAGGTCCTTGAGATGGGGAAACTGAAAGGACCCCATGAAGGGCTGCTTGTTTGCTGCCTATGTCTTTGCCAGAACCTGCTGCCCCGCCTTTCCCATACCTTAAAGTACATACTCCTCCTAAAAGGTGAGAAACTTAATGATTTCTTTGGAGCCTTCCAGCGCAAGAGATAACGTCTAAGAGTGACTTGTGGCTGGGATGGGGGTGGGGGTGGGAAGGTGTCATGATGTACATTTTCCAGACCAAGGACTCACCAAGACCCCTGGCTCCAGCGTATAAGGGACTCATGACTCGTGGAGGACCCTTATTTGTTTTAACCAGTTCCTGGATGCCTGAGAAGACTCATATACCAGACCACAATCCTCAGTAAAAACCCTAACACCAAGCAAAGATGAGACTCACTCTTCTGTCCTTTCCGTCCAGAGTCTTACTGCTCCAGAGGAATAGCTCCCTTCCCAGTGACAAAGGAGCAAAAGCCAAGCCGAGGACAAAGCAGAGGGTGACATCCTGCAAACCCCCCTCCACCACCCCTGCTCCCTATGGGATATGTGTGACATTCTTCCAGGAAACTTCCAACTACCTTTTTTTAGACTTTATTTGAAAGAGAGAGAGAGAGGGCCTGAGCAGAGCAGAGGCAGAGGGAGACCCAGAAGCAGGCTCTCTGCTGAGCAAGGAGCCCAATGCGGGACTCGATCCCAGGAGCCTGGGATCATGACCTGAGCCAAAGACAGACCCAAGTGGCTGAGCCACCCAGGAGCCCCAACTTCTAACTACTTTAATGCTTTGCTAGAGGGGAAAAAAAACAACTTTAGCCTGATAACAGCAAGGCCTCCAGTATCCTGAGAGATTAGATACCTCCCTTTTTCCTTACCTCCCCCCAACCCCATAGTATATAATCCCCCATTCCTCACAATGCCAGTGCAGCAGCTTGTTCTGCCCATAGCTCCTGTCCCTATGCTTTACTGAAACCACCTTTCTACAAAAGGACAGACAGCATCCACCATCACCCTGCCGAGGGCTGAATATTCAGCCCGGAGACAGTCCGTTGCTAATAGTAAGGGCTCAGGAGTTCCAGAAAGAGACATAGAAGCCATGCAGCTCAGGTTACAGGCACATTTTTCCCCCCGTCAGTTCTCCTTCTGGTCTCTGCCTCCCTTATCTACCACATATATAACCCTCTAGACAAGCCTGTGGATAAGCTCAAACCAGGAGTTTCTGGACCAGACTCAGCCCTCGCAAATCCAGCACAAGTGATTAGAACAATCGGACTAGGCTCCACACAGTCACTGAGAAGGGCTAACTGCCCTGGGGACAAGCAGCTGGTGGCTGTGCCTGAAGGGACAAGCAGAGCGTGCAAGGCCTGGCCCACAGCCAGAAATAGTTTCGATTCCAGAAGTTCTTGCTGTGTCAGAGCAGCTAGAACGCTTCCTTTTATCTAGTCCATCAAGAAGCAGCCTCAGAAATGAAGTAGTAAAACCAAGCCTAGAACAGAGTTCTCCTAACAGCCCCGTGTTTGCTGTTCTTACCATCGTACTGTGCGTCTTCGATCCCACGATCTGAGCATCCCACAGTCAAGGGCCTGCCACCAGCCACAGCAAGGTTATGGGTCTTCTGTTGGCATTTATATAGGGTTATATCTTTGTAACTGCAAAAACCATATGGGCTCAGCTAGCCTGCTGAGTGGATAAACAGTGATTACCCCTTCTTGATTCTACCTTCATAATATGGCAAGTTCTTGGTGGTGAGAATTCTAATTTGCCATGCATTTTGCATTCCCCAGGCCCTGAGGAAATGCCATGAATTAATTAGTGGAATCTGTAATAGCCAAATCCCTGTACATTGTGCATTAGGACATCTGCAATAAACTGAAAGACTTACAACTTTTTAGTGAGTAGACTGATACACCCTAAAGGTATGAATTCTGAATTCCTTTCCAGAATAAAATGGGGTATGTATGAATAAATATGTTATCCATGCCCAGTTTAGGAAAAGAGCTACTGTAGCTCTGTTGTTTGTTACTGTAGCTCTGATATCTGTTACTCTGAATGTTAAGGAGACCCGGCACCTTTTTTCTGCTCTATCCTTGGCTTATTTAGAAATAGTGGTGTAGGGGTAAGTAGGGAATTACATACAAGATGGGCTTCCCTGTAAGGAAGAGTGAGACAGAAGAAGAAGGATGGCCTGAGTGTTCATGATTCACTAACTGAGAAAATATTCCTTCTCTATGCGAGGTTTTATGTGAGGGGGTGACCGAACATCTAGTAAGATCTGCGAAGAGCCTGACGTAAATAACCACCATACAGAACAAAGAGCAGACAGGATGACTGAGAAAATGTCTGCCGCCTTGTGATGGAAGTGTCCTCGGCGGGAAGCCCAGCCATCTGATGCCAACCAAAGCTTTGGGCAAATCACATCCCCTCTATGGGTCTCGGTGTCCTTGGCTGTGGCATTAGAGGTGGGGAAGAATCACAGACCCCCACCTGTATAAGGACCCCACCGTCCATCTGTAGCTTTCAGTCTACGGCTGTCCTACTCTCTTCAGAAACCATTTCAAACCTTCTCCACTTTTCTCAGACCCCCAATCCCCAGTCTTAGCAAATGATCTGGGTCCTTCATGCACAAAGAAAAGACCAGTCCTCTACCAGGGCCTGGTAGCCTCAGCCTCCCTCTGCCACATCTGCACCCGTGCTCTTCCCTGTCACTCACAGGCATGAAGGAAGCATCCTTTCTCATTGGTGTTTAAATGACACATGTCTCAGGATGCCTGGGTGGCTCAGTCGGTTAAGCTTCTGCCTTCAACTCAGGTCATGATCACAGGGTCCTGGGAGCCTGCTTCTCCCTCTGGCAGCTGCTCTCCCTGTTTGGGCTCTCTCTCTCTGACAAATAAATAAAATCTTTAATAAATTAATTAATTAATTAAACATGTCCCAGTCATTCCCACCTTAGAAACAAAACACCTAGATATTCTGCCATGTTACCATCTAAGGGTTTTATAGTTTTGTGTTTTACATGGAGATCTAGGATTCATTTTGAGTTAATTTTTATGAAGGGTATAAGGCCTGCATCTCAATTTCTATTTTTGCTTGAGGATGTCCAGTTGGTCCAGCACCATGTGCTTTAAAAGACTGGTTTTTTTCCTCCATAGAATTGCCTTAGGTACTGTTGCTATACACATTATATAGAAGAAAAGAAGTTAAGGAACTTTCTGTAGGATCACACAGCAAGTCACTGGAAGACAAAATCCAACTCAGGTTATCTGCTGATGAACTTAGGCTCTTATCCAGGGATCTCCGTGGTTCCTCTGTTTCATGCCTGTCTATGTATTAATGAAGAAACACATTTCATTCTAGAAATAAACAAAGAGGCTAAAAAGGACAAGTAAATATTAGCTATAAATTTATTACACAGAGATTACCACTGTTGACCTTTCCACATAAACCCTTCCAACCTTTATCCTCTGCATTCATCCATGGCAGGTTTTTACTATAAAAATCAGATGATGGGGAGTCTGGGTGGCTCAGTGGGTTAAAGCCTCTGTCTTTGGTTCAGATCGTGATCTCAGAGTCCTGGCACTGGGCCCCGCATTGGGCTCTCTGCTCCATGGGGAGCCTGCTTCGCCTTCTCTCTCAGCCTGCCTCTCTGCCTACCTGTGATCTCTGTCTTTCTGTCAAATAAATAGATAAAATCTTTTAAAAAATTGGATGATGATAATGTATTCTGTTTTATAACCTGAATTATTATTATTATTATTTTTATTTTTTACTAATAATAAGCCATGGACAGTTTTCTTGTCAGTAAACATACCTTTGAAACACAGTTTTTATTGATGTGTAATACACCCTCACACAGGTCCCCATTTTTTAGCCTGTCCTTTCTGGTGGGCATGTCATTTGCTCTTCTTTGCCCTTTGTATTTAAATTTTATTCCTCAAGCTTAATTCCTAGCAAAATAATTCTTGGTCAAAGAGGCAGGCGCTCACCTTTCTAAGCCTATGCTCAGGCAGCTGCCTTGGTCAAGTGTCCGGCCATAGCCTTCTTGGAACCACAGTGGGAAGGTGTTTGATGTGCCCAAGTCCCAGGCTATGTGCCAGGTTTTCTTTGTTTTTGAAAATGTCGAGTTTCATCTTTTTTTTGGAATCCTCCTATAGGAAATTAGCAGAAAGTACATGGGAGCTGCTAGCCTGGTACCATTTTGAAATAGAAAGTCTTCTTTATCTTGCTTCTGTAGAAGTGCCTGAGCCTTTGCCAGTGTGACTGTTGCCAGTGCTAATTTGCCCTCAAAGGGCTCAACCTCCAGGGTGCATGAGTGTGAAGTTGGGGTGGGGTGGGGGCAGAGACAAGGACGGGAGCATTGGGGGAGGAACCCACACAGCTAGTGAGTGCCATGCAGACTGTGAGAAGTCATATTATAAATTCCTCTGACTAGAGGAATAGCCCAGGGAGGAGAACAAGGTTAATTTAGGGTTTAGGAAGGTGGATTTGAGTCTACGGCCATACCACCCTGAACGCGCCCGATCTCGTCTGATCTCGGAAGCTAAGCAGGGTCGGGCCTGGTTAGTACTTGGATGGGAGGAAGGTGGATTTGAGAGCCAAGAGACAAAGGAAAGGCTTGGACAAAGTTCCCAGAGAGATGTGGGAAGACTTTGCGGCCACACTTGTAGCCATAGTGGATAGAACATTAGAGCGTGTGTGTGTGTGTGTGTGTGTGTGTGTGTGTGTGTGTGTGTGCCATACAGGAAATAGTGAAAAGGATTTGATTTATTATTGTGAAGGGTCTAAATGATATGAGACTTTGAATGGGGAGCCACAAGGTTAGTTCCTGTACTACAGGTACCAGGAAATTAAGGAAGGGCTTTTCAAAATACTATGTACTCTGATCAGGGTCCTACAGCCAGGAACAAAAACCCACTTTCTGGGAGGCTGTATTCTGGCCCCAGTGTTGTTCCCTGCCCTGCCCCCTCCTCCCTCCACACGGGTTGTTAGGAGAGCTACCTGCCCCTCCCTCAGCCTGACAAGTACGCTCGGAAGGTTTCAAAATGTTCAACACGTCTCCCTTTTTGATTCAGACAATATTTAACTGCACTGAGTCTCTTGGGTGGTGAGCCTCCAAATTCTCCTTGTCTTGTAGGCCAGGGTAATCATTTCGGGAGTTTGGTGGTTGAAGGGCCAAGAGGGTGAAAAAAAGAAAGGAAGGGGATGGCCCAGGTAGAGTTCTGGAACACACGGGGTCTGGCTTGGTTGCCCAGAGAGGTCACCATAGAATCAGAGAACCGGTTGCCAGGGGAAGGAAGGGGTCCAGGCGGCAGAGGACAATGGTGGCAGTGGTTGGCGGGGGGCAGTTAAGGAAGTTTTCCTGGGGTGCAAAAATTGCTAGTTCCATTTGTGGCTGCTCCTAATATAGCAGTCTGCTTTCCCCTCTAATCTCCGTGTGGCCACCACAGCCTTCCAGCCCCCGGATCCCAAGGGCCCATAGGAGCTGCTGTTGAGATCCGGCACCGACAAACAGACACCCCCTGGGCCCCTACTGGTTTTGCTGAACATTGCAGTTTGGACACCCCCCCCCCAACTTTCTTTTTTTTTCCCCCCAGAAGACAAGTTTTCATGAGCCCTGGCTTGTATTCCATCCTCCTCAACTTGAAAATTCTTCCACTCCTGGCTGGAGAGCTAGTCCTGAAGCCTGAGAAGACACTGAAGAGGCGTGGGCTGAGGGCTTCAAGCTGCCCTTCCTGGGAAGGAAGGAGCGATTTCCAGGCTCGGGACCTGGTCCCCACTGTCACACTACAAGAGGGCCTTTTGCGGGCAGACAGGAGCAGAGTTGGGGGGGTGTCCAGTCTGCAGGGGCCCTCCAGGCCTGGGGCCCATCACCGGTCTGAGTGGTGGCTGAAAGTAAATAAGCTGCCATTACCCACTTTTTTCACAACACCAAGAAACTGGAAGAAACTCTGAGTCAGTCCCTATGTGTGTATTTCCACTTAACCCACCAGGAATCTTCTGCCTCGCTTTATGCAAGAAGCTATCATCGTCGTAATCAGGAATGAAAATTTTAGCAATGATGGGTAGGAAAACCATTCTAATTATGTCAAAACAAAACCCACATTTTTCAGATTTTCCTCTTCTCATTCAGCAACCTCTTCTAAAAAGAATCAGAGAGTCAAATAACATTAGCTGGTTCTTCCTCATTTTTTAGAACCCCTTGACAGTTGGGGGGGTGCCTGGAGACCAGCCCCGGGGGCCTCTTCTAATCACCGTGTAGCCCCTCCCGAGGGGGCCGTGGATCCAGCCCCCTGACCTTCCGGCTCGTCCTGTGATTGTTCCCAAAGGCCTCTCCCAGATCCAGACCACCAAGTACCACTGACATCCATCACCACACGTGCGGCTAAGAAGCAAGCCCTCCCTCACATTTCCCTCACCCTCCCTTCCTCAAAGCCTTTCCTCCTAGCCTCCTCAGCACCCTAAATCAGAACTATTTCCAGTTGCTCAGGCCTCACACCCTGAATTCATCCTACATCCTTCTTCTGCCCTTGCTTCCTATCTAAACCATCAGCAAATCTTAAATTGTTCTATTTCCAAAATCTACATCCCTCTCCCCTCCCCCCTCCCCCATCCTGGGGCCAGACGTCATTATCTCAATTCTGGAGGGTTAGGGGAGGCCCTGAGCTCACCTCCTCAAGTCTATGGGGATCCTTTTGTGACATGAGTCAGATCAGGGGGCTTCTCCTCCCCTGACCCTGGCCTTCTCTCTCTCTGCCCTGTCAGCCGGCCCCTACCCCTGACTCTGCTCCAGCTGCTCTAGCCTCTTCCTTGAACAAGGCAGGCACGTTCCAGCCTTGGCAGATAACTGCTGGGCTGGAGGCCTTCACTTTCTTTCTCAGTGTCTCCACTGAGTATCACCTTATCAGAAAGGCCTCCTGGTAAACCACCAAGCCCACACCCTTCAGATGTCTCCTGCTGCTTATCCTGTCATCCCTCAGCATTTTATCTATTCCTTAGTTTGCTGATTGTCTGTCAATGAAAGCCCCGGCCCCAGCCCCAGAATATAAACTCAGTGAGAGCGAGGTCTTTGTTTGCCGCTAAATCCCCAGAGCTTGGCACTTAGTAGGTGCTCAATAAACACGTGTTAAGGGGGATGGAAAGGCCCTGAGGTCACTGGGGCCAAATGGATCACTTTACACAAGAAGATACCAAGACCAGAGAGGACACGTGTCTAGAGGAGACCACTTAAGGAGATTAATAGCTGTGTTGGAACAAAGGCCCAAGTTTCCTGATGAGGAGTCAGCTCTAGTAAATTGAAGCCCACAGCCAAGAGGCATTCCTACACAAATAGTCAATACATGTTTGTCTGTGTGTATTGTGCACTAGTTAACTTTAGTGTATAATATACTCCCATGCTCATATTCTGTTCTTACTCCATTTTGTGAAATTTTGGAAAAATGCTGACCATTAATTGAACTGCATGAACTGTTTCTGGGTTGTGACCTGGAGTTTGAAACTAGTACTCTATGCTACAGAGTTTAAAAAAAAAGAGAGAAGAAAGAAAGAAAAAAAAAGTCTTTCTACACCTTCTCCCATTTTTATAGTACTAAGAGACATGGCCAATGCACACACTCATTAGTTTTAAAACTTTTAAAAGTGCTGTAGGAAAACGATCTGACAGTAATTCCATAGTGGATGTGGCCATGCAAAGCCATAAAAGAAACACCTAAGGTCTGGTGTCTTGGCTCTCCCAGCTCATGTATATTAATCTCAAAATGTCATCCGATTCCTGATTCTATCGCTGTCAGTTTACAGTTCTGAATTTCATGCTATGCCTAGTCATATTCATTTGCTTGGTTTTGTGTCTTGTTTTCTGCAGCAACTCAGGCTTGTAAATTGCTGCTTTGTGCTTACAGTCAGAACAGTGCATTCCAAAAGGAGGCAGGCGGAATGGCGAGGGTTTTCACATAGCTGACTTTGTTTTGACAGTGATGGTATCTGACAGAGTGGGAACTGATTACAGCCCGACACCCAGTCGCATTGTATACACCGACTATTCACAGCTCCTGGGGGTGGGAGGTACACAGGAGTATGGGGGCAAGAGACTGAGAAGTTGGTCAAGCCCAGGACAGGGAATACGCAGTTATGCAAGGCACGGAGGTCAAGGTCATGTTTAAAATCAAGTCTTTAAAATAATTGGCTCCAGCATAATAACCCTCTGGTCTAAATTTATCCCCTTCCTAGCTCTCACAGGTCTGAGAGCAGCTAGTGTCACCGGTCAGGAAAAAGGGAGAACAGGGTCCAAATCTGTGTCTAAAGAAAATCTCAAATGAAAGACAGAGAAGATTTAACCTGGCTCCTTCCATGTTGTCGGATGCCCCCTGTCATGGGATCTTACTGCAGGAGAATATGGTTATATAAGACTCAAGATAAAATCATCACCTTCATATTTATTGCTGTCGTCAGCCACGTGGCTGGGAATTTCCTTGGGACTGTGCCCCCCTCCCACTCTGCTCCAGGCTCTTCTCACATTGTTGGGGAGAAAGACGGGGTGAGCTCTGAGACCGGAGTCCTCCAAATTCTCCACCTGTCTCCCCATCCGTTCCCTGCCCTGCTCTGTGCCCTCTGTTTGCTGTGCCCTCTGTTAACTGTCACACCGGGCTCCCTGTTCCTCTGGCTTCCTATGGGGCTCAACCAATGGGAGGCACTGGCAAGACATTCCAGGTCGACTTGCTTCCCCCACTGCCTCCCACCACATCCGCACTGCTTTGCTCCCCACTGGACTGCTCTTCCAACAACGGTGACGGCCTTTGCTGCTCTGGCTTCTGTGAGGAAGCCCTTCTGTCATGGCTAAAGTTGTCAAGGCCTCAGGCACACCATCCGCTCCCCTGATCCTCTGGGTCTGGTCCTATTTCTGGGCACCTGGCCATTCTGTGTTAGTTCCTTCACTCTAGCCATACCTTTGCAAACAGTTCCTTCATGAAGCCCCTATTCTCCCCACTTCCTCCTGTTAAACACTTCTGAGTAGGCACCTGCTGCCCACTGGGACCCTGATGGGATGGGCTCACTCTCATATCCATGAATGCTCTGGGCCTTGCTCGTGCTCTGGATCTCACTGAGGTCCAAGCAGGCAGAACACTTTGTGACCTTAAATCTGACCTATGCTCCCAGCACAGGCCTGTGGCTCTCCCTCTGTATCTATTCAGGTCCTGCTTTTTTTCTCTTTCTTTCTTTCTTTTTTGGATAGTTATCAGCTACTAAACACCCAGCTGAAGGAATCTCTTGATTTTGTTACACAACTTTGGGCAGGGTCCGGTTGGGTCAAAGCTTATGGTGGTCACTCCAAGGTTTTCAGGCCTCGTTCCTTTCCAAGGGCTGGGGAGAGCTGGAAATGTGCTGGTGCAAGCTAGTCCCTAAGGAGAAGGAGATTCTCGAGTCTGGAAAGAACAGGAAAGGTCATCTGGGCCAATCCAGTCCCTCTGCAGCTGGGAAAGTAAGATCCAGGAAGAAGAGACACCCTTGAGAGAGTCAGGATGGGAATTCAAAGCCCTTGAATATTTGTCATCAGATCTCAGAGTTGGAAGGAGGACTAAAGGTTGCACCACCTGGCCACAGTCAACAGCGAAGTTCAGGGCTCTGCTGGTTACAAGGGGGCACTGCCAGAGCCACAGTAGCCTCTGGCAGTCTCCCAAGCTGTCCCTAACCAAGGACAGTTCAGACAGCGCTCTGGGGTGTGATCTGCAGTGAAGACACACCAACCATGTCCCCTCTCCTGGCAGGGCACGCTCCCTGCCCGAAGATCAGCCCCCGCAGTGCAGCTCAGGTGTGGGCGGCACAACCTTCCAGTTGGGGGGAGTCAACCCCAGGCTGCGCACTGGCTATGTTCCCGACCCAGACTCACTTCCTGGGTCCATGTCTAAACCAGCTTTCCCGGCCCCTGGGGGCTAGATGGGGCCTTGTAAATCATCCTTACCCACAAAAACAAGTGAAAGTGATGGATCACTGCCATCCATGGTGGTGGGGACAAAGCTTCACTTTCTCTTCTGTCCATCTGGCTGGAAGCAAAGGATTCCAAGATGGCAAAGTTAGCAGGGGGTTGGGACGCCTGGGTGGCTCAGTTGGTTAAGCAGCTGCCTTTGGCTCAGGTCATGATCCCAGCGTCCTGGGATCGAGTCCCACATCGGGCTCCTTGCTCCGCGGGGAGCCTGCTTCTCCCTCTGCCTCTGTCTGCCATTCTGTCTGCCTGTGCTCTCTCTCTCTCCCTCTCTCTCTCTGACAAATAAATAAAATCTTTAAAAAAAAAAAAAGTTAGCAGGGGGTCCAGCCAGGATGCCGATTGAAGTCTCTGGAAGAGAGCTGTATGGGAACCCTGCCTCACCAGTGCCACCCACATCTTACTGTTAGAGGAGTGGGAAATAAATAAGTCTTTGTCGCCCCTAATATTGAGATGAGGGGTGGAGGAAGGGGGGGCGGCAGCTAGTGCCAAGAGCCCAGGCTAATACAGAAATTGAGTCACTTTCCCGGTCACCCCTCAGTCCTCAGGCTTGATCTTGGAGAGACATCTTCAAACCCTCCTGTCTGCCCCTCATGGAAGTCGCATTCCGCAGTGTCTCCCTCCCACCCCTCCTCTCCCGGCTTCCCCTCTCCCCTGCGGCTACCACCTGGATGGCTCAAAGGGCCTTCTAGAGGGTGGTTTGCTTCCCTTGGGAGCTCCCTCCAACTCTGCCAGAACCATTTCTTTATGGGGCCCTCTGACCCTCTTCGGTCCTCAAACAACACACCTAGTTTGCTCTGGGAATTGCCTGGGTCCCCATGGTCATCTCTCAGCCAATTTTCTTAAAGCAAATTTGCTGGTGAACAGCAGTATTCTCTCGGCAAAAGCACACAGAAGGCTCCATCAGCTCCTTTATTGTTTTAAAGGGACAATCATTTAGGAGCACTATTTACAAGTTTTTGATAACAACAATAATAGCAGTGACAGAGATGATAACCCCACCTTTTTTTTTTTCCATTGTAGAAACTTCCAGTCATTCACCCTATCAACCCCTTAAAATAGTCCTTCCTATCTCCACTCTTCCCTTTTGGGACATGACCTGGGTTTCTATGTCTAATCTCCAAGATCCTAGGGTGGTACCCATGTAGAGATTTTTTTAATTGCTTCAGGCCATAGGGGAATTTTCTGCTGAGAAGACAATGAAATTTGTCCTTTTTCCCACCCTTCTGGAGGAAGAAACATTTCAGGGGGTACCTGACCTAAACATCCTGGGCATTTCCAGCAAATCTCAGCAGATTGATGAGATGGGGCAGGGGGGAAAAATAGGACGGTTGAACCTGTAATACGGTAGGGTTTTGTTTTGTTTTGTTTTGTTTTGTTTTTCAGTCATTGTAGGTGGCCAATTACAATAGATTAGCCTAGTCTTTTACTAGTTTCTCTTGACTAGCTCTTGAGTTCTTAAAAGGGCAAAAATCTTTAGCGAGATGATTATATATGATTATGGGATGGTGCCTTAGTGATGAGAGAAGGAAGGATGGAGTCAATTATTGACTAATTATCCACTGGCCTCATGGTCATGTTAAGGTCATAGAAAGCAGGCTTGCCAGAGTCAACAGACCCGGGCCTAAGGCGCAGCCCTGACACTTGGTGTCATCACTGATAAAATGAGGAGGATGGTCTACACAGGGGCTTTTCACGCTTCTGTGTGGACATAGATGGCCTGGGGATCTTCTTGTTTGTTTTGTTTAGTTAAAAATTTTTTTTTTTAAAGATTCTATTTATTTATTTGATAGAGAGAGAGACAGCAAGAGAGTGAACACAAGCACGGGGAGTGGGAGAGGGAGAAGCAGGCTCCCCACTGAGCGGGGAGCCCGATGCAGGGCTCAATGCCATGACCCTGGGGTCATGACCTGAGGTGGAAGCAGATGCTTAACCACTGAGCCACCCAAGTGCCCCGAGATCTTGTTTTATTTTTTTTATTTTTATTTTTTTTTAAAGATTTTATTTATTTACTTGAGAGAGAGACAGTGAGAGAGAGCATGAATGAGGAGAAGGTCAGAGAGAGAAGCAGACTCCCCATGGAGCTGGGAGTCCGACACGGGACTCGATCCCGGGACTCCAGGATCATGACCTGAGCCGAAGGCAGTCGTCCAACCAACTGAGCCACCCAGGCGTCCCGAGATCTTGTTTTAAATGCAGATTCTGATTCAGGAGGTCTGGGATGAAGTCCAGGTTTCTTCATGTCTAACAAGCTCCATGTGACGCCAGTTCTTCTGGCCTTCAGGTCACACTTTGAGTAACAGAGGTCTCAGTGGCCAAGGTCCCTTTCCTAATGTTCTGTTTTTTTCACATGAGTAATCAGTTTGTTCACCACTCAGCTGCCAAACTCCTTATAAAAGGTAAGTTTATTTGACCCTTCGGTGGCTTCCATATAATTCAGAAAAAAATCCAATTTTGGCAATGTAGGTCTGCAAAGCCCTAGATGATCTGATTCCCCCCACCTCATGACTTCTCTGACCCCATTTCCTATCACATCTTCCCTTCGTATATACACACACACACACACATACATACATACATACATAGGCTAGCCACACTGGCTTCTTTGCGGTCTGCTCTAGACTCAGAGTTATTCTTTTTTTTTTCCCAAGATATTTAGAGAGAGAGGGACAGAGAGAGCGACAGTGGGCGCAAGCAGGGAGGAAAGGGAGAAGGAGACTCACCACTGAGCAGGGAGCCCGATGTGGGGCTTGATCCCAGCATCCTGGGATAATGACTGGAGCCAAAGGCAGACACTTAACCAACTGAGCCACTCAGGTGCTGGGACTCAGAGCCTTTGCATGTACTGTTCCTTCCACCTGAATACGTTTCCCCCAGTATCTGTATAGTCTGATCTTTGCTCAAATGTTGCCTTATTAGAAAGACCTTCCTGATCCCCCTATAAAAATTATTCCCCCCATCCAATCATTCTGTAACTCCTTACCTCACTTAATTTTTATTCATAGCAAATATGGCCATCTAATATCTTGCATATAGGTTTTGCTGTTAGTCATTGTCTTATTTATTCATTGGTATATTTGCTTTGATTTTTGTGTATTTATTAGGCTATATGTCTATTGTTTTCCTCTCCCACTAGAATATGAACTCTGCAAGAGCAGGAATTTTATCTACTTTGCTCACTGCTGTCCTCCAGGACCTGAACAGACCCAACCATCACTTTTAAATAAGTAAATGAATAGATGAAAAGTGAGATATGGATAGGCTATTAAAAAAAATAGGGCCCTATGCTGTCATTTGATCCATCGGCCCCCTCTTTGTTTGTAAGAAAAGCTATGAGTCCCCAAGACCCTGGAGACTGACAGAAAGAAGAGAGCCGTCTATAAGGAGAAAGGCTTGGGGTTCACCTTAGCCACAGAGCCGTCTCTCACCTGACTTCCCTTTGCAACCCTTGTCACCTGAGACGTGTCCATCACCCTGGTGTGGGAGTGACTGCAGCGGGCCCCCATTCAGATCACCAAACTAACTCTCATTACTCTATTCTAGGGGCACCATTAGCTTCCTGATTTCCATTTGACTTTGCAAGCGGACTCCCCATGGTGAGAAAGAGCAGGCTGGTCAGGCTGACCCAAATGTCCGCTTCACCTGGCATTTATACGTCTCATTATAAATTAATCATTTGGCATTCTGCTTGATCCCCTCTGGTCTCCTCTGAGTGAGTCAGCTTTCCGAGTCCCATGAACATTAGGGCCCTGAAGAGATCAAGTTTCTGAACCTTCAAGGCCAGACCCTGGACAGCGGCTAATTCTACACTGGGTTTCTACCCTGTGAAGGCGCTCAGCAGAGGGCCAGCTGGGCCTTCCCAGGCACCACCCACTATTCCCGCAAGATCTGTTTAGCATTTTTCCACAGACCCAGCAACTCCACCTAGAGGAGTTTGTGCCAAGGAGAGAGTTGGATAAGTTGGAAAAGGCATAAGCAGAAAAATTGTATTGCCATCTGCCTTCTTCCTCAGCTACCAGTGATGGTGGTGGTGGTGGTGGTGGCGGTACATTTGCAGACCACGCGGTCCCCAGAGTGCGGATGGGTGCTGGAGCCCCCCCAGTGCCTGCCTCAGAGAGCACCTGTGGGAGTTAATGGATGTGGTGGTATCTCTCACTATAATTGTGAGGGAAGAGTTCGTGACAGAGTGGTAGTTGTTTAAATAATCCGTATCCCAAACCGGAAGTGAATGAAACTTTGGCTTCATTTAGTGAATTAAGGAATGAGGTAGCCACCTCGCTCTCTGGGGCTGGGAGCGGAGTCCGGATCATGCAACAACAGCTGGCGTGCCTGAGCTGAGTCCTGGGCCAGGCAATGGCACCGTCCTTGGTTCTGGCTGTGGCTCTGGGCATGGCGGGGTGGGTTAGCAAGGTCAGATGGGCTCCAGTCACTGCCCTCTCCTTGAGGCCTCCACCTGGAGCACGGTAGCTTCTCCAGGAGACCAAAAGACCCCTTCTATTCCCCTTCCCAGTGAGGGGCCCCTCACCCCCACCCCAGCCCTCACTCTCCGAGGAGCCTTAGCCCCACACTCACTCTCCTCACCACTGGAGAGGAAGCAAGCTACTTTTAGTTTCCAGACATGATTCACCCCCAAGGGTGACCAAGATGACCTCTCTCCCTGAAGGAGGAGATAACCCCCAAGTTAGCAAAAACCTGGGAACCACTCAGGCAGGGTCTGGCTCACTGTATTAAGGTGTATTCATACAGCATATTAAGGTTTATCATAAAACTGTTAAAGTGAAAATAGAGATCTATACAAATCGTGAACAAAAAAAGAATGTGACAGAACTGCACATTCTTAGACTCTCGTCCTAATTTTACAAAACCGTGGATATACAAGTGTAAACAGACGTGCATAGAGAAGTAATTGAATGATGCTTCTTAAAATGCTGACAACGGTTATCTCTGGGTGGTGAGATTTCTGGTAAGTCTTTTTTTATTCATCTGCATTATTTAAAATTTCATAATGAGCATGTTTATTTTATAAATAGGAAAAACCCGACTCTCGGTTCACAAGAAAAAGCTTCCGTTCAATCTGGAATACTGTAACATTCAAAATGCTGGAGCAGCAGCTGGTATGTGGCACCCCGGAAATGGGGTTGAGGATGGCATTCGCCCTGCCCCATATTTGTAGGATCAGCATGCCCTGATCAGATGACCTCCATGGTAGGTCTTCCTATTTCAGGAATCTGTGATTTGAAGACGCCAAACAGTATCTCTAGATCAAAACTATTTATAAGAATCATTTCCTTCATAATGAGCTGGAACTTCCACAAACTGCTTGTATGTTTAGATGACATCATCTCTGAGATTTATGTGAAATGACTCTTTTTCCTTGATGTTATCAAGGAGCTTCAGCAGTTGAGTTCCTTGTATTTCGTTGTGTTTAAATGATATCCGAAGAAGCTGTCATTTGTCAGGGTTTAATTGTTTCCATGATTTTTTTTTTCCTGGTAAGTTTCCAGATATTGCTGAAGAGATATTATGAGACCAGCAAAGATGATGAGAGGTGGAACTTCCCTCCAAGTTCCAGGTTGCAGCCCAGCTCTTCCACTTTATTTATTTATTTTTTTAAAGATTTTATTTATTGGGACGCCTGGGTGGCTCAGTTGGTTGAGCAGCTGCCTTCGGCTCAGGTCATGATCCCGGCATCCTGGGATCGAGTCCCACATCGGGCTCCTTGCTGGGCTGGGAGCCTGCTTCTCCCTCTGCCTCTGCCTGCCATTCTGTCTGCCTGTGCTCGCTCTCTCTCCCTCTCTCTCTCTGATAGATAAATAAATAAAATCTTTAAAAAAAAAAAAGATTTTATTTATTTATTTGATAGAGAGAGAGAGAGAGAGAGATCGCAAGTAGGCAGAGAGGCAGGTGGGGGGGGGGGTGGAGCAGGCTCCCGCTGAGCAGAGAGCTGGATGTGGGGCTCGATGCCAGGACCCTGGGCTCATGGCCTGAGCCAAAGGCAGAGGCTTAACCCACTGAGCCACCCAGGCACCTCAAGTTTATCCTTTCCTAGAAGGGAAGCATCAGCTGAAACCTTTAAGGCAAGCCACACAAAGCCACTTTCCTGGGCTGGACAAACTCTTTGCTTGCTACGTGTCTACCAGAGGTGCGGTGGCCGAATGTACTCTGTGACTTTAAAAGAATTTCAAGCTGAGTGGGAAGGGGTCGTGAAATCACAGAAGGGCTTCAGGAATGATTCTCCACTGAGCAAAGCTAAAAAGAAATCTACATGACATCGTGGAGTGGGACAGAAATAGTCTTCTTGCTCTTTGTAAACAGCCAGAAGTACGCATGCGTGGTGATACGCCGAGGTCTGCAGGAGCCAGCATGACTTTGGAGGGTGGCAGGCTACAGTTCAATGCCAGGGCACCTCGCAGCTGTTCTGCTGACCTACAGGACAAGTGAAGGCCTTACGGTTTTCCTTCTCATCCCCTCCTACGCACCCCCCACCCAGAGGGAATGATGTGGGCAGAGGGCAGCTGGGAGAGCTCACATCTGAACACGGGGCAGGAGGTGCTCTCTCTTCTTCCTGGGACATCCAGGGGGCAGGAGCCACGCAGACAGGCATGCCCCTGTTCTCAGTGGAGCTCACAGCACCTGAGCCCTGCTGCTTCTCAACAGCTCAGTCAAGGTGAAAAGGAAAGAAACAAGGGCTTCTGTTTCATTGACACCACCTTTGTTCTCATGGTGCCATATGACCAAGTCTACTTTCCACCTGTAGCTTGTTTCTCTGTGATGATAACATCCAGCTTCTCTGGGGATTGGAAACATGGTTATTAAGTGCAGGAGTCTGTGGGCAAAAGTGTTATTTTAAAAGTGATGTCCTCTGGCTTCCTCCAGCATTGTGTGGCATTAAGGCAGGGTCAATGGCTTAGGGGCAGGACGCCTGGACATCTGCTTCCGTGGCCTGGCTGTGTGCCTGGGCCCATTGCTCCCCAGGGGCTCTGCCGTTTAAAATAAGGGACTTGACCTGTGGCCTCTGTACAGTGCTGTCTGCTCTTGTCTTTCATGACTGAGTCTAAAGGCTGGAGTGGCCCCATGATGCATTGCAGAAAGTGAACCAAATGGACACCTGAGTTTTTACCCAGCTCTTCAGGGGAGCTCAGAAATGAACCCATCCTCCTTCTTCACCCTGACTATCCGATAGATCTCCAGGGAGACCTTGTAAACCATACCACTTCTCAACCTCACGCCGACCAATTGATTAAGAATCTGAATCCCTGCTTAGGTATTGCTTAAAAAACTCCCCAGTTGATTTTAATGTCCACAGGAGCCTGAAACCACTTAACCCTTCATGACAACAGGCCTCAGCAGAGAGACCCAGTTCCCAGCACTGGCCTTTTCGTTGGCAACAGAGCTGGGACTGGAGCTCGAAGCTTGTGAACCCCAATCCTTGAAAAGGACCGAGAAGTGATCAATGGAAATTTTTATATTCCCCATCAATGAAAACTCTTGGGTATCCTCAATAAACATCACTCCTAATCCTAAAGGTAGTGATGCAGGGACATCTTCACAGGGGGAGGGCAGCTGGACTTATTTTCTGAGTCACCTTACCTTTGGTGACCTCAGTAATCACAGGTGCTACTATCTCGCTGGACAGAGGAGCCCTAATTCCCAGTGAAGTGCAGCCCAGCCAAAAGCTGAGGGACAATGGATAGGAATTAGCCATGAGAAGCCACATCTTTTAAGAAAATCTGCTCCCGCTTCAGCGCACTTGTCTTCTGAGAGGGATGTTGCTTGCCTCCCTGCCTTAGGCCCAGGTGGAAGGCCAGCAAGTTTCTGAGGCCCATGGGCAGTCATTTATTTATCTCTGTCAGATAAATAAAAAAATAATCTTTTAAAAAAAGCTCAGAATCAGAGAGAAAGGCCAGCAGGAAGTGTAATGTCTATCCCCTACATTCGAGCTGCTTCTCCTGCTAGCTGACACATGGAAGGGCCACCCAGCCTCCAGCCCCACATCTCCCACAGCTGTGAGGCCTCACCAGGGCCCCTTCCTGACCCTGTCAGGAATAAGACGATGTGGGGTGGTTTTGATATCCTGCTTCATCTTTTCTGAGCTAAGAGACCCAAGATCCTGTCACAACAGAAAGAACGGCTGGACGTATAGTCAGCAGGTCTGGTTGGGGTTTTGTGTATTTACTTTACCTGCTAAGACCTTGGGTTGACCCCTTCATTCTTCTGAGCTTTTGGCAACTCAACTTAAAAATGGGGATCTAGAGGAGCGGCGGGAGGAGGGGGAGGAGGAAGCGCACGGAGGAGGTGGGCGAAGCGTGACGGGGAGGGTCATTAAAAAAAAGGGGGATTTAGGGGTGCCTAAGGGGCTCTGTTGGTTAAATGTCTGCCTTTGGCTCAGGGGCTCAGGTCATCATCCTGGGGTCTTGGGATCAAGCCCAGCAGCTAGCTCTCTGCTCTGCAGGGAGTCTGCTTCTCCCTCTCTCTCTGCCCCTCTCCCTGCCCTCTGCTCCTGCCCATTGTGCATGCCCCCCCCTCTCTCAAATAAGTAGATAAATAAATAATCTTTTTTAAAAAATGGGTATCAAACTCTACCCCACTTACCCCTCAGAATCAAGACAAAGATCAGCAACATCTTTAAACTACAAAGACCACTGGGGGGGGGGGGCTTTATTTGGAGGGAATCGAGGCTTGGATGGGAGTACAAATATTCAGAAGGGCTAATGTTGCAGAGAATGAGGCATTTCTGCCCAAACATCTGCAGTTGGAAAATGGCTTCAAGGGATACTTGTTTAGGTCTGACACTGATCATCATATTTATGGGCTCCCTGAGGGCACACCATGGGACTGACTGAGAGAGGCTCTGAACAGGCCCTGTTTTCTCCTAAGTGGCAGAAGCTGTCCTAGAACCAACGCCCTCCAAAGGAAGGCTACCCGCCCCTGTGCTGTTGCTAAGCAAATGTGATGCTCTTCACCCCATCATTATTGTGCCTGGTACATGGAAGATGCCAGACATATTCATTGAGTGAACTGATCCCAATAGAAGGTAAAGCCCATGCTCCTCCAATACTCTCTTGAGATCTGCAGCTTCTTAGGGCAGAAGTCACAGGTAGGACTGAAGATTAAATTAATTGGGGGAAAAAAAAAATAGCCAGGGGCGCCTGGGTGGCTCAGTGGGTTAAAGCCTCTGCCTTCGGCTCAGGTCATGATCCCAGGATCCTGGGATCAAGCCCTGCATCAGTCTCTCTGTTCAGTGGGGAGCCTGCTTCCTCCCTCTTTCTCTCTGCCTGCCTCTCTGCCTACTTGTGATCTCTGTCAGATAAATTAAAAAAAAATCTTTAAAAAGATTAAATAAAAAAAAAGAAATAACCAAACCAACTGCTCCAATTATAGAATAATACGTATGTATCTATTGTGGTGAAGGAGTAGGCATTACAGGTATGTACTACACATGCACAACCAAAAGAAATAAGAGCACAATTCCGTTGCAGAAGACGTTGCTAGTGACAGTTATTAATATGTGCCTCAGTTGGTTAAGCAGCTGCCTTCGGCTCAGGTCATGATCCCGGCGTCCTGGGAGTCCTGGGATCGAGTCCCACATCGGGCTCCTTGCTCAGCAGGGAGCCTGCTTATCCCTCTGCCTCTGCCTGCCATTCTGTCTGCCTGTGCTCACTCTCTCCCCTCTCTCTCTCTGATAAATAAATAAAATTCTTTAAAAAAAAAAAAAAATATGTGCCTCAGACCACGCTGGCCACGGCTGTAGGCAGGGCAGAGAAAGAAATCATCTGCAGTGTTACAATTGGGGTGAAAGACAGGATGGCACCTGGGGAGACCGGAAAGGACTGGAGGAGGGGGAGGTGGTGGGGGAGGGAAGTGGGAGAACAAGCAGGGAATCACGGGACAAATGGAAACTCTAGGGCACATACGATTAAGTCCCGAGAGCCACTGCTTAGCGAGACTTTGCTCTGTGTAAGGGCTAAACGCTCTGTATACACCATCTTATTTGCTCCTCATGGTAAGTCCATGAGGAAGATATTTTTATTCCCCTTGTGCATGTGAAGCAACTGGAATTCAGGTGGTCACAAATCTAGTAAATAGCAGGAACAGGATTCAGACTGGCCTGACTCCCCCCAGTCCTTGCCCTTCTGTAATCCAGCAAGAAGGAAGGAACTGCTATTGCAACAACACAACGGGAGAAAAGACAGGATGAAAACGAATCAAGGAACCTTTTGTTTATGGATTCTGAGGTGCCATGAATTAACATAGAAGCTCAGGTGGGGTTGGGAGGGATAGAAGGAGGAAGAACGGAATTAGAATTGTGTCATTCTGGTGGCCGTCGGGAGGGTGGACAAGAGATCAGTCAGGAGGCTGTGGCCATGATCCGGGCTCAGAGCGAGAGGCTCACTGCGGGTCCTCAGGCTTTGCCACTCAGTCATGTGGTTCGGGGGCCAGCAAACTCTGAGTCACATAGAGATGGTCAGAAATGCAGACTCTGAACCCCACCCAGACCTACTAGTTTAACTATGTTTTAACCTGATACCCAGCCAATTCTAACGCACATTGGAATCTGACCAGCATTGCCATGAAGGACGGGAGCTCCGCCCGGCCCTCACGCTCCTTCTAGAGGTACACATCTTTTTTGGATGGTAGATCCCTTTGAGAATCAGAGGAAAGTCAAGGATCCTTACCCCTGAAAAAAATGCTAATGCATACCAAAGGTAACCTACAACTTTAGGGGTGTCACAGAGCCTGGAAGAGCACGAGGACAGCTGCTGGTTTGTAAAGAATCCCCGAATCTTACGATTGGTTTTTTTTTTTTTTTAAAGATTTATTTATTTATTTGACAGAGAGAGATCACAAGTAGGCAGAGAGAGGCAGGCAGAGAGAGAGAGAGGAGGAAGCAGGCTCCCTGCCGAGCAGAGAGCCCGATGCGGGACTCGATCCCAGGACCCTGAGATCATGACCTGAGCCGAAGGTAGCGGCTTAACCCACTGAGCCACCCAGGCGCCCAAGAATCCCCGAATCTTAACTCATTGATAATTTAGTTGGGGAGCCATGGTGAGGAGTTTGCAGCTAAAAAAAATTCAAGTCTGAAGTCATGGGTTGTCATCTTAAGAGACCTCTCCAGAGCCTGGACCAGACTTCCGGCTCCAGGGCTGGGGCAGAGACCCTGTTCCCATCGTCCCCACCCCACTGGCATTGTTCTCCAAATCCCCTGGGTGATCTGAGCAGATACCCTGGAGCAATGAAACCAGGCCCACCCCGGCTTCCTCGAGCTGGATGGGGCCTGCCTGCCTCTTTTTCTTAAGTCCCAGAAAAGCCAAAATTAGCCTCACTTTTGTTTCTTTTCTCAGGAGCCTCTACATTGTATCTCAGGAAAGGATTATTGTGCTCTGGGGACCCTATCTTATCATGGGGTGTGGGGGAGGTGATGAGTGAAAGGAAAATGGTCTTTGACAAATTGGTTCAGTGTGGCCAATCACGTGACTTTCCAGCACTCCCGCACTACTGCTCCAGTGAGGGTATTGTTTTGGCTCCCAAATATTTAGCCAAGCAGGAGCCCGGGAAGGTTGGGGAGCGGTCAGAGGCCTGAGGGCATGATAATGCGGGGAAAGGACTGATTTGGGTGACCCTCTGGCATTATGTGGAGAACCAATGATACCGGGGAGGCTCTGGTCCCACAGCCCGAGTGCTTTATCACTCCCTGAGTTCTTTGGAAAGGTCACTGAGGGTCACTGCCTGAATGCAGAGAGCTGGGCGAGACCCCTTCCAAGGAATCTGGCTCTGAGGCTCCTCTGATTCAGTAATTACCTGCTTCCTGGCTGGACAGGCTGCTCGCCTAACTCCTCTGGGGCCCAAGGAAAATACTCTTTTACCCCGCCGGTACCTGCGTGACAATAAACCTCTTGCTGTTTGCATCCAGTGGCAGTGTTGGATTCTTGGGTAAGGGGATCCGCGGGTCTTTCACTCTCACAACGCACAGTGCTCAGAAAAACAAAACCATGCCCAGCAAGGCAAGGAGCAAATGTGACTTGAGCTGTCAGAGCTAAAGGCTTCACACAGAGAATTCAAGGCCTGACCAGGCATTTGCCCTTGTATGACTTTTCCCAAAAAATTCCTGCGTCTCCAGGGAGAGAACGTTCCCGCTGACCTCACTCAGGCTCACTCAGCCTGACATCACGGGACTTTCGGGAGATGAGGCCACAGCAGCACGTGACAATGTGTGTTATCGATGGGGAACACTTTCCCCCCACCCCTGTGCTCATGTGGTCATCTGTTTGATATGCCTGTGGGTGGAGGTGGGCAGAGGGGAAGGGAGTGTCCGGTCACCGGCGACAGAAAAGAGCCATGAGGTCATCGGAGCCCGAGGCTTTCCTCACTGACTAGCGGCAGCAATTGTCTTCCTGGCTTGCTTTCCCAGGGGCTCACCTCCGCTCTCATGGAGGGTGCTGATACTGGGGCTCCTGCTTTGGACATACATTTTCTTCCATCTGAAAATATGCTCCAAAAGCCAGATAGGAGATATATTATTTGGCAAGAGATTTAAAATTTAGCTTGTAGAATTGCACTCTTGTTTCTAGGTCCTGATTCTCCCTGGGATGCCCCCACTCCGGGGCCTCACACAACTCCCTGCTTAGGCACGGCTGAGTGGGCAGCCTTCCACCCACTTTGTCCACACTAGTGGCCTCTCACTAGTTTGGGATTTCCCCCCACTCCTCCACTCCAGAGCCATGGACTCAGCAGAATGTGAGAATGCGTATGATAAGCAGACCCCCCCACACACCCCAATTCCAATGTTTTAGTATCAAAATATTCTGAAGGGGACACCTGGATGACTCAGTTGGTTAAGCAGCTGCCTTCCTGGGCAGCTCCCACATCCTGGGATCGAGTCATGATCCTGGCATCCTGGGATCGAGTCCCACATTGGGCTCCTTGCTCGGCAGGGAGCCTGCTTCCCCCTCTGCTTCTGCCTGCCATTCTGTCTGCCTGTGCTCGCTCTCTCTCCCTTTCTCTCTCTGACAAATAAATAAATAAAAATCTTTAAAAAAAATGTTCTGAGGAATGGCTTTAGCACACAGCCATTGGCACGAGTGAGTTTTAATAACCATTAGGTGTCAGTCCTCCTATTTCAATGGTTCTCTACCTTGGCTGCATATTAGAAATACACGTGGGGTTTTTAAAAACTACACACAACATGATTTCAAAGAACAGATTCTTTCCTCTTCTCTAAGAAGCAAAAAAGCGCCTCAGGATCCCTGGCAGTATTTCCAGTAGAAGGAGGCCTATTGGACACCTGGTAATCTCTTGGGGAATCTTCCTCATGAGGGTGAATAGCTTGGAGCCACAGAGAACAGACAGCCTTCTGAACAAAATGGGGTATGGGGACCCCAAGACTCACTCTGGTAACTTCCTTTGAAAGAGTAGCCTCAGGGGGCGCTTGGGTGGCTCAGTGGGTTAAAGCCTCTGCCTTCAGTTCAGATCATGATCCAAACATGGTCCCAGGGTTCTGGGATCGAGCCCTACATCAGGCTCTCTGCTCAGCAGGGAGCCTATTTCCCCCTCTCTCTCTCTGCCTACCTCTCTGCCTACTTGTGATCTCTGTCTGCCAAATGAATAAATAAAATCTTAAAAAAAAAAAAAAGAGTAGCCTCAGGGCACTTGGGTGGCACAGTCAGTTGAAAGAGGGACTCCTGGTATCAGCTCAGTGTGTGATCTCATGGTCATGAGATCAAGCCCCCTCGTTGGGCTCCATGCTCAGCACTGACTCTGTTTAAGATTCTCTGCCTCTGCCCCTCCTGCTCGTGCGTGTCCGCTCTCTCTCTCTCTCTCTCTGATAAGTAATTTATATATACATATATATTTTTAAAGATTTTATTTATTTACTTGTCAGAGAGAGAAATAGGGAGAGAGAGCACAGCAGGGAGAGCAGCAGGCAGAGGGAGAAACAGTCTCCCCGCTGAGCAAGGAGCCCAATTCGGTACTCGATCCCAGGACCCCGGGATCATGACCTGAGCTGAAGGTAGATTCCCAACTGACTGAGCCACCTAGGCATCCCCAAATAAATCTTTAAAGAAAAAAAAAAAAAAAAAGAGTAGCTTCATTGGGGAAGGGGATAGGCTCAGATCCTTAGAGTCCAGGATGGTCACAGAAAAGCTATGGGCGCAGATCGGTCTCTGTGGGGAAGAGGGTGGGAGAATGGAGAATCTGGAACTGTCAACTGAAGGGCCTGGATCCGGGTCTGACTCAGCACCATGAGGCCAGCCGGTCTCCTGGGAGGAGGCTGTGTAGGTGAGCTATTTTAGGAGACTAAGTCAGGGTACCCTCGGCCACTGGTAGCAAAGGGGGAGGCAGCTGACCTTTCTGGAAGGGCCACAGCTGGTCCTGAAAGGCTGCCAGGACCCGGGGGCAAACAGCAACGAAGTGAGAGGCTCGGTGTCCAACACTGACACCACGAGGCCGCAAGAGGTCACGGCAGAAGTCACGACAACGGCTAGTCTTGTCTTGGGTGCTGTTTGCCCTGTGTTGATCTCACTGCCTTGAGCTTATTCATTCATTTAATAACACCCAAGAACAGTTCTGGGAGAGAGTCACAACCACCCCTGTTGTACAGAGAAGGAAACTGAGACACAGAGGTTATACAGAGAGTAGCGGGCAGGCTGCGAACCCGAGCGTCTGGCTCCAGAGCCCACTCCCCTAACCACAGGCAGCCATCATCACTGAGCCCTCACTGTGTGCCCTTATGTTCTCTGAGCTCCTTTAGCCTAGCTTATGAAGGAAGAACTGTTTTTATTCCCATTTCACAAATGAGGTAAGTGAGGCATGGGAAAGTTAAGTGGTGGACGTCCATTGCCCATCCTCTCCCTTCTGGGAATGAGGCCGGACTAGTGCCACCTAACCCTATCGCAGCTCCTTCACTTTGGGGACCAGCTAAGCCCTTAGGGTTCTTGGCGACCCCAAGTGAGGTGGGAATCTTCTAGACGATGCTGAGCTTCCCGCAATAAAACGTGTGCGGTCCTTAGGGAGAGAGTGGAAAAGCAAAGTGGGTATGACAATATTTCCACCTCAGTTTTGTGAGAGCAGACCGTACCAATCTCAGGGCTCCTGTCCCGGATTTACTGAATCAGAAGATACAAAAGGTGGGGCCAGGAAACCTGGATTAAAAGAAAACCCAAACCAAACCCCAGGTGATTCTGGTGCCTGGCCGGGGTTGAGAATTACTGCCTTGATTTCATAGTAATATTTTACAACTCCTGGCAGCAGTGATTCTAGGATGCGCTGCTAGCTTTCAGATCATCTGGCTAGAAAGAAGCTGCCTGTAGAAGCTGAAGAGAGGGAAGGAGCTGGTGAAGGACGGGGGAGCAGAGAATCAAAGTCCACGGGGCTCCAGACTCACCCACACAAGCGGGAGGTGGAAATCATCTGTTCTTCAAACACAGCCTCAAATATCTGGTTCTCAGTGAACACTTGCCTTGTGTGGGCCCCACTCTTCCAGCCTTGTCCCCAGCCAAAGGACTGCTACCCTGTGAACCCACAGCGCAAGCTTCCCTGAGACCACTGCTCGCCTCATCCCTGTCCCTGCTCTGGGTTCTCCAGCCCCAGGCAAGACACACAGTCTCAAGGCATAAGGTTTGTGCACTCCCCCAGCCGCCTGGCAAGATATCTGGGATGCAGAATCTCTCAGAAAGTGCTAGCTGAGGGAGCACAAGGGAAGGAAGAAGGGTAGAGTAAAGACAGGAGATAGAGAAGACTCAAAGAGCCATAAGGGTCACCATAGAGGGACGATGGCTGGTGAAATCTGATTTAGTGTTCATCCCTTGAGCACGTGTGACCTTCGCTCTGACCCACTGCAGGCACTCAGCCTCTCTAGGCATTCACCTGGTCAGCCCAGAACTGGGGACAGAGTACACAGAGAGAGAGGAGTACATTTATGATTTCGCCAGGAACTTCATCTTAGGTCTGCGGGTGCTTATAACAACTCTGTGTGGTAAGTGGGGTAAATGTTAATAATCCCATTTTACAGCTGAGAAAACTAAGGCTCACAAAGCTAACAAACGTGTCCAAGGTCCCGTGGCTAGCGAGCAGAGGACAGGTTAGTAGATTTTTAAGTCTGGAAGAGCCCCGGCATATCTCCCGATCCAAATCTCTGGGCAATGTTGCATCATCCCCAAAACCTCTTCGAGGAGAGGTTGGAGTGGTGGTGGTGGAGCTGGGTTGTAGACATTATGGTGTCTGGGAGCTCTGCACGTATACAACTCACTCAGCTCAATCCTTTCCTCCTGAAGCCCGGTCAAAGGCACAGCTCTCTCTCTCTCTGCTCTCCCTGTTCTGCTCTACCTCACCCAAGAAGCCAAGGCCACATCTCTGACTGAGAGAAGGCCCGCTTGCCCTCCCTTGTAGCTCACAAGACCAGCTCAGCAGCTCCCTCTCACCTCTCCCTCCCTCAGGCCAGCATGGGAGAGTCACCACTTGCCTGTGGGGATTTATTTTCTGGTAAAGGGGTATCAAAGGGGTGACACCTTCTGCTTCTCTTGGTTTGCTCTGGAAAAAGGGAGCATCTCAGAATATCTCAATCCAGCCTGTTTAGAAGTTCAAAGAAGCTTTACTCATACAATCTCAGAATAAAAGTGCAGTCAAGGCCTAAAAGACATCCAGGTGAGGTGGACTCAAAAGTGGGGGGGGGGGGCAACAAAACGAGTTGCTTCATGCCTACAAAGTCATGACAATAACTGATACTTCACTGGCCTTTAGGAGCTGAAAAGGCCATTCATGGTCAGTTTGCAGTGTGTGGCACCCAATGAGGATGCAGGTCAGAGAGGAGTGAACTTTCTTAAGAAGAGCAGGAATCAGTCTCACTGATGAAGGTTTAGAATATAGGTGAGGTTCAGTGGGGTGAGGTCCGGAGCCGATGACCAAGAAAGAATTCCTGAGACATCTTTGGTACAAGACAGGGGGTTATTAAAGCAGGGGGACAGGACCCACGGGCAGAAAGAGTTGCTGCCCAGGGGTTGGGAGGGGTGGCAGGGGAGGTAAGAAAAAAGGGAGGTTTCAATAGAACATTCATATCTACCCAAGGCCTTCAGGCCTTGCCATTGTCAGATTAAGGTTGTTTTCCCCTCTAGCAAGGTATTGACGTTAAGATAGTTGAGAGATTCCTAAGGAATGTCCCACTCAGGAGTGGGGGTGGGGAAGGTTGCAGGGTGTCCGCTTCTGCTTTGTCCTCAGCCAGCCTTCTGTTCCCTCATCATCACAGCCAGGGAGTGGTGGGACCAGGACGTGCCTGCTGGCCTTCTGCATCCGAGGTCAATGACTTTGCCCTGTGGCAGGCCAGGGCAAGCCCTACTGGGGACCTCCGCTCAGGCTGCTCCCCCTGGGATCAGAGGCAGCACTTCTAAGCCTGGTCCTTTATTGTGTATTATCTTATCTCAATAGGAAAAGGCAATTCAGGGGAAGAATTTCCTTGTCACGGTGCTCAGGGCTTTCCATTGTCCAGCTTTCTTAGCTCTGGTTCATCCCCAGGGTCTGACAATTACTCATGTCCCTGGAGGCGCCTTATCAAGGGTGTCAAAGATAGAAAACTTATTTTTTTTCTCAGGACCAGACAAACTGGAATCTGTCCATCCCTTGTGTCAGGACATCATCCCACAATTAGCGGGCGGTGACTCCAGCCACACAGGGAAGCTGCTTGAAAAACAGTCCCTAGGAATCTGCCTGGTTGCTTTGCATAGCCCAGAGCCTTCAGGGTCCTCCACTGACTGACCAGTGGGATGGACTGCTGGACAGCCAGACAGCCGGACAGCCAGACAACCATCTCTTGGTGGGGCTGACTATGAGAGGCTTTACTCCTGTACCCTCCCCACCCAACTTTTGACGCAGGAAGACTTCAAACCTACAGAAAAGTTGAAAGAATCATACAACAAACAAACACACCGTTCACCCCTATTCACTTGTCATTCAGTTTATCTCCTTTACTGTATCTCTCTATTTTCATATACATATACACCTGGAAATACATACTCCTCACCCCCCTCAAGCCATTGAAAAGTTGCTGAGTCATGATGCTTCTCTCCTAAACAGCTGGGCATGTGTATCCTAAGAATAAGAATTTCTACATACACACAGAGAGCAAGATAAAAATGCATGCACAGGTGTTTATCAACTTGGAATCTACAGCCAGGGAGTTAGATGTAGAAAGAATCAGCCTTTATTGAAAAAAAAAAAATGCACGCACAATATACAGTACAGTTACGTATGGATTTCACTTTTTCTAATGTTTATGCAGATTTTTAAAATTTTTTATTTATTTTTAAAATTTCTTTTCAGTATTCCAGAATTCATTGTTTATGCTCCACACCCAGTGCTCCATGCAATATGTGCCCTTCCTGATACCCACCACCAGGCTCACCCAACCTCCTACCCCCTTGCCCCTCCAAAACCCTCAGACTGTTTTTCAGAGTCCACGGTGTCTCATGGTTCATCTCCCCCTCCAATTTCCCCCAACTCCCTCTCCTCTCTATCTATTTGGGGGACCAGATACGTATTTATAAGTTTCTTTGTCTAATTATATAATAAATATATACTAATTGAAAAAAATGTAGAAAGCATTAAAAGTATAAAATTCATAAACATATCCATGACAAAGTTACTTATACATTTGTGAGAATGAGCAAGGCACTCAGGCAGTGAACTAGATGATTTTAAGGTAATTCAAGGTCTAATACTTCAGGCTGTGGTTCTCCAATCTTTCAGGTTTTGGGTTTTTTTAAAATCTTTTAGATTTAATGGTGAAATATCATTGCTTCATTGAAGTTATGTCTAATCTGTCCCCACAGTGGGTATGGGGACTTGACAACTTTTTTTTTTCTGTCCTAAATAGTTTTATGAGAACACCTCATGCAAATAGATCCGTTTTAAAGTAATTTCCTTAGGGCAGTGTTTCTCAAAGAGTGGTGCTGGACCATGTAATGGATTCAGTCACTTGTGGAGCTTGGTAAAGATTCCTAGGTCTTGCCCGGATCTAGGAAATCACAAAGGGGTGGAGCCCAAGAGACTATATTTGAACAGGTGCCACACAAATCGGAGCTTTGGAATAGACATATTCACCACGTGCAATTACTAGTTAGAAGGAAAGGCCTATGGACAGCTCTTTTATGGCCAGGATATCTCTGGGAAAGGCCAAAATGGCTGCAGTAGGTGAGGGCACTTTGTCCAGTTGTGCGTTTTGCAAATTCCTCAAACTTGCGCTGGAGATGCTCCAAGTGCTAAGTAGGGATGGCCGGGGGAGGTGTAAGAGGATGAAGGGAAAGGTCAAGTCCAGAGTACAGGAGTGGAACTTGCCAGCCTGCCTTGAAGGAACATGTGAATTAGACCAGGCTGGATTCAGAAGCTGGAAGCTGGTTTAGGAATCACCACATAACCAACGAAGCTCTGGCACTGGAGGCTGATCCCATAGCAACCCACAGGATGTGAAGACAGTTCTTTATACACAGTGCTCAGTACACACGTGAAGCTGCTCTTTCTTATTAGCCCGGAATTCGTGCAAGCTGGAGATAATGCAGCTAAGAGAAAAAAGTATAATCTTAGAATCTGAGAGCCAAAAAGCCTGTTTGAAATCAAACCTAATGAGAAAACTACAAGCAGCTGGTTAAAAGTGGTAGGAAGGGGCGCCTGGGTGGCTCAGTGGGCTAAGCCTCTACCTTCGGCTCAGGTCATGATCTCAGGGTCCTGGGATTGAGCCCCACATCGGGCTCTCTGCTCAGCGGGGAGCCTGCTCCCTGCCCCCCAGACCCCGCCCCCACCCCGGTCTCTCTCTGACTACTTGTGATCTCTCTGTGTCAAATAAACAAAGTTAAAAAAAAAACTGGTAGGAGGAGGAAGGAAGAGGGAGGGGAAAAACGGAAGGGGGGTAGGGAAAAGAACAGAAAAGAAAAAGAAAGAAAAAGGACGGTTGCTTGAGAAAGAGGGCTGCTGAGGGCAGAGGGGAGGAGCAGGGCACTGTTCTTTTTCTTCATAAACATTTTGGTACAACCTGATTCTTTTTTGAAAACAAACATTAACCGCACTACCTTTATTTTTTTTAATGTGTATTTAAAACACAAGACTGATGTACAGTATACCGTAAACTGGTGTCCGGTGGTGTCAACTACATTAGTCACGGCAACATCTTCTCAGAACGATCCCCTTAAAACACCAGAATGGCGATCCAGGCACCAGCAGCCCCTAGACGACCCTCCCCAGTCGCCGCGCCGACGCCGCGAGGCGGGAAACCGCGCGCGGCCGAGCCGGAGGGAGGCGGTGGCCGCGGAGTGCGCACGCGCTGAGCCCCGCGGCGCCTCCTTTCCCGGAAGTGCCCGGCGGTGGTCTGAGCGCACTGCGGGACGCTGGGGTTTGGCCCCTTCTCCGGGAGGAGGTCGGCAATAGGAGGCAGGATTCAGTTCTGATTGGGTCCGCAGGGGGTGAGGAGGGGCAACCGCCCCTGACCGCTCGCCACTGGGGCTAAGCCCTATCTGTAATCGCAGCTAGCTGCAGACTCAGAGGACCCGGGAGAAGAGCCGCGCCCTCGGCCGCCCGTGCCGGCAGCCGGTAGAAAATGCCTGGCGGAGTCGGGAGAGGGCGATGCGTTCTCCAAGGAACAGATTAGTTTGCAGTGAATCTGAAGGCACTTAAACGCTAACGCGCTGTTGACGTGTCTGACCCAGAAGAAGCAGTTCAGGATGCCTGGTGCCTTGTTTAGCTTTCAGAATTTGGTACGGAAAAAGCCGTTGTTCTCCAAATCATTCGATTTAGCACCATTTCTTGAACTTCTTTCTTGATTAAGAACGTCCCTCTCACCTGATGGTGACCTTTGGATTTCTACCGGCAGGATGTGTAAGCTTGAAGAGATCTGCGTCAGCCTTGCGCCGTATCTGGGCTTGTTTCAACGCCGAGGCTTCTCCGCCAAAGCATTGACCTGAACCTGGCGCGGGGGGTAATATTGTAAAGTAGGAGAGAGTAGTCCGATGCTCACATCGTTGGAAAGTGCCAAGAATGATCAACTAGGCACGGAAGAAGAAGTGGAGACCATCTTGAAAGTATTCTGAAGTCAGTCTTGAGACACTCCTACGACATCAGTGATTGAGCCAGGTCTTTTTCTCACACTGTGGAAAATATTTTTCATATTTCCTTCAATATAAGACATGGTTTAGCAAGAATGTGACTTCACCAAAATAAACTGCCAATAATAGAGCCTCTTAATAAACTAAATGAACTCACCAGAATCCCCAAGTTTGGAAGCAAGGTGGCATAGTTTTTGGTTTTCAGTATTGAAAGGACTCTGCAAAATTTTTAAATGTCAAATCCCATGATGCCTTCATGTTACAAAGACAGATTTTATCTTCATTGGATAGCAAAATCCAAACAGAACTATGGTTATATATTGAATCCCATTTTCAAAGTAAATCTGAAATTTGTCTTAAAAGAGTTTATAAAGATGTCCATCTTCTGTGGAAAACAAATTCACCAGCAGGGAAGAAAGAAAGCTGGCCTTTCATTTTACAGGTGAGGAGACTGTGACCCAGAAAGAAAAATGATTTGAGAAGGATTACGCCAAATCAGATTTGGGAGTTAGAGCCCAGTGTCACGCCTTGCCCAAGTGCCTCTCCTTACTCTGTCCAGGCTCATATCCCATGGTAACAAACATGATGTGAGTGTGGCCTCAGATGTTGCTCACAGGAGATATGGAGATAGTGGTTTTTCAGGATCTAGACAGGATTTTAAGAAAGTCTTAGTGATCAGAACTCTCCCTAAAGGGTACAGACATCAGAATATACAATAGTGAAATCTCTCTCTCTTTTTCTGGGAAGATCTTAAGTTGGGGCTACATAATCATTTATTAGGATTGTCAAGGGGATTCAACCCTCTGAAGATCATTCTATTTGTGAGTCTGATATTTTTTTGTTACTGACAGCCCTTTGAGCACCTAAGTGCCCAGCAGGTCTAAGGAGAATGGAAACTAATCCCTTTTCAAGGTTACTTTGAGATTTAGGTATTGTGTTATGCAGTTCATGTATGTTGATTTACTTAGTCTTCACAACAGGCATTGTAGATAGGTATTGTTTCACTCAGTTCACAAAGGTTAGGTAGCATGCTCCAAGCCACGGAGATAATAGGCAGCACAACTGAGGCCACATTAAACCATCACTTACATCCAGATGAGTGGGTGAGAGAAGATGATGACGGTTTGTTTCCCAGCCTTTTCCCTTGTAGGTAACCCTTTTACTGCTCAGTGAGTCTTCAGGGCAAGTAACTCCCATTATCCTCCTGGTCCAACAGGGATGAGGCTGCAATGGAGGCCCAGGACGGGGACACTCCGACTAGGAGAAAAGATTTTGGGTTGGCACCTCTTTACAAAGGCTCTGGGGTTCCAGAGCTTTGCCTAACAGACAGGTTCTTATTGAACAAGGAGGCCAAAGTTTGCTTCCAAAGTTTTCAGTTTAATAGTTCACTCTGGGTGAAGAGACTTCTTCAGGATTCAGCTTTGAGACAAGATTGGACCACAACATGAGGAACTGGTTTGTGAAGCAAGGCTGGGACGATGGGAACTAGGGAGACAGACAACATCTGGGACTCAGGTAGTTTGTGCTGCTTAAATCAGCGAGACTATTTGATGTTGTTGGGTAAATGGCCATTTCATTAAGACTCGGGCAATTTCTGGTACCCCCTGGGAGCATGGGCCAGCCTCCTCTTGAGAGAAGGAGGATATGCAAAAGGTAAAGTCCAGAGATTGTATCCTATCCCTGGGCCTTCTTGCCTTTCTAAAGATGAGCCCACCTTCTGCCCTGCTGCTATTGCTCCAGTTAAATATGTTCCCCATGTTCATACTGTGCCCATGACTACATTTCTGCTTCCTAAAAAGCTGTGGCCTACCGGAGGCATGTCAGTCACCTTCCTACTCTAGTTCTGGTCACGGCTGCCAATGAGCCACGGTATTAAGTGCTAACTCCCTTGCCTGTGTGGTCTGATTCCTTGCCAGCCTCTTCACCACCTAGCCCAGATTGCGCCATCCATTCCGGCCACATCAGCTTCCTCTTTCCTGGACTGGATTCCATCCCTCCCTGGGTCCAGTCCTCTGTAGGCTTTCTTCCGGAATGCGCTCTCCACCCCAACTCTTAGCTCCTTTCCAAGAACAGCTTCCATGGTTAAGAGCACAAAGCAAAACTGGCTTTGGCAAACTCCATTTCAAGACACCAAGGGA
Source organism: Mustela nivalis (assembly GCF_964662115.1). Lineage (NCBI taxonomy): Eukaryota > Metazoa > Chordata > Mammalia > Carnivora > Mustelidae > Mustela > Mustela nivalis. The sequence goes on from NC_139020.1 coordinate 113,281,393, forward strand.
TCAGAGCAGTTGGATAAAGGGGATAAATAGGGTGGCTTTAAGTTCTCTTCTAGCTCAGAGGCCACTTAAAAAATTGAGATCTCTGCTGAGGTCTGTGGAATCCCCTTGCTTTCCTGAGGCACCCCCTTCTTCATGCTGCTGGGATTTAAACTACGCCTTTGGAGAAACCGGGTAACTGCAACTAAGTCACACAGGCTCTGAGGGGCCATCCAGGAGCAAAGCTATGTTTCTTGACACGCCTTCCAGTTCCCTTCATGGCTGGCTTTTGTGGCTGTGCTGGGATTCAGACATCTCTGCACTCCACAGTGAGATGCTCCAACTCAATCATGACTTACTCCAGTAAATTTATTCACTCCCACCTCGGCCCCATTCCCTCCAACCTTCCCCTCTCCCGTGATCATGGTATCAAAATAATGCTAAAATGAGATGACTATGCTTGAATTTAACACCTCCCACCATGCCTCTTTCATGTTAGCTCCTGAAGCAGACAGGCCCGCTCACTGCAAACCCTGCCAGCACACACCTTGGGCGGGTTGGAGCAGCTCCTGGTACCTAGAGCAATGAACTTAGCTTGCCCTTTCAATAACCATGATCTCACAAACTTTTGGTCGACCAAGCAGTCCCATCTCCAACTTCCAGCAGAAAACTCCAGAAGCAGAAAACTTTGATGGGAGCCAGGTCCCATCAGTACTGGTGAGGGTGTCCTAGATCTGCATACGGGCCCACCCTTCTCATCTCCTGGACTTGCAGAATGGGGGTCCGTGGAGATCCAAACATAGGAGCTGCTTGTTAGATGAACTCATTCCTGGCACCTAGCAGAGATGTGGAAGATGGCTGAATCGGAAGGGAAAAGGAAGAGAGGGCCCAGTAGATGAAAGTTTCTACTTCAAAGCAAGAGTGGTCTGTGAACTTCTGATCTTCAGACCAAACTGCGCATGCCCAGGTCTATCCACGGGACCCAGAGTCTTCGCTCTGTTCTGAGCCACAACACACAGCAGCCAAGCTCAGTGACCACACCCAGCTCCTCACTTTCATGAGCCACCTCTGCAGAAGCTGAGATGCCTGCCATGGGGTTCACTGCAGGTTGATCCCTGCTCCATTCCTGACAAACGTTTGGCTGAGGGCTCTGAGCTGATGGCCTTGCATTAGGTGTTCTTCGTCAGACGTCAAGACCACTGGCCCCATGGAGCCCTTGTGTGCCTGGGATCCGAGCATGTCTACGTTGTCTTTGTTCCCTTCAAGGTTTACGTCTTCAGGGTCCCACTGTAGAGAAAAGACACAAATGGTACCTGGATGGAACAGATGCTTCCCATCTCTTACAATGCGCCACGGCTAACAACAGCTCCAGTCCTGGTTCTCACAACCCAGGCATAGACAAGGAGAAACAGTAAGGGCAGGTTAATCAGGCCTGCGTTTCTAGGAACTCATGGGACACATACAACTTTAAAGCAAGGAGTTAACAGACAACCACCCGGAACCGACAGACCTACTCCCCAGCCCCGACAGACCCACTCCCCAGCCCCCTTTTCCATCTTTACTCTAGTGAGAATGAGTCATGTTCCTTTTATCCCAAGACTTCCCACCTCCATGCCTAAGTCATTCCTGGAATAGATCAGGCAAATTCAACCCATTCTTTATGGCCCAGATAGGTACCTCCTCTTCCAGGAAGCCTACTCTGACTGCTTTTACCCATTGAGCTTGCACACCCTTATTTCTTTGTATTGACTGTACAAGTCATTTGTAGCTGAACATGGGCACTGCCTTGTCCTTTTAGGTAGAGGATGAGTTCCTTATGAGCAGAGCACCGGTCTGCCCTTGCCACCTGGCCCTCCTCCCCACCACATCATTTCCTATAAAATTGAGGCTCAGCAGACTTGTCCAAAGCAAACACTTAAAACTTAATTGAGAAGGTGGTCACTGCCAGTGATTATTCTATTATTCTGACTCACACAAGTATGGGAAAGGTTAAGAGCAAAAAGTTGAGAAAAGAGAAGTCATATAAGCATTGATGATACATGGTTTGCAAAGACCTCCTCTTTTTCTCATGTGACCAAGGAGAGAGAGAACTTTGCATGGGGCCAAGAGCAGGGAATTCTTGGTGAGTCCAGCCACGGAGGCAAGCGGGGGTTGGACTCAAGTCCTCCTTCTGCCACTAACTTGCTTTCTCTTCTTTGGGCCTCAGTTTCTCGAGTGGTAAGCCGGGGTGTTGGATCAGCAACTAAATATGATCTCTTTAATTTCTGAGTTTCTATGACTGATAACTTGGAGTGACAAGGTCACATTTGACAGTATCAAGAGACCCAGGAAACAACATAGGAAAAGATCGTGTCTGCCTAGGCCAGATGATGCCTAGCCGGGCAAGGAAACAACCAGTCATGGCCTGCCCTCCAAGAAAAACACTGCCAGCTGCTCGAACTTAAGCTCAATCCAACAGTCCAGTCGTAAGGGTCCTAGATAAGGTCTGTAGGGCTCCCTGAGCTACTGAGAGAAATGCACACAGCATGCCAGTTATAAAATACAAAACGTGGCTTTGTTTGAAATAGGAAGAGCCCAATTCAATTAGTGATTTACTGATAACTGAATTGAGTTCCACTACTTGGTGCCTAAAAAAGCATCGTGTTAAAAAGGCCACCTCCTCCCCTAACCCTGCGGGCCAAGGACTAAGCTGATCGGGTTGTTGCAGCTTGGTCCCCCACCCCTGCCCTGTACCTGTTTGGGGCTGTGCCAGCCACTTCAAGCACTAACTTATCTATGCGTGATTGCAGATGTGGGCAGGAGATAACAAGCAAATCCCCAAAGAGTCTCCGATGGCCCTGCAGGCTCCACCGCCCAGGTGCCCAGGGGCGGAGGTAGGGGCCTGTTTCATTCTTTGAGGGTGGACGGTATGCTTTGTGATGAATGCTGATTTCAGGCTCAGGCCCACGTTCCAGATCACAGCTCTTGGAGCGGGCTGTGATCAATCTCACCAGAAGCGCCCAAGGTGCCCATTAAAAAAAAAAGACGGATGCCGGGCATCCACCCTCGCCCCTCTCTGGTTTGGGACCTAAGGTTTGACATTTTAACAAGTGCCTCAGGTGATTTTTAGCGCCACAATATTTCAGAATCACTGCTCCAGCTCCCGAAAGAGCTTCTCCAGAGTTGTTCTTTCTGCTCTTGACCAACTCAGAGGCCACCAAACAGCCAGCCTCTTCAATTAAGTGCACTCTTTGAAGTGGGTTAAGCCTCTGAAACATTTTTAATCTCTTCCTTCTGAATTCCTGGAAGACTGCGTTTTGAAACCTCATCTTAAGCAATGAAAACATTGCTGGAATCCAGGCAAAAAGAAAATCTGAGCAAAAGATGATCTCCACCCTTACCAGAAAGAATCCTGGGAGATGAGCAGCACAGGTAGTTGTCATCAGACAAGCTCAGCTCTCCCCTGCAGGCCAGGGAGGTGTGGACACAGCACCCGCTGCCCAGGGTCCCAGAGGGACAGTGTGGGGGGATGCAGCCGGCCCCCAGCACCACCACCACCACCGCCGCTAACCTGCTGCTACTCGGCTTGTCCACGGGTTTGTCTGCCAAACCATGCTTCTCCTGGGGTTCCACATCTTCTGAATCCCTACCTGATGATTTGGGGCACAGCAGAAAGCACTTGGAACTGAGAGAGGCTGGAAAATCCCCTGATCCTCAGACTTGCCTCTCGTTTTCTTTTTTCTTTTTTTCTTTACCTAAAAGAATGTGGCATGGGCCCAGCCATCCAAGAAGGGCTCACAAAAACAGGAAATGGAATCAAGCCACAGGACATCCCTTCTGGAATAGAGAGAGTATGATTGTCCATACCTGCTCCGAGTTTAGGGCTTCCCAATACTTCTGCTGCAGAATAAAAAGAGAGATGGAAACAAGTGTTGGCGAGATTTCGCCAGCGTCACAGAGCAGAGCAGAGCAGAGCAGGGCTCAGCGCCAGCACAGTCTGCCCAGTGAGCGAGGCGGCAGGGCCCTGCAGTGATCTGGGGGCAGAGGAACAGAGGACTTGAGCAAGCAGAAAGGCAGCAGCTCCTGGTGGCTACAATCTAGTTAAATGATCAATAGGATAATTGCGATAATTACAAAGGGCTGCAGGTTCTTGGAAAAATTATAATCTGTACTAGATGTAAAAATTACTATTATTAGAAGTTATTATTATTATCAGGCATAATAATAAATCTTCCGTTTATTAACCACATGGCTGAGATGAGTCAACTCAAACCCATAAAACTAAGAGATGCAAATAAAATCCCCTTGAAAATACAGAGTATTTTCTACCAGCCAAGATCCAGTTTTAATTAGCCTTTACTGCATGGGTGGTTCCACCCCAAGGCTCAAGTATGTCTGACTCAGGTTCTGGAAGTTCGCAGGATGGTCTGCTCTTGTTCATCCAGCACCTCATGCAGCGCCTGGGAGATACGTGTTTCCGACATAGAGTCATGAATCTGCAGATGTCCAGCAGACTTATCTGTCTGTCGAATAGCTGCCGATCTGCACAGTCCAGACGATGTGGCTTTGTCACATTAAAACAAAGCCTCTACTGTTCAATTCTTTTAAATTCCATTAAAAAAAAATTTTTTTTTAGGGACACTTGTGTAGCTCAGTCGGTTAAGCATCTGCCTTCAGCTCAGGTCATGATCCCAGGGTCCTGGGATCGAGTCTGGCTTCAGGCTCCTTGTGCCGTAGGTGCCTGCTTCTCCCTCTGGTTGCCACTCCCCATGCTTGTGCATGCACTCTCTTTCTCTCTCTCTCTCTCAGACGAATAAAATAAAATCTTTAAAAAATTTTTAAAATTTAAATTATTTTTTAAATTATTATTTTTTTAAGTTGGAGGTCCAGCGCTTTTTTTAAAAAAAGATTTTATTTATTTATTTGACAGACAGATCACATGCAGGCAGAGAGGCAGGCAGAGAGAGAGGAGGAAGTAGGCTCCCTGCAGAGCAGAGTCCTCTGCAGAGCAGAGAGCCCGATGAGAGGCCCAATCCCAGGATCCCGGGAACATGACCCAAGCTGAAGGCAGAGGCTTCAACCGACTGAGCCACCCAGGCGCCCCAGGTCCAATGCTTTTTTAAAAAGTAATCTCTATGCCCAATGAAGGGTTCTAACTTACAACCCCAAAATCAACAGCTGCATGCTCTACGGACTGAGCCAGCCAGGCGCCCCTTAAATTTCCACTTTAAACAACTTTTTAAAAAAATTTTATTTATTTGACACACAGAGAGAGAAATCACAAATAGGCAAAGAGGCAGGCAGAGAAAGGGGAGGAAGCAGGCTCCCTGCTGAGCAGAGAGCCCGATGCGGGGCTCGATCCCAGCACCCTGGAATCATGACCTGAACTGAAGGCAGAGGCTTAAACCACTGAGCCACCCAGGCACACTAAACAACTCTTTAATTGTAGATTTTCAACCATATACCAATAAAAGAATATCTAATGAACACCCAGGGACACATCCTGTTTTATCTGCTGTAGCTCTCCAATTTTTTTATTTGCTTAAGTATTTTAAAATAAATAATTTTATCTGTAAATATTTCAACATGTCTCTCATAAATAAAGACGTTTTCTAAAAAATCCTTAGAACAGTGCAATTATTAGACCTAACAAGATTCGTGATAATTCCACGGTGTTCATCTTTTAATGACAGCCTGCCTTGGGAGGGAGACATAAACTGAAAAAACAAAACAAACAAACAAACAAAAAATATTTTTTTTAAAAAACAGGGTGAATTGGAGAAGATATGAAATTACTAAAATGATAGTTCAACATACTGCGAATGACAGAAATGTTGGGAGGACGCAGGGGTTGAAAAGTGAAACAACTTTAACAAATGAAACAAATAAAAAGAAATGAAAAAGGGGCGCCTGGGTGGCTCAGTCGGTTGAGCCTCTGCCTTCTGCTCAGGTCGTGGTCTGGGGGTCCTAGGATTGAGCCCCACATTGGGCTCTCTGCTCAGAGGAGAGCCTGCGCCCCCACTTTCTGCCTCTCTGCCTACTTGTGATCTCTCTGTCAAATAAATAAAATCTTAAAAAAAAAAAAAGAAATGAAAGAAAAGTTGCTAACTTTTACCTTTCTTTCGAAAATACAGATGTTCATGCAAAGTAGCAATAGTAATCTGATTTTACACAGTGAGGGGCTGTGTTTGTTTAAAAAAAATTATTAAATGCAGAAGAAGAATCAAATACAGAAGAGAATACGAAGATTGATGGGAAAACTGGTAACCTCCAAATAAAAGTCTGTAGTTTAGTTAATAGTAATGTACTAGTGTTAATTTCTCAGTTTTGACAAACAGCATTCTTGTGTAAGATGTTAACATTACAGGAAACTGGGCAGAGGCGCACAGGATCTTTCTGTACTACGTATTATTCCAAAATTTGAAAAGTTTATTTAAAGCCAAGCAAACAGAACTAAGAGTCCCCCAACTGGATTGGCAAGAAAGCTTGAAATTTCCTTTTCCAAACTTCGCCATCACTGTTTAAAATTTAAGAAGAGTGCCCTCTAGTGGCAGTAGTAGTCGGGATTTCTTTTTAAAGTTCTTTCTTAAGCCAAAAATGACAGTGTGCCCAAGGATGCAATGAACCCAAGTGTCTCTGAGAACTCTCTCCACATCCCCAAAAGTGAAAATAAATCACATATTCTGGTGATTCAAGAGCAAAATGTGTTAATTTCTGTTCAGGAATTTTTTTCAAAAACAAATTTAAAAATAAACATAAAATAAATTCTATCCCATAATTCTACTCCAAGAGCCTCATGAACAGTATTGAATAGCTCTCTGAAATACACACAATCACATACACACACAAACCAAAATGTGCAAACAGCTTTTCTCCCTTATCGTCAGTGGGCATTACCACGGTCTTGAAATTGTCTTTAGGACGCTGATTTCACCACCTCCATGAACCACAGCAGGTAATATGTCAGTTCAGCTCCTTTCTAAAAGCACACTTTTTCATGCTTCTGAAATCAAAAGCAATACATAGCCCCCCACCTACAAGGCATGGGGCAACATTTCCTTTGTTTCTGTAGGCTTTGAGGTGTGTCCTAACCATTGAGGAAACATGGTCACTTTCCAGGCTTACATTTTAGACTTCGTCCTCTTACACTTAGGGAGAAGTGACTTCTCCCAAGACTGGGGAGGTGACACGGTGTTGGACTCAGGACCAAAGATGATGAAAGTTTTTTTGTTTCTTCCAATTATAAAGTGTTAAGATTGGCCAGGTACATATCAGCTATGATTTTCTCCCAGAATTCATTAAGTGAATTTCCTTTTGAACTGGAACCTTATAGACTTTTAAAATTTACACGATATGCTTCCAAATGGTACCCTTTCTATTTCTCTAGTTCGTTAAGCTGTTCTATAGCACCTGCCCTAAATGGGGCAGGGTTTCACCTCCCCACGCCTTCCTCCTCCCCACCTGCCCGAACTCTTCCTGCCTTCTCCATAATACACGTTTACACTCAAGGTCATGGTGCTGCACAGGACCTTAAAGACGGCCTGGTCCAGAGCTGGGGTTTCAGAGTGAACATTTATGGGAACAGTACATCCCGACCTTGGCGGAGCCTCACAGCCTTCCCCAAATCATTGTCTCCACTTTCAGAGCAGGCCCAGAGAAAGGATGAGTGCTGCCATACTGATGCCACAGCCAGAAGCCCAGAGGTCATACCTGAGCCCGCCTCCAGCCTGCTTCCCACGAACGCTGTGTGGGGCACACCAGCTGCCCCCCACTTGATCCTCCTATTTACCCTGTAATGCAGGTAGCACAAGTCTCAGGATTCCTAGATACAGAAGGAGAAGCTGAAACTCAAGCAGTCTAGTGGGGGCCCAAGGCCACCTGGCAGGTCAGCGAGAGCCCAGAGAAGCCCGAGTCTGTGCTGTGTCCTGCACAGCTCATTTCCCTCTGGGGACCAGGAGAGCCTCTCTGCTCACCCTGGGGGAATGAGCAGACTGAACACACCTTTCAGGAACTATTCTTTCTCATGGTCTCATTGCAAGTGGTGCCCGCTGTCCGGGTAGGACACAGTTCCCTGGAGGGCAGAATGTATGTCCTGAACTTGATCTTGATCTTTGGTACTTATTGGAATGTCTGGCCTCCTTCTTCACACTTACACGTATTTTCTTCTAAAATTAGCACTTTTATAGCCCATTAATGTAAATATATATTTTTAAAAGGTATGCAATAAATATATACATAAATATAAATATATATAATAAATATGTATTTAAAAATATTTTTATATATTTTATATATGTGTACATATACATTTTATATATTTGTACATATAGGTGCCTCGTTAGCGCAGTAGGTAGCGCGTCAGTCTCATATATTTGTACATATACACACATACACACACACACACACATAATTTTTTTTCCTTAAAAGAATGATTTGGTCTTCAGAATAGCAAACAGCCAAAGGAATCTGTCCTGGTCTGCTGGTGCTGAAAGCAGGGTTTGGAGAGGGAATGAGCAGTCTTGGTTGCCAACAACAGCCTTAGACACAGAATTAGCAGGGACACACAGGGACTTGACCCTCTTTAGACAGAGCAATCTGGCATTCCATCCTGTTCTTGACCCCCACACATGTACACACAAGTGTACACAAGACACAGACTTTGTTCCAAAGCCAGAAACAGCCTCTTCTAAAATTTCTTTTTTTTTTTTTTTAAAATATTTTATTTATTTATTTGACAGAGAGAGATCACAAGTAGGCGGAGAGGCAGGCAGAGAGAGAGAGGAGGAAGCAGGCTCCCCGCTGAGCAGAGAGCCCGATGCGGGACTCAATCCCAGGACCCTGAGATCATGACCTGAGCCGAAGGCAGCGGCTTAACCCACTGAGCCACCCAGGCGCCCTCTTCTAAAATTTCTACAAAGCTTCTTTCTCCAGATAGATGGCACTGCGAGGGAGCACAGAGGGAAAAATGACTAGACATTCGTTCATCACAAAGCTGGACTTCAATCTTTTCTTCTATCCCGGGGGGCGGGGGTGGTGGGAAGGAGAGGAGAGGAAAGGAGAGGAAAAAGGAGAGGAGAAAGGCACAGAAAGTTTCAACAACGGGGGAAAGTCAGATGCTGGCTACTCTAGAAAGGGAAAAGGCCACTCCCAAAAGCCCTGCTCCTTCAGGGCCACAGCCCCCACTGCAGACCACAGGGACATTCACCCGTCCTCAGCATCTGCTCAGTCCGCCCTCAGTGGCTCTGCAGGAGCGGGCAGCCTCGCGCTGAGTGGGCGAGTGAGTGAGCGAATGAACCCATGGATCCTGTCTCTGTGCAGGATCTCTGTGCCTCTCTTGTGGAGATGCCCAGAAGCCCTCACGGTCCAAACACAAGGCCTCCCTCCAGGGTCATGAGTCACACTGAAAGCTCTGGCATCATCCCTCGGGTGCCCTGACCAACCCAGCCCTCCACATTTAAGGAAAGGTGAAAATAACCCGAAGTCTCCCTCCACGTGAGCTCACCCGGCCTTATCTGTCTCTGTCTTATCTGTATCTGTTCTGCTGTTACCGGATTTACTTGCAAGCCCGTGTTTTCTGGCCCTGAGCACCCACGCGGAGCACAGGGCAGGCGGCAAGAGTCCTGGACAGCAAGTCAGGTTTCTCTTTTGTCAACTGGGAATGCTGGATAATAAGCCTGGTCCTGCAGACCTCCCCGGTAGGAGTCCCGGCCAAGGCACTGCGGCAGTCAACAGCAGGGTTTCTGGGCCAGACAGAGCTGGGGCCGAACCCCTCGTCTGCTCCCTCTTATTTTTATCATGATTATTATCATTACTATTATTATTATCATTACTATTATTAAGAATGCTTTCTTGGGCAAGCTACTTAAACTCACTGAGTTCTAGTCCCCTCTTCTGGAAAACAAGAATAACAAAGGTAGGGGTACCTCGGTGGCTCAGTCAGTTAAGCATCTGCTTTCGGCTCAGGTCATGATCTCAGGGTCCTGGGCCTCCCTGCTCAGTGGGGAGTCTGCTTCTCCCTCTCCCTCCACCCCTTCCCCACTAGCTTTCTCTCCTGTGTTCTCTCTCTCTCTCTCTAATAAATAAATAAAAAGTAAAAAAAAAAAAAAAGAATAACAAAGGTATCTGCCTCAGGGCTGTTGGGAGGATTACACGGAGCGTGTAAAGTACAGAGCACACAGCGTCTGGCATGCGACCCACGTGTCCTCAGGGTCAGCGATCACAACAATCATCCTGACTGATGGCGTGCAGGCATGGAGTGAACTAAGTGTTGTGGGGATGGCCGCCTGCTTCCCTGCCTCCCTAACGCTGCAAGAAACAGATATTCACCATGGTTGGTATGTGCCCGGCACATGGACTTAAGCCACCCTCTGAGAGTTACAACATCATAAAGCACCACCGGAGAGATAAACACATCACTTTAACCATACAGAGGGCCTCCAAGGCCTCCATGGTAGGAGCTGGGATGCCATTCACTTACGGGTATGAGGGGACAAGCAGAAGCTATCAAGACAGACACAGACAAGGTGGGGCGGCTGAGGACACGGATCGGGCAGCTGAGGACACGGATCCCACAGCTGTTGCACTATCTCCCGCTCATCTACTGAACCATCTGTATTGGGAGTTTTCCAATACGTCTGATCTGGTAGCATATGTATCTAGTGAAATTCTAAGTTATTTCTTTACAGGATGCAGTAGCTTTGTCATTCGTGGTGTGTGTGTGCTTTTGAGAGTGAAGCTGAAGGACTGTGCCATGGGCTGGGCTGGGGCAGGTGAGCTTCAAAAATTATATTCCTTTTAACATAGGCAAAAGCCTTCCTTGCCATTTGCTTAATTTAAAAGTGTGACCCTAACCCCTTTGTACTCAGATAGTTTCAAAAAATCAGTGTCTAGAAAGATAGAGGTAATGGAATCGGGGAAGGACAAGGACCACAAATCACAGAAAGGCCCAAACCTACCACCAAGACAAATTTCCCAAATTTTCAAGGTCACTGTCCAGTCCTTACGTCAACTTTGGCTGCCTTTGTTTTCACAGAGCAAATACTGCTGCTGGGTCTCCCCAGCCCCTCCCTGACCCATTGACTTAACTGTCTTTTCCTCCTCACTGAACACACTTAGCCATCAGGCTCATTCTCCCCATCTCCACACACCCCCCACCCGCCCAGCCTTAGATTTCTGCCAAGATTGCTAGATCCAGGCTGCCAAGTCATGTGCTGTGGGTGTCCTACAAATTCTGAGACTGGAACCAGGAAATATACAATACTGAATGGCATAGGGATACATAGACCCCAAATGGTGCTCGGTCTGGTGCAGAACTCCTCACTCAAAACCCAGCTCTCAATGACCCGCTGTGTTTTGGAATCGAGGGACAGAGAAATATGAGTGCAGCTCAGGCCCTAGTCCCAAAAAACTCATGCCCAGCCTGTTGGGGAGACAAGCCCCTACAGCTCACCACAGGACACAGCCAACAATGGAAGTTGTGTAAGAGAGGTCTATGTTCTGGCATTCACAGGAAGGAGCCATTAATCTCGTGTGTGTGTTGGCGGGATGAACCGTCACCCAGCAGGTGACAGGGTAGGCTTCTGATACATGGGCCAGGAAGAACCCCAAGGAGAAAGGCCCAGAGGCCTGGGTACAGGGAACAGTCCACGGCCAGGGCGGACATTGAGGTAATAAGGGAGGAGGCCGAGTCCCATGAGGCTGGGGTAGCCGTGAAAGGTCTAGAACCTCACACTGAGGAATCTGGACTGTATCCACAGATCAGTGGCTCTGAATCTTCTGGATTTTGGGGTCCACAACGAGTTCAAGTTTAGGATAGTTACCCAGGATGGCTAACTGAACTATTTGGCCAGATAAGGCCATTAAAAAAACCCAAACCCAAACCCAAAACTCAACACAACTACCACTTGCATTATCATCATTTTATAAAAGGGCACTTTAACTCCCAGATCGTAGAAGACAAACGCTGGAGGAAGGACAGTTTTCCTTTCCCCAGCCAAGCCCTACCAGAGACCGCGGCCACTGTCCCGTTGCCCTCACACGCCTACAACACTGCCCTTGTTCTCATTTTCCGTAGGCAAAGGGAAAACTTCCTCCTAGAACCGGGCTGGGAACCACAGCTAGGGGACCGACAGTGACCGAACAGCTCGGACCCGAGAGTTACAGCACGTGTGGCATCCAAAATATGACCTGTGTTTTGTTCACAGATCCAAAGACTCAAAATGAGGCGAAGTTTGCCAAAGTGCTGGGCACGGTGCCCAGCAAGGGGCTCCTGTATGCAACCCTGATAACGCCATGCGTGTAGCGGGTGCTCCAGCCGGGGAAGAGATGCTCCATGGTCAAATGAGTTCGGGGAACACTCAGACTCTGAACGTTAATCGATTACTTGTGCGTTTTAAGACTTGAACATGCGGATGACTCTAAAACAGCACTGCAACATGCCCTGAGGCCCTAATTCATCTGACTTGGGAAGCTCTCAGTCCCGCCCCGCGTGAGCACCTCCGGGGGGCGGGAGCGCCATGCGTGCTCATTCACCTTCCATTGAGCGTGCGCGCCCCTGGGGGCAGGAAAGCCCTGCGTGCTCGCTCACCGGCCAGCCAGAGTGAGCTTAGCGTGGGCAGCCTCGAGAACAGCGGTGCAAGCCCCGCGGAGGCACCGGCAAGTGGCAGTGGGGGACAGCCATGCACCTGGTGGGTGGTAGCGTGTACCTCAAGGTCCGAGTTGATGGAGGAGACCTCGCAGGAGCTGCTGGAAGACACGCGGGCCCGGATGACCTGAACGGGAGGGTACGAGGGGGGCTCCTGCAGGGTGTCATCTCCAGGGCTCATCTGTCCATCGCCGGGCAGCCTGGTGGTGCTGCAGCTTGCCTGCAAGTTGTATGGGGAAGGGCAGGCAGGGAGGCTTAGCTTGCTTTATTTTTGAATTGTCAAAGCATTCCAGTACTCTAGTATTCAAAGGGGACAAGGGGCGCCTGGGTGGCTCCAAGGGTTAAGCGGCCTGACCTTCAGCTCAGGTCATGATCTCAAGGTCCTGGGGGTTGAGCCCTGCCTGGGGCTTCCTGCCCAGCAGGGAATCTACGGCTTCATCTGCCCCTCCCCAACTCATGCACTCGCGCTCTCACTCAAATAAATAAAATCTTTTTAAAAAAAGTTACAGAAGGGGCGCCTGGGTGGCTCGGTGGGTTAAGCCGCTGCCTTCGGCTCAGGTCATGATCTCGGTCCTGGGATCGAGTCCCACATCGGGCTCTCTGCTCAGCAGGGAGCCTGCTTCCTTCTCTCTCTCTCTCTCTGCCTGCCTCTCAGTGTATTTGTAATTTCTCTCTGTCAAATAAATAAATAAAATCTTTAAAAAAAAAAAAAGTTACAGAAGGGTGTAGAATGCAACGTCGGCCCCCACCTGCATGTGGAGCCGCCCAGTTCTCCCCAGGAGCAGCCAGGCTCCTGATCTCTCCATATCCAAGCAAATGCAGATAACACAGCTCCCTAGCTCGAAGCACGGTGGCAACACATCTACACTCTCCTAGGCAACTTGAGTTGTCTCACTTCACAATATGTCGGGGGCTCGTTCTACAGCAGTGGATTTGTTGCTCTTTCTCTTCCTTTCGTGGCATCCTGTAGGTGTTCCCAAACTGCGAAACCGTCCTCTACTGACTGGACTTTGAGGGCATTTCCCATCTCTGGCTTTTACAACACTGGCTGCAGGAAATTCTATTGTACATCCAAGGTTTCAGGGTACTTAAAGGATACATTTCTAGAAGCCCAATTGCTGGATCAGAGGGTATGAGCTTTTGTGATTTGGAGAGCTACTGCCAAAACGCACTGCATGGCTTCATACCCACCAGCAGCTCCGGAGGGTAAAGTGAGGAAGAAACTTGGAAGATTTCTGTCTGTCCATCCATCCATCCATCCATCCATCCATCCATCTCAGGAGAGAGCTGCCCTCCACAGGGCTCTGGGACTCTGCTGGAGATCCCCAAAGCCCTGCTGGCCGGGGTTTCAGAACCAGGTGGGATTTGGGTTGTTCCACTGACATACCACAGGGGAACAGTCTGCCTTCTAGAACCACTTCTTCCACAGTGAACCACAACACCCTTGGCAAGAAACGCATCCTCCTGGAGCCTCAGTTTCCTCATCCAGCAAAGGGGACATTATTCCCTGCCTTGTCTCCTTTGAACCGGGGGGCGGGGGGGAGGGCAGTCTGCAGGGCTAAGATGTGAATGTCCCGGACACATGAGATTGGCTACTCATACTGGGCCCCAAATCACACAGGGCTCCAGCCCCGGGTGGGTCACATGCATGGTTTTATGTGAGAGTTGGCTAGACAGGCTGGGGGGCGGGGGACACAGGCGCCCCAGGGAACAACGTTAGAGTCTGTAAATTCCTCAGGGCCTGATGACACCTGAACTGGGTTTTCAAATATTCCAAGTCACTGATCCCCATGACCCCACAGCATTCAGCCTGAGCTCACCCTAAACTCGGCTGCATGGGAAACCTCCCTGGGCCCAGCGCCAAGGAGGGACTGCTGGGAAGACAAGTGAGCATCCCTGTGGGCCTTGTTGTCTACTCCCAGACAGCTGTGCAGACAGGACACATAGTGATGCCCATGGCAACAAGGGACCTAGTTCATCACAACCTTGCCCCCCAGGACATTGTCATGAAAAAAAGAAAAAAAAATTGGCTAACTGAGCAGGGCATGAAATGAGCACATGTTTTAAGAAAACACGTTCTCCTTAAAAAAACTCGGGTCTGGGGTGCCTGGGTGGCTCAGTGGGTTAAGCCCCTGCCTTTGGCTCAGGTCATGATCTCAGGGTCCTAGGATCAAGCCCTGCATCAGGCTCCTTGCTCAGGGACCCTGCTTCCCCACTCTCTCTGCCTGCCTCTCTGCCCCCTCTCTCTCCGCCTACTTGTGATCTCTCTCTGTCAAATAAATAAAATCTTTAAAAATAAATAAATAAATAAAAATTAAAAAGCTCAGGTCCCAGGCTCAGGCAGGCTTGAAAGCCATTCCTATGCTTTCCTAAGTATGAGATCTTGGGCAAGTTACTTAACACTCCCTGTGCCTCAATTTAAAATCACAATACAACAGTTAATTATTCAATAATAACAATAGAAATAATAATAGTTATGAGAATTTGCATTAATAATAATTTGAAAGCCAACCATTGGGGTGCCTGGATGGCTCAGTAGGTTAAACAGCTCAGGTCATGATCCCAGGATCCTGGGACTGAACCCTGCATTGGGCTCCTTGCTCAGCGGGGAGTCTGCTTCTTCTTCTCTCTCTGCTGCTCCCCCTGCTTGTATGCTCTTTCTTTCTCAGTGTCGAATAAATAAAATCTTAAAAAAAAATAAAATAAAAGCCAACCATTTATAAAATGCTTACTTGGTGTCAGACATTATGTCAAGTAAGGGGAGCAAGGGCACAGACAGGTCTGAATCCTGGTTCTGCCATTGACAAACTGTGTGACATTGAGTAAGTTGCTTAACCTCTCTGTGCCCTGTCGTTCTTTTCTATAAAATGAGGTTAGGGGTCGGCTGTGAGGTTTACATGAGTTCATGTACAGGAAGCCCTTAGATCAGAGGGATCACTTCTATGGTTGGTTACAAAGCACTTAGTCCAGTAATCTAAGCGCTATGACCAGCATAAGAAGCATCATGGAAGCAATAGCTGTTACTACTGTCTCAAAGACTGGCAAGTAGTTAGCTTTCAATAAACACACTGGGAGTGGTGGCCTTAGAGCCCAGAGAAGCAGCATCCTTCCCCAGGCTGGACCTCGGTGCTCAGGCTGGCTGCTGGGAGCCTCAGCGACAGAGGGCAGTGGCCCTCTGGTGGACACAGAAGGAAGAAGCCAAGGGAGTGTATTTGCTCAAAAATGTGCCAGATGCCTCAGTAGAGGAGAATAAAGGAGGGACACACTTTTCTTTCACGCAGTCTGTTCTGCAGCAGGAATCCATTCAAGATTCAGGTGCTGGAAGGGTTAGACTGAATGCAAGCTTTGCACTATTATTTTTCAAAAGTTTGATAATTTAAAATTTTCTAGTGCCAAATGTTCCCAGATGCTGCCAGGTTCCCTGCTCTCTCCCCAGACTTCCCATCCTAAGAAGGGTTTAACAGCCTAGGTGGGCTCTTCACTGTGAAAGCATGCTCTGAATCTCTCTGAATGGTACTGGCATCCCGGAGTTACCTGTGCCCACTTTCCAAGGAGACAGAACAGAGAGTAAAACCCATCTCTCAGGCCCAAACTCTTTCTGAGCACCAGCCCATCCCACGGGGGCCACAACTACTGAGCTCCAAGCCTGCTCCAAAACGTCCAAACATCCTTTACCAAGGGCCACATGCACCAGTGGCTGGGCAAACAAGATAGAAGGAGGCAAAGTTTACATCTCAGAAGGAGAGAGACAAAAACAAAAGTAAAAGATAGTGAGAAATGCTTTGTAGAGCATTTAAAAAGGCAATAAAATAGAGATATATTGGGATGCCTGGGTGGCTCAGTGGGTTAAAGCCTCTGCCTTCAGCTCAGGTCATGATTCCAGCGTCCTGGGATCAAGCCCAGCATCGGGCTCTCTGCTCAGCAGGGAGCCTGCTTCCCCCTCAAAAAACAAAACAAAACAAAACACACAAAACAAAAAACCAAATAAAAATAGAGATATATGACAGGTAGAGGCTACTTTTGAGTGTGTAGTCAGGGTTGGCCTTTGAGAAGGTGACATTTATTATTATTATTATTTTTTAAGATTTCATTTGTTTGAGAAAGGGAGAGAGAGAGAGAGCGAGCGCGAGTGCAGGAGCAGGAGGAGGAGCAGAGGGGAGAAGCAGACTCCCCACCTGAGCAGGGAGCTCATGCGGGGCTCAATCCCAGGACATGACTTCAGCCAAAGGTAGACGCTCAACAGACTTGAGTCCCCCAGAGAAGGTGATGTTTAAACTGAAGTCTGGAAGACCGGAAGGAGGCACCATATAAAAGCAACCTGAGGAAGAGCATTCTAGGCACAGGAATGGAGAGAAATCCCAGGCAGCTAGGAGGAGTGAGTGAAGAGGGAAGAGAGTGGGGAGGGAGGGAGTGCTGGGCTCCAGGGTCTTAAATTTTCTTCTCTATGAGATGGGAAGCCAGGGGGTTGGGGACCAGAAAGGAGCACGATGTAATTGCCCCTTCTGGCTGCTGACTGCAGGTGGAGGGGGTGGGACAAGACTGACCGTGGAGAAGGTAATGAGGTAGGAGGCTGCTGGCTCTATTTTAAAGGCGGTATTTAGGAGACTCACACATGGAGCGGATGTGCAGTGAGGGGGAGAGAGGAGTCCGAGGCTTGACCAACTGCCAGGAAGAGGACGGCGGAGGGAGAGGACGTGGCCATCTCAAGTTCTGTTTGGATGTGGCAAGTGTGGGATGCCATGTGGTGACACTGCCGGGACTGGGACTGAGGGAGGGGAAGGCGTCAGGACGCACACCGGGGATAGCACAAGAGCTGGCACGGAGAGCTAGTCTGCCCCCCAGCACTGCCTGAGTGATGCCTCTAAAAGGCACATATGACCCTGAGCTCTGGTCCTGTTGCCTCCTGGACTCTTGCCCCTGAGGATGACAGTCTCCAC
This sequence comes from Mustela nivalis, assembly GCF_964662115.1. Classification (NCBI taxonomy): domain Eukaryota; kingdom Metazoa; phylum Chordata; class Mammalia; order Carnivora; family Mustelidae; genus Mustela; species Mustela nivalis. The sequence goes on from NC_139020.1 coordinate 113,298,928, forward strand.
AGTGGGACAATCTCTCCCTTGCCTCCTCTCCAGTCTTTCACCTGGCCTCCACTGAGGCCTTAGAGAGCTCCTTCCTCCTTTAACATGCTTTCTTGCCTCATTCTGCCCATCCCGCAGCTAAAGTGTCACCTCCTCCAAGAAGCCTTCCACGACTATTTCCCACCCTTCTCGTGCTTTGGCTGTGGGCCACAGCCATGTACCTGCTGCACCGGCTCGATGGTCAGCTCCAAGTAGCGACTGATGGCTGACATTGTCCTGAGTGATTTGCAGGGTGGAAGTGTAGTGAGAGGCACCCAATCTGAATTCTTTTAAGGGGAGGTGGGGAGACAAAAAAAGAATTCTTAGTCAGGAGACATTTTTCCAAAAACAAGATCCCATTTTGTTCAAAAGAATCCCTAAAATATTTTTTCTGTCCTTTCATGGTACATTTCACTTTCTGCTTCCTAGAAGATATTATCTTATCTCCTTGTCTTTTCTTTTTCTTTTAGGATTTTATTTGAGAGAGAGAGTGAGGGGGAGGGGGTCAGAAGGAGAAGCAGACTCCCCGCTGAGCAGGGAGCCCAGTGTGGGGCTCCATCCCAGGACCCTGGGATCATGACCTGAGCAGAAGGCAGATGCTTAACTGACTGAGCCACCCAGGCATCCCCTCTTATCTCTTTCTTTGAGGTCACAGTAGGTCAGTGGTTCCCAAACTTTGTTGCACAGTAGTCACCCGAGCATCGTAAAAAAAAAAAAACAAGCTAATGTTTAGCTCTGCCCACCCCCAGCAGACATTCTGAACCATTGGTAGAGGTGTGACCTGGTATTTCAAAGCCCCCCAGATTATTCTAAAGCATGGCAAAGTCTGGGAATCACTGCAGTAGGCACTAAATAAATACTTTTATAAACCAGTGGTTCCCAGACATTAGTGTGCATCAGAAGTATCCAATGGATGCATTAAGACACCCTCAGCTTCAGAGTTGGCGGAGCTGGTGGAGCCCTAGAATTGCACCCCCAACGAGTCGGTGGGCAGTGCTGGTCCAGGGACCACATGGAAAGAACTACAGAAGAGGGGCGCCTGGTGGCTCAGTCAGCTGAGCGTCTGCCTTTGGCTCAGGTCATGATCCTGGGGTCCTGGGATAGAGCCCCACATTGGGCTCCCTGTTCAGTGGGGAATCTCCTTCTCTCTCTGACCCTCCCCCTGCACCACCATGCTGTCTCTTTCAAATAAATAAATAGAATCTTAAAAAAAAAAAAAAAAAGCTACAGAAGACATTGCAAAGGCTCTACTTCCTTCAGAACACCAAGACACATGGGGCTCTCTTTACGCACATTGGCTCCCTTTGGGGATACAATTTGCTAGGTTTCTGGAATGGAATGAAAATAACCTCCTGTTAGAGCCTTGCTGGGAACATGGGAGCTCTGGGCCGAGCACTTACAACACTCCTCTACCTTGGTCATGCCCCACTACCTTCTGTTCCATGAACTGAGTCAGATTTCCATGTTAAATCTAGAACGTTCGAAGGAGTGGGCCAGTTTGCTCAGAGAGTCTCCTTTACGCTCTCTGAGAGAAAAACGAGGATAGTGAGGAGCCCAGGCAATAGGCGAGATGTCTTTCCTCAAGAAATTATCTTAGAAAAGTGAGAGCTGCTTTGTTTCAGTCCTTATAAGCACTGCTATATCATGAGGTGACTTTTCAGTTATTGGGAACCAAGGACTTTTGACAAAGGTAAACTGTCTCAGGAGAAGAGAAGCTCTGCCTACTTACAGAGGTCACCTTCTTGAGTCAGGAAAAGGGGACAAACACATGTGCTGGTTTGACGTAATTGTAAATGGCAGACACGACCATAAACAACACTTTGAAAGGCCAGCTTTTAGCAATACCAACTGAAATAAGGCTGTGTTAGTGATGGCGATGATGCACACGTCACAGATGCATGTGAAAGTGGGAATACAAGTTTCTCCAAACTATGAGGGCAAATCATATTATTTCTAATTCGACCTGTTAATATATATATATATATATGGAAGTAAATTGCTAAAGAGCATACATGGACATTTGACTATTCCATCTACGTTGCTAAAAATACATTAAAGTTATTAAATGATCAAAAAAATGTAAAAAAATACGTTGTAATTGGAAAAACAGAGAATCCTACGGGCACCCTTAGTGTTGGGCAAAAACAGTTCGTTGTTTTTTTTTCTTTTTTCCATAAACAGTAGTTTTTTAAAGTGACCAAGTGTCCTAGTTCCAGGGACATGCAGCCCCCGGTGGGACCAGCAGGTTTCCAGCTGGCAAGACCTTGCCTCCTGGCTTTCTTCCTCTTTCTCTGCGCAGGTCAAGAGGGCTTGGGTGTCCGGGCTCTCTCTGGCTTCCGGGGCAAATCCCAAGGCCCGTCTCATCTTGCTCTTCATCACCCAGGAGAGGAATATGATCTGAGAGGGAGAGTTAAGGTCCAAGGAAGCAGAGCATTTCAGCCGCCCCTGGCTGCCTTCACCTCTGCACTCTGAGGCCCCCCTATGCCCAGGCTCTCTACCTCATGGGATGATTCTGCCAGGGTTGGCTCCAGAACAGACATGAGCTCATTTAAGAATGGAACCAGTTTGGGGCGTCTGGTGGCTCCGTGGGTTAAACCTCTACCTTCGGCTCAGGTCATGGTCTCAGGGTCCTCGGATCGAGCCCCGCATTGGGCTCTCTGCTCAGCGGGGAGGCTGCTTCCCCCGCCTCCCCATGCCTGCCTCTCTGCCTACTTGTGATCTCTGTCTGTCAAATAAATAAATAAAATCTTAAAAAAAAAATAAATGGAACCGAGTCTGACTTTCTCTACATATCCCTGGCAAGGGCCCAGCAGCCAGCAAGACCCTGCCTCTAGAATTTAGTAAATACTCAGCAAATACTCATTATACAAAAGCATTTTGAAAACATCTTCCTTGAAGGGCTTGGCTTACAGGGACAGTACACGGAATGGGTTGAATAGTATCCCGCCGCCCAAATTCATATCCTGGAAATTCAGAAAGTGGCTTTATTTAAAAATAGAGTCTTGGAGGCCCTGGCTGGCTCAGTTGGGGAATGAGCCACTCTTGATCTGGGGTGGCGGGGGGAGGTTGTGAGTTCGAGCCCTTGCTGGGTGTAGAGATTACTTAAAAATAAAATCTTTTTGTTTTCTTTAAAAGGGTCTTTGCTGATATAGTTAAGATGAGGCCATAGTGGGTTACAAGAGTCCTTGTAAGAGCAGAGGACACACAGAGATAAACGAAGGGAAGAGGTTTTGTGAAGACTGAGGCAGGAGATAAGATTACGCTACCAGAGGCAAGGAGCATTAGGGGCTATCAGAAACTGGAAGAGGAAGGGAAGGTTCTCTCCCAGAGCCTCTAGGAGAGTGCGGCTCTGCGTGGACTTTGGACTCGTGTAGCCCGTGGAACTGTGAGAATACATTTCTTTTGTCTCAAGCCACGAACTTCTAGTAACTGAATATGGCAGCCCTAGAAAACAAATACAGCCCATGAGAAAAATCACCCTTTTAAACTATTTCTAAACTATTTATGATGAATCCACACGTTTTCATACACAAATTACCCACTGTCTACCTCTCTATCTGCCCACCTTCTGAGCTTAGCTTGCCCTTGAGGCTCTCACGTCAAGGTCCCTCGGGTGTCCGTGCATCATGCAACACCCTCTGGGGAACCAGAAGGGTGCTCAGTAGTCACTGACAAAGGGCAGCCCCTGTGAGTTTATCTCTGCGTCCCCAGCCCAGGCCAAAGACAAGAGAACAGGGATGCTTAGCCTTGCACGGCACGTCAGCTTACAAAGCCCATTCCTAGCCTTGTGAGAAAGGGCAACGATGAGGAAAACGGGTCTCTGGGAGGGTGGGGCCCTGCCCAGGGGAGGAGCAGCAATGAGACCGGTGCACGGGTCTTCTGCTCCCAGGGCCAGGAACCTGCACACTCCCCCTCGCTGCTCTGCAGTGCTCCAGCCAAGAGATCATTCCTTCTCTTACTTGTACATCAAGGAAACAAAATACAAAATTGCAAATAACTGCAATTGCATCTATCTGCCCCAGGGCTCAACCCTAGTCCCTGACCCCTGGGAGAGAGCTCCATCTAGCAAAAGGGAAAGAGGGCACCACAGGGACAGGGAGGAGATGAGACACGAGCAGTCAAGCCTCCTAGACCCCAGGTGGATACAGAGAGGTCCAGTGCAGCTCGACCGAGAGAGGTCAGGAACCAGGGCGTGGCCCGAAGCAGGTACTCAGGCCGCCGGTCATGGGCCACGATAGCCGAGGCATAGAGGAGGCCAGCCAGGGCCGACAGGAGCCGGGTCCACAGGTGGATGGAGGGAAACGCCTTACCTTGGCACTGGACAGAGAGAAAAGGGAGCTGGGCAGGGGGGAACACTGTCACTCCCCAGCTTCCTCTGAGATGAGTTCTAAGACCTAGGCTCTTGGCATGGCAGCCCTCTCTCTGCCTGTGGCTGGTTCCTAAAGGTGCTGCTTTAATAACGCTTTTGCTCAAGCTGCTTCCTTTGCCTGGTGAACTCCTATTCATGCCTCAGAACCTGGCTTAAACTCAACTCTGGGAAAACTCTCATACTACCTCCACCCTAAGGGGGGTGAGAAACTCCCATATCCAGGCCCCATGACACATGACGCATCCCAGCAGACAGAGGGCTCCTGAGAGCGTCCTCTCCATTTCAGCATCCCTGACACCCGGCACTGGGGAGGGGCTCATTAATGTCACCTGGGAGAATGGGAGGGAATTAGAAGAATTCTGAATAGCCAGGGACTGATGTCTCTTCCTGAGACCGTCAGTGCTGAATCTGGCCAGCCGGGAAAGGCCAAGAACATTAGAGATTAGGTCCTGGAAGTTTTGAAGTCAGGGATTATTTTTGGAGAATGAGTAATGACAATATTGATTAAAAAAAAAAAAGGCAGGGACGCCTGGCTGGCTCAGTTGGTTAAGCGGCTGCCTTTGGCTCAGGTCATGATCCCAGCGTCCTGGGATCGAGTCCCACATCGGGCTCCTTGCTTGGAAGGGAGCCTGCTTCTCCCTCTGCCTCTGCCTGCCACTCTGTCTGCCTGTGCTCTCTCTCTGACAAATAAACAAATAAAATCTTAAAAAAAAAAAAAAAAAGGCAAATAACCCATATTCAATATTCATATGTTAAATACCCTTTACAGGTATGAAGTCACTTTATATATACATTTATATGTATATATACAAATACTACATATTTATAATTATATATAATCACACGGTATATTAAAATTTATGTAAATATAAATTACATATAATTTATTTTACTTATTAAATAACTTAATTTAGAGATATACAGGCTAAGATTAGAGAATAATAATAATAAAAAAAAACCCAGAGGAAAAAGCAAGGTTTGGCTGATTTTCCCCATTTTTATTTTAACTCTGGAAAAGACTGCTTGGGAATGTTTCCTTTCCCTCTGCATTTATTCAAGTTTGGTTCCCCACGGCTCCCTGTTTTGTTTTTTGTGTTTTTTTGGCCATGCCCAGAAGACTGGTTCATAGAGACCACCAGTGCTCTGGCTGGGGTGGGGGGCAGGGGGCCCCTGGCCCTCCAGCCACCCCGGACTCAGCCCAGGAAGCAGCGGTCTGCACTGCTGTGATGAGAACTCCTGGGGGATCCCCCAGCCTGCCCAGCTCCATTTACTGTGGACACTGAGGGCTTGAGAGAGGAGGTAACTTGCAGGGCCAGCGCAGGGACCTGCCTTCTGCCCCTTGGCCTTGTACCTGCTGCTGTTTAGGATGATCCCAAACCGGGTGAGCTCTCTGCTGTCACTCATGTGTCCACCTACTCCTGGCTCCCACTGACCTCAACACTCAGTCTCTCTTCACTGTCGGCACAAGACCCTGTGGGGCTCTATCTGCTGGCATGCTGGACACACCGTGGGTGCTGAGCACCCACTCTAGGTTGGGGTAGGCTTGGTGACTCGGCATGTGGCAGGTTCAGCACCTGTGGGCTTTGTCTGGCTGGTCACAGAGAACCCAGGGGCGCTGTCCAGCCCCGTGGCTTCCTGGCAAATCCGCGCTGGGGGCTGGAAGCAGGTGGGGTATCCTGCAATGGCGACACTCCCAGTGCTGCCAGCAGAGGCCATACTGGTCAGGGGGTGTGTCACTTCCGGAAGAATGGGAACCTCTTCCACCAAAGCCACCCAACCATTCTGTTCCTCAGCACTCGCACCAGGGGTAAATTAGAAGCAGCTTCTAGGAAATCTAGCATTCATAGCCATGCTGTCTAGGCTTCCCAGAAAACCCAAACCCTGCTGAGTTTCTCCCTCACAAGGGGTACTTAGCTGTGGACTCTTCTGCCTGGGACCAGAGATGGTGCCTGCGAGACTGCCCAATCTAATCCCTAACACGACATGACTCTATCTGCCTGCCAAGGGCTATCAGGCTTGAATGCCTTTAGTGATGGGGAGCCCACTCCCTCCTAAAACAGGAATAATGATACTGATCACTTTCTACATTCCAGAAACTATGCGAAGCATCTAAATTATAAATGTGATGCCCCCCTCAACCCATAATCTCTTTCCAGTCTTGCTTTTGGTTCTCTTCCCCAAGACCACAGAGAACAGCACTGCTCTTTGTGCCCTGAGAAAGCCCTTCTAATTCCTGCTTCCACAAGTTTCCTTTTTCCCAGACCAGATTAGGTCAATCACTAACAAGTGTCTTCTGGCACCTACCACGGGTGGGCTCCAAGCACCTGCAATACAGAGGGAATGAAACAGACCAGACCACTGCCCTCAGGGCGCTCATGTTCTAATGGGGACCAACAACTTGGTTAATAACTGAAGGAGCTAACTTCAGGCTGTGACAAACGCTATGAATAAAATGAACAACAGGAAGGACACAGTCATGGGACTATGTTAGGTGCCTGATGCAGAGGTTGACTTGTTTTCCCCCTCACAAAAGATGCTCCCAACCTCCAGAGCCAGTGAATGTGGCCTTGCAGATGACCATGTTCAGATGAGGCCATTAGGGTGGACCCTCGCTCAGTATGACCATGTCTTTAAAATAGGGAAACTGAAGCACAGACACGTACAGAGGGAAGGCCGCATGAGGACACACACAGGGAGGAAGAATGCTGTGTGAACCCTGGAGTTATGGAGCCATCAGCCGAGGAAATTTCCAGAAACTTGGGAAGAGGCCTGAAAAAACTCCTTCCCTAGCACCTCCAGAGGGAGCTCGGGCCTGTGACACCTAGACACTGGTCTGCAGGCCTCTAGAACCTTGAAGCCTGTTGTCCCAAGTTTGTGACCCTTTCTTACGGTGGCCTCAGGGCACTGATACAGGCAGGCACCTGTCCCTCTGAAGGTCTTCGAGCCGCATGTCCCAGGGATTCTCACACTTCCCTCCACTGATCTGGAGTTGGCATGCCCGGGGGGGTTCCCAGCCAGCCCCCCAGGCTTCTGCTTTCCACAAATGACCAATGAAGCAGCTGCCATCTCCAAATCCTGTTCTCCTGGAACTGCTATTAAATGATGTTCTGGGGAAAGTGATTTTTTTTAGAGGCAGTGAGGAGCCCGTGACGCTCACCTTTGCCTCCTCCGGGCTTCCCTTTGGTTTGGAGCCACGCTGAGGCAGCCCTGGCATCACTCCCCGCCCCCAACTCCCACCCCCACCCCTGCCTGGCAGTGTGACGTTTTCACCCTCACTCACTGGAGTGGCATGGGAGCCCTCTCTCCTTCTGAAACCCCAAACATTTGATTCTATTTTTCTCTGAGCGCTTCTCCTGCTTTGCATTTCTGTGTCTTTCCACGAGACTGTAAGTTTCCCAAGGGTGAGCACAGCATCTCAAGTCACGGCTGCGTCCCCTCCAGAACCGGCCAACACAGGGCTTCCCTCAGCCTAGATGCCCGGGAAGTTTCCGTGGTGAGATGCTCCCGGAAATCCAGAAGCCTGGCGGCTGTATGATGCTCTCCTCTGAAACCATCTCATTTTCCTAATGGGATGTCTTAAACAGACATCTGAACCCCAGTGCCTTTTCCCTGACAGCCTGCTTTTCTTCACTATGGAGAACACAATGGGTTCTCCCGTGAGAGGCCCTAGCAGGGCTCATGAGCTCCCCTGCATTGGCTGACCAGCCCCTGCACGTGTGGAAATGCACACACACACACACACACACACACAAAATACACAAGTAACACAAGGACCTAGAACTTGGAAGAGGCTCCCAAGGGCCCCAAGACCTGCCATGGTAACCCACAGTCCCAGCCCCGACCCAGCCTCACGATTCTGGAGAGCGGGGGGATCCGGGAAGCCCAGGAGCCAAAGACAGCAATGCCACCCAGCAGGTAGCCGAGGACTTCAGTATTGTCCTGTGGGAACAGGTGACACACTCAGTGGCCTAAGGAGACAGTCCATACATCCCAGACCCATCCTTTCCCAATTTTAGTGGTTTCCTCCCAGTGACGGCAAGCCTGAACCCTACCCCTACCCCTACCCAGGGCATTTGCTGGGACCATGAGGAGGGAAGGAACACGCCCACCCCCATGTCCTCCTGGGCTCAGCCTCACCTGCAGCAGGCTTTCCAGCAGCCTCCGCTGGGACCCTCGGATGGGGCCTGAGGCCTTTGGGGTGGTGGCCCAGAGAGCCCAGCCTGGTCCCAGGCTCAGCGGCAGGGCCAGGGCAAATACACTGGCCCTGAGCCACTGCCTCCTTGTCCTCTCCTGGGAGCCTCGACCTGCAACAAACAGCAAAATGCCACAGGCTCCTGGGATCTAGAACTCGACGGACAGCGACATGTGCAAACCAGCTGTCAGCCCAGCCCTGATGCCAGAATGGGTTCCCAAGTTGTTCTGTGGGCCAGATCCTCCCCACCCTTCAAGGCCCCATGGCTATGTCTCCTCTTTGGAGAAGTCCCTCCTCCCCACCATCCCAGGCCATGCACCCTCACGACTGCTGCTCTTCTCCTTGCTCGGCCCTCTCATAGCGTTCTGTTTCACATGTATCTGTGCACAGAGTAGCCTCCACAAGATTGGAAGCCCCGGGGGCAGGGCCCATGCCCCAGTAGCTTCTGGATTCTCCGCAGAGCCTAGCACAGAGCAGAACTGGCCCAGCCTTAGGGAAAGCACCACCATGCTTGTGCTGGCGCCCAAAACCGAGCAAAAAAGGAGCACGGTCTTGGAAGTATCCTTGAAATATAAGACAGATGTCCTCCGAAAATTCTTTTTTTTTTTTTTTAAGATTTTATTTATTTATTTGTCAGAGGAGAGAGCCCAAGCAGGGAGAGTGGCAAACAGAGGGAGAAGCAGATTCCCCACTGAGCAAGAAGCCCGATGTAGGACATGATCCCAGGACCCTAGGATCTTGAACTGAGCCAAAGGCAGACACTTGACTGACTGAGCCACCCAGGCACCCCAGGTCTCTGAAGATTCTATTAAGAACATGTCCCTTCTAGGCAGTACTGAGCAGCTGGAGACATCTTACCTCACCCCACTGAGGCAAGCACTCCCTTTCTGGACACAGATCTGGGCACACTGCTGCCCCTTCTCAGGAAGGCCCAATCCCACAGAGTCAGGGTGACCCATCCCCGCTCAGTGACTTGCAGTCCCCGCTGGGCAGAGGTGGCCCACGCCTACTCCTGGCATCCATTTCCGGAAGTTACGGGGCTTTGTTTGGCCATCCTGGACTTGCACCGTAAGATAGCTCGGGACCTCCCCTCAGCCTTGTCCTATCCCACCTCCTGGCCTTTGCTCGTATGATCCTTTTCTCCTGGATTATCTTTCCCTGCGGCCCCCGTTTCACCTGGATTATCCTTTCCTGACGCCTACAGGCCCCACCTTCCCTCTGGTTGCCCATGGCTGGCGTGTGCACACCATCTCACCAGCAGCACGGATGGTTCTGTAGGGCCCTGTCTCCTCTGTGACTGGGGTCGAGGAGCTCATTCTTTTGTCTGCGCCCAGGAGAGGCCTGGCTCAGGCATGACAAGGAGCACAGGGCCCGCTGAGGAGAGCGGATGAACACACAGGAGCGAGGCGCACACACTCACCGTGACGAGACTTCCACTGGCAGCCGCAGATGGGGAAAAGGATGAAGACAAAGTTCACCAAGTCAGCAGTGGCGAGGTAGGCACCTGTGAATACCTGGGAGAAAAGGAGACAGACTCTTGGTGCTCGAACGTTCTCCAGCTTCCGCAGCCCCTCTCATCCTGGGTCTCCTCTCCCACTACTGTGGTGATCCCAACGAAGCCGCCTACTGCCCCCAGGAAAGGCTGGTTATCAACTCCACTGGACTGAGCGGGGGGCGGGGGTGTGGCGTGTGAGTGACCCATCCCTTGGGCAGAGGCCCACCAGCAGAACCAGCCCTGCTTTTCTCACTCCACATTCTTCCCAGTGCACGGCCAGTCTCTGCTGTGGGACTTTAGCCCAACCACTGGCCTCTTCTGGGCCTCAGTTTCCTCCTCTGTAAAATAGGGATAATAACAGTGCCTCCCTCAGTGCTAAGCAGATTACATGGAGCAATACATGGAAAATGCTTAGATCAGCTCCTAGAGGAACGGACAAGGCTCCTACCTACCGGGGTACCAGCTACGCTGACAGTGGAGTCACTGGTTCACAGAAGACTCTGCAGGGGTGCCTGGGTGGCTTAGTGGGTTGAGCGTCCACCTCTTGATTTTAGCTCAGGTCCTGATCTCAGGGTCATGAGACTGAGCCCCAAGTTGGGCTCCATGCTCAGCTTGGAGCTTCTTTCCCTGCTTGGGATTCTTTCCCCTTTCCCCTCCCTTTGGCCCCACCCCCCACTCACGTGTGCATGTGAGCTCTCTTCTCAAAATAAATAAATAAAATCTCAAATAAATAAATAAACAAATAAAAGAATAGATTCTGGAGTTTGAATCCTGACACTGCTGCTTAGTGGACCTTGTAAAAGTTATTCAACCTCTAAGCCTGAGGATCCATGTGTGTAAAACAGGGATAAGGAGAGAGCCCAGGTCGTAAGATAATTTGAGGACTAAATGAAGTAATATGAGACAAGCCCTCAGTGCCAAGTACACAGTGAAGTATTTACTTATTTATTTTTTTTATTTTTTTTTAAAGATTTTATTTATTTATTTGACAGAGAAAGATCACAAGCAGGCAGAGAGGCAGGCAGAGAAAGAGGAGGAAGCAGGCTCCCTGCTGAGCAGAGAGCCCGATGCGGGGCTCGATCCCACGACCCTGGGATCATGACCTGAGCCGAAGGCAGCGGCTTAACCCACTGAGCCACCCAGGCACCCCTACTTATTTATTTTTAAAAGATTTTACTTAGGGGCTCCTGGGTGACTTAGTTGGTTAAGCGTCTGCCTTTGGCTCAGGTCATAATCTCTGGGTTCTGGGATCGAGTCCCACATTGGCTCCCAGCTCAGCAGGAAGTCTGCTTCTGTCTCTCCCCCTACTTGTGCTTTCTGTCTCTCTCTCTCTCTCAAATAAATAAATAAAATAAAAATTTAACAATTTTTATTTATTTGAAAGAGAGAGAGCAGGCACACATGAGTTGGGGGGAGGGGCAGAGGAAGAAGCTGGCTCCCCGCTGAGCAAGGGTTTGATCCCAGGACCCTGACACCATGAATTGAGCCAAAGGCAGACGCTTAACTGACTGAGCCACTCAGGGGCCCCTCACAGTGAAGTACTTAACAAACATCAGCTATTATGACCCGGATGGAGCTGGGCCTCCCTGTATTCTGTCAGCAAATGAGAATGGGCACCGGAAACAAAAGGTTGTTTGTTTGTGAGACAATATTATTCGAAGAAGGGTTAGAACTCTCCCAGTGTGTGTCGCAGCCATGAGGCTGCCTTCCACCATATCCACCTGGGTGGGCACCAGCCTATTGGGATAGGCCCTGTTTACACAGCTTTGAGGGCTTAGACCGTGGGCAAGCTTGACATTGTTTATCACTTGCCCCAAAGCCTGCATCACTGCTTGGGAAAAGCATTCAGCCGCTCCTGTTGAGCTGAGGCTCTGAACACAATCACCACAACCATCCCTATTTACTGAGCATCTGCTCCGTCCCAGATGCTGTTTGAAGTGACAGGGATAAAGTAGTGAGTACAAACTCTTGCCCCTGGGGAGGTGACCCTCTAGTAGGGGTTAGCCTACCATAAAGCAACAAGCACAGGAAGTAAGGAAAGCAGAGGGTGTATTGAGGGTCAGCTATGGGAAAAAACAGAGTGGGGTGAAGGGGCTGAGTTCCCTGTGGTGGAGGTAGGGCATGGGTCGGCACAAGTGCTCAGGGGAGGCCTCACCGAGAAGCTGACCTCTAGCAAAGCCTCGAAGGAGTTGAGCAGTGAGCCCACATGGTCATCAGGGCAAGAGCCCCGGATGGGGGGCAGAAAGACCAACGGGTACAGGTCAGAGGCAAAAACGCCTCTCGACAGTGATGGAACCAGACAGAAGCCACTGTCACCTGTGGGCCTGACGCACCTGGATCGTGAGCTGTCTGGCCAGAATGGCCCCGATGGTGTCACACAGGCTGGTGAGGAGGCAGCAGGCAACGCACAGCACTGACTGGTCCTGTCCGGATTTCTTCGCACACCTCAGATAGAGAAGCCTGTAGCAACAGATAGGGGAGTGGGTGGGTATGGACAGGACACAGCAGCCAAAATTGGATTCCCAAAGCAGGTGTTTGAAAAGGGCACTTGTGACTTTGTGTCCCTGTGAAGCACTCTCTCCCCCAGAGATTCAGCAGGTATTTTTGAACTTGGTTCACAGATGGGAAAATCAAGGATCAAAGACTGCAGCACGAGCCCATGGCAGGAGCCAGACCTGCCTCTCTAATGAAGAGGAATTTCTTTGCTCCTACAAATCAGGCCAACTCAAGTTCATGACCTACCACTCAGTGCTGACAAACTAACTGTCAGGTTTGATTACTGAAAGGAAACATGCCAGTTATAAAAGTAATTGCCCAAATTAAAAAGGCAACTTGTTCCTTTCAAATTCACGTGTAATCCTTCAAAGCTGTCTGTCCGTGCAGAGGGGTGGCCTGGCTTCTGCCAGCCCTTGCCCAACTTAAGCATGTTCTTTACACACACACAGAGAACAAAACTTCTTAAAGAGGCCATGGCACTTTGGGCTGACTTCTCCCTAGGGGCCCCCACTGCTGTCTTTTCTCCTTACTCCCCTTTTCCTGCCCTGCCCCTTTCCCCCAGAACAAGCACAGAAAGGCACAACAGCCTGGAAGGAGTGAGAGATCTCTCAGAAACACTGGGTTGGATCTCAGAAACACTTTGTTCTAGAAGTTTCCGTGCTACATTTTATGGAGAAACTGAAGCACCCCTGCAGCTCTTGTTTCATTTCCTTCAACCACAAGATGTAACTCACTCCACGTTATCAGGACTGTTTGGCTGGTTCTGAGGGCCTGCCCTGGGGAACAATGGAGGAGAAAGGAAGGCTGCTGGGTGCCCAGTGGTTTCCTGATCTGCCAGCAAAGCCCAAAGCTCGCAGTGAGAACAGAAACCTTCCATTTGGGCTCTGGGCTCCTGACACCAATTCAAAGTCTAAGAGCAAAGACTCTAGAGACCCTCGGACTCAGATGAGAAGCAGTTGATTTCAATCCTCACATTGGAGAGCTGAGAAAAGATGGGTCTATGCTGACTAGGTGAGTTCATGGCAGACCCTCTGGCTTGGAAGGTGGAGGCTTTGCTCCCTGCTGTCAGGGGAGGGGGATCCTGGGGGACCCTTCCCCAGGCCACGCCCAGTTTGGAAAACATACAATCCCTGAAGACAAGACTGGGCTCAGGGAGGATGGTGTCCAGACAGGACGCGGGTTGAAAAAGCAGAGGAGGCATTTGCGGGGGGAGGGGGGGTACCTAACCTCTCCCAATCCGAGTTTCCAGGTCAGGAAAATATCTAATAAAGCACCTAGGCTGCCTCATCCTCACAAGCCTGCCCCTTTCTCTAAGAGTCTGGGGGATCCGTTCTTTCCATTCACTTGCGCAAGTTAGTTAACCTGTCAGAATCTCCAGAACCCTGAGTGCATGGGAGTAGTAACAGAATGAGGTGAGTTAATAAATGCCACACTGGGCCCACAGTAAAAGTGTTAAGGTTTGTTTGTTTGTTTTGCATTCCAGTGACTGGGTAGGGGCGCTGCCAAATTTCCACAGCAATATCACACAAGGGAGTGGAATGTCCATGGGGTGCCCAAGCTGAGCCACTGCCGGCCTCCCTTGGGGTGCTGCTCCTTTCTCCGCTGCCAGGGAATACTTGGGTAGCACCAGCTTGGGACAGGGTGGCCCGAGACCTGGAGGCCATCTTGGGCCAGACTTCAGCCAGCTTAGGACCCAGGTTACGGTGACCACCTGGCCAACCGGCTCCAGATGCTGGACAGAGCAAAGGCTGTGGTTAGAGTCAGATCCTCGCCAGTCCTCCTTGCAGATCAGAGGGCCTGGGGCAAAGGGAGGCCAGAAACACGAGGGGAGCCTCGTCCTAGGTCCTGGCCTCTGCCAAAGGCGGTGGCAGGGCGGGAGCAGTAATAAGGATGTTTAATGAGCGCTAATGATACTAAGAGCTTTACCGGGACTAACTCATCTAATCCTGCCATCCGACCCACGAGTTATCAACCCCATCTACGTGAGGAAATCGAGGCTCAAACAGCTTGCCCAGCTCGCACCGCCAGTCGGCGAGGAGACGCTGACAATAGAACCCCGGACTCTCGGCTGCCGCCCCGGACCCCACGCACTGCACCACCCAGCGTCCTCCCGCGGGCCGCGCGCCAGCCTCCCCGTGCGCGGAATCCGGAAAGAAGTCCTGTCCGACTCCAGTCCGCCCTCGAAAGCTCCTTTCGATCGCGGAGCTGCGCTGCCTCCTGTCTCCTCCCTCTCCGTCCCCTTCCCTCCAGGTTTCCAGGAGGGAGCTGGTGGGGGAGGGGGAGGTTAGCGCCCCGCGCCCCCCGCGGCCGACCCGGCCCCCACCCCCGCGCCGCCCGGTCCGGTCCCTGTTACAGCGTGTGGGCGGCGATCCAGCAGGAGGAGGAGCAGATCCACAGGCCGAAGGAGATGCAGACGCGGTGGCGGGCGAAGCAGCGGTCCAGGTAGTCCCAGTCCCAGAGCGCGGACGCGGGCGCGGGGCTGGCCGCCTCCCCCATGGCTCTCCCGCTCCGCCCGGCCCCGGCCCCGGCCTCCCGCACGGCCGCCCCGCGCCCCCTTCCTCCGGCTGGTGCCCCTTGCGGCGGCGGCGACCCCGGCTGAGCGCACGGCGGCGGCGGCGCGGGGGAAAAGTTTCCGGGACCGCGCGGCTCCCCACCCGGCGCGCTATTGTCGGGGGTCGGCGGGCTGGAGGCCGCCCCCCAGCGGCGGGAGCCGGCAGCGGCCTCCGCACAAAGGCTGCGGCCCCCGGCGCCCGCCGCGCCCGGACGGACCCCTCGCGGTCACCCGCCTTCCCCCGCCGCGGCGGCCAGAGCCGAGTGGGTCACGGTAAGGCACTCCATTTTTCTGAGCCGAACAATACACCTTACTTCGCGCCTGGTGCAGCGCTTGGGTGCTGCGGCTCCCGGCGGGAGCGGGAGGTCTGATCCTAGGGTATAACGGACAGGGGGCGGTGGGGGGCCAGGCAGAGGGACACAACCCACTCCTACCCCGCAGTCCCCAAGCCAGACTTCCAGAAAGTCACCCTGGAAGGTGCCCCAGCGAGCTGAGGAGGGCGGTGGTCTTGGCCATCCTGCTGTCCCCTCCAGCCACATTGCCACACAATGCTGGTACATAGAGCTGTACTTGAAAACAAAGCTATGATAATCTTAAAATTTCCTCGTTGATTTTAGTAAATTTGCTTAAACAAGGAGGTGACCCTATCATTTAGGTTTTTGTTTTGTTTTTAAATAGCAGCCTTACAGACTTCTCATTCATATACCACAAAATTTACCCTGTTAATTTACAATTCAGTGGTGGTTAGGGTGTCCACAGGGTTGTACAACCACTACCACTATCTCATTTTATAACATTTTCATCACTTGCCAAGAAGCCAGTGCTCTTAGAAATTACCTTCCCCTCCACAATGGCAGCCTTAGGCAACCACAAATCTACTTGCTGTCTCTACAATTTTTGTGTTCTGGAAATTCTATTATTTATTTTGTTAGTGAAAGGTTTTATTTATTTGTGTGTGTGTGTGTGTGTGTGTGTGTGTGAGAGAGAGAGAGAGAGAGAGAGAACTCGCAAGCAGGAGGAGCAGCAGGCAGAGGGAGAAACAGGCTCCCTGCTGAGCAAGGATTCCCCATGTGGGGCTCCATCCCAGAACCCTGGAATCATAACCTGAGCCAAAGGCAGTTGCTTAACAGACTGAGCCACCCAGGTGTTTCTGTTC
The DNA here is from genome assembly GCF_964662115.1 of Mustela nivalis. Lineage (NCBI taxonomy): Eukaryota > Metazoa > Chordata > Mammalia > Carnivora > Mustelidae > Mustela > Mustela nivalis. Next base: position 113,315,205 of record NC_139020.1, read on the forward strand.
TGGAAATTCTATCCCTTCTTTCACTCCACATAATGTTTTTTTTTTTGTTTTGTTTTCCACATAATGTTTTTAAGGTTAATCCATGTTACAACCTGTGTCAGAACTTCCTTCCTTTTTATGGCTGAATAATAATCTATTGTGTCAATACATCACATTTTATTTATCCATTCATCAGTTGACAGATGCTTGGGTTGTTTGCTTGTTTGGGTTATTATGAATAATGCCTCTGTGAACATTCATGTAAAAGGGTTTGTGTGCACAGAGGTTTTCAGTTCTCTTGGGCGTGTCCCTAGGAGTGGAACTACTGGGACTCCTGGTAACTATGTTTGAGGTTTTTTTTTTTTTTAATGTGATTTCATTTTTTTTTTCTTAAGATTTTTTATTTATTTGACAGAGATCACAAGTAGGCAGAGAGAGAGGGGGAAGCAGGCTCCCCGCTGAGCAGAGAGCCCAATGTGGGGCTCGATCCCAGGACTCTGGGATCATGACCTGAGCCGAAGGCAGAGGCCTTAACCCACTGAGCCACCCAGGCGCCCCTATGTTTGAGGTTTTGAGGAACTGCCAGATGGTTTTGAAAAGTGGCTACATTATTTTACAGATTAATTTATGCTTAAAGTTATGACCACTCACAGGAGAAATGGAACACTATTTGTCAGGTATGTCAGGCTAGGAGCTGAAGACACAGGTTTTTTTTTGTTGTTGTTTTTAAAGATTTTATTTATTTGAGAGAGTGCAAGAGAGAACATGAGCAGGATAGGGGGAGGGGCAAAGGGAGAGGTGGACTCCCCACTGAGCAGGGTGTCGGACACGGGGCTCTATTCCAGGACCTATGCGGAAGGCAGACACTTATCTAACTGCCCACCCAGGTGCCTCTGAGGACACGTTTTTGAGAAAAACAGTCAAGTCCCTACGTTCATGGTGCTTACAGTCCAGTAGGAGAGAGACAGACATTAAAGAAGCAATAGAATAGGGGCACCTGGGTGGCTCAGTGGGTTAAAGCCTCTGCCTTTGGCTCAGGTCATTATCTTGGGGTCCTGGGATCGAGCCCCACATCATGCTCTCTGCTTGGCGGGGAGCCTGCTTCCCCCTCTCTCTCTGCCTGCCTCTGCCTCTTTGTGATCTCTCTATGTCAAATAAATAAATAAAATCTTTAAAAAAAAAAAAGAAGCAATAGAATAAATAGAAGTCAAATGAAAATATGTTATTCAACAGAAGGGGCCAAAATCAAAATATGGAAATGATTAAGACAACTAAGGCAAGATTAAAAGTTTAAGTTAAGGGGCGCCTGAGTGGCTCAGTGAGTTAAGGCCTCTGCCTTCAGCTCAGGTCATGATCTCAGGGTCCTCGGATTGAGACCTGCATCGGGCTCTCTGCTCGGCGGGGAGCCTGCTTCCCCCTCTCTCTGCCTGCCTCTCTGCTTACTTGTGATCTCTGTCAAATAAATAAATAAAAAATCTTAAAAAAAAAAAAAAAGGTTAAGTCAAAAGGAAAAATCTCCTTCGATTTTTCTCAAATACATAAAATCTTTAAAAAATAAAGGAAAAAGAAAGAAAAAATATAGTAGCCGAGTTTCTCGTAGGCTATAAAAAACACCCACGGTCTGCAGGCCCGGCCTGCTGGTTCTTTGTGGGTTCTTCTGGCGTGCGTGTGGATACTGACCTGTGATTGCCTGGATCCCGGGTTCTTCTGGTCACGTGGCCTACCTACTGTTCCCAAAAGAGAATCTGTTCCACGCACTATCTTGCTGAAATGAGGACATACCCTGCCTGTGTCCTGTCACCCTCTCACAGGGCTCCTGTAGGGTAGGGGCTGCCTTGGGCTCTGCCTCGTTGAGGCTTGAAGACACCAGAATTTAATTGGTTTGCTTCTTATGAAGACTTCCTTGTCCCTCAGGCTCAGTATAAACCCTTGGAGGCTGGGCCCGGTTGGAGAAATTGCTTCATTCCTCCCCACCCCACCCTGGACCAAGTTTGGACCCCTCAGTAGTTTTTCGTTCTGGCGGTTAGTTCTCAGCCTTTTCAGTGAACTCTGAGAATTTGTGGAGAAAACCTCATCCGCAAAAAATAAGAACCTGTGTGCACACTCACGCGGTTGTTCATACAATCTTAGGAATTTGTGGAAGTCCTGAAATGCCACTATGGATTTCATGCAGGATGAGACCCCAGACTAAAAACCCTTCGTTTGAGGGGTTAAGCTCGGAGGGAGTCCCCTTTCCGGTCCCTCCGGGCGGTGAGGTGTGAGGATCCTTCAGCCACCTGTCAGAAAGGACCCCTGCTGAGTCCAGCTCTCTGGGCAAGAGTGCTTGGAATCTGCACTGATCCATTACCTGTCGCTCTGAGTGGCTTAAAATAACAGAAATATATTCCCTTCCGGTTCTGAAAGCAGGTTCCGGGGACCACAATCAAGGGGACTCTAGGAAGGGAATCCATTCATTGTCTCGCTCTATCCAGCGGCTGGTGGCTTCCAGTGCTCCTTGCTTGAGGCCTCAGCACTTAACTCCATCTCTCCCTCTGCGCTCACATCCCCCTTTTTCTTCTGTGTCAGATCTCCTCCCTCTGCCTCTTTCCCAGAAAGACTACATTTGTGACCTGCTCAGATCATCCACACTACTCCCCATCTCAAGATCCTTAACTGAATCACGTCTGTGGACTCTTTTCCCATATAAGAGGACATTTACAGTTTCCAGGGATTGGGACCTGGTATTTTGGGGGGCCACTATTCAGCCTATGATGCCGACTTCCCACAGGCTTCCTGTGAGATTCTTATGAGAAACTCCAGCTTGTGGAGATGGCCTTCAGTGGAGGCGGACAGACTGTGGGGAGTTCTTGCCAGTCCCTGGACACGCTGGCTCACAGGAAAACGCAACGGGAAGAGTGTGGGCTTTGGAGCCTCCCGAGGCAATCTTCCCTGCCCAGGCTGCTCTGCGTCCTGATCCTGTAGGGACATAAGCCACTGGGCCTGTACTCCTCCAATAGTTACTGAATGAATGAATGGATTTTTTAAAAAAAGATTTTTCTATTTTAGACAGGGGGTGGGGGTGGGCAGAGAGAGAGGGAGAGTCTCATGCAGACTCCCCAGTGAGAGCATAGCCCAGTTCAGGGCTCAAGCCCAGGACCCCAAGATCAGGCCTGAAACCAAGATCATGGAGCTGAAACCAAGAGTCGGATGCTTAACCGACTGCACTGCCCAGTTAATTGATTTTATTTATTTATTAAAGATTGCATTTATTTATTTGACAGAGCAAGAGAAGGGGCGAGAGAGCACAAGTACGGGGAGAGGCAGGAGTGGGAGAGGGAGAAGCAGACTCCCTTGCTGAGCAGGGAGCCCAACCTGGGACTCGATCCCAGGACTATGAGATCATGATCGGAGCGGAAGGCAGACCCTTAACCAACTGAGCCTCCCAGATGGCCCCAACTGAATGAGTTTTTAAACAGCCCATACAAATGTGGTAGGTACTGTAGTTAGAGCGTGTTTAAGATCCTTTTGTGCCCCTACCATTGTGCGTGCCGGTGTGTTGGGAGGGCTTTTAAGAACCCCACGAGGGGCGCTTTGGGGAGTAAGCTTGCTTTTGGCACTAGGAGACAGGCGGGATGGCGGGCGAGCCACCCAGCTGTCAAAGAAGTGGGACTTCATCCATTGCAACACTTGGGATTATATAGGCTAACCCATGCCCTCCCTGCTGTGCAAACCCCTCCCAAATTCGGCCAGGACCTTCCAAAAGGATTTTCACTCGGTGGGCCCTCAGGAAGTGGATCAGTTCCTTTCCTGGGCTCCTCAGAGGCCCTGCAGCAGCCCTGCCCAGAAGCTAAAGCTCCTGTTTCTTTGGCCGTTGTCCAGAGCTTGCCAAAAAGAAAAGCTAACACAAGGACCAGAACACAGGTCCTCCCTCCCCCGCTTAGAGGCATTTCCTGTTGGCAGGAGCGGTGAGCCCAAGGGCTTTGTCCTGGACAGGGAGGGGCTGCAGCAGCCTGGACTTTGTCCTGCAGGGGCTAGGGCCACGCGTGCCTGGAGGTCCAAGCCACCAGGTGGGGTGGGGGAGGGGACACACACAGGCCTGCAGCTCAGCTGTTTTCCCTTCTGAGGACATGCTAACCCCCCTGCCAGCGTTCCTGTGGGGTATACTATTTAGAGGAAGGGCTTGGGGCTGCTACTCAAGCAGCAACACTAAAAAAGGCTCTCTCCAGTGTGATTTACCTGCTAGGAAGACAGAGAAACCACTGCTCGGCAGATGCGTTTTGAAATAATGGCATTTCCAAATCCCAGTCAGGCCTACTGTGGACACGCTGGAGTGTCATGAGGGAAGCAGGTGGTAGGACTCCTGGGGCCCGGGGTTCTACTTAAAACTCAAACTCACATCAACTCACTGCTGGGTCTTGTGAAAATTGTGCTTTTTCTTCCCCTTTAAGTTCTTTATTAGTAACATCCTGCTCCTTAAAGTCACTTACTTCACAAAGCTTAGAAGCTAAGCAGGGGCTAATGGAACTCATGGATGTTGAAACATTACATCAAGGAAAGCCTTACCTTTTTTTTTTTTTTTTTTTTTTTTTTTTTAAAGTAGTCTCTACCCCCAATGCAGGGCTCAAACTCACGCACCAAGACTCAAGTCTCACACTCTACGGACTGAGCCAGCCGGGTTTCTCACCTTTTTAAAGAGCCAACTAAATAGAATTCAGTACTTGAATATTTGAAACTCTTGCTAATTTAACTCTTGCTAACTATTGCAAATCTTGCTACTTTAGAAGTAGCCAAGATGTACAAATTATAAATGTGAAATCCACCCTTTTCCTCCCCCACTCTCATGAAAAAATTCTCACCATTCTGACCTTTGATTATTGGGCTGGGCAAGAATTAAGAGTCATTACTGTTAGCAGTTAACTTCTGAAGTTGTTACGAGTCACATTTTAAGTGCCTAATAGTCAACATTGGCTGTGGTTACCTATAAAATAGCCCTGGATTATAGAAAATTTATTTGCATTGTGGCCAGAAAGTTTTATTTGACAACTCCTGTATTACAACATCTACGGCAGCCCTACTTTATATATATATACATATATATATATATATATATATGTATATATTTAATTTATTTATTTGACACAGAGAGATCACAAGCAGGCAGAGAGGAAGGCAGAGAGAGAGAGGAGGAAGCAGGCTCTCTCTGAGCAGAGAGCCTGATGCAGGACTTGATCCCAGGACCCTGAGATCATGACCTGAACCGAAGGCAGAGGCTTAACCCACTGAGCCACCCAGGAGCCCTGGCAGCCCTACTTTGAAAAATCAGAACCCTCTGGAGAATAATGATATGTCTGTGTAGGTTCCCTGTTAACAGATGTACCACTGGAGTGTGGGGTATTGAGGGTGGGACAGGTTGTGCCTACATGAGGACTGTCAAATATGGGAACTCTGTACTTACTGCCTAATATTGCTGTGACCCAAACACAGTTCTAGAAAATAAATTAAAATTAAAAAAAAAACACAAGCCTGCAAAAACTTCTTCATGTCCATCAATAATAGAACCATAAACTACAGCAATGACAGATTTATCACTATATAAGTATATATGACTGTGGCCACATCTCACAATGTTGGACTGAAGAAGCCAGATAGAGGAGGACACACTAGATTGTGTGTGTGTCATACAAAATCTGGTGAAAAGGTCAGAATAGCAGTTACCCTGGGGAAGATCAGTTTGTGGCTGAAAGGAGGCATGAAATGCTGAACCTTCTGTATCTTCATCAAGGTGCTGGTTGCATCAATGTGTTGTGAAAAGTCAGCTTACCTATACTCTCACAATTGTGCACTTTCTGTATACATATTACACTTCAGTAATATGTACTTCAATACAACATTTACAAGATGTATTCGGAGTCTACCGTGTCCTGGGCACTTTCCACTTACATGATGCCTTTCACTTCCAGATTGTTCAAAATTGTTTTCCCTTCATATCAGAGTCTTTTTTTTTTTTTTAAGATTTTTAAAATTTATTTGACAGAGAAAGAGATCACAAGTAAGCAGAGAAGCAGGCAGAGAGAGAGAGAGTGGAGGAAGCAGGCTCCCTGCTGAGCAGAGAGCCCGATGCGGGATTCCATGGGGCTTGATCTCAGGACCCTGAGACCATGACCTGAGCTGAAGGCAGAGGCTTAACCCACTGAGCCACCCAGGCACCCCATATCAGTCTTTTGAAAGCAAAATCTTTCCTTTCTGTAGGGCCCTCAACTGGTCAATAGTATGAGGAATGCACGGACAACAAATGGTTACGGGTGGGTATTTTGAATGATTTTCCTCACTTCTCCCCACAAAGAAGTTAGAGGCGTGGCATTAAGCAGATTTCTGGCTTGCTGCCACATTTTCCAGTTTACCTTCAAAGAAAGCATATGTGGCTACTGGCATCTTGACCAAAACCTTAACTTCCTTCTAGTTTCCTGAAAAGTAAGCAGACGACAGATATATAGCAGGTTCTACTTTAAAAGGGCGGTGTATTTCTTGTAATAAAATGCTGGATAGAAATTCCAAACAATAGAGATAATGTCAGTGACTGGAATTTTTAAGTGTAAAGTACTAACTGCTACAAAATGGGTGAGAATACCCCCCAAAAATCGAAAGGATGCTTAACGAGACACATTGTGGGCAGAAGCCAAGATGAAAACAGAAAGCCCCTTTCAGGGTGTTCTAGTTTTGGTTCTTCAGACTCTATCTAAGCAGAGGACCTAGGTTTAGTTAATTTTCTTGACTGGAGCCCAATGCGGGGCTTGAACTCAACCTACGCTGAGATCACTGTTGGATGCTTAACTGAGTCACCCAGGCATCCCTTAAGTTTAGTTTATTTGGGAGGCAATCCTGCATTTCTGCATGAAGCAGAAATGAGGGAGTGGAGAAAGTGAGGGATGGGAAAAAGGCCACCGGTGAGTTAGTGAGAGGGTGTTGGCTGTGGGCAGGCAGGGCTCAGCTTCCCTGAGGACACGGTTAAGGCACGCGTACAGTGTGTGCACCAAGTGACAGACGCTGGGGCACTTACCAGCCCCCGTTCTTTACCAGTTGGTGGTGGTTCTGGGGGTGTTACAGCCCCAGCCCTTTTAGACTGCCCTGTGTGCAGGCTGAGCAAGCCCTGTGGGGCAGGAGAAAGGGAAGCAGGGAATACAGGGCTTGTGGTGGAAAAACCTGCACAGGAACTGCCCACTGGGGCTGCAGGTGACCCCACCGTGGGCTAAGGGACATGTAGTGGTGTGGGGCATCCACACAAACATCTCTTAACAGAAAATTGAGTCAGATGCTCTTCACAATTGTTCCACACTCACGAAGTTAAATACCAAAGGGTATACATCCAGAAATAAGCCCTCACGATTATGTTCAATTCTTGACAAGGGTGCCAAAACAATTCAATGGGTAAACACTAGTCTTTTCAACAAATGGTGTTGGGACTACTGGATACCTCATGTCAAAGAATGAAGCTGGTCTATCTACTTCATACCATATACAATAACACAAAATGGACCACAGACGTAAATCTAAGAGCTAACACTTTTAAACTATGTAAAAACTATGTAAGAACATAGAGGGTAAATCTTAGTAAACCTTGGATTTGTCAGCAGTTTCTTAAACTTAACACCAGAAACATAGCAACCAAAGAAAAAAATGGATACATTTGGAATTCAGCAAAATTAAAACTTGTGTTCCAAAAGACACTATTTAAGAAAATGAAAAGACAGCCTATTTAATGGCAGAAAACATTTGCAAATGACAGATCTGATAAGGGACTTGTATCTACAATGTACAAAGAACTTTTGTAATTCAGTAACAAGATAACTCTAAATTAAAGAATGGGCAAAGGATCTATCTTAATTGACATTTTTCCGAAGATGATATATAAGTGGCCAGTATGCACATGAGAGGATGCTCAACATCACTAGTCATTAAGAGAATGCACATCAAAACCAGGAGATACCACTTTGTACCCATTGCGATGGCTAAGACAAAAAGACAGACAGTAACAAGTGTTGACAAGTATATGTAGAAATTAGGGGCGCCTGGTTGGCTCAGTCGGTTAAGCATCTGCTTTCGGCTCAGGTCACCATCCCAAGGGTCCTGGGATAGCGCTGCTAGGCAGGAAGCCTGCTTCTTCCTCCCCCTCCTGCTCCCCCTGCTTGTGCTCTCTAATAAAATCTTTTTTTTTTTTTTTTAAAGATTTTATTTATTTATTTGACAGACAGAGATCACAAGTAGGCAGAGACAGAGAGGGGGAAGCAGGCTCCCTGCTGAGCAGAGCCTGATGCAGGGTTTGATCCCAGGGTCCTGGGATCATGACCTGAGCTGGGGGCAGAGGCTTTAACCCACTGAGCCACCCAGGCGTCCCTCTAATAAAATCTTAAAAAAAAAAAAAAAAAAAAGGATATGGAGAAATTAGAACCTGTTGATGGGAAATGTAAAATGGCGTAGCCATTCTGAAATAGTAGTTGCTCAAAAGGTTAAATGTAGGGCAGGTCCACTCCTAGATATATACCTGATTTAAAAACCTGTGTCCACACAAAAACTTGCACACAAATGTTCAGAGCAGCATTACTCATATAACAGAAAGTGGAAACCCACATATCATTATTAATGATTTGAGAGAGAGTACAAGTGGAGGGAGCAGCAGAGGAAGAGGGAGAAGTAGACCCCTCGCTGCGTGCAGAGCCTGACGTGGGGCTGGATCACAGGAACCCAGAACCCCAGGATCATGAGCTGAGCTGAAACAGACCCTTAACTGACTGAAGCCACCCAGATGCCCCTGGAAACCCAAATGTCTTTTAAGTGATAAATGGATAAACAAGATGTGGTATATACATACATCCAATGGAATGTATTATTTGGCAATTAAAAGCAATGAAGTACTGAGAGGTGTTAAAATACATACAAACCTTGAAGACATGGGCTAAGTGAAAGCCAGTCACAGGTCACTTAGCTTGTGATTCCATTTATAGGAATGTATAGAAGAGGTAAATCTATATAAAGTAGATTAGTGGTTGCTTGGGGCTGAGGGGATGAGAAGACTGGGACCCAATAGCTAAAGGGTCCTGGGTTTCCTTTTGTGGCAATAATGTAGAATTGACTATGGTGGTTAAGTTACACAACTCTGAATATACTAAAAACCATTACACTGTGTGCATTAAATTGTGATTTTGTACAGTATATGAATCTCAGTAAAACTGTTACAAAAATAAGAGCATGGAAGCATATGTACCTACTTTTTCTGTAAAGTCTCATGTTTTAGCTATTACATTATCATTAAAGCAAAACTTATTCTAAATCCGTACATGCTTTGTTCATTCAGTATGGAAGTTTTCTCCCACACAACTGTGTGCCTGTTCTTCAGTAAATGGAACAAAGTATACGCATGTGTATGTATATATATATATATATATATATATATATATATGTATGTATTTTTTTTTTTTAGAAGACTTTATTTATTTGACGGAGACACAGCAAGAGAGAGAACACAGGCAGGGGGAGTGGGAGAGGGAGAAGTAGGCTCCCCGCTGAACAGGGAGCCCCATGTGGGGTTTTGAGTGGATCACGACCTAAGCTGAAAGCAGATGCAGAACGATTGAGCCACCCAGGCGCCCTGGCACAAAGTATATTTTAACATGCCAATGCTGTTCCTGTCATGAGCTTTTTTTTTTTTTTTTTTTTTTACTAATTCTGTCTCATTTTTCTCAGATTAAAATGACTAGAAGTAGATTATTGCAGATGGACCAACACCATTTTAGAACCTTCTTAGCTTTGCCTCCTCTCAGTCTACCTCAACCTTGGTCTGGAGTAACTTTTCGCTCCGCATTTAAAGAAGAAAACAGTAATCCCCTGTTTATAAACCCTTCCTCGGCTTATCTAGTACTTTTGAGAAAACATCCAGAATCCCCCCATAAGCTCCAAGGCCCCGTGTGGCGGCTCTTGCTAACGTCCTTCCTGCTTCAGGCGCTTCTCCTGCTGGGCCATTTTCTAGTGCCCTTTCCTGCCAGACAGGAGGGTTTGTTAAATGAACAAGTACACTTTTTATTCTCTAGGTGGAAGATATTTTCAAATAGATCTAAAAGTCCTTATGGCCACATAGGGCAAGGCTTAACTGCGAATTCATAGATGAACTTTGAGTGTGTGTGTTTTTTATGGAAATGTGCATTTTTCTGGAGAAAGCATCCATAACTTCCATTAGAGTTTCAAAAATACCTATCACACAAAATAAGCAGGTCCTACAAACCTACCTACAAAACAAGGTAGGTTTCTGATTTAAAGGAATAATGAGGCTCAAAGAAAAACGGAGACAAAAATAAAGTGAGAAGCTGAAATAGCCATGGTGTATTTATCACACACAATGGCACTATGAAATGTAAACTGCCTTTGTGATTCTTTTTTAAACAATATTTTATTTATTTGACAGAGAGAGAGAGACATACACACACAGCAAGAGAGGAAACAAAAGTAGGGGGAACGAAGAGGGAGAGGAAGAGGGAGAAGCAGGCTTCCTGCAAAGCAGGGAGCTTGACATGGAACTCGATCCCAGGACCCTGGGATCATGACCTGAGGCAAAGGCAGACGTTTGACTGAGCCACCCAGGTGCCCCTATCTTTGTCATTCTTGATGGTTATAAGTACCAAGGTGATCAGGGATCCCTATGACTAAAACAAAATCTAGCTGCTTATCCCCCGATTTTCTCACCCCTGCAGATAGCCACAAAAAAACCGCTTGCTTCCTTCTATAGTAGAGGCTCATGTTGATGGTGATTTTCCATGGAAGGTCGTGCTCTCCAGAAGTTTCTGGAAACTACACACGCCAGTCTCCTATTCCACGATCTGATATGCCTTCTGTCATCCCAGGGGTGTGCGAGGTTGAGAATCATTAACCTAACTAATGTTCCCCAAAGAAGCCATCTAAAATCCCAGTCATGTCTTGCAAATTCAAACTGTTTAAAGAATGTGAAATGTCCAAATGGCAGTGTATCTACATAAACCAATAAAACATCTGTCAGTGGCAATTTAATTTTAGTACTTTTCAAAAAAAACCCCAACTTACAAATTAGTATGCATCAGTGTATCTGTTCTTGCACACATATACTCATTCGTTCCCTCATCTTAAGTTCAGCCTTCTACAGGACAAAGTTTCTGGGGCTCCAAGATGACTGTGTGAGAGTCTATGCCCCAACGAGCCTCTCCGTCTGGATACAGACTGTTTGGTGTGGCCACGGCATCGCAGGCCAGAACAGCTCCTCTTCTATTCTGGATGCACAAGGCAGATGCCATTACGTCACAGCCCATGTTCACGTATCCAGGTGCTTATAGAGTCGGCGACTTTTCTCTTTTTTATTTCTGTTGCCATGTTTTTTCCAGGCCTTTCCAGTCCTGCTCTCAGAGCTCACAGTAGCTGCAGTCACCAGGCCACTCCCTGGCTTGTAGCCCATCACAGTCTGGACTCCTTTGGTCAAAGCTCTCACATTTTCCTAGGAAGTAAGACAGCATTATTTGAGCACAGAATTACTTATGGAGAACTCTAAGACAGCAGACTTCCACTTCCTTCACGCTCCTTTCTCTCCTCACTTTTTTGCTCCCCTCCTGAGATCATGACCTGAGCTGAAAGCAGACGCTTAACTGACTGAGCCACCCAGGTGCCTCTCTCTCCCCATTCTTAAATAAGTTTCTCAGCATTCTGTCTTCAGTGCATTCTTTGTTCTCAACTTTGCTTAGTCCCAGAGCTTCAAATACCATCTCTCACTAGCCACAACAGAGCACTCCCATTACCTTCCTCGTGTATTGCATACACCCAGCCACTGAGTTCTCTGGATTGCAGGCTCTAGGATTTGGTGCATCTATCCCCTCCTCTCCACCACCCGGCTCTAACCCTGGTATTCACTGACTTTTACTGCAAGTGAGAGGAGTCTGCAACACTCCTCTCATCCAGGCTCCAGGCTTCCACTAGACTTCTCCAATCACATATTCCTCTTCCTGTCCTCACAAGCCCCTGGTGGCTCCCTGCAGCCTGGGGAATCGAGTTCCTATTCCCTCACAATGTGCACAGGCTACTGACAGCATGGACTGTTTACTCAGAGAACCTACACCCCCATCTCTTCATGCCTTTGTTCAGACTACTCCCCCTGCCCAGGGCGTGCCCTCACTACTCCCTGCACCTGGCACATTTCTAGCTGTCTGTCAGAGTCCAGCTGAGGTCTCATCACCCCTCCGTAGTTTCACTCACCTACTCTCCTCCCAGCCCCAGGAGGAACTGCTCCCTAGTCTGGGTTCACAAAGTACTTGACTTACACCTCTGCCCTAGACCTGGTGTGTCATGTTATTTGTTAACTTGCCCATCTCCCCTTAGCTAGAATGTGACCTCCTTGTAAACAGTGTCTTATTCATTTTGGTATCCTAGGTCCTAGCATAGTAGGCACACATAGAAAGTGCACAAAAAAGTTTTTGTAAACTTGTGACTTAAGTGGAACACAAACAAACAAACAAAAAGAACTAAACAAATTTTAAGTTTACTAGGTTAAAAAAAAAATAATAAATCCCTCATAATCCTGGAAATGCAAAGCAGTATTTCATGATCTTCTTATAATAGTAAAATGTTACTCTAGAGGCTAAAGCTTTGGTATCTGTGACTTTTTAGCTTTCTTGCACATGACCTTTAGAAACATTGTGTAAACACTTAAAACTTCCATTTACACGTTTTGCATGACAATAGCAGGCCCAAGGAAGAACCTGTAATCTTTCTGCATATCATTAAATTTCCTTCTAAATATTGGTAAGACTGAAAATAATTCAAACCAGGAGCCACAACAATCTAAGTTCTATCTCAGCTTTGCCATTTAAGACAAGTGTCCTTGAATAAGTCACTTAAATTCCGTGGGCTTCAGTGTCCTCAATGGTAGATAATAATGGGGACAATACTATCTGCTTGGCCCACCTTAACAAACGGTGTGAGGGACACAAATAAAGCATCATATAAATACAGTAAGACTCATTCTCTGGATACAGATGACCCCTGCCCCACCCCAACTTTTCTGGGTGTAGCAGTCACAAAAGCATTTAATAAATATATTAAATACAGTTACAGGATTTAACTGTTCTACATATATATTTGTTCTTTAAAATTAATATGTATTGGCTCAGAAAACCCACTTAATGGTAAACAATATTTGCATATTATGACAAAGGCTTATATTGGAACATATAAAGAATTCTTATAACTCAACTCAATGTCTCCAAAGAAGACATTCATGTACTCATGAGCACATGAGAAGATTATCAACATCATTTATCCTTAGGGAAATACAAATAAAAATCATGACATATCACTTCACATATACCAGAATGGCTAAAATGAAAAAGACAGAAAAGAAATACTGGTAATGGGGTGCCTGGGTGGCTCAGATGGCTAAACATCTGCCTTTGGCTCAGGTCATCATCTCTAGGTCCTGTGATCGAAGTTGGGCTGCCAGCTCAATAGGGAGTTTGCTTCTCCCCTTCCCTCTGCCTCTCCCCCTGCTTGTGCTCTGTCTCTGTATCACTCTCAAATGAATTAAAAAGAAAAAAAAAAATCTAAAAAAAATTAAATAAAAAAATAAAAAAAAATATATATATATAAAAGAAATACTGATAAGGATGTAAAAATTAGAGCCCTCATACACTGCTGGTGGGAATGTATAATGGCACAGTCACTTCGGAAAGTTTGGTGGTAAATCAAATGTTAAACATGGAGTTACCACTGGACCTAGCAATCCCACTCCTAATTATATACCCCAAAGAACTGAAAAATCTTATGTTCAAACAAAAGCTTGTACATGAATGTTCACAGTAGCACAGAAGAAAGAACAGCCAAACTTCATCTACAGATAAATAAAAAAAATGTGGTCTATCGATTCAATGGAATATTATTTGGCAATAAAAAAGAAGTACTGATACATGGATGAACCTTGATGTCATGATGCCAAGTTAAAGCAGCAAGTCATAGGGGCACCTGGGTGGCTCAGTGGGTTAAAGCCTCTGCCTTTGGCTCAGGTCATGATCCCAGGGTCCTGGGATCGAGCCCTGCATCGGGCCCTCTGCTCAGCAAGGAGCCTGCTTCCTCCTCTCTCTCTTCCTGCCTCTCCGCCTACTTGTGATTTCTGTCTGTCAAATGAATAAAATAAAAAATCTTAAAAAAACAAAACAAAACAAAAAACAACTAACTGCATAAAAAAAAAAAAAAGAAAAAAAAAAGAAAAAAAAAAGAAGCAAGTTATAAAAGACCACAGAGTGGGTGATTCTATTTATCTGGATAGGCCAATCTATCTAGGAGAAAGTAGATGAGGGATTGGCAGGGGCTGGGGGGAGAGGGGAATGGTGAGTCACTGCTCATGGGTATAGTATTTCTTTCTAGAATGAAAAAATGTTCTAAAATTATGGTGATAGTTGCACAACTCTGAATATAGAACAAACTACTGAATTGTATTTTAAAAGAGTGAATTTTATGCTATGTGAATGAGTATTTCAACAAAACTGCTATATAAAATGTGTTGGATCAGAAAGTAAAGAAAAACTTTAAAACTTACTTGATGGAAAAAAGTTTTATCAACTATATTTTCAATCTGTATTACTTTTTTACTTCTGCCTGAATGTATTTTCAGTCCGCCACCATTTGTTCTGTTCTCTAGGAGTCGCTGGTGTTGCTGCTGAAAGGTCACAGGGTCTCTTCCAGGAGGAGGATGACAGTACAGAAGTTTACCCTACAAAGACAACAAGAAAAGTAACAGCACATGACAGGTGCCTTGTGTGTTATCCCAGAAGAAAAAGTCCTCTGAGAAGCTATCTCCGCCAGGCACCCTCTGGCAAGCTTCCTGCTTTTTGTTGCAGAGAGCTGAGCAGAGTTCTGTCCCCTATAACCACAGCCCTAACGAACACACAACTGTGCTCCTTTTTACCTTGTCTGCATTTTCTACAGAAGTGTTCTTCAGTACACTGACATGAGTAGACTTAGGGTAAATATTTTCCAAAACAAAAACCAGGACACAACTGCAAAGTGGGACGATACTAATGGGGACATTGGGCTGGCCGTGGTTGCTCACTGGGCGCAGATTTTCCACTTCCCACTGTAAGCACTCTATAAACTGTGGTTGGTTTTAACTCATCTTCCGTGGTTTTATAAATGGTGAATCAATACATAATTTATCCATACGAATATTCTACTAACTTCTTTCTTCCAGAACTGAAGGCGAGAGGGTATGCTGCCCAATCTGACTCCTGTGCTTGCCAGAGCTCTGCTGACATGGCACTGAGAAGGCCAAACAAAGCCAAATCCTCATAACCAGTTATTACTGGAGATCCAGAATGCTTTGTTTGTGAAAAGAATTCAGCTTAACCCATAAATACTATTGGGGGTTAATTATGCGCGAGGCCCTGAGCTTAGTGGTGTGTGTGTCTCCACATACTTGTATTTTTCTCATTTATTTCCCATAATAATCTCATGAGATAGGTACTATTAATTCTTATTTTACTTACAAGGAAAACCCCAAACTTGGCAACTGTTCATTTGTAACATGAGAATAATAACCTCACAGACTCGCTGTGTATTTTTAACGAGGTGACACAAAGAAAACATTTTACACTGCCCTCAGCAGGGCTCGCTGGGAGTGCTGCTGTTATGAGGGCATGCGCAGGGAGAAAGGCCCATGACCAGCTACACTGCAGGGAGGGCGGGGGCACAGCTGTCACAGGAACCAGCAAGGGCTGTGGGAGATGGAAAAACCAGAGGCACCATTTTCTCACTTTCACCGATGACAGGTTCAGCGCCCTCTTGCCTCGCCTTACGCTGCTCGTGACATGCCAGGTCCAGATGACACTAGCTGCCCTGGTCAAGAACGTCTTGCCAAGGCTGTGGATCCCCTTACCCAGAAGAGCCGCGAGAACCTTGCCCATGTGGCGTCTCTGACAACACAACCTCAGTGAGGAAGTATCTCCTTTCTAACTTAACAGGCTGCCGGCATCTAAAAGCACAGTGTGAGAACGAAGGCCTATCTACTCCAGAGCAACAAGGAGCCAGGCTCACTCACGTTGACGTAGTCCTTCAGGATATAGCGAGCAGACCGGGGCTGGTCTGGCTGCCCATGCGCTGTCATGAATCCTCGCATGTCTGTTTAGGCAAATAACGGTGCAAAACGGAAGTCACAACAAAGACAACCAGGTGATGGAAATTTAGTCTGTTACCCCACTAACTGTGCATCCTGACTTGTTAGCTTTATTTTTTAAAAAAGATTTTCTTTCATTTGGCTGGGGTTGGGGGGAGCAGGGGGAAAGGGGGAGCATAAGCAGTGAGGAGAGGCAGAGGGAGAAGCAGACTCCCCGCTGAGCTGGGAGTCCAACATGGGGCTCAATCCTGGGACCTGGAGGATCACGACCTGAGCCGAAGGCAGACACTTAACCATCTGAGCCACCTAGGCACCCTTGAGTCACTAGCTTTCAAAAAGCAACCATCACTGCAGAATATAATCTGGTTAGCACTATAAAGACATCTGACAATCCAGGTGAACAGACGATACTGTTCTGATATCCTAGCACCAAGTGGTAACAGAGACATTCAATTTCTCTCTTCTCCAGTTATTTCTTTCATCTCTTCATTTTATGAACATTTAATCATGGAGGCTACCTGTAGAATGCTATGTTGTCACTATTATTAGCAACACCAAAGGAAATCAGTAAGTCTCTTCTTGTTTAGTGATCTAGCTATGCTTTTTTCAGCTTCTCAAACATACTGCAAAGATCCCTCTAATACTCACCTAGAGGGAGTAGCAGAGCATAGTGGTTAAGAATATAGGCTTTGGCAGAGATAGGTGGGGTTCAAAACTCGGCTTCCTCACCTACTAGCTGTGTAGCAGGCTCTGCCATTTTGGAAGAAAATAAAACTCTAGTTCACATAATATTAAAAAATACATTTAGGCAGATTAAAAATCTAAAGTATTAAGAAAAAGATATTAGAGGTAAATAATTTTGTCCTTAGATAGGGAAGACTCTCCCCAAGTAAAACACCAAACCCCATCAAGACAAAAAGGGGAAAAAAAAAACAAAAAAAAAGGCTATTAAAAATTTTTAATGTTGGGTGCCTGGGTGGCTCAGTTATTAAGAGTCTGCCTTCGGCTAGGGTCATGATTCAGGGTCCTGGGATCAAGCCTCGCATCAGGCTCCCTGCTCAACAGCGGGAGGCCTGCTTCTCCCTCTCCCACTCCCCATGTTTGTGTTCCTTCTCTGTCAAATAAATAAATAAAACCTTAAAAAAAATAAAAGTCTCTCAACCTAAGTTCAAGTTCTGGTTTAAGTGTGTTTCATATCAAATCACCTTTCTCTGTGAGAAAAATACAGGTTTTTTTTTTCTCTTTGTATCAAATCACTCAAATAAACTGAATTCCTTCCCCACTGGTGGCAGTTCCTTTAAAGGCATGTATGCCACAGATGTGTGGAAATGTTTCTAACACTGCTATCTCTTTAGGTAGACAAAGGTTCCTCCAGACCACCTTTAAAGTTTCTATTTAAGGTAAATAAACCACAATCAGCTGAAGAATGATAGGCAGCTAGCTCCCACGTAGCACTGGGTTAAGACACAGAGGTGGGAGAGTGATTGACTCATTTTAAAGTCAAACAAGGTTTTCAAGGGACCGATGGAAGCAAGGGAGACTGTTTTGTGTCCCCTTCTTGACCATGCTCCACTCTGTCCCAATTTCTGAGGACTTCCTTTTCCATGCTGCCCTCCAAACTTTCCTATCCTACTATCACAGCATATTCATTTTCTTCCTAACATTCCTTCACTTCTGTTTGGGAGAAGACTCCAGAAAAAGCCAACATGGCTTCAGTCAGAATGCATGTCTATACGTGAGTACCAATAAACCAGTGAATGCCCTAAGGGCCTTTTCTTCAACACATGTGACAGCTGCTGGCATGCCCCCAGAGCTTCTGACACTGTCTGCATGTAGGCCTCCTACAGGGAGGGGCCGGAGACCAGGAGGGCAGGGGAAATCATGTCTCCCCTGGAGTGGGACTGATTGCTACTGTCAAGGTCCACAAAGGGCAGACCTGAAGAGTCGTCCAGGGACTCAAATGATCTCCTTCTCTAACTCCAGGAAGCGCTTAAGTAATCTACTGCTCAGGCAGTGGTCAGCTCTCCCTCCCTCACTGTTTCACTCTGAACCCACCTGCAGGATAGCTTGTGGGCAAGACCAACAGAGACAACAGAAGTACCAACAAAGTAAAGGACATGGCAAATACTAAGGAATAATGTGAATTTGTATCTTTGCAGGAGTAGGTCTCTCATTAACTATATTGTTACTTTTTCGTTCATATTTTAAAAATAAATCACAACTCACATCCATAAGCTGTCAATAGTTCTTCTGATGTTGGAGGTCGATGTGGATCTTCATCCTCTCTAGGCTTGATGATATTAATGCCATAGATAGCTTCTAAGACATGTCTTGGAATATTCTGGCAAACATAGGCTTGTCAAGGAATCCATTCCCTTGAACTGAACCCCTCCCCACCACAGCTTCAGACACATGCTTCCTAATTCAGCACTTCCAGGACAGAAACTTTTACCTCTCCAGAAAAGAAGGGTAGTTACTCACTAATTTCTGAATACTTTTTCTTCCTTTAAACCCCATGCTACCTTGTACCAGTTATTCATGGACATGCTCCATCTGACCGTCCGTCCCCCCAACTGAATCTGGCAAGGGCAGGATCCACGGCTGATTGATGCCTATAGCCTCCATGGAACCCAGCCTAACCTGGCTTGGGATAAGTACTCAGTACATACCTGATTACTAATTCACAGAGAAGCTGAAAATATACAGAGAAGCATTTAGTGTAACATGTGTTCCTATCTATCAAGAGGCAGTAACAATGTCATCTATTAAAACACTGTACTGAAAGGGAGCCTGGGTGGCTCTGTGGTCATGATCTCAGGGTCCTGGGATCGAGTCCCGCATCGGGCTCTCTACTCAGCAGAAAGCATGCTTCCCTGCCCCCGCCCCCCCGCCCGCCTGCCTCTCTGCCTACTTGTGATGTCTGTTTGTCAAAAAAAAAAAAAATCTTAAAAAAAGGTGCTGAAAATGCAAACCTTTCAAACACGGTACCAGTCCCACCTCGCCCCCTGGAGGTATGTGAGTCTGTGTGCAGTCACTAGGCCACTTTGCAGACTTTGACATTTACCAGTATCTATTAATTCAAAGTACGGTTCTGCAAGATGACAGTTTTTACAGAAATGGTGTCAGAGCGTATGTGTAATGTTTTCAGATTTACCCAGGTCACTACAGGTAGACTTAATGCAGTGCAGTCTTTTTAACTATTGTGTACTATTTTATTTTAGCAATACACTGTATTTTACCTATCCTAAATGAATTCTTTCTTCCTCATTTTCTTACAGAAAGAGAAATTAAACTGGGGTGCATGAAAAGCTGTGGCCTTCAGGGAAGTCATGAAGGATCATGTCAAGAACTGTAACTTACCCTACCTAGGAACTAACAGATTGGTGTGCTGGTCTCAGGGAGTCGCCTGTCTCCCGCCAGCACACACAGAATAGTAAACAGGCAAACATGCTGGCTTATAAGAACGGTAAAACCTTAAGACACCATGGTTCTTAAAAGGTTTGTCTCTGAGTTCTTTTTTCATGTCGGACACTATTCTAGATGCTTCACAGAAGGTAACTCATTATGCTGGGAGGTGACAGAGTTCCTAATCAGCTGCTTACTAGCTGCTAGATCTTGGCAAATTGTTGAAGTTCTCTGTGCCTGACTTTCCTCAAGCTTGAAAAAATGCAAACAGCAGCAGTACCCACGTCAAGGGCTGCTTTAAGAATTAAATGAGATTACTTGGTAAGTGTTGTGTGGCGCACACAGTAAACTAGCAATAATGTTGGCTGAAATGATTACAATTCTCACTGTGAGATCATCAACTGTGAAGTAGTTTTTCGAAATTTTTCAGGAAAGGAATGTTTCTGGAAGGTTATGCAAGCTTACAAAGGCAACAGAAATAGTCTAACACCAGTGTCAGGATTCAACTGGGAGCCGAGATCCAAAGCCCGGGCTCTCCCACTGATAACAGGCGACACAGTTGCCATCGGGACATGAGGTCTTCCTCCCAGAGTCCTGAGGCTACCTCACTGTATAAACTTAGATCACTAGCCAGTATTTCAGGTTTTTCCATTCAATAGCATTTGTGAATTTATCCAATGCAAAGCAATGTCCCAAACAAACTTGAAGCCCTAATATACACAAGAATAACCAATTTTTATAAAGCGGAAAGGATATTAGTGACACAGGGGGGACGTGGTCTCTCATTTGGTCAATTGGGAGGATTCCACTGCAAATCATCTCTGCCTTAGTAGAGACGAAGGATGGCATCACCAGGCCAGGGCAGTCACACAAGCAGAGGCCAGGTTCCACATAGAGGGTCTGAAAGATAAGTGAGAAGTTTATGCTGGGCACAAAGCAGAGGAAGGGAAAAGACCAGCACACGAGCAGCAAGGACCTTCAAAGAAGCACCCAGAGGGAGGAATCTGAGAAGTCGATGCTGCAGAAATACCTGGAAATGCTTGGTGTGGCCAGGTGTGGCAGACACAGACACTTTCTTGTCACCCATGATGGTGTTGATTGTGGAACTCTTACCAACATTTGGGTAGCCCACCTGCAAGAGACACCTCAGTTACTGAAGAGTCAAACGCTACCTCTGTCGAACCCAAAGTAAATACACACAAAGGACAACAGTAGTGTAAGTGTTTGGGAGCTTTAAAACATTTGAAATAGATGCTGTTTGTTGACAATCTTCTCCCCGGTGGTATGGGTGTATTTATTCAGACAAGTTTCCTGGTAAATAAATTCTTCCTCATCACTGTCTGCAGTGATGAATAGTCAAGCTAAGTACATTTTACTTTTATAGGTCTTGCTGTAACAGCAGACGTTACGATAAACCTCAGCCCTCTGTTCCCAGCTTTCCCCAGGATGTCCCATCTCACAGGCATTTTGCTGTTTCTGCTGTGTTTTTCACACTGTGGGTGAAGTCAAGCATTAGACAGGCATTTTAAACACCACCACATACAATTAATCTTTAATTTTTAATGACTTGTTAGGAAATTTCTGTCTTATTGGTTAAAAAAATTTTTTTTGATTGGTTAAAAATTTTAAGTGGCACATTGACTTGATATGGGTTAGCAAGCTCTTAAAGCTCTTCAATTACTCCTAGTAGGATTATATTAGGGTTCTCATGGCAGCCTTGCTCCAGGTTTTTCCTCAGGCTTCCTCCTGTACCTCCAAATCCAATTCCCACTTACTTCTAAGAATCCTTTATCAGTGTGACTGGAAGATTATAAATACCAATTCCACTAAACATAAAACCCCAAATCTTCCACCTCTATTCTAGGCCTCATTACAGACAATATCCATTGTTCCAGTCTTTGCTCTCGCTCCTCTTCACACTTAGACAAATTGTTATCTGCTGTTCCACGACATATTTCCATTCCTGAGGCTTTGCTTGAGCATTTACCTTCTGTCTGTCTGGAAGGCCCTCCCATGGTCACTTTGTCAAAACCTCACATTATACATTCAGGTGAGAAACCTCTTACATAAAGATTTCAGATGACTGCTCATCGTTCTCAATATTCTCATGTTTTGTGTTTGTTTGTATCTTGATTATATGACTTATTACTACTTGTTTCGATGGCATGAGTTGGGGGGAGGCCACTGTTGTAGCTGTACTCTCCCCCACCTTCTGTAGATCAGGCTCCTTCACTACACACTCCTACAGGCTGCAGGATGTATTCTCACACGCACCACACCTGGAACTCCAAGCTCTGGGAGGGTGAGGACTGGGTCTGTCTGCTCCCAATATACTGCTAGGGACCAAAAGGATGCCTGGCCTGCGGCACGTGACCAGTAAATGTTCGTAGACTGAGGAAATTAACCTATTCTTGGGATTTCTAGAGCAAAACATTCAGAAAGTAGAGGGGCTGCTTAGTACTTCCCTAAGTGTGAGAAAGAAACTAGCTTTTAGGGAAGCTGGTTTCTGGTAGCATGAAAAAAATGAATTTTTAGCAATCATATTAAAAAAAAAAAGAAGCTGAAGCTCTGATGCTGAGGGAAATGACCTAAGTTCTCCAAGCTTCACAGCAAGTGAGTCCATCCCACTGTAACTAGGCAGTGTACTAGGTCTGCCCAGCTCTAGGGACAATTCCTTTAACTAGCACTCTGAAGTGAAACGTTGACGTACTATAATCATTGTAAGTAGGCTTGTGGTGGGGGGTGGGTGGGAGCACACTTTGAAACAATTAGGATTAGCTATACTTGGCATGTAATTTAAGAGTTAGAAGATTTTAAACCTGTCATGATCTACTTTCCCTCATGGTTTTGTTCTCTTGGATGAGAGACCTTTACAATAACCTTCTCTGACATCTAACATCTCCTTAGCTAAAGATGGGGCCTCTGGAGCTGTGCTGTACATCTTTGAGGTAGCACTTCTCACAGCCACCTCTAGAACTAGTGTATATGTAGCTAAGGATGGGATCTCCTTTCCCTTCTTCTTCTTTTTTTTTAAGATTCTATTTATTTGACAGACAGAGATCACAAGTAGGCAGAGAGGCAGTCAGAGAGAGAGGGGTAAGCAGGCCCCCTGTTGAGTAGAGAGCCCAATGAGGGGCTGGATCATGAACTGATTCGAAGGCAGAGGCTTAACCCACTGAGCCAACCAGGTGCCCCTCCCTTTGTTCTTATGCAACTAAAGCAGCAGTCACATTTTACTTGGCCCAAAGATGCTGGGATTTTCCCTAAAATACACCTGGAATATTTACAGTACAAGTTGGCAAGGATCACATGACACCAAAAGCCCAAGATTATTGAACTTGAAGTCTGAAGACAACTTTGAAGGCGTTCTCATTCTGCTACCTCTTTGTAAGTCACAGGACTGGTAGGGCTGAAATGGAAGACAAGAGAAGATAACTGATATAAACAGGGCTGTAACCAATGTTAAGTCTTGAGAGCGTTCATTCTTTTGAGCTGGACTTTAGCTATTCCCACAATGCCAATAGGCAACAAGAGGGCAATAATGTTCCCTATGATGCCAAAAGGTTGGTTGGTCTCTTGGGGTCCAGTGTAGCTGCCAAGATCAGAAATAAAGGCACCCATGTGGTGGGGCACGTGGGTGGTACAACCGGTTGGGCGTCCGGCTTTGGGTTTTGGCTCAGGTCGTGATTTCAGGCTCCCAAGATCAAGCCCTACTTTGGGTTCCATGCTCAGTGCACAGTCTGCTTGGGATCCTCTCTCCCTCTGCCCCTTCCGCTTCTCTCTTTCCAGTAATAAAACTTTCTTAAAAAGATTTTATTTGGGGCGCCTGGGTGGCTCAGTGGGTTAAGCCGCTGCCTTTGGCTCAGGTCATGATCTCAGGGTGCTGGGATTGAGTCCCGCATCGGGCTCTCTGCTCAGCAGGGAGCCTGCTTCCCTCTCTCTCTCTCTGCCTGCCTCTCCGACTACTTGTGATTTCTGTCAAATAAATAAATAAAATCTTAAAAAAAAAAAAAAAGATTTTGTCAGAGAGAGAGAGGGAGGGAGGGAGGGAGGTGGAGAGAGAGCATGAGCACAAGCAGGGGGAGCAGGAGACAGAGGGAGAAGCTGGGTCCCTGCTGAGCAAGGAGCCCAATGTGAGACTTGATCCCAGGGCTTCGGCAAAAGGCAGATGCTCAACCAGTTAAGCCACCCAGGCAGCCCTCAAATAAGAAAATCTTAAAAAAGAAAGAAAGAAAAAACTACCCATGTAGTAACGATCTGAGGACCTATTTCATTTTACCAGTCCAACTGTAAGTTGTCCGTCTTTCACCTTCTTCCCAGTGTGCAGCTGCTTAAAGATCTCCAACAATTCCTGCCTCGATACCAGGTGGGTGAAATTGTGTGTGCACTCCTTCCGCAGGCTCTTCCTACCCTGAGCCTCAGAATCCACAGGACAGCTTCCCTGCCAGTCCAGGCCACAGGCCTCTTCATCAGGATTGCTATCCTCTTCCGAGCAAGTCTGCCAAACCTCTTCCTCCTCCTCTGGACAGTCCTCATACTCACTGGAGTCTTCATCGCTAGAGGCAACGTCACTGAGTGCGAGGGAACTGGTGTCTGGGAGATGTCTGGGCTCACTGCATGAGACCAGAGCCTCATCGCAACTGGACTTTTCGGACTCGGCTGTGTTGGTTTCTCCAGCATCCCCTTTCACCTGCTCCTGAAGAGAGGACAGAAACCAACAAAGCTCAGAAGTGTATGACAACGGCACCTTCCACTCTAGTGAATGTACTCAGCGCTGGTTATCTCAGGTGAAGACAGGATAGGATAAGTTATGAAGGAGACCAGAAAAGATGAAAACAGGGAGACATGGTAAACTTTTTGGTGAAAGGACACAACCAACTAGCAGAAGTGGTGCTCTCTGGGGATGGGAGGAGCAGTGGACCTTCACTTTACACATCATGTTTGTAACAGATACATCTCTAAAAAAAGCAAGAGTTTAGAAAAAGCCGGTGTCAAGCTGACTTCTTTAGCAGTACATTATTTTGCACCAGGCTGTAGAACAAAGCATTTCTCATTAATGATAAAATATTTAACATTCTCTTCTTTGCACAAAACAAGGGCATGGTTTATAATTTGAGTTTCTTTTTACATTTCCATTTTTAAAGACCATGATTTGCATGTTACAGGGAACTGCTATTCCTTTGTAATTGCCTTTAATAAGTCAAAGCACTGTGGAGCACAGCTCCCTCTGGATGAAACGCAGAAGCAAAAAAACTCAACTCCACATGTGAAACTTACGCACATAAGCAAAGAGAAAGATATGAATCATTTACTCTTCAAGGATTTGTTAATTCTTTTGAATTCCTACTGATAATAAAGCAAAAGCAAGACAATATACAGTATTATTAATTTGAATTAACAAGAGGTCTGGGTTTGGATTTAGAAGTGATGCAAACTTTAAATCATTTCTAAATTACCTAGTGTTAGAATGAGTAGCCATCACAGAAGAGGACACTATGAACTCAGTTAAACAAGTATCCTAAATTTTAGGAAAGTAGAGATATAAACAAAATGTTAGGAAAAATAGGCATGATTTCATGCTCAGGCCTGGCAGGTCAAAAAGAAACATGGCAGCATGGCTTATAATAGAACTACAGAACTAGAAGTAATTTCTATGAGAGCAATGAATATTAAGACAGTATGTCTTCATTATGAGCTCTTTTGGATTGTTTAAAATATCAAAGAAACAGAAAACAATAATGTGAACTGAATGTGAATGTATATTAAAAAAACTACTAAAACTAGAAGCAGTTTAGGTTCAGAAAAAATGATAAAGACAACAAAAGAACTTTGTGCCAGTTATATTAAAAATAAAAAGATGGGAAAAATCAATCCCTTAGTGGGGGGAAAAGAGTGCAATTTAACAGATAGCCAAGAGAAAACAAAAGTACTCAGCTTGAAATCTGAAAATTTTTTTTTCCCCAAGTAAGAAGGGGTCAAACAATTGCAAAGGAAGAACCAAATTTCATATAGGTGAGGAAACAGTGATTATCAAACTATTTCCAATAAATTCATGTTTGACAGTCAAATGACAGATGTGATGCTAGCTTTGAAATCACAACAGTAGCTGGTTATTGGTCTCAGGAGATTATGAAAAATGGCAGACACTTCAGAAGACTTGAGAGAAGTAAAAGACGGCTAACTTAAAAAGGGAGAAACAGTATTCTCCATTAACCAGGCTCTGCCAACTCAGAACTGGGTATGGAAGCAAGTCTACAGGGCACCTGGGAGTCCTAGAAAGACAGTCACCAAGGTACTAGTTGGTTAACAGTTCAGGGAAGGGGCGCCTGGGTGGCTCAGTGGGTAAAGCCACTGCCTTCGGCTCAGGTCATGATCTCAGGGTCCTGGGATCGAGCCCCACATCGGGCTCTCTGCTCAGCGGGGAGCCTGCTTCCTCCTCTCTCTCTCTGCCTGCCTCTCTGCCTACTTGTGATCTCTCTCTGTCAAATAAATAAATAAATAATCTTAAAAAAACAAAAAACAAAAAACAAAAAACAGTTCAGGGAATACCACCTATATAGAAACTATCTTTTTTCCATTTTTTATAGTTATGGGGTTGATACATCAGGGCTAAGTAATACAGTGATAAGTATTTATTAAAAAAAATTTCCTTAAAACACTCATCTCCAGAAAAGAGTTGAAACACAGAAATAACGGTTAAGAAGACAACCCAAGAAGCCAGACTGACTGCCTGAGGATAATAAGCACTTACAGTTATTGCTGAGATGATTAAATGAATACATTGTATAAAGTGCTTAGGACAACGTAACTGGCACAGAATAAGCTTTCTATGGTTTAGTTTAGGTTTTTGTTTTTTTTTTTTTAAAGATTTTATTTATTTATTTGACAGATTACAAGTAGGCAGAGAGGCAGGCAGAGAGAGGAGGAAACAGGCTCCCTGCCGAGCAGAGAGCCCGATACGGGGCTTGATCCCAGGACTCTGGGATCATGAGCTGAGCCCAAGGCAAAGGCTTTAACCCACTGAGCCACCCAGGTTGCCCTATGGTTTAGTTTTTATTAACAGTAGTTAATATTAGTAGTTTTTATTAACAGTAGTAATAATGGAATAATTATTATTGTTACATCCTTGTGAACACACCTGTATTCATCACATCAAAATGCTTACAGGGGGGCTCAGTAAGTTCACAAAAGCCTTGGTGCTAATCTGTTTAACAATGTTATTAAGGACTGGAAAGAATATAGAGGACAAACACACAAAACTTGTAGATTCAAAGCTAAGAGAAGAGAAAAGCAAACCGTAAAACCAAAATGAATTCTCTATCTTAGCCCTAAATCTCTAACAATATTTCAGAGTAATTACATGTCCTAAATTGAGGTAAACACAAAATGAAAAACTTGTTCCACATGTAAATATGGGATCAGATTTGCATAAGTTTTTTCTTTTTTAAAAAATATTTGAGGGATTTTGTTGTTCACAGGTTAAATGAGCCACAAGCTTTAGCTCCTCTGAAATGGGGTGAACCAACAAAAACAAAAACAAAAACAGAATTACTGGGAGTATTCTGGTCACAGGACATAGTCATCCCTCTGAATATTAACACACACAATTAGGTGCCACCAACTCTTAAGTGTTTCCTGACACAGGGAGACAGGCACTTGAGATGAACAGTGTCCCAGATACTGTGTCCATGATGAGTAGGACACCAGAAAATATACACAGAGAGAACTAAGGGGACAAAGAAGAGTCCATAGATCAAAGGCTAGGGAGGCTGCCTTGGCTTCACTGAACTGAAGAACTTTCTAAAGGTAGAAAGAAAGAGTGAGCTACCTAGTCTCTATCATTTAACACAGATAAATAACAGAGATTATATGACTGTCTGCCATGAAGGTGAGGGAAGGAATTCATAGAGCTACCTGTAAACTCATCAAGGGGAGGGCATTTTGTTCACTGGCACTCAGCTCAACATACAAAATAGCCTACAGATGGTTGACAGAGATGAAAGGAAAAGGCTAGGGAAAAAGGCATCACTTTAAGTCTCTTTCAGCTCTAAGATTCTACTACTAATTGTACTTCATAGCTATTACTAGCTAATAGTTATATTTTTTATTAGAAAATATACCCCAGGGGTGCCTGGCTGGTTCAGTTGATGGTGCATGTGACTCTTGATCTTGGGGTTATGAGCTCAGGCCCCACACTGCGTGCAGAAATTACTTAAACAAAAACAAAAACACTCCAAACTGTTTCTGTAAAATTTAGGTTAAAAAGTAACATTGTATATTGGGGCGCCTGGGTGGCTCAGTGGGTTAAGGCCTCTGCCTTCAGCTCCGGTCATGATCCTGGGGTCCTGGTATCAAGACCCACACGGGGCCTCCCAACAGGGAGGCTATTTCCCCCTGCCCCTTGCCTGCCTCTCTGCCTGTCAAATAAATAAATAAAATCTTAAAACAAAACAAAACAAAACATGGTATAGGGCGCCTGGGTAGCTCAGTTAAGCATCTCCCTTTGGCTCAGGTCATAAGGCCAGGGGCCTGGGATGGAGCCCGGCATCAGCATCATCGCATGGGGCTCCCTGCTCAGCAGGAAGTCTGCTTCTCCTTTTCTCTCTCCTTCTGCCCCTCCCCCTGCTTGTGCTCTCTCTCTGTCTCAAAAAATAAATAAAATCTTAAAAGAAAAAAACCAAGATAACATGGTATATCTTTAGGATTACTTCACTTGTTTGTTTTGAAAACAATGTCAAAAGAGATTCTAATCAAGTCCTGAGAAGTAGAGTTAAACCCTTCGGTTGTACCGCCTCCTATTAAAAACAATTACAAAGTCATTATTAGACTTCCTATACAATTTCCTGTCAAAAATCTAAAAAAATAGGGGCGCCTGGGTGGCTCAGTGGGTAAAGCCTGGGCCTTCGGCTTGGGTCAAGATCCCAGGACCTGGGATCAAGCCCTGCATCAGGCTCTCTGCTCAGCAGGAAGTCAGCTTTCTCCTCTCTCTCTCTTTCTGCCTGCCTGTCTACTTGTGATCTCTGTCAAATAAATAAAAAAATCTTAAAAAAAATCTAAAAAAATAAAAATTATAGCTTGTATCAGTGTGTACCATACAGCCCCAGAGACGTTCACAACCAGGGAAAGTAACCTTGTGGCTCATTTTTCTATACATCACCCTACTATCAGAGCATTTGGATTCCCAATAATCTTTAATAAGAGTAAACAAAGCTTACTAACCAGAAACTGAAATCTTCTTCCCAGAAACGCAACCTTAAAATGTCTCCCAGGGTTACCTCAGAGTCACCAATTAGTTGAATGGCTTCAGCCAAAGCTGACCAGAAGATAATCTTCACATTTTCTTGTTCAAAGTATGTGGCCCAAGCACTCCGCTGCTCAGCAGTCAACAAATCGGCCTTATTTATCAGAATGACATTTTCCTTATTATCATCTATTTCCTTCACGTAACATTCCTAGGCAAGACAAAGGTATTTAGAAAGGCCTCTTCAAACAAGTGAAAATTGGGCTAATTATACAGAAAGCCCCCATATAGTATTAAAAGCTTTTACTGCCCTCAGTTTTAAGTCAATCCTAATTTAAAGATTTTCCATCCTGGTACTTTTCTACTGATCCTTCTCAACAAGCTCTGAAAAAGTTAGATAATATATACCTAAAAATACCCTCAACATTAGCAACTGGAAAGGGTAAAAGGAAATACTCTCCTACCCTGCTGAAGTATAACAGATTCTTTTTCTTTAAATAATGTAGCTCCTCTCTTTAATAGTGCTGAGTTGTTTCTTTTATACAAAAGTTTAAGAAATGCAAAATTAGGATATTTCCCAGCCAGCAGGGACTATTTTTCAGCCAAGTGATGACAGCCAATATAATCTCATCTTTTCATGTAAAAATACTTTTT
The DNA here is from genome assembly GCF_964662115.1 of Mustela nivalis. NCBI lineage: Eukaryota > Metazoa > Chordata > Mammalia > Carnivora > Mustelidae > Mustela > Mustela nivalis. The sequence goes on from NC_139020.1 coordinate 113,344,631, forward strand.
GAAGTCTAAAAGAAAAACAAGACCCAGTAATTGAAATTAATTCCCAACCACAGCTCTTCATTAGGAAACAAGGTATAAAAGCAGACTTCATAAGAGTTTTAGCATTCTGATTTTTGTCCCTCACCAGTGAATTTAAAAATATTCTGCAGCAGGGTGCCTGGGTGACTCAGCTGTTTGAGCATCTGCCTTCAGCTAGGGTCATGATCTTGGGGTCCTGAGATTGAGCCCTACACTGGGCTCCCCGCTCAGTGGGGAGCCTGCTTCTCCCTCTCCCTCTGCCTGCTGTTCCCCGCAGCTTGTGCACTATCAAATAAATACATAAAATCTTTTTTTTTTAAGATTTTGTCTATTTATTTGTCAAAGAGAGAGGACAGCACACAAGCAGGAGCAGCAGCAGGTAGAAGGAGAAGCAGTCTCCTTGCTGAGAAAGAAGCCCTGTGTGGGGCTTGATCCCAGGACCCTGGGATCATGACCTGAGCCGAAGGCAGATGCTCAACCAACTGAGCTACGCAGGCATCCCATAAATAAAATCTTAAAAAAAAAATATTCTGGACTATTACTATTATAGACTCAAACACTAACAGGAATACTTCACATGTGTACAGTGTTTTATTAATTTACAACCTGTATTTCATTTCATGTAGCCTTTACTCCTTAATTGTTACTCCTGCTGGTGTTTTACAAACTTAGTTTGCTTGTAAAATATCACAAGAGGAAATAACTAAGGTGTGAAGAGAGAGAACTTAATAGTATGGGTAAGCTGTGATTAGTAAATACAATGCCAGTTCAGCTGATGTCTCTTAAAAAATGAGAAACACTGGTAAATGTCTATTAACAAACTGGCTTCTAAACTAAAAGCTAGAAAAGTCATGTGTTTGTCCTTCCTGCAGATGGTAATACTAGTTTCTGAAGGAAGACACCTGTCTAAGGAGCAGCAGTACGCATGCGGAGGCCTCCTTAAACCACAGCTAGAGGACAGAACTGAACGCTTGCCAGCAGGGACTGCTACCAGTGATGCTGTCCTCCCGCTGAAGCTCCAAGAACTTCACATCTGAATTGTCACACTTCACTTACCAAATCCTCACATCTAAACAGGAGTGGGTTTCGAGCATCTACTATCTGGACCACGATATCACTGAAAAAGAAAGGGGAGATACTCTAATCACTGTGAGGTGCAACACTGACCATATGATAACAATAGAAAACAGTTTCCGCACATTAAGCATTTGACACATTTAACATTTTAAGGTACAATTACCCCCAGTTTATCTATGAGGAAACTGAGGCATAGGACAGTGAAGTCACTTGTCTAAGGTCACCAGCTGCTAAGTGAGGGAGCTGGAATGGGAAGTCAGTCTGGACCAGAGGACATGCTTGTAATCATAACATTCCCTTGCTAGAGAGCCTCTGATGTTTCATTCTAAAGCTTCAACTGTATCTTCTAGTAAACTCTTCTGGTGAGGTAAAAGTATTCCAAATACTTCAGTCCAAGGGGAGGTCTACTGTGTACTCAGTACCTAATCTACACTGGTGGTCAGGCCTCAAAAGAAAATGAATAAATCACTTGCTGACAGCTGCCACTATCAAAGCCTGTATCTTAGTTAAGCCCAGGGATGAAGAGAAAAAAACAAATCTAGCAACTCATCATCCACCAGTTTCAACAACGCGGCATTTAAATGGCTAAAATACAAAACGGGAAAAATATCAACTTAAGATGGCACACTGAAGCAGGACCAAGGAGTCCAACTTCTGCATCACACAGAAGATGCAGCAACAAGAAAACTTTCTGTAGCCGACAGCAAGCTCCTCAGAGCCCTCACAAATGCATTGGGGACTAGAGTAGCCAAGCGCTTTGAGAATAAATCTCCCACTGCTCTGGGAGGATCCTCCTTTCATTCTGCCTCCATGGCTAGGAAAGATGCGCTAGTGGCCAGCTGCCACCAGAAGGAAATACGCTGCAGGCATGCTCACAGCGGTCTCCTAAAAAGCCGAGTCTGGTTAGCCTGTTCTGAGGTAATGTTTATGCAACTAGACTGGACACGGAGGAAATGTATTAAATCAAACTTACCATTTAAGGCAGGGCTTTAAGAATCCAAGTGCATTTTCTTTCAGTATAAATTTCCAGCATAATATTGTGATTCCAAGAACTCACAGACTTGCTAATTAATGACAAATTGTTAAGTTCTCTAATTAAGTGGGTCCCAGTATTTCTTCTTTAAGGTATTACCTACCACTTTCAAACTGTGAGGATTTAACAGTAAATGCAACAATGAGTGCAAAACATGGACAAAGTCTAATAAACTAAAACTGCAAGGTCCACCAACATCAGGTCTACCCGCAAACAAGCAGACACCAGAAAGAGAAGACAAACTTCAGACCGCTTGCTTCATGTGCTGCCTGAGGCTGCAGAGCAAAGTGCTGATCATGTACCAGGGAAGGCTTCCGCAGTACAATAGTGCCTTATCTTCCTGAATACAGAGTTCTGCCCTCCGTGTCCCAGCAGCTTCCTGCATTTCAGTGACAGGGTATACATCAAATCTTTTCCAATAACTACGCTTGAAATTAAAGAGGCAGATGGCTTAGCTAGCCTGTTACCAAACAGGAGGCATCTGTTGTACCAAACACATCAATAAATATTTCCTGTTAAAAAATGTGGCAGTAGTCACTTCAATAATATTTCTATGTCAATCAGAACCACTTCCATGTGATAAAAACCATATACCGCAAGTTACAAACATGCTCTTTTATAAAAAAAGAAATACCTCATAATGAAAGTAACAGAGAAAGTAACATTGCAAAATAACTGAAGTGAGGAGTTTCAACAAGTACAACAAGCTCCCTCTCAGGAAACCAGGTGCTTATTTAGGGACGTAAAACATGGGTAAAGGGCCATTCTGTCAAGTGTGAAAGAATGAACACATATGCTTCCCTCTCAAAACCTCTAAGAATGAAAGTAAACTCTGAAGCTTATTAGGACAAAGAGAAAGAACAGCAGCAATTGAGACATGGCAGCCCAGTCATATTCCTGGGTATATGGTATATGGTAGCCTGTTCATATTCCTCAGCCCTGAGGGAGCAGGTAAGAAGTGTCCGATGCAAGGTCTCTAGGCAAGGGTGAAGTGTAGAACTGTAAGCAATCTGAATGAGGAGCTCTTAGGTCTGCTTCCCTGTGCCTTCGAGGCAGGCAACTATACCTCCTCAATCTCCTATCCCAATGGCAAAAGGCTAGGGTCTATTATGGAGAAAATGAACCTGAGAAGCTGAAGACTTGGGACCTCAAGCACAGAAGGTGGGAAAAAGGTGCCATACAGAAGAAGAGGGGATTAAACAAGTCTATGTACCAAATAGTGAAAATGTACAACTTCTTTGCATCCTAACACCCACCACGTTTAGCCATGCTCTTGGCAGGAGACCATTCTCTTTAAGAAACTGACTGGCTCTAGGGAAAAACCCTACAAATCCAAACATCTTAGGGGTATTCCAACAGAATAAAATTGACCCCTACTTGGTCCTATACAGTGAAGTCCACAGTCGGCAAATTCCAACCAAACAGGTAGTCTTGTCAATCACGTTTATAATGCTTCTGCTGCTTCTTCTTTTTTTTAAAAAATATTTTATTTATTTGTCAGACAGAGTGAGCAAGAGAGAGCACAAGCAGCGGAAGCGCAAGGCAGAGTGAGAAGCAGGCTCCCTGCTGAGCAAGAAGCCCGATGCAGAACTGGATCCCAGAACCCTGAGATTATGACCTGAGCCTGAAGCAGACGCTTAACTCACTGAGCCCCCCATAGGTGCCCTAAGAATTCATTCCTAAATATAATCACACTGGCTGGGTGGCTCAGTCGATTAAACATCTGTTTTCAGCTCAGGTCACACATGATCCCAGGGTTCTGGGATCAAGCCCTGTCTTGGGCTCCCTGCTCAGTGGGGAGCCTGCTTCTCCCTCTCCCCCTGCCCTACCCTCCTCCCTGCTCCTCCCACCGCTTGTGCTCTCTCTCTCTATCCCCCAAATAAATAAATAAACATCTTTAAAAAGGTCACTTGATACCTGAGGAAAGCCTCTTACATAAAAGTCAGAAACCAGAATAAATTAAAAAAAAAAAAGGAATAGGGAGTAAAGTCAGGCAATGTAGGAAGTAGGAGAAAACCTAAAATAAAAAAAAAACAAGCAGAAAAACAAAACAATACTGTTAAATATGAAGATGGGGGCATTCCAAGGCCAAGTTTCCATATGTTAAACCTTGTTACCATTTTTCTTTGGACGCAGCTGTACAGATCTTTAACTGCTCAAGAGGTCCTAAAGAAGAGATCCACTGTACTCCACAAAAGTTCCCCAGGAGATCAGTGGGTCTTCCCGAGCCTCGTTCAAGCCTAACTGAATCAAAGGGGCCTGCACAGAGTCTGGGAATCAGCAGCAAGCTTCTACTTTCTAGACTCTTTAGAGATTTGCCTTGTTACCCTGACACCCTTATATTCCAGCCCAACAGCCTTCTCTCTGCCCTTGCAGGAGCAGGATGGGGAAGGTATGCAAGTGACTTAAAAAAAAAAAAAAAAAGATATAATCCATACATCATAAAATTAACCCTTTTATTTTATTTATTTTATTTTTAAAAAAGATTTCATTTATTTATTTGACAGAGAGAGATCACAAGTAGTCAGAGAGGCAGGCAGAGAGATTTGGGTGCCCCAAATTTAAACCTTTTAAAAGTTTACGATTCAGGGGTGCCTGGGTGGCTCAGTGGCTCAGGTCATGATCCCAGGGTCCTGGGATGGAGCCCCACATGAGGCTCTCTGCTCAGAAGGTAGCCTGCTTTTCCCACTCTCTCCTCTCTGCCTGCCTCTCTGCCTACTTGTGATCTCTGTCAAATAAATAAATAAAATCTTTAAAAAAAAAAAGTTTATGATTCAGTAGTATTTAGTATATTTGCAAAGTTGTGCAACCATCACTACTAATTCCAATTAAAACAAATCACTCCTTGAGTCCCACAATCCTTACCAGGTGCTCCTTCCTCTGTTATAACTCGGCCCACTGTCTTTCTATCTGTAACATAGCAGGAATCACACTCTGGTTTTACCATGTACTGATCATCTGAGTACAAAGACTGCACTTCATTCCTGTGTCCCTGATCCCCCCCCACAACATTTTTTCTCTTTGCAAGCAGACATCTACCTCTTTCACACCCATATTTCCAATAGGAATCAACAGACATTTGTTGAAATAACTGTAGGTACTTCAGAACTCATCTTACAGAAAACATTCACCATTCTCACACGCTTATCAACATGTTTACCTAATTAAAAAAAAAAATCTATACTTGAAAGAAATACAGCATTACACTTTCCGCTTTTATAATAATTCTCAATAGCCATTTGCATAGTTTAATCCCTGAGCATCCCCGCTCCCGGGGTCTATGAGTGTTTACCAACATCTGAATCTAATCTAATACCATTAATGTCTTAGTTACACAAAGGAAAATGGTAACTTACCTTCTCTCAATCACCCTCCAGAGCTGGCGCCAAAAGTCCAAATTTCTTTCAAATGGAGTCAACAGCAATTTTTGTTCCTCTTCTAGCCTGGCTTTAGAATGAAAAGTTTTTATCTTTGCCAGATTATAATCGAAGGTTTCAAATAGTAGAAACACTCATATTTACTGCATCATAATTATTAACTCTCAAACTGTTATTAATTTCTGCTAAGCCAAATGAAAATCAAACTTGAAATTTTATACTTAATTTATTTAAGCCCTAGACATTCAAAATGAAATTTCTCCCACACACCTCCTTCTGGAAGAATGCTTAAGAGAACAGTGATCAACTCCAGGGTGACTAATGGCTAGAGAAGAGTATGAGGGAACGAAGGCCAGGAATGGAGTGGAGTGATCAATTTATCATCTTTATGCAAAGATGCACATGTACCCAGTATAACGCTGGTCACACACAGAATTTGCACTTGAAAGAAGAAATCTACCATTTCCTTTTTAAAAGAATCAGGCCTTCAAAATGCAAAGACCAATGCAAACACACCAAAATGCTAGGCTCAGAATTTCAAGACCAATCTTTCTATATTCCAACACTCACCGGACAAGTTGACGTCTCCATTCTAGAAAGTTATCTTTCTCTGCCTGTTTGAGTTCTTCTGGACTAGTGTTTTTGTCCCACTTTGGTCTGAAACAATCACAGAGGAAAAAAAATTCCATGTGAATTACCAAAATAAAACAGGGGATTTGGATTTAATAATGGCAGTGATAAAAGGAAACAGGAAAAGAGAGAACATCAAATGAAAAATTTTATACTTAGGATGCCTTGTAATGTCCTACATTTCTGCTCAACTCACCTCCGTGGCACACTCAAGAACTGTTTGTTTTCTTCGTGAAGTTTCTTAATTCTCTGGCTCTCCTCAAAAGACAGCAGTCCAGTTCTAGCCTCAGGATGCACAAACTTGATATTAAGCTTCTCTGTTTAGAGAAGAAAATTAAGTATTGTAACTAAAGTGGCAATCTATTGAGTGGTATTAGTCATTACCTTAAAATGAAAAAATATAGCATCTAAAACAGAATTTGAGCTTTCCTGATGTAGATACCTCCAGCCTTGGATAAATAATTTCCAAGTGAAGTTATCTACCAAAAAAGGAATGAAAGAGAAAAATCTTTACTAAAGTTTTCAAAAAGCCAATAATTTTTTTCAAATACTCATTTTATAAAACTCCATATACTGAATGCATTTCAAGGAAAGAGAAACCGTAGGAGTGGGAAGGGATTGCAAAGATTGAGTACAACCCATCTCATTTTACTTATGGGGAATAATTATCACCCAATGGGAGGGGGTGGGGAAGTAAAGATTCAGCAAGGAGACTCACTCCAGTTAAAACTGGTGAACTATAACTAGTGAACTATCACACAGCCATCATTTATGTAGGATATTTTATGATGAATACCCAATTCACAATTACTACTATATAACAATTCAAAGGAATAATAATAATAATAATAATAAAGTCATGTCCATGTACAAACTACAGAGCTCTCTGCTCTAGGGCTCTGGGTCTCTTTCACACACAGCCACCTAGTCTCCATGGGTAGGAGACTCACTGAGAGAAGCCAGTTAAGCTTCTTACCTAATGGCTAAGGGAAGGTCCTATTCAAAGATAACAGAACATCTTCAGCAATGTTTCTCTTGATCTTTAAGCCGATTAGTCTGCTACCCTTGTCAGACCATCAACACCATCTAGGAACTCCATCTGCCTAGTCCAGTCCATCCAACCACTATTTTCATTCATGCATCCTCAACCAAGAGTCAAAAAACACACGCCTCAAGCCCCGTATCTGGTAATTCTTTCACAGAATTCCTCCTTCCAAGGGTGATCTCCCAGCTGATGTTCCTACTCTGTTTTGTCTAATCTCTACATGCCTCTAGCCCCTTGAGTCTTTCCTTTTCTCCTAGTCCCTCGTCCGGCTCACAGATTCATTTCTTTTCCTATTTGGCCAAAACCATATAGTATAACCAGTCTCCAACTAAACATCAAAGTTCCTTACCCACTGCACCCACTGCCTCATCTCCCAACCCTCAGATAAAGCCAACTATCCATTCTTGTTCTCATTTCAGCAGCATTACTCTGAGGGCTGCGCCAAGTAGCACGATAGTGCAGCCTCTTGGCTCTGAACTCTTTTTACTCAGAATACTCCTGACACCCAATGTGTCTTTTCCCACACCAGGAATGAGCTCTCCAGCTCTCCGGACAACAACTGGATGTCCTACAATTCCATTATATTCTGACACTATCAAGAGTTGTATGAGCCTCCAAAGGTTTAAAGGCGTAGTCCCCCAAAACTGTTGCACTTCAGATGCCAAGTCTCTGAATGGGCTTTTATGGAGGCTTTATTGCACAGGCACGACTGATTTAATCACTGATTACCAGTGGCAAGCTCAATTCTAGCACCTCTACTGAAGTCTTCAGAACTCCAAGCCTCTAATAACAGGTTTGGTTCCTTGTGCAAAGAGCCCCCTGCAGAAGCTACCTAGGGTCCACAAGTCACCCCATGAACATAAACTCTGGAATGGCTGTAAGGGGATTATAATGAATAACAAAAGACACTCCTCTCACCCCCAACTCAGGAAGGGTTTTAGAAGCTCCAGTTATTGGAACCAGGGGTGAAGACAAAACAGCGCAACATCATGCTTACTTATTTGCTGAAAATAAAGAGTACTACCTGTGTCATCTTTTAAAAGTAGAGTTCCCAAAGAACATTTAGCATTTCTTATTATTCTGCCCTCCTTGGTTAGGCCAGGGGCCCATATAAAATTTATTAAAAAACCACTGACCCATCCAAAAACACGCATTTTCTCTCTCTCACATGCACATGCGCGCGCGTGCACACACACACACACACAAATTTGGCGTGCAGTTTGCAGGGTTCACACAGACAAGTGAAATATGTAGTTTCCAGATTAAGAACCCCTATCTCTGTATGTCCAGTAGGATCTTCAGACTGTAGAAAACTGAAACAGAATTCTATCACCTCTGCATTACTAAGGGAAAGGATGAGAAGGTATGAAACAATGAGGTTTTAATGGATTTTTGAAAGTTTTATGAAGGTTTCACTGTGTAGGCATGATTGATTAAATTACCTTTGTGATTAACTTGGTAGTGCCGAAAAATTTCAATCCTCTAATTACCAACTAGGTCTGTCTAGAGACCAACCCTCATCCTGAAGCTATCCTGAGATTCCTCAAGCACCAACTATCTTACTAGCATACAGAAAGACATTCTTATCATTACAGAGATTCCAAAGATACGTAAAATATATATTAATTACATGACAATTCAGTGTCATTACAAATGTTATGGGCTCAACATTAGGTAAGTCCTAGGACTTGACCTAGAAGGAAGACAATCTCTCTATATTCTTGGTTCTCCCATTCCCTGAACTCTAACTACATTCCCTTCAGATGATCTTCTACCTTAATAGAAAAATTGAAACTATTAGATACCCACCATTTTACCTTCTCATCTACACATTTCTTAATGTGTGCACCAACCTTCAGCTTCCTTTTGACCCCATTCTATTCCCATCTCCTTCCAGACTCAGACTTTGTTCCATTTCCTCATTAAACTCTATTTCCCCTCATGTTTCTAAAAATTAAAAAACTTTTAACTACATAATACATAAACTCTTTTATTTTTTTTTTTTAAGATTTTATTTATTTATTTGACATATATCACAAGCAGGCAGAGAGGCAGTCAGAGAGACAGGAGGAAGCAGGCTCCCTGCCAAGCAGAGAGCCTGATGCGGGACTTGATCCCAGGACCCTGGTATCATGACCTGAGCCTAGGGCAGAGGCTTGACCCACTGAGCTACCCAGGTGCCCCCATAAACTCTCCTTTTAAAAAAATTCAACCATAAAGGCAAACATTCTCTTTGACCCACCCCCAACCTTCTTCTGCCCACCCCTGCAATCTCAGTTCTCTCCCTGGAGATTACTGATTAAATGAGAAGGCCTCTAAGTTATTTCCTAATATACACATAGATATACAGATTGGTCAGATTATTTCCTTTTACTTTTTTTTGGAGGAGGGGAGAGAGAATCTTGAGCAGACACCCCGATACAGGACCTGACGTGAGGCTTGATCACAAGGCCCTGAGCCAAAATCAAGAGTCAGATGTTAACTGACTGAGCCACCCAGGTGACCCAGTCAGATTATTTTCTTAATGCAAATGGTACCATACCATGTGTACTACTCCACAACTTGGTCTTTTCATATGGTAACAGGACATGGACATCCTTCACTTAAGTATCCACACATTTATCTCATTCCTTTTACCTGCCACATAGTATTCCATAGCATGTCTATGCCACAGTTTATCCATTTTCCCACCTATTGAACACTTAGGTTGTTTCCAAGTATTCACTGTTTAAATACAGCATTATCTGGGAACTTGTCAGAAATGCAAATTCTCAGGCTCAACCCATACCTATTCAATCTCCAGAGAAGGGGCCCAGGAATCTGCTTTCTAGGTAATTCTGATGCTAACACCTGAGAACCACTGATCTAGTGTAGATATTGTGGAAACACCAGGTCATAAAATATGCACTTTACGTTTTTGATACTGTGAAACCAAATGTTGTATTTTCAACCTCTCCCTCTCTGCTGGCTCTTACCCCAGAGCCTACCCACCTGCTGGTATTAACCTGGATTACACAGATAAGCTCGCATGCACACATGCACTTCTCCCTGCCATAGTCAACCATCTCAAAAAGAGTACAATATGCTCATGAACTCTACTTCCTCACCTTCCTCTCTTTCTATGCCCTTTTCTCTCTCTTCCAATGCTGGCTCTACCACTCCTCACTCTTTTGCACTTACTCCATGCCTTTCTACAACATCTGGTTTGTTCCATCTCCCTATTAATCTTGTTCTGATTCTTTGTGCCATTCTTCCATCATTACTATTTCAGTCTGGCCTACTTCTCTTGCTGGACTAATGTAACTGGTCATTCCTCCTCAAAACCCATCAGTGATCCTTCAAAACAATGAAATCTAAAATCATGTTTGACACCTGCTTAAACCTATCAAAAGATTCCTTTAAAGCCCTTATTCTCTCAGGCTCTAGCCCTTGCCCACCCCCTAGTGTTTGTGCATCACATCTTGTCCCTGTGTACTTCAAGTATCCCGCAAGGCCAACTTACAACCATTTTCTGAATAAGAATAAGGTAAGCTACTGCTCACATACTAGCTTGAGTCCTCCACCTGCCTGGATACGTCGTCCTGTGTCACCTCACCTGTCTTTTTTTTTTTTTAAAGATTTATTTATTTGACAGAGAGAAATCACAAGTAGACAGAGAGGCAGCCAGAGAGAGAGAGAGAGGGAAGCAAGCTCCCTGCTGAGCAGAGAGCTCGATGCGGGACCCGATCCCAGGACCCTGAGATCATGACCTGAGCCGAAGGCAGCGGCTTAATCCACTGAGCCACCCAGGCGCCCCTCACCTCACCTGTCTTAACACCTACTCATCCTTTGAGACTCAGTCCCAGCGTAAAGCTTTCCTTGCTTGGCCCTAGCCGTCCTTCAGACAGAATGAATACTAACTACATCTTTTATGATCCCATTGTTTGCTACAGACTTCTTTCATAGCCCCTAAAACAAAATTCTGCAGAAACAAAGTTATCTTATTCAACACTGTACTCTCAGTAGCCAGTACAATTCCTGAGAGCAGCTGGAGCCCAATAAGAACATTTAAATAAATGAATGAATTCGCTGAACAGCACAATAAGGTTTACAACAAAAGAGCAACAGAAATAGTTTATAATGCTACCTGTGCCAGGTACTTTTCTTAGTGCTCAGAAGACATACAGAAAAACATGGGAGAGCAGTGATTAAAACAAATTACATGCATGGAAAATTCACTACAGTGTGTCAACAAGTGCTTTAAAATACAATTCAAACTGCCTACATAACAACAGCAGACCCGGGGAGCTGGCTTCTAACAATGGTATCAGAAAACATTTTCTGGAAAATTCTGGTACTGCCCGCCACAATGCTGATTGGTCATTTTTCTACAAAGACTGAGTTTCTTGAACTCGATACAATGTATAATCTGAAGGTTTTTTAGAGTTTAATTTTAAAACTGCGGTACATTCTGAATGTCACAGCTTGATTCTACTTTGATTAGACAGACCTTCCTACACTCTTCTGGGATATCTGGCTTTGGGTTAAAGACTACCCATTTATGAGTTTAGTAGGGTCCACAAAACACTTCCAAGTAGACAAATCTGCATCTAGTCAGCAAAGCTGGAAGAATGACCAGTGTGTCTTATGTACTTGGGAATAAACAACTTACCAGCTACAAACTCTGTTCCTGCAAGTTCTGCAGTCGCAAGGAAATCATCCAGGGAGCTTTGTTCAGTCACTGACTGAAGATTAAGACGACCCCAATCGTAGCCATCATTGAGCTCACTTGTGTGTAGCTATGAATAAAACACAGGGTAATAATACAGCTGTTCTCTTCTGTTTCTGACATCTGAACAAACTCTAACCTCCCAAGGAACTGTTCCGTGGTCGTGAGGGTGGTGTCAGCCCCTTTACAGTCAAAGCTAATACCAGTTAACATTTAAGTAGTGTAAACATTTAGATACGACAGGCAAGTTCTCTTCATTATTTCATTTAATTTTCAAACCTTTTGAAATAAATTTTACTGTAACTATTTTGCTGACAAGGAAACAGTTTCAAATAGATAAAAATAATTTGTCTATAGGTTCTGCTAATAAATGGTAGAAAATCTGAATCCAGACTCTCTGATCCTGGCAGACATAACTGAAAATTTTTATGGAGACCCACAGTAAAAAATACAGATTACACAGTGACTCAAACGCTGTGATACACACAATGATACAATTCTGTGCCAAGCAGTAGAATATGCGGGGGGAAAAAAAAATGCTGAAACGAAGTTACCTTATTGCATATAATACACTCTGATATTTTGAGTTCTATCCTGTTGGGTTAAAAAACCACTAGTTGGAACCTACTTAACTGATTTCCAGGTGCAATCCAGAGCTTGATCAACACTATTCTAGCTACATGCTGATTACAGGTACAAATAAATAAAAAAACCGAAGGTTAAAAGAGCAGGTGGTGGGTTCAAGGCCACAAAAAAAAAATCAGAGCAAGAATCAAAATCCAATTCTTAAGAATTCATATTCAATCTTCCTCCCACTTCCTAAAGGTCATACTGTAACAAGTTCCCTCCAAATCAACTAAAAACGATCTAATGTAATCTAGTGTCTAGAGTCACCTGGACCTGACGACTACGGAAGAGCCCCGTCTGCCTTTACTCTGTGTACACAATGGCTGGACATCAGATGGTATTACAGTGGCGCGCACACAGCACAGTGAATCTCAAACACCTAGGGGGTATGTCAGAAAAGCAAGCATCAGACTACTTCATCCATTTTTCTAGGATCCTGAAACTGTGTTCATCCGTAGGTCCAGGGAAGTCCGGGGCCGGCTCACCACAGTCTGGAGATGCAGGGCTCCTCGTCCACCGACACCGTTAGGGAATAAAAAGGATGCAGCAAGCATCCGAGTTATTTCGTATTTCTGGGGGCAACCGGCCGCTCCAGGAGGAGTCCTTTGGACAATACCAAAAGAAGTAGCTTTTTTGTGTCTTCTGCTCCGCAACTATCAAACGCTCCCTGCATTCACAGCGCTTCAAGCTCTCCCAACAGCCTCATCATCACACTAGCCCTCCTTTCCCGCCTCCACCTCGGGGCCCTGGGCCTGCTTATCCGCCGGAGGGGAACTTACACACACTCCTCTCTCCGAGCCCTCCTGAGGCGCCGTTTTCCCTACAAAATTTTCCTGTGACTTCCGACCCCGAGGCTTCGCAGCATCCAAACTCTCATAGCTAGAAAAAAAGGCCACGAAACACGATAAGCTCTGTCTTACCCAGACGTCGCCGTGACGGGGGTTACGGCTTCGCTGAGTCTTCTGGCGGATAAGGGCCCGGCCGAGGGTCTCGGGACCCGCTGCTCTCCGCCGGCCCATGGCAGCACAGCGCTGGCAAAAACGCTCCCGGCACCGCACGCGCGTTTTCCGGTATCAAAAGCTCGGTCCCCGGAAGTGACGTATAAGCGAGCCCAAGTAGCGGAGGCCCGAGTTGAAAAGAAGGCGGAATGACTTACTCCAAGCTACCCTTCGTATACCTCTCCTTGCCACTGATACAGAATATAAATATGAAAATGTCCAAGGAACTTAATTTCTATGGCTATGTCTACGAATATCTCAAATTCGGATAGAATGATTGAATCAAAAATAATGGTACCTTCCAGATTCGTGCGTCGATCTTTAACGTCCGGTGAGGAACGAGGAGACCTGAAAAACATGGCCGAGCGTACTCCGCGTCTTAGCCCCGCCTCCCAAGCTGCTTTTGTCACTAAAGGGCGGAGACACGGGTGAAGGACGTTTCTGCCGCGCCAAGTGCGGTCGCTGGCTGGCGCTGGTTTTCGCCTGCGCCACGAGGTGTGGCCCCAACGCCGTCAAGCCCAGAATCTAAATAGTTTTTGTTTACTTAGTCTTTCCTAGCTGTGAACTGGGGAGAAAAGTCCCGGCCCGGATGGGAGCTCAGAAAGGAAGCGTCAGGAATGTTTCCAGAGCTTGGCAAGGTTGCAAGGAAAGCCAACCGGATGACTTAAATGCTTTATTTAAACAACAACAGCTCCACTTAGAATTGCACTAACATTTCCTATTATTAAAGTGAAAACAGGGAGCCGGCTCGCTCTGCGACCTGGGCTTTTGGGGCCCACTCCATCGTTCATGGCCCAGCGACGGGCAGATGGAAGGCTGGGTGAGGGTTGTGGGGTGCTGCGCGTTTTGCTTCCATCGTGAGAACCACCGCAGTGTCACCGCTTCAGAGAGGAAGAAGCTTGCTCACGCCATGGATGGAATTTGTATGGCGTCAGGTATCAAACCCCAGATCTCATCAGTCATCTCGTATGTTGCTGGGAAAAGGGAAGCATGAGGGTTGTTAGCGTGCGTTTCAGAACCCAGTGCTTCTCCGACTTGGTCATGCCTGTGAATCCTCCGTGGAATGGCGTCAAAATGCAGATCTGCACTTCTAACAAGTGTCCGGGTGACGCCGATGCAAATGCTCTGGCCCAAGGGCCACCACGGTTTGGTTAGCAAGAGGAGTCCACTCCCTTCGGTGTAGGGGAGGGCACTGGACTGGCTAAAAGGTCAACCACAGCGAATTAGGGGCATGACCTGCTGGGACCGTATCACCCACCATCTCTGGATTCCCTGCCCAGCCCACCATGAGCTAACTCTTAACTGAGTTGGAGTGAACTTCGGGAAACAGCCAGGGGATTGCTGAAAAGCAATGTAGTAGTTGGCAAAGCTTCCGGAAGTCAGTGACCGCAGATCAGTGAAGGAATGAATCAGAATGTGTTTCCCTCCCATTTCCTAACATAGAAATGGTGTATCTTTAAATACTGCATAATCTCCATGGTAAGATATGGGAATGAACCATGGAAGAGAGTAAATTGACAGTTCCTGGAATTCTCTTGAAGCTGAGTGGTTAAAAAGAAAGCTTACCTCTGGGGCACCTGGGTGGCTCAGTGGGTTAAAGCCTCTGCTTTTGGCTCAGGTCATGATCCCAAGGTTCTGGGTTTGAGCCCCGCATCTGGCTCCCTGCTTCCCCTCCTCTCTCTCTGCCTGCCTCTCTGCCTACTTGTGATCTCTGTCAAATAAATAAATAAAATCTTTTTTTTAAAAAGTAAGGCTTAACTCATAAAGTAAGATTGCATGGATTTTACAACAGTAGGTGAGAGAGCAGCCTGCCATCTCATTCCTAGAGCTTAGTCAGGTACTTGGGATTGCACCCTCGTTTCCTTTTCCAGATTTTGTCATCTCCAGAGATTTAGAGAGAGCAAGCACTTTGGGGTTCTATTGTCATTATCTACAGGCTCCAAAAAATCTTAACCAAATAAAGTGAAAATTTAATCGAGACTAGCAGAGAGTCAGACAGACACTGACATTGTAAGATCACAATAGCAGCAACTATTCTTACCTGACAAATAAGTAAGACAAAAATAATTCTAATAGTTCCCTCAAGACATTTCTCAAATCTCTCACTGTGGGAAAAGAACTATCTGAGCCTCAGTTTTCTTGTTTGTTTATTGGGGTAAGAATAATCCCTGTCCTGCAGAAGTAGCAAATAAGATAATGCTGAAGGATCATTGCCTCGTAGTTCATGGTGTACCAATTTTTCACAGCTGAACAGTTTCTTTCCCGAACAACTGGATGATGCAGGTAAAAATCCACATGTGGGATTATGAGACTGGTTCATTAAAAAGAAGGAGGAAGGCAATTGAGGGTCCTGATGAGATAAGATTATGGGATCCAAATTGAGAGGAAAGTGACATTGAGTTGGTAGTGGTGATAGTGGTGGTGAGGGTAGTGCTGGCTACGGACCAAGTGGAAGGTGTTGCAAAGACGAATCAGCCCAGGTTCCTGCCCTCCCACCGTAGAAGCCATTCTACCCACACACTTTGGGGAACAACACAACCCAGCCAAACTCCTCTCATCACTTTGACACAACAGTGGAAATGCTCATCTACCAGGTCCATGTTGGAAAACTGGTCAGATCCTCCTGATTCCCCACATAGCTGAGATCTTCTGTTGAAGCCGAGATTCTCTGCACAGCTGACCTCTGGAGGAGGTTCTGTTGATATTGATTCATATCCAGCTTCCAAATAGCAACAGAGAGTGAGTGTTCCTCATTGACAGTGTTGCATAATCCTTGACTTACCTCGGCTAAACAAATGTAGTTGCAAACCCTGACACCCACACCCAGGAACAAATTTTGGAGTGGCTTTCTGCTCACCATCTCCACACTGCTGTGCCTCCCTGGACCCCACATCTGTCTGGAGAGGGAGAAGCGAGAGTGGGTGGGTTTCCGTTTTTTCTTTTTACCCTTTGGCCAAAAACAGGTCAGTGGCAGAAACCTGGTTCCAAGGCAAGCTTGCAGCCCTGCTCCTCCCTCTCACCCATTCTCTACAGCACCTCGTCGGGACAGTAAAGCTGTTTGCCTGAGGCTGAGGGTTGTGAAAAGGGAAGTCTGGCAGTGTCTGCAGTCATTCAGTCAGTAAGGAAAACTCCCTTCGATCATCTGCCATTCTCAATTTATCCCTGTAAAAAGTGGGTGGATTCTTAGCAGCCCTTAATTGGGTTCTTGTAAGTGACTAACTTAAATCGCTTCAAACATTGATTGCCTGCTGGTGCAAGTCATTCTGTGTGCAATGAAAAGTGCAAAATACCTTTTGCTTTGGTGATAAAGGCTACAAGAGCCTATATATATTATATTAGAACCTATGAATTTTTCCCAAACTCTTGTAGTTTCCTTTTTTAAGATTTTATTTATTTATTTATTTGAGAGAGATAGGGAGAGAGAAAGAGAGAGCGAGAGCAGGGGAGGAGCAGAGGGAGAGAGACAAGCAAACTGCTAAGCATGGAACACAACATGGGGCTCAATCCCATGACCCTGAGATCATGACCTAAGCCAAAATCAAGAGTCAAACACTCAAGTGACTGAGTCACCCAGGGGACCCCCAAAACTCTTGTAGTTTTATGTGGAATAGCCAGGGATTTCTACTCACAGATGACTTTGAAATTATTTTTGTCCTTACAGTAGTCAAGTGAGAAAGGGAACTTTTATTTTTCGGAACTTTTTCCCCTGTACCCATTAAACAATAACTTCTCATTCCCATCTTATGCATTTGTTTTTCTTTTCTGGGGTGGGAAAGTAGCAGAGGGAGAGAGAGAATCTTAAACAGATTCCACACTCAGTGCGCAGCCCAACTTGGGGCTCCATCTCACAATCCTGAGATCAGAAACTGAGTCGAAATAAAAAAATCAGACATTTAATCAACTGAGCCAACCAGGCACCCCTATTTTTCTGAACGTTTAGTTGCACAAATTGAGACCCAATAAAGTGAAGCAAAGTAAAGGAGAGTAGATGTCGTTACTGCAGCTAGGAAGTGCTAGGTTTTCCTCATTCATTCATTCATTCATTCACTTGTTCATCGCTAGCCCAGGGATTCAGTATTGGACAAACACCCTGCCCCTATGAGCTTAAATTTTAGTGGTTGTCCTGCAGCCAACCACTGTAGAGGGACTCAACCAAGGTTAAATAGCTCAGGTCAGTGGTGGAGCCATGACCTACACTGCCAGTTAGACCCTACTCAACCAGAATGGACTTCCGACCACTCCCCTTAAATTACTCTAATATGCTAACAAGTGTTAGCATGTCAACTTGGATGGTAAGGGAATGAGAAAAAGGTGAAGGAAGTATGACTAGCCTTGGGAGTGGGGACTCCAAGGATATGTGGGGGCCATTTCTATTTATGTGAAGGACTGTTACAGGGAAGGGAGAGAAGATTGCTCTGAGTAGACACAGAGCAGCCAGAACTAGAACAAATGGGTTGAAGCTGCAGAGTGGCAATTTTAGGTTTAATTTGTTTGAATAATCAGAGTGGTTCAAAAATGGAGTGGACGGCTTTATAAGATAGTGAGCTCCCTGCCACCAGGGGTATTCAAGCAAGCATCAGGATGTTCTAAAGCAGGTTCATGCTCCAAAGTGGGGGCTGGAATAGATGATCACTAAGGTGCTTAACAGACTTCTTACCCTGGAAGTTTCCCCTCTTCTTCTCACTACCCTATGTCACCCCAGTATTTGACATAACAGGGTGGTCTCAGGAAGGGTGCTCAGACTGGCAATCGCAGGGTATGACTTCACCATATAGCCTGGGGAGAAGATGACATCCCACAGTGCTTGTCTTGGGAAGGCTGAGGGCACCGTGAACCGCCATCTAGCAAATTCACTCAACGTTCGTTACAAATGCTGTTATCACAAGTGAAATGTTAAGGGGCTAGGTTTTGTGTGTTTTAAAGCTAACCATGCAGGGGCTAACGATTTCTCCTCCCTCCAACTCCAGAGGGGACAAACCAACCGGGTTCCTGCCTCTGGTGGCACTGATGAGAAAGGCTCTCTCATAAGGCTCAAGGTTTTGCTTCTTTTGATTTCTTTGTCATGCCTTTGCTTTTCTGGCTGGGTGCTGTCTAGGCGGCAGACACTGTAGGCCAGCGGGCCCGTGAAAGGAGGGGCATCATGGCCAACATGGGCCACAGGGTGACTTCGGGAGTTTGTAGGTGTCTGACTTGTTAATTTCCTCTCTCTTTCCTGCAATTTCCTGTCATGGCGTCTGTTTTGAGTTGAATGGTGTATCTCAAGAAGAAAGATTATCGTCCTAACCCTAGATACTTGTGAATGTGGCCTTATTTGGAACGTCTTTACAGATGTAATCAAGTGAAGAGGAGGTCATACTGAATCAGGATGGGTCCTAATGCAATAATGTGTTTTTATAAGAAGATACAAATTTGGACACACACAGAGAAAGCACGGGGGTGGGGGACAGGGACTGTGAGGACAGAGACAAAGATTCTTAAGTTCGGGAGTACAGGAATTGCTGGCTAGTGCTGGAAGCTAATAGGCAAGGAAAATGCTTCTTTCTTCTGGCCTCCAGAATTGTGAGAGAAAAAAGTTTCTGTTGTTTTAAGCCACCTGTTTATGGTAATTTGTTATGGCGGCCCTAGGAAACCAGCCTCCTGCAACTAAGGACTAGAAGGGAATTTTCTCGGCTCAACACACTGGGAGGACAGGGCTCAGAGAGGGGCAGGACCTGGGGCCCTCAGTGAGTCAGGTGGGGATGGGGGTGTCTGAGCCATGGCTCTGATCACAGCAAGTCCCTGCTCAGATGCCTAGTGACTCACCACAGCTTGGGAAATGCCTCCACCTGCCATTCAAGGCCCTCCAGGGTCAGGTCCTCACCTGACTCACACCCAGAGAGCTGGGCAATCTTAGGCCAGTTTCTGAACTCTTCCAAGCCTCAGTCCTTTCCCTCTAGTGAAGAGAACATCACGGACCTCACCATACTCTTAGGAGAATGAAACATCTGGAGGGATCCAAAGCATTTAACACAGAGTCTGACACCTAGTAAGTGCTCAGTATGCTTGAGTTCCCTGCTTTTGGCCTAGTTGTTTAGTGTTCAACACTAACCACTGTCTACATGGGCCATTTTCTCCCTCTGGATTCCTTTCCTCTGTCTCTGTCCATAGCAACCTGCTTGTCTTTCAGTGGAGCGTGAAGCCTTCCCCCTCCCTGATGAGTGTCTTCAATGTCTGAGCAGATTGTTTTTCCCCTCCGAGCCAGTGTTTTGTGTTCAGCTCAGCCTGTGTTAGCTCAGATCGCATTATTTGCACCTGTATCTCCTCTCCTACAGCATACCGAAAGTACCTCAAGTTCTTTCAGAAACAACGGATACTGGATTAGAACCTTCAAGGTGAGACCTTGAGCATCTCCCCAGCACCTAGTGGGGCGAGGCCAGTGCCCTTACCGTTTGTGATGGAATAGTTGTAACTTTGCCAGCTCATTTGCATAGGCTCGCTAAAGATGCACCAGGTCAACATGCCCAGAGAGACGTTCCAAAACAAGAGACAAACGAAAACACAAGTTGCATAATATCCTTTCTCAGTGTGAAAACCTCCAAGCATTTACCATGCACATTTAATTTCATTGGTCCTTCTTTATGCCATTTCCTGTAAGATAAGAACTGCTACAACTCTCATTGTTTTTGAAGTGAAAACCCCAGAGAAATTAAGGGTCACCGGGCTGAGCAGAGGAGCCCAGTGGGCCACCAGAGTCTCATGGACCTGGACGTGATTTTGACTGCTAGAGAGACCAAAGTCTCACTGTGTAAATCCCATGACAGTCATGCTTGACTCCGACTTCTTTGGTGGCAGCGACAGCTAATAACAAGGGGAATTTCCATTAAGGGACCCGGCAAATGGCAGCTTAGGTTATGGGGGGAAGTGTTTGATGAGGGCTGAGTCTGCCCATTCAACCAAATGAAGCCATGAGCCCCCCACCCTCCAGATATAGCCCTTCATAGAAGGAGAGAGCAGGAAATGTGCTCTGCATATTTGTGTATTTAAAAGTCTCTGGCTTTATGTTTAGCTGAAGGAGAAAGCCTTGAATGGAGGTTCAGGCCAAGTGGGTCCTACCTGATTTGGGCTTGGCTGCTGAATAATGGGTACAGTCACGCATGTGCACTCTTTGGACCTGAGTGTCCTCATCTGTGAAGCCAGGAGAGGGGGGACTAGATTGTCCTTGAAGGAGTTACCTGGGTGGCTCAGTCAGCTGAGCATCCGACCCTTGATTTCAGCTCAAGTTCTGATCTCAGGGGGGTAGGATCGAGCACTGTGTCAGGCTTCATGCTCAGCATAGGGTCAGCTTGTCCTTCTCCCTCCCCTCACTCTCTCAAATAAATAGAGGAATAAAATCTTAAACAAAACAAAACAAAAAAGATTGTCCTGAAGAGCCCTGCCAGTTCTGACAGCCTGAGCTTGTGATAGTTCACTTGCTGTGAAAATAAACACGGGGTTAATGTTTGTTCATTGTACACTGTTTATCGAGTACTGATTTGGTGGCAGGCATTGTGCTAGGAGCTGAGGACAGAAAGATGAATTCAGTGTAGTTGTTGCTCTCCAAGAGCTCACAGTCCAGTGAGGGAGGCAGAGTTAAAGACAATAACATTATAAAAGGCAAGTGCAGAGGTAGAGATACAAGGAGCATGGAGAAGGAGTTAGGGAGGCCTGGGCCCCTTTTCTCGACAAGATGGTACCTGAGCTGGCTTTTTAAAAGAGAGAAGGGGTCAGCCAGTGGAAGTCGGCGAATGAAGCTGGAGAGGTAGGCAGGTACCAGACCTGAAAATTCTCATGTATTCTGCTGAGATGCTGAGGCTGCAACTTGTGCTGGTAGGAACCCACCAAGTGGTTATAGTGGGAGGAGGTACAAGATGAAATCTGTGGCTTGGTATCAGTGTGGGGGGGTGGATTTGGGAGTGACAGGTTAAAAGGAAAAGAGACTTCTTTTTAAAAAAGATTTTATTTATTTACTTACTTATTTGAGAACAGAATAAGCAGCAGCGTGGAAGGGAGAGGGAGGGGGAAAGAATCTTGAGCAGACCCGGTGCTGAGCACGGAGCCCCACGTGGGGCTCCATCTCACGACCCCGAAATCATAATCTGAGCTCAAGCCAAGAGTTGGTCGCTCAAACGACTGAGCCACCCATGCGCCCCAGGGTGCCTGGAGGAAAGGGGTGGGAGAAGGTATGGATGTGGCTAAGCGAGTGGGTTAGTTGGGGTTAGCACACCATGGACGTTGCTCTTACTGCCTTGGTTTTCTTGAAGAAGCTCTAGGTCCTGAACTTGGCTCTGCTGGGGAGTGGGCAGCTTCGGAAGGGTGGTGAGGATGGAGGGTGCTCACTGAGGTGAGTGGGGGAGGAAATGGAATTAGGAGAAGAGATGAGATAGCTGGCAGGGAGGAGTACAACCTCTGTAACAGATGACCATACGTTTGGTGTAAGTCAACGGGAGCTTGACAATTCTGTGGGTTAGAAGCCCAACCCAGGTCTCAGTGGGCTGCAATCAGGGTGTCACAGGGTCCCCTTTGTGGACGCTCTGGGGGAAAATTTGTCTTGACCTTTTCCAGTTTCTAGAGGCTGCCTGCCTTCTTTGGCATGTGGCCCCTCCCTCCACCTTCAAAGCCTACAAGGGAGCGTGGGCTCCTCACATCACATCGCTCTCACCTCTCTCTGCCTCCTTCTTCCATTCTGGAAAAAATGTCGAGATAAGGTGCGTATACCATAGAATTAACCATTTTGAGGTCAACAACGAAACAATAATTAATGTTCACAATGTTGTACGGCCACCACTCCTATGTAGTTCCAAGACATTTTCATCACCCCAGAAGGAAGCCCCATATCCACTAAGCAGCTGTTCCCTGTTCCTTCCTCTCTCCAGCCCCTGGCAAACACCCACCTGTGTTCTGTCACTGTGCATTCACCTAATGCCTACAGTTGCTATGAATGGACTCCGATGATGTGTGACCTTTTATGTCTGGCTTCTCTCACTTAGCACACTCTCCTTGAGGGTTCCCCCTCCACTTTGAGGGAGCCTGGAAAGGGGGAGAGGGAAGGATAAGAGGCTAGGAAAGTCGGTAGTGGAAGATATGAGGTGGGTCAGGGCAGGGGGCTCCCCAAACTTCAGGATGTGTTCAACCACAGAGGTGTTTCAGTGGAGATTCTGACTTAAAGGACCCAGAAACTGGCCCAGGGGCTCCTGGTGTGGCCTGTGGGTGAGTTCAGCCTGTAACAGATGCTGATGTCAATCCTGGAGGTCTTGAGGAAGGTAAAGAATTGATAAAATAGGAGTTAGAAATGAGGAGGGCTGAAAGGCCAGAGGCCGTCATCACACAGTAGGATTTTTGAAGCTGGGGAGTCCTTGAACCCCCTGAGCTCATTCCCACCTTCAGGCCTGCATGGTAGCCTCGCACAGTGCTCTCCAGATCTATAGCTGTGAGTGTTCTAGAACCCACAATAAATAGGTAAAAGGGAACAGGCAGAATTAATTTTAATAATATGGCATATTTAACATAACATAGCCCAAATATTATCATTCCACATATAATTATTATGAGACAATTGAGACATTTTCATTTTTTCTAAGTCTGAAAAATTCAACATGTGTTTCACACCTGCATCACACTTCAGTTTGGACCAACTGTACTTCATGTGTGCAATGGCCACATGTGCCTTGTGACCTCCTTACTCATCAGCACAGGCTAGAATGTTCCTGCATGGCTGACTCCATCTCCTTGAGATTACTGCCCAGAGACTCCTTTCCTGGCCATGTGGTCTCAACTAGCCACCTTCTGCTCC
Organism: Mustela nivalis; assembly: GCF_964662115.1. NCBI lineage: Eukaryota > Metazoa > Chordata > Mammalia > Carnivora > Mustelidae > Mustela > Mustela nivalis. The sequence goes on from NC_139020.1 coordinate 113,367,952, forward strand.
TAGCCCTGAATTTTTGTGTGTGTTGAGACTTATCACTGTTTGAGATTTTATTACTTGTTTGCGTATTATCTGTGGGATATAAATCCCATGAGGGCAAAGACCTGTCTGTCTGCTTTCATACGGTATCCCCAGCAACTACATCACAACCATCGTAGACTCACAACAAAGGTTTATTGAATGACTTCGAGGATCCTAGATTAGTCATTTGTTATCTCCGAAGCCAACAGGCATTCCATGGGGTGTTGGGGGAGGAAACCCGAGAGCGAGGACCATGATGTAAGAAATAAGGTGGGAGAGAGCTGGCCTGGAATGCTTTCTGTGAGCTCAAAGGCTGACTCTAGATGTCAGGTCTGAGGCCAGGTTTCTTACCTGCTGTGAATTGGCCCTTAGTTGATTCAAACGCTGCCTTACCCGGTTGGAAGAGAAACCAGCCCATGAAATGGCACTTCTGCCTGGCACCAGTAGATGGGGCAGCATCACACACAAAAAGCCCAGTCCAAGGTCTGATGCAGTTGCTGACCTGTTTCCCAATGGCCGTGGCTCCTGTTCTGTTCTGGAACTACCCTGTGTCTCAGGTCCATGGTGTGGGCTCATAGATGGTGCTACCAGTTTTCCCGGCTGAAGAAACTCCGCCAGCCAGCCCAGGCTCAGGCCCAGGCCCAGGTCCAGGCCCTGGGCCCAGGCTAGCCAGGGACAGCCTGGCCCTCCTCCTCCTGGGTCTGTGAGTCCCAGCACAGACTGTGACTCACACGTCAGACTGTTCACGTTCATCTAGAACCTCTCTGCCCTCCCAAGGTTGAAAACAAACTTATTGAGAAGGCAGCCCAGGTGTCGCAGAGACCAGCCCAGAGGAGCAGCTCTGTGGGCCTCTGCCCCCAGAACTGATGTCCTCGTTGCCTCAGAGAAGCCAGGCTGGCCAGTGGAACCCTCCCTGCCCTTGTAGTCCCGAGCGCTCCCTGCTACCACCTGATGCCGAAGGGGGTGCCCTTGTGGAAGCTGAGACCAGCCTTAGTTCCCACCACTGGCCCTTTCTTGTCTTCCCCAAGCCCTTCTGGCCCTCAGACCTCTGAGCAACTTGGAAATGGTACCTGCTTGAACATGACATCTACTTGTAGAGTTTAGACTTGGAGATTATGGACCATCTAAGGGTCACTTAACACAGGTGAATCTGGTGTGCTTTTTACCAGACTTTTCGGTTTGGAGCCCATGCCGTCTAGCCGATGCCTTTGCAAGATTTTCCAGGAATTCGAGCGGAAGAGGAATTCACCTTGACTTAAGTGGCTTATTATTGTCCCTAACTAGTTCATTCCAGCACCAGGTCTGGTGTCCCTCCATTAGCCCATTAGTGCAGCTGGGAAGTAAGGCATCACATCCTGGGGCAAGACTTAGCCATGAAAAGGCCACCGGGAAACTTTCTTCTCTCCTTGTTATAATCATTAAACTCCACCCTCATCTGCATGTGTGCATGCATTTTCATGTTCTAGAATTCTACTGTCCTCTATATCCAGAAAGCCCTTTAATTCTTTCTTGCTTGGAGAAAGCCTGCTCATTCCTCACACATCACCTTCTGCAGAGCCTGTTCCGATTTTCCTACTCAAAACGAACTTTCTCTTCTTCCTGCTTCTCATAGTACATGGGTCTTTCTCAGGGCACATAGCCTGCTCTGTCTTCCTGTTCACGCGCACATCTCATTCATTAATTCAGCAATCAAGTAGTGCCTATTTGTGTACCAGGCACTAGAGGACACAGGGTGCTCTCCTAGATTTAGCGGAAGCCTGACCTGGGTGCAGTTTGCATCCTTTGTTGGACTGGGAGCTCCTTGGAGACAGGAACTGGGTCTGCTCCTAGCTCAGGGCCTGACACCAAAAAGTACTCAGGAAAGGTACATTGAAACTCAGCACCAATGAGTCTGAGAAAATTGGGTTAGAATTTAAAGAAAGGTTATTTAAATTTAAAAGAAAGGCGAAAAGTTGGCAAAGGTAGGGCTCCAGAGAATTTCCAGGAGGGGCTGCAGGGGTTCTGAAATCAGTGGTTTTGGCATGGAAGCCAAAGATATCCAAGATCCTCAGGGGATGAGGCTGCTGGGGAAAGGGGTTCCATTGTCCTCTTCTGGGACAAAGTTGGCAGTTTGATGTAGGATCATCTGGACATTTATCCCACACTCAGAGTTGAAGTCTTTTTGCTTTCACTGAGCAGATCACCGAGGCAAGCTGTTGTTTGAGGATCCCAGAAATGAGTTACCAGCCAAGGGTCAAGCTGGTCAGAGGACTGAGGCTGTGCTGTTCAGGCAGCCCAGGAGAAAAGGATAATAATGTGATCGGCATTCCTAGTAGATGGTGGCTGACTATTATTAGTGAAATAAAAAACGTCATTTGGATTTTCACTAGGAATTCTCACCCAAAATGTGTCAATGATGTAATAAAACGGAATGACTGGCCTGCGAAAACAAAATGAGTTCTAACCACACATAAGAATTACTTAGGAATGGTATAGGTCTCCGAAAACTAGTCTTCTCTGAGGCCTCAGAGCAGGAAGGGCCGCTGCTAGGGATTAAGGACAGAAACACTTTATTTATGGACTCTGTACAATATTGTTCACCCCCATCAGGACATCTCACTTCTCACTATCTGCTTGTCTGTGGAGAAAGGGCTCCAAGACCCTAAAAGATAAGTCTCGCTGTTTTCCTTGCTTCCGGCTTTCCTTGCTTCCTTTAATGAAAAATAAATTGTGAAAAACTACATTATTAAACAACACCAGTCATTCTCAGAGAGCTGTCACACAAGGAAAGAACCACTCTTTCCCCAACCTCTTTACATAGTAAATTAGTCTAAATCCCATCTTCCACCACTTCCCCCAGAAGTTTCGATGTAGACACACATTTATTTAGTGAGTTGCAATTCAGCCGGAGGGTGGAGTGTCAGAATTCAAGTCGCCTTTCCCGAGGGGGTAACCCCGGGTCTTGGCGATACCCTAGATAAATGAGATGCTGGTAAATTTGAGATGTAATTGCGGAATTGGACCGGTTTCCCCTCTCCTTCGACGAATGACTGCAACTAGGTCCCTTTAAGAGACCAGGAACTCGCCGGGCGTCCGGGCCCGAAACGCATCCTCTTCTGTGCTCCTCCCCTGTCCCCGCGCAGCGAATGGTTCGCGCCGGCCTATATTTACCCGAGATCTTGCTCCGGGACCGCAAGGATGTGAGGCTGGCGAGCCGGCTACCGCTTGCAGCACCGGAGGGGCGCGCCGCAAGGGCGGGCAGCAGACCTTGGGGACCTCGGGAGCGGAGTCGGACCCCCCCACCCCCCGGAGGGAAGAAATGAGGTAGCGACGGTCTCCGGAGCCGACCATGCGCGCGCCCCGCCCTCGGCGCCCCACGCTGCCCTGGCGGAGCCAGCCGGGACAGTGAGCCCGCTGAGTCCGAGTCCCTGCGTCCGGCCGGAGCGAAGATGCAGTGAGCCACCGCCGGAGTGCTGCGCCGGGCCCGCCGCGGCCAGCCGGGGCAGCATCTGACCGCACTCGGGGCAAGCCGCACATTCTGGGATCAACCCCGCCGAGGGGCTCTCGGTTTCCAGCACCCCCTGGGGGAGGGAGCCCGGACCCCTGGGCACACTCGCTATCGAGTTTCCGCTCTTTCTAGTTCCAGCCTTGGGGAGTGTGTGTGTGTGTGTGTGTGTGAGAGAGAGAGAGAGAGAGAGCGCGAGCGAGCGCGGGGGCCCTTTCCAGGTTCACCGAGGAGTTTCTGCATATTCTTACCCCGTCCCGGCTGCTTTGGCTGGGGCTCCCTCTGCGCGCGCGCATCTCTTTTTAACGTTCCACTCTGATTTAGTCTTTCTCTCAATTTGCTTGCCTAAGACTCTTTGCCCTCATCCTTGCCCTGGCTGGGGTAAATCTGTGCACGCTCCTCCCCGCCCTCCCCCCCGCCCCCAACTCGCAGCTGATTATTTTCTTCTCTTTTAAAATTTTAACTCGTACCCACTTCGGCGGGGTCCCTGAGGACGATACTCCCTAAGCCCCTCTCTACCAGTGGGCCACTCCCAGCTTAGTTTTATTTTTCTGTCTTGCCCGGGCCGAGCCCGGCCAGGGCGGGTGGCTCAACGGGGCTCGTACCCGGCGCTCCGCCGCCGCCGCCCAGCTGCGCGGGGGCGCCCTCCGGAGATGCTGCCGTGGAAGAAACACAAGTTCGAGCTGCTGGCCGAGGCGCCGCCACGGCAGGCGTCCAAGCCTAAGGGCTACGCGGTGAGCCTGCACTACTCGGCGCTCAGTTCGCTGGCGCGGGCGTGCCCCGAAGGCGCGCTCAGCCGGGTGGGCAGCATGTTCCGCTCCAAGCGCAAGAAGCTGCACATCACCAGCGAGGACCCCACTTACACTGTGCTCTACCTGGGCAATGCCACCACCATCCAGGCGCGCGGCGACGGCTGCACTGACCTAGCGGTGGGCAAGATCTGGAGCAAGAGCGAGGCTGGTCGTCAGGGCACCAAGATGAAGCTGACTGTGAGCGCGCAGGGTATCCGCATGGTGCATGCCGAGGAGCGCGCGCTGCGCCGCCCGGGCCACCTTTACCTACTGCACCGCGTTACCTATTGCGTGGCAGACGCGCGGCTGCCCAAGGTCTTCGCCTGGGTATACCGGCACGAGCTCAAGCACAAGGCGGTAATGCTGCGCTGCCACGCGGTGCTGGTGTCCAAGCCCGAGAAGGCTCAGGCTATGGCCCTGCTGCTGTACCAGACGTCGGCCAACGCGCTGGCGGAATTTAAACGGCTCAAGCGGAGGGACGATGCGCGTCACCAGCAGCAGGAGCTGGTGGGCGCGCACACCATCCCGCTAGTGCCTCTGCGCAAGCTGCTCCTGCACGGACCCTGCTGCTATAAGCCACCCGTGGAACGCAGCCGCAGCGCGCCTAAGCTGGGCTCCATCACCGAGGACTTGCTCGGTGAACAGCAGGAGCAGGAGCTGCAGGAGGAAGAGGAAGAGGAGCGCACGGAGAGCTGCCTGGAGGAGGAGGAGGAGGAGGAGGTGGACCGTGCTGAGGAGGGGGACGCGGCAGCGGAAGAGGCCGAGGCGCAGCGAGCGCTGGTGGTGGCCATGCACTTGGAATGCGGGGACTTGCTGGACACACTGGAAAGTGGCCGCGAGGAGGCACTAGGGGGTGGCGGGGTCTCCCTGGGCCCTGGGGCTGGGCCGCCGTCTCTGCTGCTGGGCAGCGCCTCGGACATGAAGGCCGAGCTGTCTCAGCTTATTAATGACCTGGGAGAACTCAGCTTCGGCAACGACGTGCGCAGCCTGCAGGCCGACTTGCGGGTGACGCGCCTGTTGTCCGGCGAGAGTACCGGCAGCGAGAGCTCCATCGAAGGCGGGGGCCCGGACGCCACCTCCCCTGCTACCGCAGCGGACCGGTCGGGTCCTAACGACGGCGCCAACCCAGAGGAGCCCCACTCGGGTTGAGATCTCAGCAGCCCCCTGTGCGCACCTCTCGCGCCCCACCGTGACTCCCCACCTGTCTTTTGGACAACACACATCTCCTCCGTCCCCCGCCCCCCCTCAGGAAAGGGGAAATGGGACACTTGAGGCCCAGAGTTACCCTGGCCCTCTCCTTCAGCACACTTGGCTCTGTTTGAAGCGGGGCTCAGGTTGCGTGTGGAGATGTGCGAGAGGTCGGACTGCACGGAGGGAGAGACAGGGCTGGGGGCGTGAGGGTGGAGGGCAGGCAGACGGTGAGAAAAGGGCCCGCTGGTTAGCAAGGGATGCCTGCCAGCTGGCCAGTTTCCTGTTTGTGGGGCAGCTGGGGCCTGAGGAAGAGGGGTTAATTTCCTCCCCTGACCGGACCCAGTAACAGGGAGCGGCCTAGCGCTGTCATTGACATGTCATTAAAAAACATTTTTTTTTTCTTTCTCTCGCAACGTTTTAGGCTGTAATGCCACCTCCTTGCCCCCAGTCTTTTTGGTGCGAGAGCTTGGGTTGTTTACCTCAGACTCAGACCCTTGAAATTCTGCCAAATTCCTCAAATAATTGTTTGGGGATGGAGGTGGGGGAAAATGGAAGAAAGTTGCATTTTGTTTACAGTTAAAGACGTCTAATATCTTTAAAACAACAAAAAAGGAGTTTTCCTTTAAAAACACACCTTCCTTCTGCTCAAAAGATCTCCCTCCATGATACTGTGTAAAATATTTTGCACTGTTGTGAAGTATTTTTGACATTTTTTTTTGTACATAACTGTGTTCCCAGAGCTAAATGTTTATATCTTTTGCTGTGCAAAAGGGACATGTAAAATGTTGTTCAGCTGTATATACAGAAATGGGTATAAAACATTTTGTTATTTTTTAAGAGTAGCACTGTTCTGGTTGTGTTTGCACGCCAGTGGGGAGAGAATAAAGAGGACAATGTCACAGAACAGGTGAGCGTCTGGAAGTGCTGCTGAAAATTCTGGGGGGCCACAGGGCTGGAAGAGGGCCTGGCCATTGGTGCCATGGCGCGGTAGAACAGGGTTTGGCCTTCACGGTGCTTGGAGGTGATTCCAGAACCCGCTGTTTGCATAGTCCAGGGCCTCCAGCAGGGTGGGCGCTGCGGCTGGGGCCAGCCCTTGCTTTCTCTTTGAGCCTATCCTCCCATATTCTTTATGCAGTAAACTGTGGCGGTGTGGACTTTCTGGTCTCTTGGAGTTAATTCTTGGAGGTACAGGGTGAGTTCTGTTCCTCACTCCCAGACTTGTGAGGTAATTTAGGAAGGAGTGACTTTCAAGGTCTTCTGAGGTTTTACCACCTTCTTCTGTGGGTCACCTTTTCCCTTACAAACAGCTCAAGGGGCTTTAAAGATCAACCGGAGACCTCAAGAAAGCGTCCTTGGGGCTCTGTGAGGAGTGGGGCCATCTCTGTTTTTCCTGGAGGAAAATCAAGAGAAGGGAAGGTTGGTAAGTTCTGATCATGGCGCGAATGAGTCATGGCGCAGGTGGGGCCGGTGGGGAGGCCAGCGGAAGAACCTATTTCCTTCCCTTCTACAACCCAGCGTGACCCAGTGGGGGAATAGTGTGGAGGTCAAGGCAGACAAGAACTGGTAGAGCTTGGGGTGTGTGTGTGTGTGTGTGTGTATGTGTGTGTGTGTGTGTGCAGGCTTTCTGTGAGCTTGTTTCTGTTGTAAACTCCAAACAGATGTCTCTGGTTTGGCTATACCCGATCAGCCGGAAGTTGTAATGAGACACTGCCAAAACTGTGCCTTCCTCAAATTATTTTCTTCCCTTTGCCCCTTTGGGCTCCATTTCCTGTGTTGCAGAAATGATCCCGCTTCTGGCCTCCATGCTGTCCTGAGGCCGTTCTGTTTTGTTTTCGTCGTAATTATGTTTTGGACAGCTAGACCCACAGATCTGGAATTTGTTAGAACCATAGAGGGATGGTGAAAGATTGTCTTCCTAATTAACAGAGTTGGTCTGGGCATAAGATTAACTTGAGAAACGTGGGGCGCTTGGGTGTCTCAGTTGGTTAAGCGACTGCCTTCGGTTCAGGTCAGGATCCTGGAGTCCGGATTGAGTCCAGTATCCGGCTCCCAGCTCCACCAAGAGTTGGCTTCTCCCTCTGACCTTCTCCCCTCTCATGCTCTCTCTCACTTGCTCTCTCAAATAGATAAATAAGATCTTTGAAAATAAAGAAAAGATTACCTTGAGAAACGAAAAGCAATGTGTAAGTGGGTGGGAAATAACTAAAAAAATACTCAGATTCACTTTTTAAGGGCATTAAGACAAGGTCCAGGCTTTTGAATCTTATATTTTGGTTTGGTTCAGAGTCCCTACCCCTCTGCCCAAATACCTCAGATATACATCATTGCATGAGCTTTAAAACCCCCATGTAGAGAGAGGTCGGGAGAGTCTAGTCCTCCCCTCCCCAGATATCACACCATGTGCTTTCCGTACAGCTCTCACCAGCCTGGCAGGCAGCTGTGTGGCCCATCACTATCTTGCATGACTGGATTTCACATTTGAAATTATTTTCACACATTGCCAAGTTCCTGTGCTCTTTGAAACAGATAAGAACATTAAAGAGGGTGAAGATCACGTGGCTGGTACATGGTGGTGGGGCAGGGTCTGTGTGTCTTCACCCCCCCCCCCCTTTTTTTTTAAGATTTATTTGAGAGAGAGAGTGTGTGTGTGTGAGAGAGAGAGAGAGAGAGAGGGAGAGAACGAGAGAGTGGGGGGAGGGGCAGAAGGAGAGAGAATCTCAAGCAGACCCCACTGAGCACGGAGCCTGATGCCGGACTCCATCTCACGCCCCTGAGATTATGACGTGACCCGAAATCAAGAGTTGGGCATGTAACCAACTGAACCACCCAGGTGCCCCTGTGTGTTTTCATTCTTAACCAGTTAATGGTTTAATGCCAATGCCAAGGTTGGCTTTTATCTGTGACTGATGGGGGTAGGGCGATTGGTCAGAAAGTGCAGACAAATGACATTTAAACCAACACCATCAATAAATGGAAGGCAACTGTTTCTTTAAGTCTGATTTTTCCAGTTATTTGATTTATAAATAGGGAAGGGGGTGTCTAGGGGTTGAGGAAGGAGGAAGAAGAAAATAAGCAGCCTGCAAAAGAACCAGTTCCCTCCCTCCCTCCTGGTGCCCTCCCTTCCCTCCTTCCTCTGCTCTACCTTTTGGCTTTTATCCCCACTGCACCCATAGCACTCTGGCTGCTGTAATTCTAGAAGAGATCCGAAGGTGATACACGATTCACCTCTTCTTACATCTCAGTCTTCCAGGGATGATATCACTAGCATCAGAAGAGAAGTCTGAATGAAAAAAACAAAAATGAAAACGAAACACTGCTTTGCTCCTGACACTCGGATGGGAAAGAGTGGTGTCCAAAGCAAAACGAAGCCCTTAGATAAAACCTGCCTTCCAGAGAGCACTGAGGTCTGGCTTACTCATCCTATCTAGCTTTACCTTCCTGCGAGCTGGGGTTCAGGTTCCTCCTCTGCGTAACCTGATGGTACTTTAAATGCTGCGAGACACTTTCCACATTCTCCCCGAGCTTAAGTAATCCTTTGTGTCCAACAACACACCACGGACTGTGTGAAAAATGAAGTGACTTCCGGTGGCAAGAGAGGTCTTGTCGGGTGGCAGCGCGAGTCCCCAGAGGACGGTTTCTTGGACTGGAAAAACATCCTCCCCTATTCATTTGTACCATGTGTGGTGTGCGTTGATGGGGAGCGAGGGAAAGATGGGACAGCATGAAATAAACAGTAGTATTACAAACCTTCTCAGCACTGAGAGTTGCAGAGAACACCCACTCCACGCACTTGCACGCTGGTTCCTAAAGCAAACCTCCCACCCACTGCCCCCAGAGTCAGCAGAACAGATTTTAAACAAATGAGAAAGGTTCGGTTAGACTGAGAAAGCACAATTCCCTCCCAGAGACAGAGCTGCTTTTCAAGGGCCCTGCTCTTGAAAGGAGAGGGAACAGACTGGTAGAACCCACCCCTGGCATCACACTCGAGACAGAAAAAACTGCACGGGAGTCCACCAAGGATCATGAGAAACATGCAAATTCTGTTAGGAGCCAGTTGCCCTCATTTTTAGCAGGATTTAGTAATTTAATAAGCAGAACACTTTCCTCCACGTGGTATGCATCAGTGGTCCTCGCATCTGCTGGGAAGTGATGCACAATGGTGCGAGAAGTGTGTGTGCAACCGGCGCCTGGGAATCATTTGTGACATGCGGGAAACTACTCCAGGCTCGGGGAGGGCTGGGAAGCCACAGGTCAGGGCACTCTGGACCCCCAGTACCAGGTTTTCCAGCATATGGCCACAACTGGATCTGGCTTTTTTGTCAGCTGGCGCCTTTTCTGCTCCTGCTGGCCCATCCCAGGCCACAGGCTGCCTGGGGCCACCCGCCCCCACCATGAGCCGCTGTGAGGTGATCCCATTTTGAGCAGCTCTGAATAACCACCACATTGGTGGCTGGAATGGCTCGCTGGCCCTGGAACGTGGCACCCATTCCCTCCCCTCTCTAGGTCTGTTCAGTGGCACCAGCAAGGGTCATGTTTCTAACCCCCCAGACGGTGGCCCTTCTGACAGCCCCCTCTTCTACATCTCCTCTTCAGCTCTGTCCCATCCCATTTCCTCCTGTAAGGCCTCATTTCCCTCTGGCTTCTCTCATGATCCTGTCTTCATGTCTCCTCCTTCCTCCAAGCCTAGCTCAGACCTGAAACCAAACCTAAAAGAAAAGGCAGCCCAAACTTTAAAGGACAAACAAACACACAGTCATTAGTTGGCCCTGGTCCTGCAATCCCTGGGCTCTGTCCTTCATTTACAGATGAGCAAACTGAGCCCTAGAGGGGAGATGTTGTGTCCAAGGTTACACAGGAGGGACCAAGACCCAAGGGTCCAAACTCTGAAACCCATGCTCTTTTCACATTCCTCCCATTCTCATGGCTTATAACCAAATTTTTCACTTTGGGATGGCAGAAACTGGCAGTAGAATTTTTCTGTGATTCGCTCCCCCCTTCTTCTTTGATACCTCTACATTTCATGCCTGGTAGATGCTTGATGATAAACACTTGTCAAGTCATTCTTAAACATGCCATTCTTGCCACCAAGTGTGAATGAGTATCTGCTGGATGCCTAATGTTGGAGATAGAAAGGGCAGGTGGTGTCCTCCTGGCAAGAATGCTCCTGGTGGGTGGGGTGGCGGCCCCCAGAGGAACCTGGTCTCCTCTTGCTCCTACCCTGAGATCTGGTCTGGTGAGATCTCACCCTAGAAGAGCAGGTCTAGTTTGAGGGTGGGGGAGCTCTTCCCATTGCATCATGATTATTAATTATCCGTATCTTTTCTGGTTGGCTGAATACTCCAAGGACAGGCATGTGTCTCTGATTCACCAAACTTAACACAGAGCCTTGCACCTAGTTGGTACTCAGGCAGCAGCAGTGAAGGAGTAAAGGAACCATTCTATTTCAGCCTAAGAGAATAGGCCTGATAAAGTTCAAGGGCATTACCTAGATGGAGGAGTCAAGGTTTTTTTTGGTTTTTGTAGTTGTTGTTGTTTTTTGTTTTTAGAGAGAGAGTGTGTGTGTGCTTGAGGTGGGAGGGAGGGAGGAGCAGAGCCAGAGGGAGAACGAAAGTCTTAAGCAGGTTCCTGGCCCAGCAAGGAGTCTGATGCGGGGCTCAATCTCACGACCGTGTGATCATGACCTTGAGATCATGATCTGAGCTGAAATCAAGAGTCAGATGCTTAACTGACTGAGCCACACAGGTGCCCCTGAAGGTTTTGAGGACATATGTTTGGGAAGGAGGGAAGATTGGGGTTCAACTGACTCCTCGTCTCTACATGAGGTAGATTCAATTCTCAAGAGTTTCCTTGGAACTTCCCTGAACTTCCTAGGGACGGGTGATTCTGGTCTGGAGAAGGGAAGTTTATTTGGAATTGGCTCTGGGTGGAGTTGGAGTCCCATTCCTGCTCATCCCAGCCCCAAGGTTATGGCCCCAATTCCTTTAATTTGAGTCAAATGAAGGCTCAGATAATGTGGTAGGGCAGAAAGCCTTCAGGAAGAGCCTTGGATGCAGGCCTTGAAGTGACCTGAAATCCCTTCGCATTAACCTAATCAAGTCACTAATCCCCCTCTAGCCTCAGGACCTCATGAATAAAATGGTTGTGTTGGATTATATAATAGCAAGACTTTCAGCATTAATGTTCTGAATTGAAAAAGGAGTAAAGGTTAAGTTCAAGTGTGTTTCTGCCTTCCTCCATCCCTTAGTGGGAAGAATAGAAGAAACCTCTGTCCTGGGGCTCTAGGGACCAGGGCTCATCATTGGGAGCCCCCTGTGGCCTGGATCCCCCCCACTGGAGTTTAATGCAGAGGTTTTCTCGACCAAGCCAGAGCAAGACTTGCTTGTTAAGCAGCCCCTTCACTACCTCAAAGCTTGGAGTCCATAGTGGGTCCTAAAATGGGGACCCACATTGAATCTAAGGACCAGGTTAGGGCCAGGTAAAGGACCATAAAAGGACTTTCCTAAGTTTGATCACTCAGCAAGATGGGGCCGAATTCAGGTCTCCTGACTCTAAGTCCTATACTCTTTTCCCTGTGTCTTTTGGGTTGAGATAGGTTAAGTTTGGAAGCAACCCAGCCACTATCAAGAGAAACTTGGCAGAGTCCAGGCATCTGAGGGCACCAGGCAGCAGAGTGTTTGTTCTCCTAAGGATGGAGACCAGGACCCACTTGCAGCAAGTCTGGGAATAAGAGGAGGTTGATAACCTGGGGCATGCTTGCCTGCCTCCCCTGGTGACAGGCTACTCCCTGCTCCAGGACCCACCCCAATTCAAGATCCTTCTCCTAGGAGAATTTCTTCTTAGCTGCTTGTCAGGGATTCTCCCTCTGCTCTGTTCCAGGACTGGCTAACCTTCAACTCAAAGGGTCACCAGCTGACTCCCTAGCGCTGAGAGCCTGAGAGCCAGACAGAACATTAGCACTCCTCCAGCTCAGTCCCTTCCCTCTACAGATGAGGAGACTGAGGCCCAGGAGAGGGAAAGACAGGTGTCACAGGGATCAGAGCTTGTAGCAGGCTTCTATTTTCCCCTCATCTCTTTCCAAGACACCACATTACCCTCTTTTAGAAACACTCAACAGTAATGTGGGGAGTCCCTCTCCCTTCGTGCCATGGGCCCACGGTGTGTGTCTGATGTGTAGGGCTCCCCTCCTCTCTGCAAGAGGTAAAGTCTGCAATTTTGTCTTCTCAAGCTGTTGTTCCTCAGTCTACAGTGGCTGTCCCATACCTAAAGGGCCTTTTTAGGGACTTAACATTCTAATAGGGGACTCTTGAATATTCAAAGCCTTTGAGATATAAGATGCCAAATAGGAAGGATGTTTTGGGCACCATGATGGAAGGAGGCAGGAAGAAATATTCACATTACAGATGTTCTGACCCCATAAGCCATATTCCTGAAGGTTCCACTCTTGCAGCTGAATGGCTATATAGAAAAAGAGAAAGTGATAGTTCCAAGGTCATGTGAGTTCAAGGAGGATGGGTGGGGAGGGCCACAGGGTCCTGCATCAACACACTCTCAGTTCTGTGTTCCAGTTCAGGGCTTGCAAATGATTCCCAAGTACCATCTACCGAACGGCAAAACCACAAGCACTTCCTTATTTATGGCTGCTGTCTGTCTTCCCCCAAGGCCTCCTCTGTAGAGAAATATATCTTAGCCTTTGCATGTCAAATTGCCCCCAATGTTCCCTGATTCTCAGGGAAAACTGTTCACCACCTGGTTTCCAGCAGAGGAGCTCATCTCTTTAAAAGAGCATCACATGATTTGCTGCTCCCATCTGTGCTTCGACCAAACCACATAATGGTTGTCCGACAGTGATATGTAAACATACCAAGGTGTGGGGGACCCTTCCTCTCATATCAGCAGCAGTTGCTGCCACGGAAGAAAGCTCCCAGAGACCACGGCTGGTCAGACCTGTTTGGAGATGTTCACACGCTGAAGTTAAAAGAGGTATTAGTCTTATGCCTTGACTCAGGTCTTAGCAAATGTCCCATATTAACTGAAAGATGTAGGACTGGGTAGCTATGGTGGATGGCGGGCAGTCTTCCTGTGGGCAAGGCTATAAGGTATGGCTGAAAGAGAACTGGACTTGATTCGGTTCCAGCTCTGGTTTTCCTGTACAGTAGCTCCTTGACCTTGAGCAAGTCTCCTTGGGGGCCAGTTCTTTCTGTGAGATGGAGACAGTCACATTTAAATGTTCTTTCAGATTGTTTTGAGGTTCAAAAATCTAAAATTTGGATGAAAGAGCAGATGTTTTGTCAAGGGTAGTACAGGAAAGGAGTGGTTGCTACTGAAATATCCCAATTGAAATAACACAGTTGGGATGAGTGAGCCTCGGTGGGGCTCCCTCATAGTGCAAATGTGTCGTGGGCAGGAACATTTTCCATGAAACATATTCCCAGGACTGAAGGACGGAAAACAAGGCAAAACGAGAAGTAATCTATTAAGAATAGGAAACAGTAGGTGGGTCTCTAAATGGGGTGCTTTATGTGGAAAGATTGGGGCTAACTTTCCGTCTGAAGCTCTAGATACCCACATGTACCATGTGGCTCTGTGTCCAGCCCAATCTCTTCCATCAGGCGTGGCAGGAGAGCATGGTGCCTGCTTGCGCTCTCTGGAGGGATTTTATTTGTTCTTTGTAATGGGATTCATTTCATCAGCATGAGATTATCAGCCCAGATCAGTAATTCCACTATGGTTAGTACTCTATACTCAGGCGCGCGCCCACACACACACATCCACCTTTCCCCAAAACGTTCCACAAATATTTGCAGTCATAATTTAATTCACCTTTCAGATAGATGTTTATGACTAGGACAGAGTCCTCTTAAAGTAATTCTATACACTGTTTTGTACAAATGTGGAGGTTCAGGCACCTGGGTGGTTGAGCCTGTTAAGTGCCCGCCTTCGGCTCAGGTCATGATCCCAGGATCCTGGGATCGAGCCTCGCACCAGGCTCCCTGCTCAGCATCGGAGTCTACTTCCCCCTCTCCCTCTGCCTCTACTCATGTTTACTCTCGATCACTCTCTCAAATAAATAAATAAAATCCTAAAAAAAAAAAAAAAAAAGAAATGGGGATGTTCAAGGTTTTTATCGGGAATCCTCTATATAGTTAGAGTACACACAGGAAAATTTAGAGTCCTCTTGTCCTGATGGAACTGGTGTGTGTGTGTGTGTGTGTGTGTGTGTGTGTGCGCGTATGTTCCTGTGGGTATGCCTGGGACTGTGCTCAAGGGTGAATATGAGCTGTACTGTAAACTCAAGCTGTTGTGGTTGGCATTAGTGTGAAATGATCAGTGAAAACTCATAGCGCAATGAGAGAGCTATGTTGATCCTCCCACATTTCTGCCAAGAAAAACTTCAAATCACATCACCCTTTCCTTTCCATTGTACCCTGAGTTTCTTTTTTGTTTATTTTTAAGCTTAAAAAAAGTCCTTAACCTAACAGAAATCACCAAATTCCTTTAAGAATGCTCGGTATCACTGGAGACCTTGATCCAGAGAAGCCTACTGCTGGGGTGGCCGTTGATTCTGGTTTGCTCAGGACGGTCCCAGTTATGCCCGAGGTCATCACATAATTATAACAGAGCCACCCTTCACTCTCAAAGTGTCCTCGTTTGGATGATAAATGATGTAGTTTCCCAATCTATAACTCAGGTAATATTGACCTTAACTTTCGCAGGTCTCCATTCATTCATTCCTTTCTCTCCCTCACTGAAGAAACATTTATAATGCATCTACTGTGTGTACTTATTTATTTATTTACTTTAAAAGATTTTTATTTATATTTTTGACAGAGGGAGACACATCAAGAGAGGGAACACAAGCAGGGGAAGTAGGAGAGGGAGAACAGGTTTCCCATGGGGCAGGGAGCCTGGTACAGGGCTCGATCCCAGGACCCTGGGATCATGACCTGAGTGGAAGGCAGATGCTTAACAACTGAGCCACCTGGGCAACCCATACTGTGTACATTTATAATGCACCTATTTGTGTGCCGAGCACTGTGCTAGTTGTGGGGGAGAGATGGGGGCAGTGTGAATTGGCGGAATGGAGGTGGGAAATAAGAAGGAAACAAGGATGGAAACCACAAGCAGTTCTTGCCCTCATGAAGCTCATAATCCAGAGGGAAAGACCAAAATATGTGATATCCATCCAACATCAAAAGAGGTATAGTAAATTTATGTGTAAAGTCCTGAGGGAACACAGAGGAAGGGCATCCCCCCCACCCCAATCCATCCAAGGGAGGGGATGTAGTTGTAGAGGGCTTCACATAAGAGACGATCATCCTGTTCAACCGTCAAAGTGGTCTCCTCAAAGGCTCTGACGGAGTCATCAAACCTTGCCTGATCTAGGTTCTAGAGGAAGCATAGTTTTCTATAACTTTTTTTTTTTTTTTTTGATGGGGGAGGTGGTTGTAGGATGTGTTTGAAGATCTCCTACCTGCAACCTCTCTCCAGCCCTGTACTTCTGAAGGCCAGATTAATATTTGGGATTTCTTTCTCATTGGTCTATTTCCTAACCCATGAACTTGGCAACCAGAAGTAATAGAATATGGTGGGTATAATTAAATAGGATAAAGAATTCTAGCTGCTTTAACAGGTCCCACACTCACTGGCTTAACATAGGAAGAGTTTATTTCTCACCTATGCACTGTTCTGAATGAAGAGTCTTGGTTGCCAAACCATCAGTCAAGGCCCAGGCTCTGTCTGTATTGTGACTCCACCACTTTCTAGAATAGGAGTTGGTTAAATTGGGCCTGCTGGCTGTTTCTGTATCTGGAGTTTTATTGGAACACAATCTCACTCATCCATTTATGTATTCTCTATGCCAGCTTTGCATTACACAGTTGAGTATTTGCAACAAAGATCATAGCCCATAGGCCTAAAATATTTACTATCTGGCCCATTACAGAAAACATGTGCTGACCCTTACCCCAGTGTCTCAGAAGTCTCTCTGGGTCACCTGCTTCTACCAGACAATGTCTTCCAGTGGACAGAGAAAGAAAGTGCATGATCTTTTGGAGATTTTAATAGGCATGCCTAGCAGTGATGAACACAACTTCAATGTGTGTGGCTAGGACTCAGCCCCTAGCTACACATAACTACAAGAACAGCAGTCTAGGTCAGGTTTATTTGAGCAAAGACCTTAGGAGGATCAAGAGGAAATTGCTATTTATAAGAGTTTATGAAGGGAAGCATCATTCAGTTGACACCTGGTCCTAAGGGTTGTTTTGAATAGCTCAGGACCCAGAACTCAAGTAACTTTTCAGACACAGAGGCTGCAAACATCTGCTCAAGACTAAAGGAAACATTTGAGGTGGGCTCTCTCCTCCGTAGGGCGTCTGGGAATTTCTACCATCTTTGGGAGCAGACCTCTCTCCTGAGACAGCCCCGTACCTGGAGGGGCAGCTGTGGTTCTTGAAAAGTTCTTCTAAGTTTTGCCTTTCTGCCATCTGTCACACTTTTCTGTGATACTACAGAGTGGGTCGGCTCATTCTTCCCCAGTGTGCCAGGCAGAGCAGAAACCCTACAAGGAGGTTCCTTCTTCACTCACTTCTGGCCACCTGAGGGGAGATGCTTGTGCTCTTCTCTCCCACTGAAGGCTCAGCAACTCCCTCCATGGAGCCCAGACACTGGGGAAGAGGGACAGCTCTGCTTTCCAGGTGAGAGGGGGACCTGGCCAGGTGTGTGAGTGGTTGCTGAGTGCTCCTGGAAGGGCTGAAATGAATTCCAAGCCCCACCCAGTGGTCCAATAGAGGTCCTGCTGTCTCCTGTCAGAAACATCTCTACCAGCCAGCCAAGACTACACACTGGCCCAGGGGGTAGGAAGGATAGGGGAACTGTTACTTTATACTTTATACTGTATTGTACTGGTGGGGTTATTTTTTTTTTTTATTAGTGTGTTACATTTGTAATAACCTAATCTAATTTATTTTATTTTTTTAAGGGATTTTGTTTATATATTTGAGAGAGACAGAGAGCGAGCAAGCGCACATGAGATGGAGGGGCAGAAGGGGAGGGAGAGAGAATCTGAAGCAGACTCCATGTTGAGCACAGAGCCTGACCCAGGGTTTGATCTCGTGACCCTGAGATCACAAACTGGGCTGAAACCAGGAGTTAGAGGCCTAACTAACTGTGTCACCCAGGTACACTTAATTTAATTTTATTTTTTAATTTTTAAAAATTTTTTTGAACTTAAATTTAGTCTTTTTTTTTTTAATTTTCAGCATAACAGTATTCATTATTTTTTCACCACATCCAGTGCTCCATGCAATCCATGCCCTCTGTAATACCCACCACCTGGTATCCCACCCCCCACCCCTGCCACTTCAAATCCCTCAGATTGTTTTTCAGAGTCCATAGTCTCTCACGATTCACCTCCCCTTCCAAATTCCCCCAACTCCCTTCTCCTAACTCCCCATGTCCTTCATGCTATTTGTTATGCTCCACAAATAAGTGAAACCATATGATAATTGACTCTCTCTGCTTGACTTATTTCACTCAGCATAAACTCTTCCAGTCCCATCCATGTTGCTACAAAAGTTGGGGATTCATCCTTTCTGATGGAGGCATAATACTCCATAGTGTATATGGACCACATCTTCCTTATCCATTTGTCCGTTGAAGGGTATCTTGGTTCTTTCTACAGTTTGGCGACCAAGGCCATTGCTGCTATAAACATTGGAGTACAGATGGCCCTTCTGTATCTTTGGGATAAATACCCAGGAGTGCAATTGCAGGGTCATAGGGAAGTTCTATTTTTAATTTCTTGAGGAATCTCCACACTGTTCTCCAAAGAGGCTGCACCAATTTGCATTCCCACCAACAGTGTAAGAGGGTTCCCCTTTCTCCACATCCCCTCCAACACATGTTGCTTCCTGTCTTGTTAATTTTGGCCATTCTAACTGGTGTAAGGTGATATCTGAATGTGGTTTTAATTTGAATCTCCCTGAGGGCTAGTGATGATGAACATTTTTTCATGTGTCTGATAGCCATTTGTATGTCTTCATTGGAGAAGTGTCTGTTCATATCTTCTGCCCATTTTTTGATATGATTGTCTGTTTTGTGTGTGTTGAGTTTGAGGAGTTCATTATAGATTTTTATTTTTAAGATTTATTTATTTTAGACAGAGAGAGAAAGCACGAGTAGGGGGAGGGGCAGTGGGAGAGAGAAAGAAGCCTCGAGCAGACTTCCCACTGAGTGCAGAGCTGGACGCAGGGCTTGATCCCAGGACTCTGAGATGATGACCAGAGCTGAAATCAAGAGCCAGATGCTTAACCAACCGAGCTACCCAGGTGCCCTCCAATCTAATTTTAAAAGAAAGAACTGTTTAAAGCATTTTAGAAATGCTTTCATTCAAAATGGTATTTTATAAAAGGCTTGTGGGATCTAACAGAATTTTCTGGAAATTTACTGTTACACGTGCCAATGGAATATGACATTAGCTTCTCAGTCATTATCCTTTGATAAGTTTAGGGATAAACCTGCAAATAGTAGAAATAAATGTACTATTATCAAGGCAGGAAAAAGAAGGAAGGAAGGAAGAAAGGGAGGGAGAAAGACAAAGTGGTGTCTTTTCTGGAGGTCACCACCACCAGGGAGAAGCACAGGATTCCAACTCTGAGGCCTGGATTGAACCTCCTTCTACAAGGCTCCCTGTGTGACCTGGCACAAAGAAGTTCAATTCCTTGAGGTCTAGTGCCCTTGTTTGTAAATAGAGATTCTTATGCTACCTTACGCCATTGTGCAATTCAAAGAATATCAAGACTATGAACCACTTTTTATGGAAAAGTGTGATACAGATGTGAGGCATTTTCACTGCTATCCTCTTGGAGGGACTTGAAGGGCAGGCTTGGGCTGGGTCTCGGGCGGGTTGGGCCACATGGTGGCCAAGCCTGCTCTGGCCTTCTCTTGTTACTTCCTGGGAGTGCTGCTTCTTCAACCTTCTTGGGGCTGGAGATCAAATATTTCCTCAAGATCTGCACTATGGGAGGCCAGAACGTGACCTGGGGTGGCTCCACCAGGTGCCAGCCCTGTGCGAGGCCTGTCTGGCCATGACCGAACCCCCTCTCCTTCCGAGAAGGCTGACTTTCTGTGTCGGTGGTACTTAAAAACTTAACATAAGGAAGTTTTCAGCCACTTTCTTTCCTGATGCTTGTAGCTACCCAGGGAGGCAGGCATGGGAAGCAGCAATAACTCAGTTTTCAGATGAGAGATCTGGGGAATAAAGAGTAGAATGGAGGAGAAAGGAGGACTGCTGACAAGCTTTAGCACCTACTGAGTGCAAAGCAAAGGGCTGGGCACTTTAAGTGCAGGTATCTCACGGTGGGGAGTAAGTCATGGGCAGCTCTGGGACTGCTGTCCCGGTCTCCACATTCCCAGCGCTCTCAGCACAGAACGGCACAGGAGAGAGGGATTAGGGGCAAGGGATCCTGAGGGCCTGGGGGTAGAGAGGCAGCAGAGAAATAGAGAGGGCTGGTTGGGGGGGATGCAAAGGGGAGGTGGGCAGCTGGCAAGGGAGAGGATGTGGGTGGGGTTGGGGCCACAGCTCCCATTATGAGGCTGTCATCAAAGTGCCCAGATAAATAAAGGTTTGCAATTACAGGGAGACGTGGGTTTGGGAATCTCCCAGCAGCGGGCCCAGATGTTAATTAAGCCGAAGATAGGTTATTATCTCTCTCCATTGGATTGAACAGAGGGAAATGGATGCAGATGGCAGGTTGGGGACTTGCCCATGTGGCTGTGATGTGTTATTATTTCTGGTTTTTAAGAGGCACCCAACCCGGGGCTTTGGGGCACTGTGGAGGGGGAAGGTCACTTTTAAGTGCTAGTCACTGCGGACATTTCTCACTCCTCCCTTGCTGTTAAAGAAAGGCTGGCCAGGTACTCAGCATTTGCCCTGTGGCTTTCTGGAGCCACCTGACTTGTGTTCCCAGACTGGGGCTGCCACCAAGCCAAAGAGCAGAGCATGGGTGCAGAGTACAAGAACCCTGAAGGCTGGTCCATTGGAAACATCTCAGTGCAGATAGGCAGGGGAGGCATTAAAATATTTAACAACCAGTGTGGTGGGTTCACCCACCCATCTGAATGGCCATGGGCCATGGCACTGGCCCAGGACATGTCCTGAGGGCCCCTTTGGTGCCAGCCGTGAACTCTGATTGCTGGGTCTTGGCCAGGAGTGTGTTTCAGGGGGATTCCGGAGGAGGTGGCTGGATGGCCAAGGTAACACAAGAAGGAGGAGCACAGTAAGAAGCTTGGTTCAGTGGCTGTTTACCAACAGATACGGACACAATTCCACATTTCACTGACCTGCATGGCTGTATTAGCAGGATTTCAATCTTGAGAACGGCTTGTTTTTCAATCTGTAAATTGATTGACAAATATCAAAACTTTTATAATCATAATATTAACATTTTCTTATTAATAATGATATTTCATCTGATCACAGAAGCACCAGTGGGCTCTGCTGTCATGCCTTTTATCTAACGAGCTGCTTTCCTAATCCCAAGAGGAGGTTTCTGATCTGCTTCTCAGGGGACTGTGGGCCTTGGCTAACTCTTGCTTTGGGGGTGGTGGGAGACATAAGGCAGTCTTTCCTGCTCAGTGTCTTACACCCGCAGGGATTTTCGCACTGTTGCAAGATAAGATGGTCACCTGTAGCTAGGTCATCTGGCCGTCCATTCCCATCTACCTTTCTAGATTGAGTAAGCGTACATTGATGAAAAAGTAAGCTGCTTCGAATTCACCTTTTTATTCTGAACATCAGTTGGAATGACTGTAACAGAAACTGTACTCCCCGTGCCATGGGTATAGTGGCCGGAGGATTCCAGAGGGAGGGCCTGGGTGGCCAGGGGCCCAGGGAGGCGTGAGCCAATGGTGATTTACTCACAGATGTTTACTCCATAAAGCTTCCCTGCCTATCTACAGAGCAAAATGAAAGGGAGTGGCCTTCCTTGGTTGGCAGCTTGGGGCAGTGGTCAGCAGTAATTTTCAGGCCGAAGCTGTGGAGTGTCAGGCTGTCCCTGGCTTCAGCCACTCCAAGAGTACTAGTTCTCAAAGACATTATAGAGATTTCCTAATTAGACTTTTATTGTGCTTGGAGACCAGGAGATAAAGGGCATGCTGCTGGACAGAGTGTGACCATGATCGTGAAGATCAAAGTGAGTCCTGGCTTACTTCTGAACCTTGACCTTGCTTCCGAAGGGCTGAATAATGACACCACCTGCAATAAAACGACGATGATGGAAAGAGGACGTTCTGGAATACCAGAGTGACCTAGTTATGCTCTACCTGGGAAAGGCAAACAGGCATGAGTTACTTTAATTCTCTCCAGCAGCTCTGTTAAAAGGCTGACTGAACATTCGGGACAAGCCTTAGAATAAACAGGCATGCCTGGATGGCCAGTCCTCTGTTTAGATCTTGGGGAATAAAATTGCAGCAATGAAGCTATGGGCTTGGTCTGCAGTTCTGCCATAGCTCACCCAGTCGAAGTCTCATCTCTGCATTTGCCCAATGATGAGAAGAGTCCTCACTTGGGAAACTTTAATGTATTCTTGTATTTCTTCTAAATTAACATTTCTGAGATGCCTATGATCATGTTAAAGTTTAGTTAAATCACCTAGGAATGTTTATAAAGGACTTTCAGCACAATAATTAACTTTCACAAGTAATAACTAATAGATATAACTATGGGTATTTTATTTATTTTTATTTTGTTTTATTATTTATTTATTTGAGAGGAAGGGAGAGAGTGGGGGATGGGTAGAAGGAGAGGGAGAGAGAGAATCTTAGGCAAGCTCCCCTCCTAGCATGAAGCCTGACATGGGGCTCAATCTCACAACACTGAGATCATGGCCTGAACTGAAATCAAGAGTCCAGATGTGTGGGGCACCTGGGTGGCTCAGTCATTAAGCATCTGCCTTCAGCTCAGGTCAGGATCCCGGGGTCCTGGGATCGAGCCCCACATCGGGCTCCCTGCCCTGCGGGAAGCCTGCTTCTCCCTCTCCCACTCCCCCTGCTTGTGTTCCCTCTCTCACTATGTCTCTCTCTGTCAAATAAATAAATAAATAAAATCTTAAAAAGAAGAAAAAAAAAGAGTCCGGATGCTTAACGTACTAAGCCACCCAGGCATCCCTACAATGGTATTATTTATTTATTTATTTATTTAATTTTTAAAAATATTTTATTTATTTATTTGACAGACAGAGATCACAACTAGTCAGAGAGGCAGGCAGAGAGAGAGGAGGAAGCAGGCTCCCTGCTGAACAGAGAGCCTGATGCCAGGCTCCATCCCAGCACGCTGGGATCATGACCTGAGCCGAAGGCAGAGACTTAACCCGCTGAGCCACCCAGGCATCCCCCTACAATGGTATTTTTATAACCATTATCTCATTTGATCTTCAATAGACTTCTGAGATGGGTAGATACTATTAGTCCCATTTTACAGATGAGAAAAGGCACAGAGAGGAGGAACTGACTTAGAACCACGGTGTCAGAGGTTTTAGTGATCAGCTGGTCACTAACTTCCTTTTTCAGATGGAAAACCAGCTGGAGTGAAGAAACTGGTCTCTCACTAAGTGGAGCAGAGCTGACATGCCAAGGGTGGTTCTTTTGTAATTATTTTAAGGAAACTACCTAAACTCTGAGATATTGTCTAGGTGATCCATAACCTAGGTTTGAATATTTTGGGGGGAAAGGGGAGAGGCTGCCCTTCACCCTTGGGCTCAGGCCTGGACCAGAGCCTCTAACATGTGGTCCAGTAGCTATTTTGAACCCATAATTATTCAATTTAAAGCAACAGAAAGAACACAGAGCATAAGAGATGGGGTTTTAACTAGGAAGAGTGGGGTCCCTGTCCAGCCAGGGAGAGGGATAGGGAGAATCGATAGGGCTGGGGTCTTGGGAGCTTCAGCCGCTATAGAGTCCTCAGTCCCTTCCTTCTACAACCCCTGGCCTCAGCAACCTACATCTCATCTCTGTTTGTTGGGGTCCATTCTAGGCTTTAGTGGGAGTGTTCCTTGGCTCTGCCCTTTCCCACTGCCTCACCCCATTAACTTCCTGGTGCCACTCTCCTCCAGACCCAGAGAGGCTTTTCCATCAGGCCACGACACAGTGCCAGGCACTGAAGAATAGGAGACTTGCTCTAGGGTTCAGCCCTCCAGGAGCTTGTGGCTTTAAGAGGGGAGAGAAAGGCAGTGGGCCACAGAATGGGCTGTGATTTCCCATGGTAGTTTCCTCACTGAGTTCTCAACAAAACACCATGGGAATGTGTAGACACAGGGGCTGGAGGAAGAGAGTGAAGCTGATGAGGCCAGGGTGGGGAGTGGGATTTGTGACTGGAGAGAAGCCAGAAGGCTGTAGGAATATCGGGGGCATGAAGAGCGCCATGGTTCCTCAGAGAAGTGCTTTGGGTGTCTGCGCATGTGTGTGTTCGCGTGTGCGCGCGGGTGTGTGTGTTTGTGTGTGTGTATGAGAAGATGGAGAGGTGGACAGAGGTCAGGTCGTAGAGGGCTTGCATATTCAACAACCTTGACCTTCCCCTTGAAACTCATGGTTTTGAAGGACTTCGAGGATGGGCAACATGGGGCCATGAGGTGACGGTAGAGGAAGGCTCCCTCAGTGGTGTCAGGGGAGAGAGAGGGGAGTGAGGAGGGTGTGCGGGCAGAGAGAACAGGGAGGAGGCTGTCCCAGTAGTCCAGGCAGGAGATGAAGAAGGTCTGGGCTGAGAGGGAAATTCTGGGATGGGGGAGGGAGACAGGCCCCAGGGACATTCCAAAATGATGAAGAGGACAGTCAGGGAAGGTGAGGTGTCCAAAATGCAGGGGTGCCCTGGGGCCAGCCCGTACTGGCAGAGTAACCTGACCGTGCATGTCCCCTCCCAAGTCTGCGCTGAGGGGTGCCCTGTTGGGAGCTTCAAACCGGCTTTGGGAGGAGGGCCAATACCACAGAAATCAAGAAAGATGGCAAATCCGAACGTTTTCTCCCCAGAGAGCTGGTTGTTCCACATTTACCAGCCCACCATTGCCGAGAAGCCTGCTGCTTCTCCTGCTGTGGGTGGTCCCGAGTCACAGGGTCTAAAGCATCTGAGATGGGCCTTCGGCAGGGGAGAGGTTTGGGGAGATGGTGGGCTGGGAAGGCATTTTCGGCGAACCACAGTGTGAGCAAAGGCTCACCTGTTTCTGGAGAGCCTCAGCACAGAGCAGGGGAGTAAAGAGAGGCTCAGGGACCATGTGCGGGTGATTGCTAGCAGAGTCTTGAATTAGATTTCTATGAGTTGATAGATCAGATACACACATGAAATGTCCCTTAAATACAGTGTATGAGGACATTGGTCATGAACTGGCCTCTTTGTGCCAGAAGTTCATCTTGATAGCATTCCCTGAATCCCTGTAATGGTTGGTTAGTTACCTTAAGAATGACTCAGAAGTTCTCCTAGACTATTATTTAGCAGGGGAGGAAACTGAGTCCAAGTGTGTGTTTCAAAGACTTTCTCAAGATCACAGCTGGCTAGTGACCCTCATCAAAGTAGAGCTTTGGAGTTGAAACCTGGATTGTTATGGTGAGCTATAGAACAAATTTCCCCCAAACTTAAAAAAAAAAAATAAATAAAACCACAGTTAAAAATGGCTTACAACAACAAAAAAACATTTATTATCTCATATTAATCTTCTTTTTAAAAAAAGATTTTATTTATGTATTTGAGAGGGACAGAGCAAGAGAGAGTACCAACAAGGTAAGGGGCAGAGGGAGAAGCAGGCTGCCTGTTGACCTAGGAGACTGAGGTGGCTCCCAGGACCCTGGGATCATGATCTGAGCCCAAGGCAGATGTTCCACCAACTGAGCCACCTAGGCACTCCTATCTCATGGGAGTTCAGGAGTCATTTAGCCAGGTGGATTTGACCTGAGGTCTGTACTAGTCAGGGTTTCCCAGAGAAACAGAACCAATAGTAAATATATGCTGTATGAATATAGCACAGAATGAATATCACCACCTATGAATATAGTATATAAATAAACAGTTTATTATGAGGAATCAGTTCACACAAATATGGAGGCTAAGAAGTCCCACAGTCTGTTGTCTATAGGCTAGAGACCCAGGAAGTCTGGTGGTGTAGTTCAGTCTGAGTCTGAAGGCTTGAGCATCGGGGAGCCGATGGTGTAAATCCCAGTGTGAGGACAGGAGAAGATGAGATGTTCTGGCTCAAGCAGTGAGGCAGGAGAAAAAGAGGTGAGCGCCTCCTCTCTCCATCTTTTGTTCTATTCTGGCCCTCAGTGGGTTGGATAATGCCACCCGCACAGGGGAGAGCAGTCTATTCTACTAAGCCCACCAATCCAAACGCTAATTTCATCAGAAACACCATCATAGACACCCCTAGAAGTAATGTTTAATCGGGTACCCCATGGCTAGTCAAACTGATGTGTACGATAGTCATCACAGGGTCTCATGAAACTGCGGTGAAGATGTCAGCTGGGGCCGTGCTCAGCTGGCCAGGGCTAAAGGCTCCCCTTCCATAGGGCTCACTCACATGGTGGGCACATTCGTTCTGCTGTGGGCAGGAAGCGCCACTTCCTCGCTGGGGACCCCTCTCCGGGGCTGCCGGAGCATCCCCATGATGCAGCCGCTGCTTCCTCCTGAGTGAGTGGTTCAGAGAGATCAGAGCAGAAACTCCAACGTCTTTCATGACTTGTGTT
This sequence comes from Mustela nivalis, assembly GCF_964662115.1. Lineage (NCBI taxonomy): Eukaryota > Metazoa > Chordata > Mammalia > Carnivora > Mustelidae > Mustela > Mustela nivalis. Next base: position 113,394,157 of record NC_139020.1, read on the forward strand.
CGGAAGTCAGCCCCATTTCCACAACATCCTAGTGGTCACACGGGAGTCTCGTTCAGTGCGGGGGAGGCTGATGCGAGAGGCAGGGATTGTCAGGAACCATCTTGGATGTTGGCTACCATAGAACCCAACATGGGAAATGAGTTAAGCCCATGAGACTCTTCACTTAGAGGGCTTGGTTTGGCCACTTGGTTGGTAGGCATGTGGGTAGAGGCTCAGCTTCCTCATCTATAGGTGGAACTCTAGTTTCTGCCTGGTTTGCCATAATGGCTTGTGATGAGGACCAAACTGCAAAGAACAATACAGGTGTTGGTGATGGTGATTGTTGCTCTGCCACCTGTGTTAAAACAAAAGCAAGCAAGATAGAGAACCCTAAAGTCCTGTTTACTGATGGCTGTTCAGCCAAACCCAGGTACCTGGGCCTCCGGCCCTGGGGTGGGAAGTGCCGGAGGAGGCAGCTGCAGTGTGGTGGGTGCGAGTTTGCACTCTAGAGTGAGGTTTTCTGGGCTCAACGCTCAGCTCCTTTTGCTCACCAACGGGCCAGGAACTGAATCCCTGGGTGCCTTGTTTCCTCCCCTATTTCCTTAGGAAAGACCGAAAGTGCCCATTTTGCATGTGTTTTGTAAGAATTAAATTAGCTAGTTCAGGTGAAGCATTTAGAACAGCACCTTCTGACATTAGGTCCTGCTTGATACAGGAATTTATCATGCATTATACGATAAAATCAATCAATGCCTTATAATATCATATCAACCCATTGATTATATATTTGCCTTTGTTTCCAGACTAGAGGTGGCCAACCTATATTCTGCCCTCTGATCCTGATCACTCCAGTGGCTTTCTCTGTCCTTTAGTTGTGCTGGTAATCCAGCTGGATGATCTGGGATAAGATTCTAATCTCTTCTTAAAGAGAAGGCCTTCATTATACTTATTAATATGGGCCCCACCTCTAAGCTTCCCCAGATGTGGGGTGTTGTTAAAGCTGCTCTCAGGTGTGTTGCTCACCTCAGTGGGGTCCTTTATTACACAAGCACACGGGGTAGGACAGGAGCTGCGTGCTATTAAGTCACTTTTGCAAACCACAGTGACCAATCATATAATGGCATAAAGATACGCTTTACCTCGAAGAAGGGTGTGTGCTAGACATCACATGGAAAGGGTTGCGAACAACCAGGGAGAGAGTGCCTTGGGAAAGGAATGTTCCAGAGAGGGAGGGTCTGGCATTGCAGAGATGTACCCCATGTTAATAAGGTTGAGTGTACAAAACTCGGAGCTTACAAACTGGTAACCAGGATGGTGTGTAACTTCTTTTATAAAATGACTCTTTGCAAATAATTTACAGTTTCTGTAAATACCCAGCTGTCTAGTTTTTTTAAAAGTTTTTTTTTCTTTCTTTCTTTTTTTTAAGGATTTGAGTCACATCTTTCTGGAGAATATCCATCATCTAGAAGCACTTTCCCAAAACGTGTTCTTGAAACACTAAATCATGGGGTGTTATTGGATGTTATGTTAAAAAAGTTCTCAGTGGTCAAATGAGCTCAGGAAACACTGGATTAAACACAGTTAAATAGGTTTCCTTCTCGCAGGACTTCTCAGAGCCTCTAATATACTAACATGTCTTCTAAATTTCTGTGAGAGTGCTGAAATCTGTAGTTTTTCCCACACTTAATTATTTATCAGCCCTCTTTATGGAGGGAAATACATTTCAGAAGAATGCAGCAGAATAGAGAAAAAGGAAAACATAGACCAAGTAATTGGAAACCTACTGTTTTATCTGCCTGGCACACTCACTTATTTTGGGTAACACTGAACCCCTCTTCTAAAGACTGCTCCCAGCACCATTTGTCTGATCCCCAAAGGAGCTGGTGTTTCTTGTGTGTCTTACCCTTTGGCCATAAATGACACAGCTTGTAGCTGTAGGAGTGAGCTCTAGACCCAGGCTAGGCCACTAAGCCTCTTCCCTGGAATTTTTAGATTTGAGACCAAATAATTCTTTCTCTGGTGGTTGAAGTTTTAAGACATAAAATGTAAAGAGCTCTTAGTTGGTATGCGTGCTACCATCTGGAGAAAGTCATTCTACAGTGAGGTTTAATAGTACCAATCAATAGGCAGAGAGAAAACCATGTGGAGAATTTGTTCTGGACTTCTGATTCCATTCCATTTCTCTGCATTTGGGTGATCTATGTCAGTCCTACCCTCAAAGTGTAATCAGAGTGTGGTTTGTGGGCCAGTGTTGTTTCCCGAACTATGTTTCCCAAACTAACGTGACGTAAATTCAGACATTCAGAAACTGAGCATTTAGGAACTTCTGTAGTAATTGACACTACTGAGACACCAAATGGTATTTCATTTTTGTAGTAATTTACATTTATTTAATTTACCCAGGTATTGATCTACAATGGATTTTGACAACAACAACAATAATAAACCTGGTCCTTCAGCACAGATGATTTGAGAAATAGCTGTTTTATCAGATATTCCAGCAGGGCTATTGAATACGGTTGTGTAGGCAGTGAACTGTACAACCCTAGGAAGTGCCATTCACACAGATGACGTGAATGATTCCCCATGGCCTGAGTTGTGCAGTGCACAACATACCCAAAAGCCCTTTGACCCTAGTATCCTTCCAGCAAAGTCCTTTCTGTTTTGTTTAAAGTAGCCAGAGTCTTTTTATTGTTGTTGTTGCTTTCAACCTAAGGAAATTTAAATAGCATTATCTTCTGTCCCCAGGGGCCTCTTTCAATTGTCTACTATATATAAGGTACCTGGTTCTGGAGTCTGACTTTCCCATAGTATGATTCATCCATTTTGCTGTCTTGTTAGTTCTCATGGAAGGAAGCAGCTTGATACACACTGCTGGGGACAATGCCAAATGTTCTTCTCCACCAAACTGGGAGCATTTAAAGGTTCCCTTTCCTTCCATGTGTGAGCCCTGGTGTAAGAAGAGCTTCCAGTTAGCAGACTGGGTGAAGGTAGGCCAGCTCGGTGTTCTGAACGCTTTGACAGCGGGCCTGTAATATGGTGTCTCTAGAATAGTTTAGTAATGTTTATCAGAACCTTAAAAAAATGCTCTTTGCCCTTCTAAGAATTACATCTAAGATTTTCTCTTAAGGGTCCAAAAGGCCATCAACTATTTATCCCCAAAGATGGCCACTGCATTTATAATTTTGAAAATAGAAATTAAGAATAACTTGAATATCCACTATATAAGAATTCTTAGGTAGATAATAAAACATGAAGTAAAAGATAAAATAATCTGAATAAATTCAAATTATGTTTATAGTCTGTTAGTAACATGGAAATTAATAATATGGAAGGTAATAATTTGGAAGTTATACACTATTAGGCTAAAAATCCAAGTACAGTAGAATATACATGCAAGGGAAAAATACTAAAAAATGATGAGAGAACTAGGCTAAAATGTTAATCAGGAATGTCTCTGAAGAGTGAAATTTTACATGATTAACACAAAAATATTTTTCTAAAATTTCTAAGGTCTTTGTTAAGAGTACATATTACTTTGATGATCAGGGAAAATGAAGTTAAATATTTAAAAGGAAAAAAAACAAACAAACAAAGGCAGGGCAGCTATCTGTTTCAGGTTGAACCCCAAGCCCAGCTGGTGGGAATGCTACAGACTTCCATCTCTGAGGAGCAGCTTACCTTCCTCAGCTCCCAGAGATCATCTGAGCTGGAGGATCCCACAACTGGCACACAGAGCCTAGCTCAGAGTGGACCCTCAAATGTAGTGCATGCTTATGTCTAGCAATTTCTGTTGGAATGGGTTGCATTTCCGGATCTTTGGTTCCAGGAGTTCTGGAAGGCCCCTCCATTCCTGATCTTCTCCTGTCTGGGGAGGTACTCATGACAGCAAGGAATAGGGCAAAGAGGCTGAAAAGAAGTAAAGTATACACAATCCCTCGACCCAGCAATGCTGCTCCCAGGTGCACAGTCCAGGCAAACCCATACATAAGCATGAATACTCATTCTGCTCTTGTTTGCAACAGTGAAAAAACTGGAACACTGGGAAAAAAGTGGAAAACCTTCCTGTCTATCAAAGGATACATGAATTATAATATTTTCCTACAGTGAGACACTACACAGCATCCAAATAAATGAATTAACATGAACATAGATGAATCCCAAATCAGTGGTGTTAGCAAAAAACAAAGCAATCCCAAATCAGTGGTGTTAGCAAAAAAAACAAGCAAGATTTCATCTGTATTAATATGTATTTAAAATCATATTCCATATATTATTTATCTATTTAGTTCTAATTTTATATAAAATTGTTATTATAATCTATTAACATTAAATCAGCTTTATTAAGTTTACAGTATGATTCCAGTACAATTAAGTTAAAAATATGTGAAAATACCACTGATTATTTGTGGATGTCTCCATGTGGTAAAGGTAAAAAGTCATGCTTGTGAATAATAAACATCAAATTCTGAAGAGTGTTTTCCCTTGGGATCAGTGGAAGGGAAAAGAAATCAGGGAGTGCTACATGGAGACTTCAAAGCTATTTGTAGGTTTTGCTCTAAAAAATATATATATACCTGAGGGGCGCTTGGATGGCTCAGTTGGTTAAGCTCTGTCTTCTGCTTGGGTCATGATCCCCGGGTCCTGATCAGGTTCCCTGCTCCTGGGGAACCTGCTTCTCCTTCTTCTTCTGCCTGCCGCTCCCTCTCCTTGTGCTCTCTCTCTGTCAAATAAATAAAACCTTTAAAAAAAAAATACATCTGAAGCAAATATGGGAAAGAATGTTAGAATTTGACAAAGCCTGGTGGTGGGCACAAATTATATTTTTCTCTATACTCTTCTGCCTTTTGGGAATATATCATTAAAAAAAAAAAAATTACCAAGTAGAAAGTAGGGCACCAAGGCAGGATGCTCTGAGAGCGAGACAGGTGAGGTAAGCATGGAGAGGCGGGCTGGGGAGCCCTGGGAGGCGATGTGGTCACACCGGCTGCACTGGAAGGCCCCGGATGCTGTCCTGTGGGGTGCACACTCCCTGCCCCGCCCACCCACGCGGGCGTGCTTCTCTGTGCTTCTTTCCACTTTTTGTTTCCAAGTCCTATCGCCGTGCTGCCTGCTGGGAACTGCAGCTCTTAGGAACGAGATTCAGCTCCTGACTACCTTTGCTTGGTACTTTCCTCCTTCCCCCTTTCCCCCCATACATCTCCTTGGGTGGCTCTAGCCTATGTAGCCCTGGGTCTTGTGCAAGAACAGTGCAAGTTCATGTCCACCTCCTGCCAAGGGGTGGAGGAATCTCGGAGGCCTGGACATCCTGATTATTTTATCTTTCTTAGGCTTTCCCAGGTGTTTCTGTCTCCAGTGTCCTGCTTTCACATACTTACTCATCTGCCTGTCTCATCTTCCTTATACCTCACAGACCTGAGTCCCGTCCAGCTCAGTGCCAACATTCCAAGAAAATCCAGACTGGGCCTTCTCACCAGGGCTCCTGTCAGGTCTTGGGATCAGGGGAACTGCTCTGGGATCCCAGTTCAGCTGGCCAGGAGCCAGATGCCTTTAGGCAAACTGTGTCACCTCTCTGAACCTCCCTTTCTTCCCCTGGTAAGTGGGGCAGGGATGCCTGCCTCCCAGGGTGGGTATGATGTCACGATTGCATAATGTCTCGCTTGTCAAGGTTCCAAGCACAGTGTCTGCACAAGACACAACAGACTAGCTTTCCTAGGGTCAAAGTCAGCAATTAACGTTGGCGAGCCTTTCAGATTTAGATCATTTCTTTCTTCCCACTACGCTACTTCCTCTGTTCCTCTCTTATTCCAAAGTCCATTCCCCCAGGTTATCTCTGGATGCTCAGGCTCAGACAGAACAGCCTAAGCCCCAGCCTCTAGCTCTGGACAAGACTTTCCAACAGTGGCTCTCAATCTGGAAGAAACTTAGAACCCTCTAGGGAGTGAAACAAAACAAAACAAAACACCAAAACAACCCCACAAAAAACCCCAGCCCCAAACAAGCCCCCTTGCCCCAAGCTGCAGCCCACCCTCACTGAATGCGATTCAGGTGGTGTGGGGCTGGAGGATACACACTGTATAGGCTTCATCTCACCATGCCCACTCTAGGCAGTTAGTTGACCCTAAAGTCTGATCCCTATCAGCAACTCAACCTTCTCTTGGGCTCCTTCCCTCCTTGGGATGCTTCCCTGTCATCATAACAATAGGAAGAAATGACCATCCCTTCATTTTTTCCATTTCCCAAATGCTTTCCTGGAAAATATCTAATAATTTACAGGTCCTTCACATAGTCCTTCCTTAGCTTCTACACTGGATGGCTGGTGTGGTAGGTGGACCAGAAATCATGCCCAAGCTGCCCTGAAGAGCAAATTGAGGTTTCCTCCGAGACCCGATGTGTACTTCTGTTCTGCCTGTCCTGGGAGCCGGTTACAGGTCTGCCTATAGGGCTCACTTTTCCTTTGCTGCAGACCTGAAATCAACAGCTCACATCAGTGCCAGCCAAGGAAAGCTGGCAGCGGTGAATCTGTATTCAGGGAATGTTTCTACTGAATTTTGGTTCATGGACTCCTGAGATGCTGACGGCATTTGCTAAGGTGCTTATGATGTGTTGGGTGCTCTGCTCCATTCACTATCACATTATTTCCATACAACTCCACAAAGCAAGTGCTGTCATTCTCTTACAGATGAGCAAACAGGCTTAGAAAAGTTAAGTATCTCCCTCCCTCCCCAAAATGAACCTAAAATTTGAACCCAGGATGTCCAACTCCAGAGCCTGCATCCTGATTTTCACCCTTGCCTGCTGTTCATTTTCCATCCCTGATCTGCTTCTGCCTGCTGCCTTTCTGAGCATAGAGCCAGGGCGGCCTGGGAGTGAGAATAAGCTACCATCTCCAGGCTGCTCTTCCAGCTCCCCTGATGTTCTATAACCAATGATCATGGGCCTTGTTTCACAGAAGGAAGCACATATGGGCTGTGACATCTCTAAGGTGACAGCTCAAATGACAGGAAGAAATGGGAGTGGGAATAGTGAATTCCCAAAACCAGACCTCTAGGTCAGCCCAGGAACCTCAGGGACTTTTGGGGTTTTATAAATGCCTCTTTTCATTTCTCCAAGCCTAACACCATTTAATTTTGCAAATACACCTGGGGCATGTGGTCGAAGAGCAATATAAACAGATCTGGAGAAAACCTGCCTCCGATTTTGTAAAGGAGAGTTGTTAGTGAAGTAGACGCAACTCGTGTTAGATGATTATTTCACAGGGATTCCTACAAAGCCTGACCATCATCATCATTGGCCTGGGCTCTGCTTGGAGCTTCCTGGGGCCATCTAAATGAAGAGTTACAATGTCAAATTTGAACAATAAAAGGTGTTTACAGTTCAGTTCCTTTGTGAGGGTGTGTGTGCGTGTGTGTGTGCGCGCGTGTGTATGTTATAGCCTGTCAAGTTTCATTAGGGGAAAAAATGAGTTGATTACACTTTAAATATGACATGTTTGCTGGTTCTGAACAGGCACGGAACTAGCAAAATGACTAAAAACATGGCATAAAACCGGAACAATACAAGCATAACACTTGCCCTTTTCATTTCTCTATCTTAAAAACATTTAAAAGGCCAATCTAATTAGCTAAATTGTTTTCTTTTGCTATGGGCAGATGGTTTCCTTTCTCATATCCTAGAGAAGGATTAATTACCTAATGAGATTTACAGGTAGACTGGGATAAAATGTTTCTACTTCTGCATCCTAGGAATGAAAGAATACCCACAGGTAGTTTATGAGGCGTACTGGCTTCAATTGTGTGTCCCCCAAATTCATGTCCTTCTGGAATTTGGGAATGTGACCTTATTTGAAAATCAAGTCTTGGCCGATATAGTTAGTTAAGGTGAGGTCGCACTGGATGAGGGCGGGATTTGGATCCAATGGCTGCTGACCTTATAAGAAGGCCACATGAAGGACACACAGAGAGGAGGAGATGGCACATGATGGGGGGGGGCGCAGGGGGGTGCAGCTGGGAGCCAGGGAGCAGGGACGCAGCAACCTGGGAAGCTGGGGGAGTCAAGAGTCCTCTGCTAGAGACTTTGGGCAGCGTGGTCTTGTGGACACCTTGCTCTCAGACTTCTAGCCCAGGAGAGAATCACCGTGAGAGCATACATTTGTTGACTGAGGCCACACTGTCTATGGTACTTTCTTACAGCAGCCCTGCAAAAGTAATAAGGGAATTCGGGGTGGAATTTGGACCGACACTCATTCTACCTTTTTGGGAGACCCTTGGGTTGAGGACTAGATGTGGGTGGAGCATGCATGTCACCCAGTGGCAAGAAAAGGGAACCCAGACACAACTCGACAGCTCCAGGAAGTCAGGAATGGAATTGGCAACATCCACGAAGGCTTTTCTCCTGTTATCTGATTACCATGTTAACTGATAACTCTAGACCAAAACCAACCAACCAACCAAACAAACAAACCACTTTTATATGGGAAAAATGAGACTCTTCCTAGAGCATGGAGCTGACCAAATCCAAGAGCATCGGGAGGTTGGCTTTGGGCACTGACAGGGATCTATTGAGCGGCAAGGAAGGACACCTGACCGCTTTTTACCTGGGTGCATGATAAGCACTTAGGAGCTCTAAAATCCTGATGCCTGGGTCCCACCCCGGAGATTCTAATTTAAGCAGTCTGGGGTACTGTCAGGTATCAGGATTTTGGAAAGTTTCCCTGGGTGATTCTTATGTGCAATTAGGGTTGAGAAGCACTAGTAGAAGTCCCTGTAGATTCCAGATGATTGGTGTACTGTATGATTACTATAAATTAAGAAAAATTAGTAAAAATATTAAAATATATATTAAGGAGAGAAAAGAAGTTAAACAAAAAGGGGACGTCCAGGGGTGCCTGGGTGGCTCAGTCAGGTAAGCATCTGCCTTCAGCTCAGGTCATGATCTCAAGGTCCTGGGATCAAGCCCTGCATCGGGCTTCCTGCTCAGCAGAGAGTCTGCTTCTCCCTTTCCCTCTTCTCCTCCCCCCACAGCTTGTGCGCTCTGTCTCTTAAATAAATAAATAAATAAATCTTTAGGGGAAAAAGGTGATATCTATGATGTACTCAAATTCTCTAGTAAGGTCTGCAAATATTCAGACAATGCGAGAGCTGTCTTGGAAAGAATGGTTCCACAAATGCAGCTCTGAGGTCAGCAGAATGAGTTTGAATCATTTTGTTTGTTGGAGCCCTCAGCATCGTGCCTGGCACAAAGAAGGCTTCAAGAAACACTGACTAATGGTGTCTCTTCAGGAAAAAGAGAAAGCCATGGTTTAGATTTCCCTTGGCAACTCCTTTTCTTCTCCAAAGAAATCTGGATCATCTCACTTATCCCCCAAAGCCTTCTTAATTCATAAGAAGGACAACCCAATCCTTTAAATTAAAAAAGTTAATTACCATTTATTCACATTCCCATATTCATTTTAGATGGGTTAACTGGTGATTCAGGAGAGTTGGGTGCTCTTACGTGATATGTGATCACTTCATAAACACTGACTCATCTGTACGTGTCGTATACGAGGCCCATTTTTAAGGGACTTTAAAGTTTCAGACTTTAATTAATTCTAGGAGGCTGTTGTTGGATGACTTTGAATGACATACTGTTGATCATCTTTGTGATTTACTTGCTGCCAACTTCTCAATCAGAAGCACAACCTCCAATTATTCTATTGTTATTATAAGAAAATATAACTCACTTATAATATGATTTTCAGAAATATACCTTGGGAGAGGGCAGGACTTGCCCATTCTCACATGAACCAATAGAGGATATGTGTATGGTTTGAGCGAGGGATGAGTGTGGGGTAGAAATCCTAGGATAGGAAACCCCATCCTAGAGGGGGGTGGGTTTTGAGCCTAATTTTCATGGCCTAGTGTTACTGTTATCATTTCTTCTGTTTTGAATATGTATATGTGACTATATAGTTACTTGTCAAGGACCAGGAAGGAAGGAAGATAATTAGGTTTAAACTTGTTTGCCACAAAGGAAGATAATTAGGTTTAAACTTGTTTGCCAAAGCTGATAGATCAATTGGTGATGACTTCTTAGGCTCCTGGGTTGAAAGGGGTTCTGAAATCAAATCTACGTTGAGAGCGAAAGAGTAGCAAGATTGGTTAGTAATGTCTTAGAGCGCATGTGGGGAGGGAATGGAAGCATGAATGCTAAGCATTTGCGAAGATCATCTTAGACCCTTTAATTATTTTTTCAAAAAAATGTTTTAATTTGAGTATAGTTGACACACAATGTTACCTTAGCTTCAGATGTAACATAGCAAGTCAATGTCTCTATACATTATACTATGCTCACCACAGGTGTAGTCATCATCTGTCACCACACAGTGCTGTACAATATCATTGACTCTGTTCCCTATGCTGTGCCTTTCATTGCTGTGGTTTATTCATTCCATAACTGGAAGCCTGGACCTCCCCCTCTCCCCTTTACCCATTTTGCTCTTCCCCACTCTCCTCCCCTTTGATGGCCATCAGTTTGTTCTCTGTATATGGGTCTATTTTTGGTTTTTGTTTGCTTTCTTATTTGTTTGGTTTCTCAGATTACACATGTGAGCATATGAGTGAAACCATATGGTTTTTGTTACACCATTTTTTGACAGACAAGTACTCTAGGTTAGGCAGTGGGCTTATGCTAATCATAAGAAGGGCTGCTCCTTTTCTAAACAGCTATATGCCCATGTTGGAAATTAAGTGTGTGGTACAGAGCCTGGCAACCTTTGGCTAGGAGTCCTAGTTGAGAGGTTCCCTAACCAAGCGAATCAGTTGGCTTGACTAAGGTCTGTACAATCCTTTCCAACTATGGCTGAATGATAGCTCTCCACTTATTCTTTTTTTTTTTTTTTTCATTCATAGTGAAGAACTTTGTTGTTTGTGAGGTCTTATAGTGCAAGAGGCCACACTCTCTTTCAAAGAGTAATGGTCAGGGTCCAACCTTCATGGTCAGGCTTGTGTCCCACACTCCTCTAGACTGTTGTACATGACATTATTGTTCTACATCTTACTTCCCACCATTCAGCAGTGTTTTGCTGACAGATTGGATGCATTGTATTGGAGAAGAGTCAGGATGACCATTCTGACCAGGGAACTGGGGATGATGGAGTTGCCATTTTGAGGTGAGGTTGACTGTATGAGGAGCAGATCTGAGGGACTGATCATGAGCTCAGTTTCAGATCCCTACTAACGATCCACATGGGAGATGTCAGCAGCAATGGGATTGATGTGTCTGAAAGTCAGAGGAAAAATACAGACCGCGGATATAAATCTGGGAGTCATCAGCTTACGGACAGAATTTAAGTGTGGAAATGAATGAGATCACCAGGATAATAAGTGGAGATAGAGAAGGGATTCAAAGGCCAAGCTTTGGGGCAACTTCAAGACAAAGAAGCCCAGAAAAGGGGAGGATCCAGTAAGGACTGAGAAAGAGCAGGGTGTAAGGTGAAAGGAAAGCCAGCAGAGTGCCCTGGTAGCCAAGTAAAGAGCGTGCTTTGAGGAGAAGTCATTGACTAACTCATTGCTGCTTTAAGGTCAATCAAAGTAGAGACTGGAGAACAGGCTACTGGGTGGGGCCATGTGGAGATCATTGTTTTGGTGGAGTTCTGGGGGTGAAGGTACAGCTGCAGTGTGTTTACTAGAGAATGGGAGGATGGGAAGTGGAAGGTCAAGCATAAACAATGTTTTTAGGAGTTTTGTCACACAGAGCAAGAAGGGATATAATAGCTGGAGAAAAAAAATGAGGCTGAGGGCACCTTTTATTTTTAGGATGGAAGAAGTAATCGCAGGTTTGTGTGCTATTGTCAAAGGTGCTATTGTCTCTTTCCATAAAGAGAAAATGTTGATGATACAGGCAAGAGAAGTAGCATTTCTAGAGTCATGTTCTCGGGTAGGTGGGAGGGAATGGGGCTTTAGAGTAGGTATGGAGGAGATGGTTTGCGTCTGGAGAGGACACTTCATCTGTAAGACGGGAAGATACAAGTACGATGATGTGATAGGAAGTGCTTTTGGAAAATCTCAGCTGCTTAAAGACCTTTCAGCGACTCTTTATTGTGCCCTACATTATAGAGTCCATTAAGCTCAGCCTAGGATACAAGGACTTAAAAGATAAACACTTGGCCCTTAAAAGATAAACACTTGGCCCCGGGTTATATATCCTTCCTCATCCATGCTGATCCTTCTCAATCCTCTTCCCCAGTCTGTGTTTACACACATGGTTCTCTCTGCCTGGAGTGCTCTTCAAGACCCAGTTCAAACGTTACTCCTCTGTCTCTCTGGGTTCCCACATTCCTCAGCTCAAACCCACATCACAGCCTTTCATCACATTGTAATTTTTTGTTTACCCATCTGTCTTCCCTCAAAGCTGTGAGCTCTTTGATGGTAGATGCTTTGTCTTCTTATTCGGCTTCCCCAGGACAGTGTCTCACACAGAGGAGGAAATAAAAGTTGGGGACTCTGGAGACCAAAGATGTTTCTGTGCATACTTTTATGTACACATTTTGTTGAACTATATAACATATATACGCACACACAAATTGTACGTGTATCAGCTCTATGTGTTTTCAAAGCGAACACACCTGTGTCTATAAACAGTGCCTTACCCACACCCCTGACACTCTCCTCTGACCCCCCCAAAGTTGTTACTGTAACCTAATGGTGGTCTTGACTTCTAACATCATGCATTAGTTTTGCCTGTTTTTTTTTTAAACTGGGTAAACATCCTTTTAAAAAATTAACATATAATATATTATTTGTTTCAGGGGGTACAGGTCTATGAATCATCAGTCTTACACAATTCACAGCACCCTCCATAGCACATACCCCAATGTCTATCAACTAGCCATGCCATCCCTCCCACCCTCTCCCCTCCAGAAACCCCTCAGTTTGTTTCCTGAGATTAAGATATGGTTTGTCTCCTTCTCTGGTTTTGTCTTGTTTCATTTTTCCCTCCTTCTCCTATGATTCTCTGTCCTGTTTCTCAAATTCCTCATTATCAGTGAGATCATATGATAATTGTCTTTCTCTGATTGACTTATTTCACTTAGCATAACACCCTCTAGTTCTATCCACATGGTTGTGAATGGCAAGACTTTGTGGATTTTTTTGGTGACTGCGTAATATTCCATTGTATGTATGTACCACATCTTCTTTATCCATTCATCTGTTGATGGACATCTAATTTTTTTCCTGGTTTTGAACTTTACGTAAATGGAAACAAACAGTAGGGACTCCTTTATGTCTGACTTCTCTGGCTCATATTGTATTTCTGTATCACCTTCCCTTTGTTAGTGTGTAGTACAGGTCTACTCATTGCCTTTGCTGTGTAGTATTGGATTGTGTGAAGACACCACACATTATTTACCCATTCTTTTTTTAAATATATTTTTAAAAAGATTTTATTTATTTATTTGACAGAGAGAGAGAGAACACAAGTAGGGGGAGAAGCAGGCAGAGGGAGAGGGAGAAGCAGGCTCCCCACTAAGCAGGAAGTCAGATACGGGGCTCGACTCCAGGACTGTTGGGATCATGACCTGAGCTGAAGGCAGACACTTAATGACTGAGCCACCCAGTGCCCCTATTTACTCATTCTATTGCAGCTCGACATTTAGTTTGTTTTTGGCTCCTGACTCTTACAATTAACCCTGTAATGCATGTCCTTGCACACACAGTTGCACGCATGTACACTTTCCTGCTGAGTGTGTAACCAAGAATGGGATGCTGGGTCATACATTACAGTGCTGCATATAATTTGATCTTATTATTGTTATCCAACAAGCCCAGGAGCATAAGTCTAGTTACTAGGGCCACACTCTCCAAGTCTCCAAGCTCCAGGACCTCTGAGGTGATCTGTCCAGTCCTTTCATTTTCATACAAGAAGCCTGACACTCGGGGCGCCTGGGTGGCTCAGTGGGTTAAAGCCTCTGCCTTCGGCTCAGGTCATGATCCCAGAGTGCTGGAATCGAGCCCCGCATTGGGCTCTCTGCTCGGCAGGGAGCCTGCTTCCCTTCCTCTCTCTCTGCCTGCCTTTCTGCCTACTTGTGATCTCTGTCTGTCAAATAAATAAATAAAATCTTAAAAAAAAAAAAAAAAGAAGAAGCCTGACACTCAGGCTGGGGAAGCCACTGGTGCAAAGTCACAGGGAAAGCAAGTGGGTGTTTGCTCCAGGTCTGCTCATTTCCGGGCTCACATGGGCCAAATACCTCTCAGTATTCACAGAAGGAAGCTGTCCTCTCTGACCCAGGAAAGATCACATGCCATTCCAGTTTGCAGAATGCGCCCTGTTGTTTATGAAGGATTCGTGAACCGCTGCATGGTGTGGGACACGTTTTCAGGTGTCATGTGCCCACCTTATATATTACCCCTAGTCTTTAGAGCAAAGCTCCAAGGCAGGCAGGACCAACTCTTTATTTTTCAGATGGGAAAACACGCTCAGAGAGGATGAGTAACCTGCACAGGTTTCCACAGGAGGGGAGAGAGCCTGGATTTGAACTGTGCTTGTAACTACTTGGGAGACAGAGGGGTGAACTCCCTATGAAGTTATTGCTGACCTGTGATAGGTGCACCTCTCTTTCCCTCATGCCGTCAGGTTCCTCCCGAGTATAGTATAGAGAGAGTCCAGTTTTCCATCATAGACCATGTGACTAAAAGAAGGCAATTCAACAGCTCAAGCACTTCAAGCACAGGCGGCCTTCCCTGTGAGGACCAGTACAGAGCGGGACTGCTCCAAGCCATCCCGGTGGTACAAACTTGTATTCACAAGTCACACTTGCTCCTCAGGCTCCCCCCAGAAGTCTCTAGGACAGGGACGCTTGATGCTCAGAGATGAATTGTATCCATTTCCAGGGAGCTAGGACCTGGGCTTCATTATTCTGAAAATCTTTATAGATAGGCATCTCCTGTCCCAGTCCCATGTCCTGTAGGATATCTCAGAAAAGATACTGGAAGATAAATGATCATCAATCACACGCATTAGGTACTTAAATTGCGTCAAGTGTGACTAGCTGCCCATACAGGATTGACCTCGTTCAGTCTTCCCAACAATATTTGGAAGGAAGTATTATTACTATCCTTATTTTAACTATGTATCTATCTATGTATCTATGTATCTATCTATTATTGCTATTTTATAGATGAGGGATTGGACTCCTCAAGAGATGAGATAACTTGCCCAAAGGCGCCCAGTAAGAGAATGAGCTGGGGCTTCACCCGGGGCCAGCTCAGGGGCTACGTCCTAGCCTTGTTCACAGCCATGATGTGCATGCGTACAAGAAGTGTGTGTTTACTGCCTGATACCTTCCCTTGATTAAGGATTAAAAAAAAAAAATCGTTCATTTGGGAGTGCTCACAGTTTATCACAACTACTGCAGGCTGATGAAGTGAATCCTGCATTCTTGAGGACAATTTTTCCCTACCTTCCACTTTGGAAAGAGGAGGGATTTTTTTTTTTTACTTACTGAAAACTGTTGAAATGATCTGATTGAAAAAGAGGTGAGTGAAGAGGGAGAGAATAGTGGAGAGTATGAGTGTTGGAGGGTACTGGTCATGGCAGAGTGAATGGTACAACACAGCTGTAGGGTTTGCCTTAGCTTCTGCCTGGCTTCCCTCATCTTCTTTGACAGACCCGTCCTCCTTCAGGTTTCTCCTCTGCCATTGGTAGGGTTTCCTGAAAGCGCATGGGGAGGGTTGGTGAGTCTGTGGACTGTTACTTTTAGGATTTTTTAAATTGAAATATTTTTAATATTTTATTTTTGTTTTTTATTTTTAAACTTAATTTTAATTTAATTTAATTTTAATATTTATTCTCAATATTTTAATTAAAATATTGAGAGAGAGCTTAGAGAGAGAGCGAGCACAAGTGGAGGTAAGGGGTAGAGGGAGAAGCAGACTCCCTGCTGAGCAGGGAGCCCCAGGCGGGACTCGATCCTAGGACTCTGGGATCATGACCTGAGCCGGAGGCAAATGCTTGACCAACTGAGCCACCCAGATGCCCTTGCTTTTAGGATTTTTGAAAAACATCGGACCAATTTGCACTATTTTGAAATTAATCGTGCTGTCAGTCGTGATTTTCCTGTATTGCTATTATTTTATAAAAAGAACACTTAAAATTTTAAGTGTTTGTCTCCTCCACTTTGCTCTATGTATCACCAAGTGATCCGTCTCTGTGGGAATACTGATTACCTGCTCATTCCAGTCTCTTTTGACTTTGCATTAGCTAAAGAGCCCTTGCTAGAGACACAGTATTAACAGGTGACTCTCTGGGCCATATGCTGAAAAAGACAGATGTTTTACTTAAGTTCATTGAAAGGGAAATGTGAAAGGCACCTAAAAGTCTGCTGGCTTATCTCTCTTCTTCCCAAACTCCTTCTGGCTGAATGATCTTGTGTCTGTGTGGAGAGGGGAAAGAGAGAGAGAGAAAGAAGAGGAGGAGGAGGAGGGGGTTGGAGAAACTTGGACTGTACTGGGATTTCTAGTGGTTCTTTTTTTAAGAAGATTTTATTTATTTATTAATTTTATAGAGAGAGAGAGAGCGAGAGAGCGCAAGCATGTGAACAGGGGGAGGAACAGAGAGGGAGGGAGAGAGAGAATTTCAAGCAGACTCCATGCCGAGGGCAGGGAACAATCCTAAGACCCTGAGATCTTGACCTAAGCCAAATCAAGAGTTGGATGCTTATCTGACTGAGCCACAGAGGTGGCCCTGTGCTGGGGCTTTCTGATCCAAAGAGGGCTATCCCACCAACCAAGAACTTCCAGTTTTTTAAAACTCCCTCTGATTCTTGCCAATGCCTGCAATGTTAGAGGTGGGAAAATTAAAATCCATTGGTAGGAAAAATGCTGACTACACCATTTTCCAAAGTCACGTTCAAAGAGCATAAGCCTGGGAACAAACACTTGACTTTTTTTTTTCCTTTTTCCTTTTTGGTTTCGATTCATTGTTTTGTGCTTCTTTTCCCTCTAAAAGCCTCACTTTACCACAAGGGACATGAATATCAATCGGCTTGGTAATGGAGTAACTTCAGACGGCAGCTAGGAGCCAGCTTTCTAATTAGCCACGTGACCCAGCGTATGTTACTTAACCTGTCTGTATCTTGGTTTCCACCCATATCAGAGCTATTTGTACGCTGCCAAGAATGATTCAGATCCAAGAGATGAATACTCTCAGGGGTTGGTGTGTGCTGGGAGAAGACCAGCTGTCGCAACGTCACGGATTATCACCCTACCTAGAGCGAGCGATCCTACAGAAATTGTGCAACAGAGATTTTCAGCTGAGAAACTATTCTCCATTTTCCCTAGTGTACAGAGGAGATATTAACAGTTTCAGTTACTGTTCTGATGAAGATCTAAATGGTATTGCTATCATAGAAGTGTCCATATTTCTTCACTCTGTTCAACAAGAGATGGAGTATAACACCACTTTGGGATGTATTTTAATTTTCTTTTGTGTTCAGGCTTTCTACACAAGTTACCCAGAACAAATTAATTAAGCTGGAAGAACTTTTATGAGCCTAATTAGATGGAACTCATCTTCAAATACCTGAGGACCATCCAGAGCTGGGTGGGGCTGATCCTTTGAAGTAGGAATTACTACACGGCGGAGCTGTGTTAAGTTGTTGCCCTCAAGTGTGCTCACAATCTAGGGCTGGGCCAGGGGTCCGTGATCTTGCTCCCAAGATTATTTGTAGTGCACCTATGCAAAGAAGGTGCCCCAAAAGCGACCATGGGGTGACTTCATGGGAAGTGAAAGGCTTCTTGTCCGTGGTACATTGCTCTGCCCTGTGAAGACTTCTTGGGTCATCTTCATAGCAAAGAGAAGCTTTCAGCGGGAACGCTGCACAAACATCAGGCTCTCAGATTCTGAATGGCTGAGAAGTCCTGACCCCAAGGTGTCAGCACCAGAGGTTGGGATCCCTGGTTGCATGCCAGGCTTCTTGGAGGGTAATTTCAACAAGAGGGAATGCATGTAATAATTCTCCACAAAGAGATGGTTCCACCAGCATATAAAACATGTTGTATGGGAAAGTGCACATTCCATGGGTCTCTGCGTAGTTGAGAGAAAATGTCTTGTCCAGAGAGTGCCTGGAATCAGGTTCCTATCTGATCCGCTTGAACAACTCTATTTTCTCACTGTTGCATTTAAATAATGTTTGGAACTAAAGTGGGCAAATGCAAGATGCGGGCTGATGCTGTGGAAACAAAGAGAGAATAATTATTACTTTGTGTCCTAAGCATAAGAAGGCTAGACAATCTAATTCTAGAGATCTAAGAATGGAACTCAGAAGGAATGAAAGTTAAGGAGGGAAGGAATATATCCCAGGCCAGAAAGGAGATTCCCCAAGCTAACATGCCTGAGATGAGCTTGTTTATTCTTGAACACAACATCACACTTGGCAAGTGATTTAAAGACTTGCCTGTGTTAGATTGTCCGCCTATAGACTTTGGGACAGGCTGTGGTGAGCTTTGTCCACTTTCTGGCTGTTTCGAGAAGAAATGGGATGTTTTAGTCACCAGTTTAAGTAATGAAACAAAAAATTAAACTGCTGGTGACAAAATCTTCCCTTGGCTCTGGTTGTGAAAGTGACTGTCAAGCGCAAGTGTTCTGACAACAGAGGGAGCAGGAGGGTCTGTTTCACTAGCCATATTTGTGCTCACCTCCACTTCCTACCATGTGACTTGCTGGGTCCAGTGTCTGTCTGCGGGTGGAGGGATCCACAGTCAGTGCACTCTGCAACACAAAACTGTGTGCCCAGCTGGGAGGGCCCTGAGAGACCAAATGGCCCAAGCTCCTCAGTATCGCTTTAAGGACTCTTGAGTCCCCAAATGGGAAGAGACTTGCCTAAGGTCATAACGCTGACTGGAAGGGAGCGGGGCCAAGATGTAGATCTCTGGACAATATTCCCATGCTCTTTTCATTTTGCAATGGGGATTTTAATTTTGATTTTAATCCCCATTTTGCAATGGGGATTTCTGACTACCTAGAAAATGAAATTCATTCATTTAATTTATTAAACATATTAAAATCATTCACATTCATGTATTGCCAGACTCCTGCTGGATATTGGGAGACATGATATGAAGGGAAACATAGGGTATCACTTGGGACCTGGAGACCTGATCTAGTCTAGGGAAGTCTGGGAGACTTCCCCAAAGAAGAGCAGGGGCAGGTGAAGGTGAAGGGTAGGAATGGTGTGTGTGTGGGGGAGGGGAATGTTCCCAACAGTGGGAAGAACTGTGCAAAGGCCCTGAGATGGCGAGGAGTTTGGTGTACTTAAGAACTGAAGGAGAGCCTGTGTGGCTGGAGTGCAAGGAAGGGGCTGGGCAAGAAAGAAGTTGAAGGGAGGCAGCGTCAAACACATGGAATTGTCTGTGGGAACAGAGGAAAATGGTTGCCTTTCATTTAAGGACAGTGGAAATCTCAAGTAGGGGTCTGCCATGACCAGATTTGCATGAAAAATAAAATAGGATGAAAACAGAGAGAGGAAACAAACTATAAGGGACTCTTAACTATAGAGAACAAACTGAGGTTGCAGGCGGGCAGGTGGTGGGGGGATGGGGTAACTGGGTGATGGGCGCTAAGGACGGCCCTTGACGTAATGAGCACCGTGTGTTGTATGCAACTGATGAATCACTAAATTTTACCCTGAAATTAATGATACACTATATGTTAACTAACTTAAATTGAAATAAAAGCAAATTGATAATGATAATAATAATAATAAATCCCTCTGTCCACTACGGATATGAGACTTCCAAGAAGTCTCTTCTAGAAGAGCCAAAACGGCAGCTTAGGCCAGGGTAGTGGGAGTGGAGATGGAGAGGAACAGAGACATTTGAGAGAATCTCGGGCTCTCCCTTCTCTGTCCATCATGGCTAGCTGATATTTCAACATCTGAGGAAAAAGTTGGATTGGCTCCCTGTCCAGGGAAGGTGAGTCGAGGGACCATATGAATCATGACCTCATGATGTAGAGAAGCTGTGCTTCCTTCCTTTCTTGCTCAAAGACGCCTTGGAGCCTCAATCCTCCTCCACAAAACCATTTCTTTCATCTGCTGCTGTCAAAGTATTTTCTAAAGACGTTCCAACACGGGAGGGGTGGGACAGACAGCTTGACCTGCCATTAAGTAAGTGACTTGAAACTGGTTCTACGGTAATTGGAAACTTTGAGACAACTCAATGGATATAAGGTTATTAGTGGTGGTTGTTTTGCCCTAAGAGAATAGGACTCGAATACAAGACTGGTTTAGGAGAATGGTCACATTTCCTCTTATTGTTATCACATTGAAGGAGAAAAGCTCCTCTTCCCTTAATGACCTTCACCTTTGAGCAGCTCAGAATATACATTTTTACTGCCTATTCAGGCTTTAATAGAATTTTTCTAATCAGCTAATTAGCAGGTGCTTATATGTGCTTCCCCTAATAATATGATATAATAATATAATAACTAGAAGTCATTGAGCATTTAGTGTCTACGAGGTCTGCTCTAAGCCATTCACATTCAACTATGGGTAACATTACAGATGATGAGACTGAAGTTCAGAGAGGCACCCTGGTTGCTGAGCCAGTGCTCCAAACCACTGCGGTTTGCTGCCCTCCTACTACCTTCTCTCCATGCCCAGCACTTTGTGGGATGCTGTGGAGAGAAATGTATCATCAGGCATTTTCCAAATAGTATTTATCAGACTTCAGAAGCTTTTAGCATTAGGAGGGCTGAGGTTTTTCCTTCTGTCCTTATCGCTTCTGATTTCCCCATTGACTCCAACTTCCATCATCTCTTGAAATGTTGCCTTGTGACAGACCCATTGCTTCTTAGACTCCCTAATGCTCCAACCCATCTTTCCCCAGATCTCCTCCCCTGAACACACACACACATACACACACACACACACGAGAGACCCTCTGATCTCACACCATGTGGTAGGGTTTGTGGTGGCCTCGAGAGAAGGGGTAGGGAAGCCCTAAGTCCAGGCAGAAGATGCCTTATCACATGATGGTGCCTAGGGTTGGCCTCACTGTCACACGGCCAAGGGATTTTTGGGAGGGAAGGAGCAACCCCTCAGAAGACTGGGGACGCTACAAGGTTACTGGTCAGCCCAGCTGTCGCTTCCCCGGAACCTCATCCTCCAGTGTCTAGAGGTGGTCACCTCATAGGCACTTCTAGTTGGCAAGGTGGCCATCTGTCCCCAGCAGGACAACCTGACCTCCATGTCATGGGTCTCTTGCCTGGGGGAGGAATTATTTCAGGGGCAGGGGTTTGTTGGAGTCTGCTAGTCTGATGTCCTGTAGCCTCAACCCCAGGGGGTAAAAAGTCTATGTGCGAGGCCGGCCACCAGCCTGGTTGAAGCTGGGAGCCTTGAGCACCCTTCTTTCCTGGGAGGTGAACCCTTCTTCCCCACCCCAATTTTGTGATTGAATTCCACCTTGACCCGTTGACTCTGAACTCAAACCTCATCTCTTTCTAAAGCCTCTCTGATGTTTCCTCAGATGTTTCCCTGTCTTAACCCTTAATGTGGTCCTACTTCCAACCATGAGCTCAGGAAAGGCAGGGAGGGGCTGCGTTCCCTCTACCTCTGTGCAGATCACAGTGCATTCCTTCATTGTCCTTTCGGAAAGGGGTGGGGCCGTGGAGGGTGGTGTGAGTGGTGCTGCACCCCCAGCCTCATCTTCAGGGCCCCAACTATCAGAACCGCAAGAACATCTCACCGAGTCCCCTGCCTCATTTGTCTCAAGAGGAAAACTGCTATCGGCTTTGGGTCCTGTCTTCCATAGTACTCCATGGGCACCCAGCCTCTGACTTCTGCTTCTTCCGCGGCTGCTACCCCGCGCCGTTACTGGTCTGCTTCTGCTTCTCCTGCCACTGCTCCTTCTCCTGCCGCTGCTGAGACTTCTACTCCTCTCCCCTCCACTTCCCCCTCCTCCTCCCTTGTCCCCCTCTCCCTCCCGCTCCCCCCTCCTCTATCTGCCTCCCTCCTCTGCTTCCTTCTTTTCCCTCTTCTCTCCCACCTTGCTGCTTCTACTTGAGCTTCTGCTTTTCCTGTCTGGGCTTCTTCTGCCACATGTGCATCCACTTCAGCTTCTGCTTTTTCTTCTTTCTCCTTCTCCTGCCTTTTTTGTGCTGCCTTTGCTTTAGCTTCAGCTTCTCCTTTCTTGGCTTTGGTTTTGGCTTTTTGCTGCTTTTGCTTTCGCTACTGCTGCTGCTTTAACTCTTCTACCTTCTCTCCCTCTCTGCTTCCTGCTTTCCCACCCCCTCCCCCCAGCTTCTTTCGCTTCTTTCTTTCTGCCTGTGTTGCTTCTGCTTCTTCTTCAGCTGGTGCTTCTCCTTCTGCTTCTTGTCCTCCTGCTTTGGTTTTCCTGCTTCTACATTTCTTCTTCCTATCCCACATCTACCTCTGCTGCTTCCAGTCTTTCTGCTGCATTCACTTCCGTAGCTTCTGTTTCTGCTTTTTATCCTGTTCCTGTCGCTTCCCCTTCGGCTCCTTCATGGCTGCATCCCCTCTTTCTCGTCTTTTCTCTTCTTCCATTTCTTTTCCTGCTGCCTCTGCGGCTTCTGCTGTGGCTCCTTCTCTCCTTTCTGCTGCTTCTGTATCTGCTTTTGCTTTTCTTCCCGCCCTTGCTCCTCTTCCTCACTCTCCTCCTTCTTTCCCTTCTGCTTCTCCTATTTTTTTCGGATTCTCCGCCTCTCCTCCTCTGTCTCCTTCTCAATCTCCTGCTCAGCTTGGAGCATGCTAAGTTTTCAGTGCCTGGGAGGTATCTGTTCATACATTCTCCAGGGCTTTCCACTGTCTCTAAGAGCTGCAGAATTTCTGCCAGCTTGGGTCTGACCCGTCAGCCTTCACTACAGTCTCTTTAGAAAACAACAAATATGAACAAGAAGCCCTCACAGAGGGGCGGTGCTCTATAATTAGCTCAGTATTTTAAAGATTTGTGTATTTATTTGAGAGAGAGAGCAAGCAGGGGTGGCAGGGAGAGGCAGAGGGAGAAGCAGACTCCTGCCTGTGTAGGGAGCCTGATGCGGGGATCATGATCCGAGCCAAAGGCAGCTGCTTAACCACGCGAGCTACCTAGGTGCCCCTAACTTAATATTTGAAACCCATTAATTTGGCTCTCATAGTAGTCACAGTGGGTGGAGAAACTGAGACTCAGAGAAGTTTCCGTACTTCCCACTGCCACACCGAAAAGAACAGAGCTTCTATTAGAACTTAGGGTTGTACTCCCTTCCCAGGGTACCCCATAAGGCCTAACTTTTTTGTTTGTTTGTTTCTTAATAGGTTATTTTTTTAAAAGATAATTTTTTGTTTCATAGCAAAATCAAGTGGGAGGCACAGAGAGTTCCCACAGGATCTTACATTCTTTCAGGCTTACAAAGCCCATTTGCATCTGTGATTTCATCTGTTCAAGAGACTGAGGTAGGATACCAGCCCAGAGAGGGAAGGGGTTTGGCCATGGCTACACAGTAATGCAGTGAAACCTGATAGGGGTGAGGGTCCCTGGCACCTTGTTCAAGGGCTCAGAAAGGGCCAGTGCCATTCAGAAGGGCGGATGGGCCACAAGGAGCAGGGTGGACTCTGGACCAGCTTTTCCTTAATCAGTCATCAGTGCCAGACCCGTGGGTCCTGGCATGTGAGAGGCATCCACATCCCGTTCTTTAAGCTCTTCCATTCTTAAGGAAAATTCTAGTGACTTACATCCAGGCCAGAAAGCCAAGAAACACGGGATTAGCTTTTTCAGATTCAGTTGATAGGCTGTAAGTGTCACGAGGCCACAGGACAATTAGAGTCTGCTGGGCTCCCAACTCGGAGCAGACACCACCCTGGTTGGGAGCCAGGCACTTCTACACCAGTCCTGGCAGGGCTGCGCCGAGCAACTGGGTCCCAGCCAGCCACGTGCCTCTGCTGCTGGTGCTGCACAGGCCCCAGGAGAACGGAAATAGAATTTGGTAAAATTCGAGTCTTGTCTTTGGAGAGTGGGTAGGAGTTGCGCCCTCCTGTAGCGACTAGGCGATCATCCATCAGCCCTTAGAGGGCAGGCCTAGCTCGTTCTTGTTAACCATCACAGCCGATTTCAGAAAAAATTATTCAGTGGCACCTGTTAATGACAGGGCATACCTTGTCCAGAGGGACCATTGCAATAAGTGTAGGGAACCCCTGCAATGGGGCTTTTCAGTGGGAGAGAGAGATTGGGCTCAATGCAATGATGCTGTGGGCAAGTGGGAATGTGTAGCCAAGGAGCAGGGAAGGGATCCATGGAGGGAAAATTGCTAAGAGTTAACAGGGATAATAGGGAGTGGTTCAGGCTAAACAGACCTAAGAGGGTCCTTGCTGACGGCAGAACCGGTGGTTTGATATCCCTTGAGGGCTGGTGGGAGATGGGTAGATTTCTGATCACCAGTTTTGGTGTGTGGGATTTCCCTTCCACACCAGCACGTGGGTGTCCTACGACTGAACTCCGTTCTCAAACTCTTTACCCAGAGATAGCAGCAGGTTCTACAGGATAGGGGCTCAGTCCCACAAGACTGCCCTCCACTCCAGGAGCCCCTCATAAGCCTTGGTTGTCTCCCATGCTGCTGGATGAGTGTCTACAAAATCAGAGAAGGATTCCCTCCTTTGCTAGAGCAGCTCAGAGAACTCAGGAAAAACATTTCATTTACTACCTTAACAGTGTATTATGAAAGGGTATAAGTCAGGAACAGCCAGTTGGAAGAGGTGCACAGGGCCAGGTATGGGGCTAGAGGGAGGAGTTTCCGTGCCCTCTCCGGGGGGGCGGAGCACTCCCTTAGGACCTCCCCGTCTTCACCAAACCAGAAGTTCTTGGAACCCTTTCCTTCTGGGATTTTATGGAGGCTTCACGACACAGTCACGATTTATTAAACATTGGTCATCAGTGAATGAGTCAACCTCCAGCCCTTCTCCCCTCCCTGGAGATGGGGGGTGGTGCGGGACTGAAAGTTCCAACCCTCCAGTCACATGGTTGGTTGCCCTGGCAACCAGTCCCCATCCTTAGGTGCTTTCTGAAAGTTACTTTACTGGCATGAACTCAGGGGCTGGAAAGGTTTGTTATGAATAATAAGGTACCTTATCACTCTGAGCACTTAGGAAATTCCAAGAATTTGAGGTGCACTGTGCCAGCAACAGAAATGAAGTCCATCTATATATTTCTATTACAAACCACATTATCACAATATCACAATGAAGACTGATTAGATAGCAAGAGTAACCAGATACAGAGAACAGGGAATTGGAGCTAAGCTGACTTGGCAGGATTCTTGCTAAAATTGGATGATGCAGAGAAAAACGAAGAAGTTAGAGGGAAGAATCTTTGTCAATCCTCGAACCTAAAACAAGCACCGAGCACAGAACAGGTACTTAGAAATAGTTGTTTACTGAATGCATATATGCTGAACCAAGGAAGAGAGCTTCACTACTTCCTAAAATGACTAACTCCAGCCTCTTTAAAAAAAAAAAGATTTTTATTTATTTATTTGACAGAGACAGAGAGAGAAAGAGAGAGAGAGCACAAGCAGGGGGAGCAGCAGACAGAGGGAGAAGCAGGCTCCCATCTGAGCAGGGAGCCTGATGCGGGACTCAATTGCAGGACCCCGAGATCATGACCTGAGCCGAAGGCAGAGGCTTAATCGACTGAGCCACTCAGTGGCCCCCAGCTCAGAGATTTGTGACTTTCCTTTACATTTTTCTGACTTCCGGTGAAAGATAGAGTTTACCACACTCTCTAGCTCATGACACATTATAACCTCGTTGGTCTTACTTATTTACTCTCATTTCCCCATCCATACACAGCATATTCTAATATACTTGACATTGTTGTTATTTACATCTTCTTGCATAATAGAAAAATTTCATACTTACATTTACATATTCAGTCTTTTACATATTCTCGTATAAGGTGCATTGTTGTTTGGATGTCGTTTGAATGTATGTAAATGGTTTTGTTTTCTTCCAGTGCGCCCTGCTTCTGACTTTTTCTGTGGCACTGTGGTTTTAAGATTCATCTATACTTGCATGTGTACATCCAGACAACAACTTCTAACAGCTAGTTAGAATAGTGCCCTGTGACGTGCCTCTGCCACAGGAGCCCTTCCACCCCTCAGGTGTGGACATCCAAGTTGCCCACAAGTGGCTCCTAGTAAGGGAGCGCCATGTTGAGAGCCGCCTTTGGGCCCGCCAGTGGCCTCACAGGGCTGAGCCAAGCTCCTCAGTCAACGAGAAACATCAGAGCTCAGCTCTGAGGTGTCTAGCCAGAGCAGAAGTGGCTTCAGATCCTTGAGGGACCTGCAAAGCTGCTTACGGTCTGTCCCCATTCATGGTAGCCATGTAATGTGGCAATACACGGGACAAATGTTAGGTCTCAGTCCTGCCTTTGAAAGGACAATGGGTTCTTTATGCATAATAGGAAGTTTAGGAAGCAAATCCCGGATGTCTGTTTTCCCAAAGGTTGGCCTATGAGTAAACATGGTCTTTGGTCTGATGCAGGGACGGGGTCGGAGTCGGGGCAGCGCGTGCCCACAGCGATCCAGAGGGAATAGAATGAAAAGTGTGTGTGTTTGTGTGTGAGAGAGAGAGAATGAGAGAGATTGACTAGGCCAGTATGGAGGGTAGAAGATGGAAAGGTTGTAGTGATGGAAGATTCTTCTTTCCTTCTCACCTAGCCATCCTTGCCATGACTTGGGCGTATTGTCACTGGGTGCCAGTTAAAGCTTCGAACCAAAGAGCACACTGAGTAAGCTGTTCTTCTAATTGAACAGGGTTAACTCCTGGACATGCTTCCTGTAATTTAGGAGACTTTGTTTTCGATTTGGGGAAACAATCACTTTCATGCGGCAGGTCTTTTCTTCACTGGTGCACCAGTCCATCTGATGCTGCAAAAAGACTTAGGCCTCTGGGGATGATCTTCCGCCACTTGACATCCTCCATGAGGCTGGCCAGGCTGGCTCTGGCTTCAGGTGGGTCTGTGTTGGAGATGGTGAGAGGGCTGGGGGAACCACAAAGGAACTGTGGAATTCTAGGCACTTCCTCCTCCAGTGCCAGGATCCATAGGTGAAGGGTAGAAGGGGCAGGGTAGAAGGGACAGGTAGAAGGGACAGATTGAATCCAAGAGAGATTCTGGGAATCCCCAGTTTTTCTTGTCTTAACTCTTTCTGTCTATATCATATCCATTAGGCAGTCCTGCCAGTAAGGGAAGTAGAGTGGTTCTCCGGTTGCCTCGACGCAGGGGGCAGAGGCAATTTGACATCAAGCGTGACAGGTTCATGGAGGCTTGGGGCTAGCTGTTCCTGGCAGGGTGGGACCCATACCCATTTTGCACACCTCTGTACCACAGCAGCTAATATAATGCTTACATAGACTATATTATGGCTTACAAGGCCTTACACCTTTTGGTCCCTTCCATTCTCTCCATTGCTTGAGATGCTCTCCTCTAACTGTCCTTTCTGTCACTCTAACATGACCAGCTTATTCCTATTTCTGCTTCAGGGCCTTTGCACCCTCTGTAATCCCTTCCTGGGACTTTTCCCCCCAGATCGTTAAATGACTGGTATTTTAAAGTCCCAGCTCTAACATCACCTTCTCAGAGGGGCCTTTCCCTGCAATCCTAGCTAAGGGGTCCCCTCTTCACCTCCATCCCCTAACAACACTGGCCATTCTCCACCCCATTTCAGGATTTGCCATTATGCCAAATTCTATTTATAAAACTGTTCGGATATTTGTTGCCATCTCTCCCTCTGGACAACATGCCCGATGGAAGCAGGGACTCTGCCTTGCTCATCATTGTTGCCCCAGGGCCTATGTCATGCTGTGTAGAAAGTACGTACTTCATCAGAGTTGGTCAAATCAATCGATGAGTGAACAATGACATGAGAGAACAAGCTAGCTGAAGGGAGGCGGTATAGGAGAAAAGAATCAAGACTGGGGAATGGAAACACTGGGTTCAGAGTCTTTGCACCCTACATGGGAGGCACGGATTCTGCAACAGCCCCCTAATCTCCTTGAACCTCAGTTTTCTCATCATTAAAATGGGGACAACCCTACATTCACCCTGTGCCTCACCACACTGTGAGTGAAGAACGGATGCCAAAGTTCCCCATCAGGTATGAATCCCTGTCCTGTGTTAGGTGCTTCTGCTGTGCTCAGTGGGAACTTGCATCTCTAGCTGGAGCATAGAGGAAGCTGCATGGTCTGGCTGCCTTGTGGGTGTTTCTCATCAAGTGGCTCCCATGTGTCTTCTGAGCACTATTTGATGCCCGGAACTCCTAGGGACTGGGTTCTGCAGAGGAGGGCAGGGGCCTGGTCCCTGATTTAATTGGAGAGTGATTAGTGAGCCATTCTGGCTAGTTCTTTATTAGTGAAAAGTTTAATGAGCTGAAATGGAGCAAAGCTGAAAAAAAAATCCCCTAACTGTAATCATATTTACACTTCTATTGTCAGCCATGCTATTTGTTGGTTTAAAACAAGCTCATTTTAATTTATTGCAGTCATTATTTCTGTCTAGGAGAAATAAAGAACCTGAATTTCATAAGAATGCTTGCAATGATTACTGTTGAAGGGGACCCCTGCCCACGCTTGGGAGACGCTTTTCAGAACAAGTGATTCCCATCACGGTCGAATTTTTACTCATTCGAAGGAAGAGGCAGCCCTGACTCTAGAGTAAAGAAGACCCCAGAACTTCGTTTGCCAAGGGACTTCTTTTTTAGTCTTAACTGCTAATCAAACATACCAGGAATGTGAGTCCTTTGGGAGATAAGACTTGAATAATCAAGAAAAGTGAGTAGAACAGGGCTCCAGCTCTCAGGCTGGGATGTGTATGGCATCTTCTGGGCACAGTGAGGAAGCCGGTCTGCCTTGAGGGGGGTTTGTGCGCAACAGTAGCAGGAGGGGCTGCTGGGGGTGGACAGTGGAGGCATTGAGTGCCAAGGTGAGGAGGGATGTTGTAGATGGTGTTTTTCAAAGATGGCTGCAGCAACACATCCTTCTGGCACGCTCTTTTTAAAACCTGACCTTGGCACCCATCCCATTGAATAGTTGGGTCTACATCCCTTCCCTTTGAACCCAGGCAGAGCTTTGTGACTGCCTTGACCTCTAAAACATGGAGGAAGTGCTGTCATGCGCATTCTGAGGCTAGATCATACAAATTCCATGCATTTCCATTTTTATCTCTTGGAATATTTTCTCTTAGAAGCCAGGCACCATGCTCCCAAGAGGCCCCAACTCCCCCAGGTTGAGAGACCATACAAAGAGGACGTGTACCAGTGTTCTAGCAACCATCCCGCGGAAGATGCCACTGCTGCCCAGCCTCCATCATGACGTCTAAGTGAAGACAACCCTGGGAACACTGGCCCCCAGCTGCTCAGTCACCCCCGTTTTCATGTCTCCTCAGGTAAGTCCCCAGAGACAGCAATCATCTTTGCTCTTCCATTTGTGATGTTTCTCAAACATTCATGTTTTCTTGAATAAAGATGACATTGCCATCCCTCTCTACGGGTGAGAAGACTAGAGACTCAGTGAGACTAGCAAGTCCAAGGCCCTAAATCCCCTTGTACTTGTCCCACTGCCCTTCCCACCTCTTGCCCTTCCTTGAGAGATGAGGAAACTGGTCAGAGTCTTGAGGCCTTGTTCAGAGTCCCTGGGGCAAGAAGACATCATCTAGTGACTGAAAACTTTTCCCCTGTCACCACCCTGCTGGGCACCCTGGGGCTTCCAAGGGCATGGCCCTCTTTGGTTGACAGCAATTAGCCTGGTGCTCAAGGTCCTACATGACTGCAGTCATGTCACAGCTTGTCCAGGCTACCAAGGCCAGAGCCTTGCCATTTTGTAACGACCATCCCACTTGCCACCTCCTCGAGAAAACCTTCCCTGATATCCCCACCACTAATAACTGCTCTCTCCTTGAGCTCTAATAATAGTTCATAACTCTATCTCTATCTCTATCTAACTCTAATAATCTAACTCTATCTCTATCTAACTCTAATAATGGTTCATAACTCTATCACAATATATTATATGAAGGTAGCTCCACTTATGTGGCTGGTGATTCATGCAGCTGTCAGCTGGGTCTTCAGGTGAGCTGTGGCTAGAATACCTGTAAATGTCCCCTTGGTGTAGTTTCTCCACCTTAGCCATTTCAAATAAAGAAATATTCCTGAGCGAGAAATGTCCCTGCAGGTTCAACCAATCAGCGGCAGAGTGTGTGTGCCTGAGGGGAGAGAAGCAGGGTGTGTGTGTGTGTGTGTGTGTGTGTGTTTGGGGCTGAGGAGGAAGGGAGGAAAAAACCTGGATGACCTTTAGTTTCCCTCCCAGCCCTGTGATTCTGGATTTTCTTCTGGAATGTTTCTCAGGACCCACCCTGGTAGCAGGCTTTTTGCCAATACATCTGGTCAGACAGTGGACAATTAGGGCCAAAAGGAGTTGTGAACTGAGTTGTTAGGACCGTCCAGTGAATGTTGGCTGAGCACCAGCTGTGTGCCCAGCACAGTGCTAGGTCAGGATTGCGTGCAGACCTAGCCAAGGCCAGGTGTATCTAATATGGTCTTCAGAGGAGAACCACTCCTGTGCTGATGGGTCCAGTGAGGGGCTTGCTGTCAGAAGGCCTAGGGCAGAGCTCGGCTCAGCCGCTCCCTTGGGTGAGCATTCTATGAGCATCTACTCTGTGCTGTCGTTGGTCTGGGCTGCAAGGCACCATTCCCTATAAGGGGACTGAGTAAGACCCAGTCCCCTTGGAGGAGTTTGCACATAGCTTGGATGTTTATGTAACCTCTCTTGGGCCTACTTTTCTTGTCTGTAAAAACTGAGCAAATGTGGAAACCTTGAACATGTGGGCACAGGACCCTCCACATGTTCTGGCTGAAACCAAATGTTCGCAGCCACCCCCTTCAGACCCTCGCTGGGCGGACTTCCCTTCCTTAATAGGGTGGCCAAACAGACTTTCTCGGCTTCAGCCGATCAAGAGTTGTTAGGATAATCACCAAGCCTGGCTGGCAACACTGAAAGAACTAAAAACAAATGAGCTTCCAGAATGAAGGAATTAAGAAGAAAAAAAAAAAAAAAGACCCAAATTCAGAGTGTGACAGAGAGTTTGCCGTGAAGGGAAATATATCCCTGAGAAAGGGAAAGGAATGAACAAGAACTAGTCAGATTCCTTCCTCAACTCTTTTGCCTTTTTCTCAAGAAACTTGAATCACTTGCCAGCTCCTTCTGGGGTGGGGTCTCCCCTGTTCTGTGGTGGGCCTTGTTCAGAAAGGAGGAGGAGGAGGGAGACTCGGCAGTGGCTGGAAGCTCCATGGGACAGCGGCAAGAGTGCTGGAAAGACCCAGGGAGTCGGGGTACCTGTGTTGGAGACCCATCTGTGGATTCCTCACTTTCTCTTAGAGTGTCAGGTTTCTCCTCGCGTCCATGACATGAGGGGGTCAGTGGCAGGGGTCACCCTGACCCTATCCCCTACCGCGGCGTCAGGCCCTACATTTACCTCAACATCCCTCTCCAAAACAGTGCTTCTCTGTGTGAGCCGCTCCAACAGATGCCTTCTCTCTAAAAATGCTTCTTCCAGATGTGGTATATAATGGAACACTCCTCAGCCATCAAAACAAATGAAACCTTGCCATTTGCAGGGACATGGATGGAACCAGAGGGTGTTAGGCTAAGTGAAATAAGTCAGAGAAATGCAATTATCATATGATTTCACTCATACGTGGAATTTAAGAAACAAAACAGAAGATCATGCGTGAAGGGAAAAAAAAAAATAAGACGAAATCAGAGAGGGAGACAAACCATAAGAGACTCTTAACTATAGGAAATACACTGAGAGTTGCTGGAGGGGAGGATGTAGGGGAATGGGGTCACTGGGAGCCGGGCATTGAGGAGGGCACTTGACGTGATGAGTGCTGGGTGTTATACGTAATGGATGAATCACTGAATTCTACCTCTGAAACTAATAATATGCTATATGTTAATTCATTGACTTAAAATAAAATAAATTTTAAAAATTGAAAAAATAAAAATGCTTCTTCCTCGTCTTTCAGCCAGCCCTCCTTCCTGAGGGTTCCACACACCGGAGCCCAAAGTCACCTGAGGGATACGTCAGTGCTGTTCTCTCATGCCGAGCTGCTCAGCAGACCCACCAGGCTCTTTTTCACTATCAAAGCCTGGACTCATCCTGAGCGACTAATCCAGTGTCTTCTAAAGCCTCCCCTGGTGGCCCAAATGTGCCCCCAGGGTCAAAATTTTTCTGTCTCATATAGAGTCAAGTGATCTCCTTCCATTATAAAAATAAACTCATGGATCCTGCAAAACCATTCTTACCAACATCTCCTAGGGTTTGTTTTTTCTTTCTTTTCATTTAAGAATTTTGGACCTTAGGTCCAGAGGACTGAGTTAATGATATTCCTCAATTCATGGACATTCTCTAAACTGGCCCCTGAAAAGCCTTTCTTTTTCCAGACCAAAGGCGATTCTTTCCATACTCCAATTCATTCCCTTTCTTTACCCGTAGATCACCATTTTAATGCCTTTAGGGTTATCTTTTTACTTGAATATGTTCTTGCAAAAAGTGTTTTCTTTTGTACCCATGAACTTTTCATAATGTAAATGACATATATGACCCATTCCGTGTCGGCAGCTTGGGTTCCTGACACTTCACAGGTGTGTTTTTGCACAGATTACCCAGTCTCCTGCTAGGTTTCTTCCCTGAACTCACCATTCCCCTTTCTGAGAGAGATGAGACAGATCTTCCATGGGGGTGGGGCGGGGACAGTTTTCCAGGCTCAAAAACGTTGCAGAATCCATATCCTCCCGTCCGTTACCCTTGTCCTGGAGCATAGGGATGCGGGCGTAGGAATGCCCTATTTCCCACAGATTTCTGGACTAGACCCTATACCCAGAACATGGGCCTTGTGTCCAAGTCCTGGGATGTTGCAGTCTGCATGGCAGCATTAGACACGCCCACCCCGTGTGTCCCATTGGTCCTGGTTTCACAAGGGCTGGTGTGGTGTTCTGAGTTTCCGGTCACTGGGGAGAACAAACTAGCGCCCTGTTCTCTATGCTCTGAGGACCCCAGGCAGTTGCCCATCAGAGTGTTTGTGTAGGGCCAGGCCCTCTGTCCCAAGGGCCAGGACTGAGGGGATTTCTTCATGGTGCCACCAGCAGTGCCTGGGATGAGCGCTGAGCCGTGGTTCAGGCCCTCAGACTTGATCTTGAATGGACTGCATTCTCCTGCCACTCATGGGCAGATTCCGGCTTGGGGCATGTATTCTGGAGCTGGCTGTCTCATTCACCCCAACCTGCTGGCTTTGGGATCCAGCCAGATCAGTTTTATAGCCAACAGAGCAAACAGTTACATTAAGCTGGAGCAAATGGATTATGTTGGGTCTTTTTATGTAAATCAAAACCAAAACGTTTCTGTATTCATTTCAGTAGTGAGGTATCTGGGCAGAAGGGCAGTGTGTTAGGTCCAGACTGGAGGCTGAAGATGAGGTCAAAGGGACTTGCTTTGTTTGCTTGGGGTGATGGAGTGTCCTGCGCCCCAAGGGCAGCAGCCTTTGGGCCCTATTTGATCACCCACAGGTCTGTTTGTCCTCCTTGGTGCAAATTATCAGATGCTCTATAGGACAGTAGCAGCTTCTCTGTTGGGCTGTGCTGAGCATAGACCACAGAACGTAGAGTGTCTCACCCTGTGTTTTGTCCTAGACTTGTTGACGAGTAGCTGTGTGAACTAGGACAGAATTTTTCAATTTTTGTGCTTCATTTTCCAACTCTGGGAAAAAAGGGGATACAATGATAGCTTACAGCACATGCATCAAGGATCTTGAAAGAGGCGCACCTTTTAACCCAGTGATCTAACTTCTGGGCACTTATCTTCCAAATTAATCCAAAATGCGTAAAAAGCTTTATGCTCAAAAATGTTCGTGTGGTGGTTACATATTGTGTTTGAAAAGACTTTTTAATAGCATGGGAAAATGATTATACTATGTTGAGAAAAAAAAAGAAAGCAATACCTTAAAACAACATTCAAAATCACAGAGTATGATCTCAACTGTACAGAAAAAATTGGTTCAAAAAAAAGAAGGAAAGAAATAAAAATGACCCGGGTTGCTCAGGTGGCGAGGTTCTGGAGAATTTTTTGTTCCTTATTCTTTTTGTGCTTTCCCAAATGATTGCAACCCATATATCTGTGACTTTTATAAATAGGAAAAGAAATCCTTAAATCTTCAAGCATCAGAAATGATACATTTAAAACCTAGCCTGCTTTAAGATTTTCTAAGCATTTTCTTCAACATCTATTAATGGATCTAGTAACAGCTCCAAGAATTAGGTACGAACTTGCATGCTACTTACAGATTAAGATGCTGGGGCAAAGGAGGTGAAGGGATGGTTCCAAATTGTGAGCAGAAGGTCTCGCCAGGGGACTGAGCTCTGGCTTCAGTGACCTGGCTCCTGCCATTCATGCGCCCTCGCTCTTGGAGCGACAATGGCAAGACTAAACCAGGGTGGTAAGTCTTAACCTTGGTAGTTAACCAAGGGATGAATTGGTATGCAGCCTGACACGTACCTCGGTGGGACTGAGCTCCCACTGCAGGCAGACGGGGAGCCTGAAGTTCCTGACCCACCTTTCCTTCAGTCAATGTCACAGGTGTTTCCAGGTGCCTTAACAACTTCTTCTAGCTCATTCGAACCTGTTCATATAACTATGCAGCCTCCAAAATATGTCCTTGGGCCAGTGCCATCTTCTTCCTGTTCCAGAAACCCAAATGAAGCATCTCCATTATCTGTACTTAGCAGGCATTCCCCTCTCTGCCAGGGACAACTGAGACGTCCTGCTTGGCATTCCTGCATGTTCTGGTAGGAAGAAGCATATACCTCGTCAGTGTTCAGTTTGGGGACCAAAGCCCATATAAAAACTTTCACCATGGATTCCCTGGAACCAGAGTGCTCCATGGTACTACAAATAAATCCTTGAGCTATTTCCGAAATTTTTTTTAACTGTAATAAGACTATAAAAGTGACCAAAATATCCATTTTCTTTGCCTTTGGTGGAAAATAGATCTACATAGTAGTAGTATGGAGACATTGGGTTGGATTCATGGCAGCAAACATTTATTGAGTACCCACTATATTAGACAAGGTTGACCTGAAGATTATATGCTCACTTGTCATTGATTCCTTAGTACACAGGCCAACAAGGCACTACTTACGGCATTCCAGCAGGCAATATGGTTCAAACCATATACTCTATAAGGGGAATAAAACAGCAACATTTAAAAGAAGAGGTTTAAAACCCTGGTCTGTAGAGGTAGTTCTTTGTATATGACCAAGAGAAGCTTGTTTAAAACATGAAAAGCGTTTTACTCACCTTGTCTCCTTCTTTGCTAGAAGAGACAGCTTGCAGCCTCCCAGAGAACAGTCTGATTCCTGGACATGTTTCAGAAATGTTCATTTTATCCAGTCTTGGGGCACAGCGAAAGGGTTTGTTTCCAGGAGACGGTGCCTACTTCCCACAGGCAGCATCGAGGAAGGGCTGGGGGTTGTCACCCAATACCTTCCGGCTCGTTCGCTGACTGCCTTCTGGCCAGGCCATGGGAGGCTTCTGAGATCCAAGTTATGCCTGATCGATGGGGAAGCTTAAGCGGCTTCATTTAAGGCTGCAAACATTAGCGGAGGACCCTTGCCCTGCCAAAGGACAAGTGATTCATGTACTCTATGGGCTGGATGGTGCCAGCCATGGAAAGCTCATCAGGGTTTAATTAAGCACATTCTTTACCGAAAGGAAGGGCAGACCACTGGTGCTTAAGAGCAAGATGCTCTTGGGTTTGGGGCTGCATTTTGAACTCATTCTCTTTTTCCTGGGAGATCCCAATGTCTCCTTGACCTTGTGAGCCCCTGTGGCATGCCTCAGAAGCATCCCTGAAGAATTGGATTCAGTGGGTCTGGGACGGCCATATTCCTTTTTGTTGTTGTCCACAGATGACCCTGAATTGCTGCAAAGCCTGAGAACCACCGACTCAGGTAGACCTATGGTTCTCAGGGCAGTAGGCTCACTTGAGCACTCCGGAGCCTCACTCAGCATCTGTAAGAGGCTGTCTTCTGGGCATCTCTGTCTGGGCATCCCACCAGCATCTTGGACCCCAAGAAGAAGAGGTTTGAGGATCATCTCAGTGGCTGCACTCAACAAATTCCATTTACTCTTTCTTCCAAAATATACCTCAGGTCAGTCACTTCCTATAAGGAAAATGCTGGCTTTTTGTCAACAAAATCTGACTGTGCCTAGATGGAGAACCCACTTCTCTGATTCATGAGTTTTCTCTTTTTCTTGAGAATTTCTCTCTAACCATTGCTCCCATCCCACAGTACTCTGGACGCGACCTGATATTCTTCCAGCATAAACTCATGCCTCTTACTTTACTTTCCTCCAGCGGAGACAAAGCTGGACTCTGACAAGATTTGGGTCTTGAGAGACTCAGTGATAACAGAAAGGAAGAGAATGCAGGGCAAAAGGAGACACAGGGTGGGCTTTTCTCTTTGAAGACTGGGGATCCCACCTCCTCCTGACCTCCCCTTCTGTGTCCCACTGGTGGGCATTATCTCAGCACTTGACAAGCAGAGTACATGCTTAGTCAATCCCCTTAATTCCCCAAGCCTCCGTCCAGATGACTGGAACAAGCCTCTCCTATTTATATGCTTTGTTCCTGCTTCTTGTCAGGATATGCATCTCTTCCTTGAGTAACTGGAACTGGAAACGACACTCACAGGAGACCAAGTCCACTCCCAGGCCATGGTCTTGTAGACGTCAGCAGTGGAATCAAACCAAAGTGTGACCCAGTGACGTTGGTTTTCATGATGAATGTACATCACACCTCTGGCCAGCCCATTGTCACCTTTAAGAACTGTTCTGGCCCTCATCAGCTCTTGCCAGCCTCTCCAGAAGGCTCCCATACAATCCTTGACCACAGGCCTCCCCACTGTTGTGGGTCCCTAGTCATAATACTACAGATATTGAAACTTAGGGGTTCTTAAACAATCTGTTCTCAAGACTTTTTTCCATTGTTAAAAATTACAGAGGACCCCAAAGAGATTCTGTTTGAATTATAACTGTCAATATTTGCAGTGTTAGAAATTAAACTGGGGGATTTGAAAATATTTATTTACTAATTCACTTGATTTATTTTTTTTTAAAGATTTTATTTAGTTATTTGACAGGCAGAGATCACAAGTAGGCAGAGAGGCAGGCAGAGAGAGAGGAAGAAGCAGGCTCCCACTGAGCAGAGAGCCCGATGTGGGGCTCGATCCCAGGACCCTGGGATCATGACCTGAGCCGAAGGTAGCGGCTTTAACCCACTGAGCCACCCAGGCGCCCCTAATTCACTTTAAAATAACAATCACGAAGGCACCTATTTGACTCAGTCATCGGGTGTTCCTTTGGCTCGGGTCATGATCCCAGAGTCCTGGGATCAAGCTTGGAGTCTGGCTCCCTGCCCGGTGGGAAGTCTATTCCTCCCTCTCCCACTCCCCCTATGGTGTTCCCTCTCTGGCTGTCTCTCTCTGTCAAATAAATAAATAAAATCTTTAAAAAAATAAAATAACACTAATAAACATGACACTATAAGTAACAATTTTTATAAAAAGTTTTTATATTTCCCAAAACAAAAATGTTACTGAGGGACGCCTGGTGGCTCAGTCAGTTAAGCGTCTGCCTTTGGCTCAGGTCATGATCTCAGAGTCCTGGGATCGAGTCCCTCATCAGGCTCCCTGGTCAGTGGAGAGTCTGCTTCTCCCTCTCTCTCTGGTTGTCCTCCCCTCCTGTGCTCTCTCTCACTCTGTTTCAAATAAATTTAAACATTTTTTTAAGTATTCAAAAAATGTTACTGAGAAGTGTGACATTGTTTTATATTTTTGCAAATTACTTTAATGTTTAGGGGAACATTTTTACATTTCAACTCAAGAAGTGGTAGTTTCTTAAAATTTCCTTACAAGGTGACATTTGAAACCACATCAGTGAACTTTTTGCATTCTTTTTTTTTAAAAAGATGAATTTACTCATTTTAGAGAGAGAGAGAGAGGGAGGGAGAGAGAGATAGCATGAGTGGGAGGGACAGAGGGAAGAGGAAAGAAAACCTCAAGTAGATTCCATACTGAGCTTGGAGCCCGACTCAGGGCTTGATCCCAGGATCCCAGGACCTGAGCCCAAATCAAGAGTCAGACGCTCAACTGACTGAGCCACTCAAGCACCTTGAACTTTGGCATTCTTACGTTAAAATTCTTCCTTTACCTTGCACTTTGAACAAGGTTAATCTTTTCCTAATACAGTCCATGTGTCATTTGAAACATATTGGTTCACTTTCTCCAAATATCAACATATTTCATTATTCAATATTGAAAACTCATTCTTGTTAATGTCACCAATGGGCTATCATCGACCAAGGCTTTAAATATTGGAAAGCTGTCAAGCTCACAATAGCAGAAGCAGTTTTTCCAAAATTCTAATTCTCACTTGAAAGCTTGGGTTCTGGGCACCTGTGTGGCTCAGTTGGTGAAGCATCTGTCTGTCTTTGGCCTCTGTCATGATTCCAGGGTCCTGGGATCAAGCCCTATGTCAGGCTCCCTGCTCCGCGGGGAGCCTGCTTCTCCCTCTTCCTGCTATTCCCCCTGCCTGTGCTTGCTCTCTCTGTGTCAAATAAATAAATTAAAAAAAAAACAAAACCACTTTTTTTTTTAAAGAAAGCTCAGATTCTGTCATTAGCAACAAATACTGTCCATCATTTCCCCTGAAGATTCATTTTTTTTAAAGATTTTATTTATTTATTTGACAGAGAGAGAGATCACAAATAGGCAGAGAGACAGACAGAGAGAGAGATGAGGAGAAGCAGGCTCCCTGCTGAGCAGAGAGCCCTATGCGGGACTTGATCCCAGGCCCCTGAGATCATGACCTGAGTCGAAGGTAGAGGCTTAACCCACTGAGCCACCCAGGCGCCCCTGAAGATTCATTTTTGAAAAAGGAGCTGCTAAAACCCATGTCTGAATAACCAGACCTTGTCAGTTTTTTCCTTCACATAAAAACACGTTTACTGAAGGAGTGACTAGGACAGCTCTCTGTACTCAGTCCCACGACTGGCTCTTCCTGGAGATGGTGTGGTCCTTCCGAACACAGCAGAAGTGGTTACCATACTTACCGGCTCATCACACACAGTGTTAAGACAGTGTGTTACACAAAGGTTGAGATTTAATAAAGTCGATAACTTCATTGTTTCCTCACATACCATCAGACCATCTTGAGTGAAACCAGTTTTTAAAAAAAAATTTTTTTTTTTTTTTTTTTTTTTACAGTAAGTGCATGAGAGTGGAGAGTATAATGTTGCCCAGTGTGGTGTAGTGTTGCTATCTTGATCTTGGTTAAGGAGACAACAGTTTTATTCACTGTTGCTTTTGAACTATTGCTGCCAAAAAAAAAAAAAAAAAAAAAAAATCAACAGAGAGAGAAAAGGCAACGAACGTCTTCGTACCGTTATGAAAAGAGTTCTGACCTCACGTCACCTCTGAAAGGGTCTTGCTGACCCTAGGGATCCATCATTACACCCACTGAGAACAGCAGAACTATTGCACAAATTCTTAGTGGTTTCCACTTCCTGCAGGCTGAAGACCGGCGAGACCAGAAGTAGCATTTTATGAACTTCAATCTTCCACTCATTCTTCTGCAGGAAGATAGAGATGATTTCTGAGGAAGGACAGCAGCAAGCCTGAGTGCTATTTGTGGGGAGAACTTTATGAGTTGTCCCAATAAGCCTAGTGGGGATCAATGGACCCTGGTCCATCTATCAGCAGCCTGGAGGCTGCTGCAGGGGAAGGTTGACGTTGGCTGGACAGCAGTCACCCCCAGGCCACCCCAAGCTTACACAGATCTTGTGGAAAAGTCTGCAGTGCTTTGCTTGAATTCTGAAGCTGTGTGAGCTGCCAGTTCCAGCAGTGACCTTGTTACAACCGACTGCTGGAGCGAGGCAGATGTCCTCCAAGGAGATCATCAGGTTGAGAGTGACTTTCTAATCAGACTGTCCAGCAGCACCCTGAGGCTGGCAGAAAGGAAGAGTGATTTGGGGTCTGCAGAGGGGGCAATGACATTTAGAGAGGGAAAGTGAATGGGTGAGAGTGGTGGAGTGGTGAATAGTTGTAAACTAGCTGCATAGATTCAGAGACTTTCAGGGCCACAGGAGAAGTTAGAGATGGTCCAGACACACTGAGTTGGAAAGAGTGGAAAGGTGGCTCAGGATTGGTGGGCTGCTACAGCACATGAGACTCCCCCCTCCCCAGGCAGCCAAGCTGCTCCCTGTACCACCCCATAAAGGTGGCTCCATGCCCCATCTCACATTTCTTAGTGGGACCACCTCCCCAAAGGAAGCCAGTGATTCCATGCACCTTTGGTCTACTGACAATGTTTTCAGTGAGGTTAGCAGGAAGATTCCAAGTCACAGGGTGTTAGTCAGGGGACCTGACGGGTGGTCTTAGCAGCAGGAGGAGGTCCAAGTTATGTCCTTAGACACTCTAGTCATTTTTCCAGAGGCAGCGAATGACCCTGGAGTGGGAAAGATTCTGAATGGCTGGGAATTGACCGTTCCCACATATCTTTTTTTTTTTTAATTTATTTTTTATTTATTTTCAGCATAACAGAATTCATTATTTTTGTACCACACCCAGTGCTCCATGCAATCCATGCCCTCTCTAATACCCACCACCTGGTTCCCCCAACCTCCCACCCCACCCCCACCACTTAAAACCCCTCAGATTGTTTTTCAGAGTCCATAGTCTCTCAAGGTTCACCTCCCCTTCTATCTTTTTTTTTTTTTTTTTAAGATTTTATTGTTTGATATATAGAGAGAGAACAAGCAGGGGGAGCGGCAGGCAGAGGGAAAGGGATAGGCAGACTCCCTGCTGAGCAGAGAACCCCATGCAGGACTCGATTCCAGGACCCTGGGACCACGACCTGAACCAAAGGCAGACACTTAACCGACTGAGCCACCCAGGTGCCCCATTTTTTTTTTTTTTTCTTGCCTCAGGTTTAGTTGTACAAACAGCATAGGAGGCCACCAGTCCATGCAGATAGAAGCCCAAGGGTCACACCAGTCCCTTTTTCCTCACACTGGCAGACAGAAGCCTCTACACTGGAGCTTTTGTGGGGGACTGGGCACCCTTGGGAGCCAGGGCTGCAGCAGGGTCTGGAGCTGGAGCCAGTGCTGGAGCCCCAGCTTGAGCCTCGTTTTGAGCCTCGGCCGTGGCCTTTGGGCAGCAGAGCCCAAGACCCTCAGCAATGTGGCCACAAGCATGTTTCCCAAGCTTGGGGTGAGCGATGTAGGCGAGTTGATTGAGCTTTTGGCTCTGTCCTTTGGGATCTTGGGCTTGACCTCCTCCTTGACAGGCCTTGATAAGCCTTAGCACATGCACTCATGGCCTTGGTGTTGCTGGCCTGTGTCTTCTTCAGGCCCTTCTTGTGCTTCTTGGCAAAGCACATGTTCCTCAGGGGACAAATATGCTTCTCTGATGTCCTTTATCACGTCTGGTTCCTGTAACAACCCTGGGATACACGTGGGACACGGGTTATCATCCCCATTTTACAGATGAAGAAGAGGAGTCCCAGAGAAGGTACACGGCTTGTCACAATCCCATCAGTAAATGCCAGAGCAGGGACTTGAACTCAGGCCTCAAGGCTCACAGTCCGAGGCTCTGTCCAGGAGCCTGTGCTCCTTCCCCTCGGTGTTGCCCATGGAACTGTGGTACTCACACAAGTGAGGCAGTTATGGCAATCCCAAAGTAGCAATGCACGCAGCACACCTCTCTCAGCCTCCTCGGCCAACCTGGAATGGCTCCCGCGTAGACAAAGCAAGGCACGTGGACACGGTGGGAGGTGCTCTAGGACTGGAACCCGATGGCGGTGATAGGACTTTCTTGTCTGGCTGTTCATCACACATGATTAAAATCCACAGAGGCCACTGACTTTCCGTTTCACACTGGGATGTTCTGGTGTGAAGAGAAGGGTGCTGGATCTGAAGACAGAAGAGCGGGGTTTCCATTCCTCCGATATTTGGCAGCGGGTTGGCTTGGACTCCAGGATTTCGTCTCATCTGCCTTAGTTCTGGCAGCCATGAAACGAGCATTCTATAGCATCTCTCCTAAGTGAGCGTACAGGGTCGTTTCTGAGCATGAAATGACATCATTTTTACAGACATGCCTTGCATACTGTGAATCTTTCTAACAAGTTGGGGGGGGCACACTCCCAGATAATTAATCTTGCTTGCAACCTCAAACAGGATCCATTCTTTTTTACCTGTCCGGACGGTACAGATCCTCTGGATAGGTACTGCCCTCTTTAACTAGGGCACCAGGAATTCTAATATTTGGGAAATGTGACACACGAAATTCCAGCCACAGAAAAGAGCTGGTGGTAGATGGAGAGTGGACATGATTCATACCAGATCAGTTCAACTTCCCAGCAGCCCAGGTGGGAGGGCGTGGGTGTGGGGGGGTGACATTTCCTGAGTGACCAGGTTCGAGACCCCACAATTCCCTGTCTCCAGGCTCACACCACCCACGCTGCAATCCCCAAACCATTGTCTAAGCAGCACTGAGTACAGTTTCCTGCCTGTTGGAGTGGTCTGGGCCCTGGGAGGAAGGACCCGGGGTGCTGGCCTTCAAGCTCGGCTCTCGGGCACTCACCAAGAGGTACTGTTGCCGCGATGGGGCCCCGCCTCTCCCGGGGTCAGGCTGTATGGCTGTGTTGTATGCAGTGGCTGTCTATATGCCTGGAAGCCTGGGCTCTGAAGCCAGATTGCTTGAGTTGGAGTCCTGTGCTTCTATCTAACTCTCCCTGCCTCCCTTTCCTCATTCTCACATGGGAGTGATCACGCTACTGTCTTAGCTCAGGCTGCTGTAATGAAATGCCATCAACCGTGTGGGTTATAAACAACGGGGATTTACCTCTCACAGTTCTGGAGACTGGGAGTCCAAGATCATGGTATTGCCAGATTCAGGGTCTGGTGGAGACCTGTGTCCTGGTGCCCAGATGGCCATCTTCCCTCTGGTCTCCACAAGGCAGCAGGGGCGAGCTAGCTCTCTGGCGTATCTCTCCTAAGGGCACTGATCTCATTCATGCGGCTCAGCTCTGCCCTCAAGCCCTCATCACCTCCCAAAGACCCCAAGTCCCAATACCATTCCCGGGGGTTTTAGGATTTCAACAGAAGCATTTTAGGGGGATGTAAACGTTCAGCCAGCACCAAGTATGGATCTCATGGCATTATTTTGAGAAATAAATGAGTTTTGATATATGTAAAAGCAGTCAGGACAGTGTCTGGCCCCTATACCAGCACAGGCCTCTGCACAAGACTTGGCATTCTCAGAATCCTCATGTGTAAGGGTTGGAACGAGCCCTGGATAGTCCCATTTTACAGCTGGAGACACGGAGGTCCTGAGAGGAAAAGCCATTTACCTGCAGTCACACAGCTGCTAGCCTGGGCTACAAGCTCAGTCTTCTGATCTCATTTGATTCCCTTTTCCTGGTCTGTCCACTGTTTGAGTCAG
Organism: Mustela nivalis; assembly: GCF_964662115.1. Classification (NCBI taxonomy): domain Eukaryota; kingdom Metazoa; phylum Chordata; class Mammalia; order Carnivora; family Mustelidae; genus Mustela; species Mustela nivalis. The sequence continues at coordinate 113,437,712 of NC_139020.1, forward strand.
TCCCATTAGCCACGAATCCAGGTCAGGTGTTGATGCTATTGATACCCAAGACTTCAGCAAATAAAAGCAGATGTCTTACCACGAAGCCGACTGAGGACTTCTTATTGGCTATATAATAGGGGCCAGTCTGGATTCCCAGTTTCAAAAAGATGCTTGTGCACATTTCAGTTCTGTCCCATAAGACCTTCAATTGCTCTTCTGTCCCCATCAGTTCAGGCCCTCAGTTTCTGTCCCCTGGTTATCTGCTCTAGCCCCTATCACCGAGCAGTGTGCTACAAATGGAGCTCAAGGGTGTCCTCCTCTAAAATCATTTGTGGCTCTAACCTTACCTACTGAACCCTTTCTTCTGGCACTGCCTCTTCTAGCTTGGGCTGCAAATGGCTTTCTAGCTCTCAGTGATCCCACACTGGATATCCCACCGAATATCCCCCACCCAGCCAGCCTCTCGCTGTTTTCTGCACAAACCTTGAACTTCCCTAGGACACTGTGTTTGCTCAGATTCTTCCCTTGGCTTAAAATGTGCTCCTTTCTTCCAGGCCTGCAGATGTGCTATCCATTCCTCTATCCCAATGTCATCTTCTTCATGAAGATTTCTTAGTCAACCCATGCAATGCCTCCAAGTTCTTTGTGGTGACTCTTTTGTCTCACTGTGTTCTGCGTTGTTCTACACCTATTGGGTTCCATGTCCTATGGCTCCAATGACCTATGGTTGGAGGGCAGGGACTTCATCTTTTCCAACTTGGTAATGGCTGCTGTCTGGGCAGCCATCTACATAAAAAGTCTTTGTTAAATGAGCACATTCTTCACAACACTGTTATTGCAAGGGACTCTTTGAATTATCAAGGTTAATTAGGAATCATTAAGGCTAATTAATAACCTCTCTATTATTAAGGCTATTTCAGTCTCTGACTGCCTGTCCACAAACCAGTGACCTACACCTAGCAGCTCCTTCTCCTCTGAAAGAATTTCCTTCTGGAACTTAAGACTGATTGTTAGAGAAAGCACCTTTGGGGGGCCAAGACCTAGAAGCATTGGGCAGTCTTTTACATTTGCAGTTGGCCTGAAGAAGGCACTGAGTGGAGCTCTTTGGAGGCAGGGGTGAAGGGCTGAAGGTGGATGCCAGCACACAGTTGTCCCCAAACTTGCCCAAGTTGTTGCAGTTACTAAAGAAACTGATTCATCCTCTAAAAACAGCAAGTGTTTTTATAAGTGGGTGGGCATCCATTGCCATTAAGTCTTTTGGTTCTCTCAGGCCTGGAATAACCAGCCAATTGGCGTGGATACCTACGATGCTGTCTGGAAGTGAATGCTGTTGATTCTCATGGTTTGGACTTGAAAAAACTGTAATCAACCCGTCCTTTTACTATCCTGAGTGGACTTTTGACCTCCCCACCACAAGTGGACTGGATCATCCTGAATGTTTCCATGGGAGTCAATAAGGGCTCTGTGAGCTTACCCTGGGCTGGACCTTGTAAGGGAAATGCCAAGACAGGATTCTAACCCTCTCAGAGAACACAGTGCTGGAAGGGCAGAATGCAGGAGGAGAAGGCAAGCCAGGGGTACCTGGCCCAACCCCTTCTTTCATAGACGTGGCATCTGGCTGGAGCAAGATGGGCAACATACAGACAACTTTGCAGAGTTGTGCATGAACTGCGGACAGGTGGACAGCCACTGTTGGTCTTGGAAGTAGGTCTATAGGGGGCAGGACCCTGGGTCCAGAGCCTTTGCCTTTTTGACCTTGGAGGGCCCTGGCACATGGCTACAGAGTGTGTGCCCTGCACCAAGTTACCAGCTGAATGGGGCAAGCAGGAGCTGGCATCTAGCCCACACTCCATTTACCATGGCCGGGAATGGCATCTGCCCCTCCATAGGAAGGGCCATCTTTCCTATTATGCATAAAGCCACCTTCTGCCTGACAAGTCTAGTACCAACAGGGCTGCAGCTACTCAAGACATGCCTTTTCTGACTGGTCCTGTCACAGGGGCCTGGTTTTCTGAGTCACACCTTTGTGTGAGGACAGTGGTGGCCCCACTGACCTTTCCCTAACTCTTCGACCACCTCTCACCTTCCCCTTGTAGAGATCCTCCATTAAGCCCAAACTGAAGGCCCCTAGCACATTCTCCAACTGTGGACATGGCACATCTCTGTAAGTCCTATACTTCTCTGTAAATCAATGAGCCTATTGATCTTTGTTTCCACAGCTCCTAGGAGTAACCTGAAATGCATGGGTGAATGAAGGAGACAGTTGCTAGGTCGCCATATAAATCTGACCTCTGTACTGTCCCCCAGTAGTATCCCATCCACGTTCCCATTCCTCCACACCATCTTCTCGCTCATTATTGAAGTCCTACTCTTCTTGGCTACTCACCTCAAGATCTGCTTTCTTGGGAGGACTTCCCTGAAGGTCCAAAGCCACAGATTTCTCCTCCTGGTCTCTGGTACCACAAAGTTGTGATGGAGATACTAGGAATAGCCAACATTCCCTAAAATGGCCTAAAATGTGTCAGACTCTGTGGGCAGGATTCCATTGATTTCTCCTGACACCTGTGAGGTCTTTAGTTATCCATTGCCATGTGACAGATTACCACAAAGATAGCAACTTAAAAGAATGTACCTGCATCATCTCACAGTTTCTGAGGGTTGGGAGTCTGGGCTCAGATCAGCTGAGTCTTTTGCTCAAGGTCTCATAAGGCTGGATTCGAGGTGTCAGCCAGGCTGTGTGCTAGTCTGGAAGCTTGACTGGGGAAGAATCCATTTCCAAGCTTACTCTGGAAGGTGGAATGCATTTCCTTGCATCCGTGGGTGTGAGGTTCCTGACTTCCTGCTGTCTGTCAGCTGGAAACCTCCCTCAACTCCCCTAGATGGGCACAGCTTCCGTCCTTAGTCTAGGCTGCCTCTTACAGTGAGATACTTCTGTCAGCTGGCTCCATTTTTCTCTCCCTGAAGCAAGCCTTTCCTAATTAATTGATGTCAGTGAATTGCTGGGTGAGCCCTTTGACGTAGTAACTATGAAAGGCTGTGAATTGCTTTGTCCTGCACCTCTCATACCACTGTGCCTCCTCACATCTGACAGAATCCATGCTGATCAATGTTGTTGGCAATGACTGTGACAATGGCAGAGGAAGGATGCCCTTCTGCCAGGGAATGGGAGGGAAGCCCAGCCTGTAGGGACAGGGCTCTGGCCAGGTGCTGGCTCTGTAGGGCAGGAGGGAGGAAAGGATGGGAATGGCATAGGAGCACAAGAAACACAAAAGATCTTCAGCTCCCTTTGGGACCACAACGACAAAAGCCTTCCCTCCCTCCCTGGGGTGGAGTAAGAGAGCAGGGCCAACTGTGCACTCATGGTCATCCTGATGCCATCTGCCAGTGTGCCCTTTGTCCTTTAATTTCCTCTTTTACTGTAAGACAACAGTGTGTCACCTAACTTCCCTTTTCCTTCTGGATTGTGTTGGTGAGGCTTTTCTTACTCAGGTTCTTCTGATGAGGGGTCTTCTCTTCTCACACATTCAAATCCTGTGAATGCTTTTGTCTCTGAGATCATCTTTCCATTTTTCTCTCCTGCTATATTTCTTTCTTTCTGATTTCAGGCTTCAGTTTTGGAAGTTCTTTATCTGGCTAATTGTATCTTCTTCCATTACTTGACTTCCAAAATTTCATCATGCATTGATCTTTTCCCCCAGATTTCTGGTAGGCAGAAAATCCTAGTTTAAAATAACAACCCATCTCACTCTCATATAATCACTATTCACTCAGTACATGATTTATTTTCATGAGCTATGAGCTCAATTTTATTTACTTTATCAGTCCAGGAACCAGAAAGGCAGGACTGTAATCCCGTCTACCTAGAATGCATGGGAAACATTCAGGCCTTGTGAAACCTTTTCTTACCTGCTGCAGGGTTGGGCAGAGAGCTGGCATTACTCAATTAATACTTGCTGCAGTTATCCTATTCCTCATTTCCCCCAAGATTTACATCATGTCATTTTTCTTCCTGATTGAACAAATAAAGAAGCACTTGCCCAAACTTGAAGTGCAGGAATCACTCTTGATCTTGCCCTCTCTTCAACCCTCATGTCTGACCAACCCCATTGGTCGGAATGTCATGCCCATTCTAGCTTCAAAATATCTCCCAGGTATACTTGCATCCAGGCCCCTCCCTTGTCTTCTCCACTCTGAACCACTGAAACCATCTCCCTGTTCTCGCTTCCTCCACTCTTACCTCTTCTAATCTGTTCTTCACCGAGCAGCCAGATGCTGAAAAACCTAAGTCCTATGAGTCCTCTACCCTATAAAACCCACTGGTGACTTTTCAGTGCCTTCAAAATGTAATCCAAGCTGTTTTCTGCAGGCCACAGACCCTGTACCATCTGACCCCTCCTCCTTCTCTCTTTCATCTCTTGTTCCTCCTTTCCCCATACTCTTGACACACTGTTCTCTCCCTTCCAATTTCTCCCAGTTCTTTCTTTTCTGCTTTTGGTCACTGCCAAAGCTGTTCCCTCTGCTCCACGGCCTTCCCCAAGCTCTTTGCATGACTGAATCCTTCTCATCTTTTAGGTATCAGCTTAAACGTAACTTTCCCTAAGAAGGTGCCCAATCCAAAGTGGGCCTTTCCTATTATTCTGTCTTATGCCGGTTGATTTTTTAAAAATGGCATTTGCTGTTTTATTCATCTGTAGTTTCCTTTCCTCTCTAGACAATGAACTCCATGACAACATGGACTGTACAGGTTTTGTCCACTACTATATAATCAGCTCTCCGCTTAGAAGCTGACTCATGGCAGACATTAAAATTCATTAAATAGAGTTTTAACAAAGGATGAATGAATGCGTGAATGAAGGAGGCTTCATTGAATCCTTCCCACCTGTGCCCTTTCAACCAAGATGATGTCTCTTTTAAATACGGTAAGGACTCCCTCCCTCCTTCCCTAATTTTATTCCCTCCATTTGTACTTATTTGTGGGGAGCTTTCCATGAGTCCACACTATTTTCCCACCATTGTAACATCTTTATCTGAAGGTTATCATCTCACACGCTCTTCGATTCAGAACTCAACTGACAAGCCAGAAAGAAGCAAAAAAAAAAAAAAATCCTCTGCAATAAACCCCAAACTCTGATATTCCAGCCTTTAAGGGTTCGCATTCAGATTTTTAATATTTTCCCACATTGCTACTAGGCAGAAAGATCTGTGCTCCAGACCTGCTGCTAATTAGATGTTATTACCTTTGTTGATGTAAGAGGGTGCTGCGGAACTCCATTAAGTGACAGATCTCAAAAAGGAATTTAAATCAACCCCCAAATAGGCATAGAATTCTTATTTTTAATACACCCATTGATCACAGAGTGTCAGCCCTGTGAGTAGTCATGGGCGCGTGTGCACACATTACCCGCCCCGCCCCCCGCGCTTCCTGTAGGTCTCTCACCTGCAGCCACCTTCAGACACAATGTGTTTTGTCTCCCTTCCGGGGCGGGGCATGCAGTACACTTTCCTTGGTGTCTTGCTGGGAGCCTGATGGATGCCCAAAGGGGTCCATTTCAGGGGATCCTCTTTATAGGATCTGGACACTCAGGGATGCTGGGATTCATTTAGTTCTTTCTGGATTGGTTGTCCAGAATCCTAGCCCCCCGGAAGCTTAGAAGAGACCGCAGTAGCTCACAGATGACTCCCTTCAGCACCCAGTGACTCTGTCCAGCATACTTTGTCCTGTCACAACACATCCCTGCACTCACCCCTCCAAGGACCCTCGCACAAGCTCCAGAAGGCCAAAATAAGTATTTGACTTTATTGAATTTGTTAGTATGGAGTAAATATTAAGTAATTGTTCATTATTCACTCATCATCAGTACCCCTCTGGGCCATGTCAGCCACATGCTGGAATTACAGACATCAGTGGGACTGTCGATTGTGGCCCTCAGAGTATTTACTACTCGTGTGCTGTTTCTTTCTTTTAAAAATTTTATTTATTTATTTGAGAGAGAGAAAGGGACCGAGTGAGAGGACTTGAGAGGGGAGGTCAGAGGGAGAAGCAGACTCCCCATGGAGCTGGGAGCCTGATGTGAGACTCCATCCCAGGACTCTGGGATCATGACCTGAGCCGAAGGCAGTCACTTAACCAACTGAGCCACCCAGGCACCCATCGTGTGCTCTTTCTAAGACTTGCTCTTTTTTTCTTACACAGCCTTTCGGTGGGTGCCCTTAGGGATCCTTAATCTCAGCTCTGTGCTGTTCTTATCATTTGTTTACAGTATGTTCACCGATCTCAAAAACACCCTGCCCTGATTTAGAGATATCTCTCTGCCTTATTTGTTTTTTCTGGCTCAACTGGAACTGCCTGCGGGGCTCCTCCTTCTTCGTCTCTGCACCCCACATCTGATGGAGAGTGGAAGGCAGATTCAGCCTCAGGCTGGTCCTCGAGGTCACCACAGGAGTTTTTCAGGACGAGAGGTAGACCACTGTTAGGGACTCATTCTCTAGGAGTTGTCCTGTCCATAGATCCCTGAAGGGAAAATGTATATAGTTATGATATATACGTATAAGATATATACATAAGATTTGTATATATGTCTGGCTCTATATATACCTGGAGCTCTCCTGCATCTGTTGCAACCTCCTTGCTAGTTATCTCCAGGAATGACTCCTGATGAGGGCTCTGGGAGCTGAGCTGATGATGTGAATGTTCAGGCAGGCAAAGCCCCAAGGGTGTAAGGCCTGACGGGCATGGGACCAGGCCATCAGAGGTGGCCAGAGCCACATCGGTGAGGTGGATTACAGGTTCTTCTGTGTTAGATTTCTAGGTGAACCAATAAGCGTATCTCCCTAATGCAAGAATTTTTAATTTCATGGGCAAGAACTTATGGGTCTTCTCTCATGAATGCGGACTTCCAATAATTCACAAAGGCATTTGGACTCTTCCTCTTAATATCTGTTGGTTACATCTGCTTGTCTCCACCCCCCTGCCACCAACACCCCTGCCTGGACACTGCAGGGCTCCCCAGCCTGCTTGCTTGACTTTCCTTTGAGTCCCTCTAGTTCACTTTCCCCACATGCAGACCCGTCTTTTAAACCACAGATCTGATGGGTCCCCGTGGCTGCCCCCCACCCCATGACTTCCCTAGATCTCAGGATAAAAAAACAAAACAAAACAAAAAACCAAGCCCCTTTAACTTGGTCCACAGAATCCTCCCAGATTGACCCTGTTGACCTCTAGCTACATACGTATTCCTTAGCACACCGTCTCTTGTCCTAATGCTCCCACTACTCGTATCCCATGCTTGCTCTTGCTTTAGGTCTCTGAACATGCTGCCCTTGTGCCCAGAGCTCCCTGCTCTCCCCTCCCAAATTCCTCATCAATCTTGAAGATCCTACTTGCATACCACCTAAGGGTACTGGGGCAGAACACTCAATGCCTTTTGCTACTATCAACTCCTTTTCCCAGCTATTGTTCCCAGAGCCTCCTGGTAACCCTCTGTTAGTTCCTTGCCATAGTGGATGCTAATTGCCTGCTTAATTTTTTTGTTCCCCTTACTGGAATGTAAGACCTTTGAAACCCAGACCTATTCATTATTGTATCCCCAGTTGCTAGCACAGTTCCCGGCTTATAGTCAGAAAGAACTCAATAGGTATTGAATTAATTCATTCATGAATAAATTTGCTGGGATAGATAAGTCCCAGGTCTTGATGTCAGGGATGATCTTAGTAAAGCAGGTGACACAGTAAGAAAAAACCTTGGCAGGAAGTCGTGAGTGCTGAGTTCTTTGTAAACTTAGGCAAGCCACTTCTCTCTGTATAGAACTTCAGTTTTCCCACGTATAAAATCCTGGAATCCAAATCTCTGAGGTCCTTTTCAACCTTTTGTGGTCCATGGTGCTGCATCAAACATGTTTTATTTGAGGATTACTCTTATTCCTCTGTGTTGCCTCTAAGGGATGTCCAAATCATCATGCCCAGAATGATCCTCTTAAAATCCATAAATAGCAATAAGGACAGAATTAGAAATAAGGGCTGCTTTGGTCACAAGACTTCATCCTCAGAGCTCCATTGCTTCTTGCTGACTTCTCTGAGGGATTGAGGATCTCCTCCTAATTGGTATCCCAAGGCTTTGCAATGGAAACGCCACCAGCTTTTCTATGTCAATCTGATCAGTTTGCTGAATTCCAAAGATTGGGGTAGAAGGACGGCTTGACTCTTGGCCTGAAAAAAGTTGAAACATGCCAGATTCCAAGAATGAGCATAATGTGTCTAGAAATTTAGTATAACCCTCCAGAGCCCCAGGCCTAGGGCCACAGAATTCTGGGCTGCCGTGGAGGGCATTGGATGGAAGGTTCTGAATTATTGCGAGGGGTCTACAAATCCATTTATGAATCAAGCATTGTCTCTGACTAAATGAGTGCTATGTTTTGCAAATATGCATTGTTTGTCAAGTGTACAACAGAGCTGCGACTGTGACTAACAAAATAAACATTCACTTAAAAGTAGCTCTAAATTCATACCAGGCGTCACGCGCTTTTCTTACTCGGCGGACACCACAAGGGACACTACTATGTGATGACTCCTGGTTGCAGGAATGCCAGCTCCAGGAAGGACGAATCTGTGGCTGTCACTGTACTCCCAGCACCTCATTCAAGGCCAGTGAGTACTAGGTGCTTAATAGACAGTCATCAGGACTCAGGGACTTTTTTTTTTTTTAACTTTAAAAAGGCTTATATTTGAAAAAGTTTAGGAACCACTGGCTACACACTGTAGCTAATGAAACAATCTTTTTGTGGTTTACATAGCCATTGGCAACTTTAAAAAAAGAATCACTTTCACATAAATCTTGACACTTGGTTTGGTGATTCACAAATCATGACCTTGCAAGGGACGTGAAGTCAGAGACTAGGACGCTGTTTGTGGTGGGCTGAAAGCAACAGGTGGTGGGACTGGTCTAGTTGTGTGCCCAGGGAGTACAACATCTCTCTTCTGTCCCTCTGGTGGCTGCAATGGCTCCGATGCATGACATGTAGGTAAGATAAGGCCCTAAAATAGGACTGGTGTTTCATCAAGTTGGCTTGGTTATGGAAAGAATTGCAAAGATAGTACAGATTTTCTTGCATTTAAAAAGATAATGGAGGAGGGAAGTTTCAGGCCAGAAGTTCTTTTTCCCATATCTCAGTGGCTCTCCCCTTTCCTGCCGTGAAATAGAAATATAATGAGGCCAAATGAAGGTTAATCTGTTAAGTAATTAAAGTATACATTTTTGGGTATTTTAATTGAGGTGCAAGTCTTAAAGACGGTGAAAGAGAATTGAGATCTGGAACACAAAGCAAACTTCCATCAGAAGAATATTGATTAAATAATGTCAGGTACGTTTGTACAATGGAATTGGGTGTACCCCTTAAAATGATATAGATGGAAATTCATTGATATGATTGACTATTTAGGCAAGTGAAAAGATAGCCTATCCTGTGCAGCGTTTTCCCATTTTTGTAAAATAGTTCACGTTCGTCCAAGTGCAAAGACATGCCTGGGATGAATGACAGTCACCAAGTATGAAACAGCTCCACACTGCAGGATTTCACATGGCTTTGCTTTTCCTGCTTCTACACGTTATGAATATGCGTGGTAAGGTGCTGCAGGTTGCATGTTTTCTGAGTCTGCTTGCATGGCGGATCCTGGAAAGGATGATGTAGCCTGTGGGCTGGTCATTTTTATTAACTTTTCCTCACACAACATCAGAAGCCACGTGGACATCTCACTTCTCTTGATTAATAAGGGATGGAGTCTTGACTGACCAGGTGGTGGGATGTGGTGGGAACAGAAGTGACTGGGCCACCCCTGCGGGGCTCATTCCCTGCGCACACTTCTTCTCAAAGCGCTGCGCACCAGGCTCTCCCAGGAGCAGCAGGACCAGCCAGGGCCTGAGCCTGGAGTCTGCCCCACCTGTATCTTCCTTGGAGGCCATGCTTTGGGCTCTCTGCCTTCACTTCCCAGTCCCTGAGAGGCACCCACAAGGCTGACCAGATGCACACATTTGTCCCCACTCAGCCTGCCAGGTGGCACAGAGTTTGCATCCATGGCCTTCTCCCCTATGAAGAGAGCCTTCCATGAAGCCTGATGCTGACTGGGCACGAGGGATTTGGAGCCTGAGGGTCCTGGTGTATCCCAAGGGCTTGGCAGGTGGAGAAGAGGAGGTCTCTTTGCTTTCTGAGTCTCAGTTTCTTCACCTGTAACATTAGCATCCTAATGCTGCTTCATAAGAGAAGATGGTGTCTCTGGAACTCCTTGGTGGACTCCTCGGGAGTTGTGTAGTCAGGAGATAGGCAAGACCACAGGGGCCCTAGAGTTAGACGTGGCTCTAATGGCAGCTCTGTCACCTCCTGTCTGGGGACTTGAAGTGGCTTAGGGACCTCACACAACACTCCCCTTCTGACCTGAAAAATGGACCCAAAGCCCTCTGGCCAGAGCCATGATCTATACAGTCTCCAGGGAACCAAGGCTCGCATTAAACATTCTCATGAGCGATTATTATGTCGTGGGGGTGGGGGATCCCCTGGGGCTGGAACCCAGCTTCCCCCACTTTGTTTTTATTTTTACACCCCTGAAGTCCAAAACCAGCTGTCTGAATCACTTGCAAACAGAGCCAAAACAATTTCCATGCGTCACAGGAGGCCACGGGCTCCAGCCACGCCTCAGGATGGTGCACTAAAAATATCTTCCCAGGGCTATTTTTAAGGTCCTGCGGGCTGTCAACCACAAGCCAAGAGAGCAGAACTCCTCCCGGCCTGCACGCAAAGGGCACCACACTTACTGCGCAGTGGGCCTTTGGGTCAGTCAAGGAGCTGGACTTGAACCCCCACTCTTCTCTGACCACGGGAATTTGTCACTGTGCCAAGGTGCACACTGCAAGTGCAGACATGCCCTCCCCAGGGACCCTGCCAGGCAGAAAGGGCCACCTTTCTGTCAGTGGCACGCAACCTTCCCACACCAGGCATCCTGTGAGCCACTGGCACAGAGACACTGCCAAGTCAGGACACTAGAGACCCCACACCCATGTTGGAACTGTCCTTTCTAATTTTCCAAGTGCCTTCACCTCCATGACCTTCTCAGATCCTCAGGGCATTCTTGCTAAATGGCTATTACTATCCCCATTTTATAGATGAGCATAGTAAAGGACTGTTTGTGCTCTTACAACACCCTGTTAGGCTGTAGAATACAAAACAAGTCCTCTAGTATGTCTGAGGGTGGGATGACCTTGTACATCCTGATGTGGGCTAAGTTTCTTGCTTCTCAGCCTCCTACACGGTGGCTACGCCCATGCTCCACTGTAGTCAGACCGCTCACCATTCCTTGGTTCATTCGACAGACATTTCCTGTGCACCCACTCTGGCCAAGGCCCCACTGTGCTAGGTCATCCCCGCCCTGGGCAGGAGGCCGTGACAGGACACACACCGTAGAGGTGTGTGGGAGAGTTGGTGGGAGAAGTCACCAAAAGCTTCAGGATGGGGGTCATCCCTGTCGGGGTCTGGAGGCTGAGCAGGAAATAGAAGAGGAGCAGTGAAGACAGAGGGGGCAGGCTGGGCCAGGCAGGAGACACAGGAGAGCAGGGAACACCGGGGATCCAAAAGCAGGTCAGAGCAGGTACAGGCAAGAGGCCGGGCCCACAGGGCTGGGGCCTGGGTCATTTGAAGGGCCTGGGTGGCACTGGAGGTTTTCAGCAGCGACCAGCAGGATCCCATGTGCCTGTAGGAGCATCCTTATGCCTGCTGTATGGGGGACTGGAGGATGGGGCCGGCTTGGAGGTTGTTAAACAGCTCAGGTGAGGCAGGCTAGGGGTCTGGATAGGATAGGCAGGGTCAGAGAGGATGAAAAAGAAGGATCCAATTCTAGAAGTACTTAAAGTAATTAAAAGGCAGGCTAAAATGAATCACAGGGCCTGGTGGTCAGTGAGATGTGTGCGGACAGGAGAGGAGTCTAAGGCAAGCCCGGGGTTCAGCCCTGGGCGACCTGGAGCAGGCCCATGTCATTCAGCAAGCCAGGGACACGGAAGAGGAGCAGGCAGAGGGAGAGCCAGGCTTGGTTTGAGTTCGTTGTGGTGAGTTGCCAGTTGGATAGTCCAGTAGCTGTAATAAGCAGGAAGTCCCATACACAACTGGGAGTTCAGAGGAGCAATTGGGCTTGGACAGAGAGTCTGGAAGGGGGCGGGGAGACGAGGAAGCCTGTAGGGCAGCGGGTCTCAACCTTACACTCCTATCCAAGGCAAGAGGGCAGCTTTAAAAAAGGATCCCCTGAACTCCATCCCCAGAAATTCTGATCCAGTTACTGTTCAATGAGCCCCTGTTTTAGTGGATTTTAAGTTCACAGGTCCAAGGTTGGGAACTACGTCAGTGGAGAGGTGGGGATGACGGGGAGATGGCCTAGACACGTGGCAGATGGGCAGACACTGCACAGAAGGGCCCGGGAGGACGGAGAGCCCAGAATCAGTCTGGCCTCTGGGGAGCAGGCCGCCAGCAGACAGCATCATGTCCAGAGCCAGAGCAGGCCGGGTGTTGAGCAGGAGGCCCTGTGAGTGTGTCCTTTCAGGCAGTGTGACCGTGCAGGGTGTCTAGGGGGTGACCTTGGCTGGGGCAAATGTGGGGTGGGGTGGGGCTCGCAGAGGCAGATGGGTCCAGGCTGGAGGAGAGGGGAGGGCGAGTAAAGACACTAGAAGCTAGGCAAGTGTGTTCAGAGGGAAACAGAGGGTCAAGGCATGATCAGACAGACTTGGGGCAACCTGCCCCGGGGTAAGGAGGCAAGAAGGACAAGCTGACACCACCCTGAATCATGGGGTTATGTTAACAGAGGGATGTTAACAAGAAGCCAAGAGATTGGGGTTCAGAGCCCAGTGGAGAGAGATCAGCCCTAGGAGGAGGGGGATGTTCCCTGACCTGGGTTAGCAAGGACCGGAGACAGTGTCACCTGCCTTCCTAGAGCCCAGCACCTGTACCTGCCCCAGAAGGGTGAACTGACAGCTGGAAGACACTACTGCCCTACCAGCCCTCCTCCAGCCCTTCTTTCTCGTGCTCCTCCCCCTGCTCTAGCAGAGGAGCCTGGCAGTGCCTTGGTATGGCTAGCTCCACACGCTTCTGCCCACTCCTTTCCCCCAGAATGTTTTCACCAAATGTTAAGGAGACTGTGAATGCCTTGAAAGCAGTGACTCAAAGTTGGCCTGAAATACTTGGTTCTAAACATATGGTTGGTCCCTACTAGACATATGTTGTGCAAATTCATGCATAGACCCATGCATAAACATAAAGCCTTGCCAGACGTATTTATAAACACATATAAAAATATATATTAAATCATATGAAAATACATATAAATATATCTGTATTTATGTATCTATCATCTGTCTATATATCAGTGCCTAATCGTGCCTGCTCACCACAGGTGGACACCTGTGGGGCACGTGGGTGTTCACCACAATCTCCTGGCAGGACCCTGTCTGTCACTCGTGGTGACACGCTCCCTCATCCTGGACAGAAGCCTCTGTGGACACAGGCCTGGTGCAGGCACGTTTCTGGGATACATTTGCCCCAGTTTAGGAAACACTGCAGGTCACTTGAATTTTGGAATGCAAGTCCTTCTGACATGGGGCTAAAGGGAAGGAAATTTTTCATCCCATTATGGAATTTATGCCGCACGAGGTTCTGTTTGTGTTTGAACAGGAAATGGCTTCTGGGAAGGTAACGGGAAGGGGTGTCTTTTTCACACTCGACCTCGTCAGTTTGCCCAATAAGCGTTCAGGAGAGTCGGGGACTCATATGCAGGTTTCAGTCCAGATCTCCTAGGTTCTGGGAGCCATGAGAAAGGGTCCTGTGAAGCAAGCAATCTGATATTTTCAAGCTTCCAACACTAGTTCTTGTTTCTACTAAAAAATGGTAGAGTATATTTGCAAAAAAATTTTTTTAAATCCAAATTCAGTATATTTTCTTGGGTGCCTGGGTGACTCAGTCGTTAAGTATCTGCCTTGGGCTCAGGTCACAATCCCAGGGTCCTGGGATGGAGCCCCGCATCAGGCTCCCTGCTCAGCGAGAAGCTTGCTTCTCCTTCTCCCACTCCCCCTGCTGTGTTCCCTCTCTCACTGTGTCTTTCTCTGTCAAATAAATAAATAAAATAAAATATATATGTAAAAAACCGAATATAAAATATATAAATATAAAATACAATATATAAAAATATATAAAATCTTTTATATATATGCATGTATTTTATATATATATAAATTTTTTCTTTATTTAAATACATCCAGAATTTTCTAACACAAAAATTGTTCTCTTTAAGCCAAAAAGCTTCCTAAGTCCAAATAAAAATGAACACATGGATGATATGCTATTGTGGGCTAAGACGTTTTTTTTTCTTTTTTCTACCTTGTGTGAGATCCTGGGTTGAGAAAAGAGACTGTCCCTTCTGTATGTGAAGGACAGTGAGGAGCCATGCCTATGTCTTTGACAGCCAGTGCCCTCCCACATCTTCTGTACAATGGTGTGTAAAATATGTCAGCTTGAGCCAGGTCAGCACAAGGCTGAGTTTCTTAGAAAGTTAGGGCCACTGGCTCTGGATGCATTGGTTCTACTGAAGTAGGCCACTCTATTCCACCCCTGGCTTTACTTGGCCAAAGGTAGGACCCCTGACAACAGCGAGCTGCTCTAAAATACAGAATGTTCTATTGTACTATTTTCCTGCCTCTGTGATTTTTCTAACCCTGGTTGCTTGGGTAATCAGGTCAGATTCTCTCCCTTGGGATAAAAGGCTGGAAGCCTAATGGAATTAGCATTTGCTGTATCAGAAGGGCATCTGGAAACAGATGTTTCTAGAACTGTGAGATCCTCCTGCGTTCCAGCCCTCCACCACTCTTCCCTGTGGATGGCTTCCTGAAGGGTGAGTGGTTATGCCCTTTAGGTCTCAGAGCCTGTGTGTTCGCCTGGAGGCAAGAGGATAAAAACCGGTGGGGGCAAGAGCCAGGCTAGAGGAGGAAGAGAATTCCAGGGATAAAGTGGCAGTGGGAGCCATCCAGAGGAGAGGAAAACAGGGTGAAACCTTGGGCCTTATTTATGTGAGGAAGCAATAACAGAGAGCCTGACTGCACCTCCAAAGGCAGCTGGGGGAGTTTAGAGTGACCAGTGACAAAGGAGGAAGAACCGAAGGAAGGAAGGGGTAGAAATGCAAGATCTTTCTAGTTTTTACCTCACTTCCAATCTGGCTGGTGTGCTGGATAATCTCTCAGAACACAGGCCTTCCTGACCCTTGCTAAATCCCCCTGCTGCAGACCTGACGGGGGACATGGGTCTTCCAGGCTGAAACATCACGGGACGCTTCTTCAATGAGGAATCCCTCAAGGTGAGCACTTATTAAAGATGGCGGTGTCATCAGACGCACACCAGATGCCAGATGGGGGGACACCCAGTTCCTATTTCATTCAAGCTTCATGAGGAACAGCTGAAGGAAGAGGAACCCTGGAACAGAGAACATTAAGGGGAGGCAGGGGAACTGCCTTCAAGTTTCTGAAGGGCTGGTCTGTGTGCGCAACAGGGGCAAGCTTCCTCCTTGAGAGCCCCGAGGGAGAGAAGGTAGCAGGTTTCGAGCGGCTGAAAGGCTTTCTTGGGAAGTGGTGAGTTCCCCATGCTGGAGAGATCCATGCAGAGGCCATGCGACCACCTGTCAGGCATATCCCACAGGGGCTGATGTTAATTAGGCCTTTGTGCTCATTCCTGCAGGTCACGAGCTGAAGCTTGGTCCAGCCTCCTGTGTCCTCTGTGGGTGTCTTTTGTATCAACCGAACAGGGCTCACCCAAGACTGCCCCGACTCTGAAGACTAGGCTGTCCTCCTCTGGTGAGCAGAGCCCACCCCTGTCTGGCCCATGACCTTAGCTCACTGAAAGGGACTAGGGACCTCACCGGTGCTGACTTAACTGGCAAGGTCTTGGCTTTGACCATATGGAAAGGTATTAATAGCTTAAGAAAGAACTCAGGGCTTACAGAGGCTGAGTTACTAGCTGGTGAGTGGAAGCCTGGCTCAGAGTCCCACCCACCAGTCCATGCTGATTGTTGAAGGCATTCTTAATTAAGAAGGGGAATATAAATAATTACTCTCCCCCTAATTTAATCCATTTATAAACAAAGGTTTGTTTTTTTTTTTACATTTTTTTCTTTTTTTTAAATTGTGTTATGTTAGTCACCATAAAATACATCATTAGTTTTTGATGCAGTGTTCCAAGATTCATTGTTTATGTACAACACCAGGTTTTTTTTTTTTTTTAAATACATTCCTTAAAACGGTGTTTAGCAACCCATGACTTCACCCCCAGTCCCCACCCACAGAATTTTTAGTTTTCTACATTCTTCTCTCTCACCAACAGCCACATAGTTGAGATTAGGGATTACCAAACTTTGGGGAGTAGTCATACCTGATAATTGCCCCTTGGATTTTGTAACCCATCTTCCCACCTCTTCCTAGAAACACTTTCTGGGGAAGATGGAAGCAGGCAGGTGCCCATGCCTGTCAAGGAAATTCAAACACATTTCATGAGACCTGGGCGGAGGACAGGACAAGCAAATATTCTGGGTGGTCTTGGGCCTTTCATTGTTGGTTCAGGAATCTCGAAGTAAGGCAGAAGAGACGGGCGGGAGATGGCTGGAGAGAGGCTGAGTCACTGCCAGAGCCTCAGGTGGAATTGTCTCTGATGTCAGTCAGTGCTTCCGGGGATAAACCAGGTGGGATGGCTGGGCACACAGGTTCTACCTGGGAGCTTTGGTTTAAAAGATGCTCTGCATGTCACTAGACAGGTGGCGGTACCTGCTTCCCCCGAGGCCAGGCATATGTGCTTGGGAGCCTCACACCCGCAGGCAGGAAGTCCCACCTTAGCTTCCACAGCCCACCTCCCCGGGGAAGGCCCTGCTTCCCCACAGCCTCCTGGGAAAGGCTTTAGAAGAGTCATGAAGTCTCTGGCCCCTCCCTCTTTCCAAGAGGACACCTTATACTTCAACCCTAAGATAAAGCCATGACCCGTTGATGAAAAAAGAGGTAGGGATTATTTCCTGAAGAGAAAGAAAACAAAACAGTGGACAGAGCGGATGCTCAGGGAGAAATGAAGCCTTTTCCAGGCAACATGGGGAGAAGAGGGGTGTAGCAGTGTCCCCCAGCAGTGTGGTGTGCTTTGATTCCCAAGTGAAAGAGTACAGCTAAACACAGTGTAAAACACAGAAGGGACCAAGAATGGATCACTCCCAAGCTGATTAAGTTACGGGACATTCACTCTTAAGAAAACTCAGGGGAGGGGCGCCTGGGTGGCTCAGTCGGTTAAGCGTCTGCCTTTGGCTCAGGTCATGATCTCATGATCTCAGAGACCTGGGATCCAGCCTCACATCAGGCTCTCTGCCCAGCAGGAAGCCTGCTTCCCCCTCTCCCTCTGCCTGCCTCTCTGCCTACTTGTGATCTTTCTCTCTGTCAAATAAATAAATCAAATCTTTAAAAAGAAAAAGAAAAGAAAACTCAGGGCATTTCCACCTCCCAAGGTCCTTAGAATATAGCCAAAGTGTGTACTTTGATGGAAATCAAAGGGAAATAAGCCCCCCCCCCACACTTTCTGTAGATAATGGGGAAGGGAAGAGAGCAAGAGGGTCGCTGGTCTTAATCGGTGCATTTTTACCATCTTAACATAAATTAATTAATCATTATTTAACTTGTTGTTCATTTGCTTAGGTTTAATTTGTGTTGAAAAATTAAAGAAGGGAGGGAGGGAAAGAAGAAGAAATGTAGGAAAAAGGCAAAGGATTAAGGAAATGATCAGGAGAAATTACAAATATCCCCTCACACTTTTAGGAAGGCAGAGGATTTGCTAGAGGAAAATAGTCAATGAAGGTAGAGCTCACTTCACACCATTAAGCCTCGGGAAGAGGAAAGACGAAAGAAACAGCGAAAGATGAGAAGAGGAGGGAAAAGAAGGAAAAATAAAATCTAGGAAAGAAGGAGGGAAGGAAGGAAGGAAGGAAGGGAGGGAGGAAGCGGGGCAGGAGACAGAGTCACCAGAAATTAAATAATTTCTTTTTTCAATCGTTTAATTTTTGGACTATGTTTAGCGAGACAACGGATCGTTTGATTATATTATTTCCACTCTTGCACCGATATTCTCCAGAAAACTTGACCAGCGAAGTTTTCCGGAGTTTTCGGCACAGGGTCCTGTGCTCTGAGTGTTATTCCTCCTGTTGTCAAATCTTAAAGGAACAACTGTCCCGCTGTGACTGTACGTGAAGGAAGTGTACTGGTACGTGGACTGGTACGTGAAGGAAGAACAAGGTGAACAAGGTGGACAAAGAGCTCTCTGTCCCTGAAGCGACTAGAGACCCTGCACTTACGGTCCTGGGTTACCAGCGAGGAGGCTGAGCCTGTGCCAGTGGGCAAAGGCATGTGGGGAAAGGGGAAAGCCAGGCTTGTGCCACATCGCACACGCGTCCAGACATGCAGAAGCCCCAGACCAACAAATTCATTCCAAACCCAGCGCAGAACCAGTGCCTCCCAGCAGCCCCAGCAAAGGCTTGTGCAGAGCCGCCCTGTACAGACGCCTGCATGACCCAAGGCCTGGGGGCCACCCCCAGACAACCACCTTTTACTGGAACAAACCAGAACAGAGCAACTGTAGAGCCAAATGCTCCTCAATTTTGGAGCACTGGGGACCACCAATAAGAAATAATCCCAAAGAGATTTTAACAAGGAAGTTTAAAGGAATGAGTGGGAGGTGAGAAAAGGGGCTGGTGAGCACAGCCACTGTTTTCAGTGTCTTGCTGTGAGGAGGGTCAGAACCCAGGGCAAACGGCTGGTGAGGGATGGTAGGAGAGCAAATGGTGTCTAAAGACTGAAGGCCACCTGTTGGTGGGGATGCCTAAGCAGACAGGGAGATGTTGCAGGAGCAAAGGCACAGAGCGGGGAGGGCCTTGGGCAGGAGGAGGGGTGCCCCATCTGCCAAAGTGGAGGGAAGAGGCTGGCGCACAGGCAGGTGTGGCTCTCTCTTTGCTGGGCAGGGGGCGGGGGAGACATGAGGGTGTTTCTCTCTGGTGGTTTCTATTAAAGAAGGATGAGGCGAGGTCATCAGGTGGAAGAGATGGAGTGAGAGGACAAAGGACAAAGGACGCAATTGTCCCCTTGCTGAGGAGGGCAGCAAGCTTTCCAGAAGAGCTTTGGAGGATGGCGAGACAACACAGAGATAGGTGATTGTGAGTGCAGCAGAGGGAGGTAGGGAAGAATGGAGGGTGTCCCCAGGCAAGCAAGGAGAACACCAGCTCCTCGCCTGGGGAATGTGGCTGTGGCAGGACGGACCAGTTAGCCACTTCCCTGAAGGGCCGCCACATCCCAGCCTTTCCAGCTCTGTTCTTGGAATCTGTGCAGTTTCCCCAGCGAGCAAGAATCTGGCTCCTTTCTGGAGGGCCAGGCTGCAGGTGGGGAAAGGGATGGGAGCTTGCTGGTACATGTACAGATTTCCCCGAGTCCTGTTCTCAGCCCATGGGTCACCCCTGCCCCCCACCACTGAGCCTAGGGACCCGAAGGGCAAAGTCCATTCTGCTAAACTTCCTTAGAGAATACATTTCCCTTCTGTCGGCACTGGTGCAGAAGGGGTGGGTGCAGGAGAGGGGGAGCCCCGAACTGTATGAGGCGGGATAGGGGACGTGTGTGTTCAGCCCACAGACATACTTTAACACAGTGTCCTCTTTTCATGCCTCGGCCACAGCCTGACCTCTGCAGGTTGGGTGAGAGGCCAGTTCAGGCCCTGTCCTGGAAGAGGCTGCTGCTGTTAGAGCAGGGAATTCTGCCATTCAGTGTCCCCAGAGCGTGGTCTTGGGGCGGGGGGGGGGGTTGGGAGCAGGCGGGTAGGAGCTCCAGCAGGGCACAATGCTCAGCCTGTGGTCTCCCCACCCTGTGGCTGTAAGAAGGTCCACACTGGGGTGAACCGAAGTGCATGGTGAAGGGCAGGGATTTGCACTGCCAGGTTCCCGGGGAGACCCTGTGTCTGACTAACACGCAGTTAACTTGAAGGTTACAAGCTACTCCCCTCTTGCTTCATTCTTTATCAATGGGCACTGCCCACTGGACAGAGACTGTGGATGCAATTTTGACTCCTAATCTGGGTTACAAAGCAGATTCTACAGAATTCTACAGAATTGCCCAGAATTTGCTAGACTCTGAATCCATTAAGAGTAGAATGGTAAGAGCATTGTGTGTGTGTGTGTGTGTGTGTGTGTGTGTGTGTATGTGTGTGTGAATGCTTCACAGGCAAGAGAGGCACAGAACCTTAGCCCTTTGCTGATGAGAATCTTGCAGGCATGGGGGAGGGGCTGTGACTCTGGATTCATCCCTTGGCTTCTGACTCCCAGTCTGGGGTTTCCACTGTCAGGGGCATTGGAGCCAAGTGATGGAGTGTCTGAACAAATGGGAGCAGCAGGAAGAGGCTGAGAGCCCCCTGCTTCCAGACTTTCGTGTTGGGGAAAGACCAGTGGGCCAGGAATCAGAGGGTTTAGCTGGTGACTTTGGGAAGGTAGGACCTACAACACTCAACAGTTTCTCAGTAGCCTAAACTTGGGTTTGAATCCTGGCTCTGCCACTTACTGAATGTGTGATATCAGACAACTTTGTAACCTACACTTGACATGTTATCAAAATGGGGATTATGTTTCCCTCAGTCACAGGCCTTCTGCGAGGATAAGACGAGGCACTGCTTATAACGTACTTAGCACGGTGGCTGGTACTTAGCAAATACGCCATTATGGGTTCGGGTGATGAGGAAAATCATGGTAGTAATAGAGTAGGTACTTTGAACTCTAAGGAACCTTAGGAGTTACTTCCTTCCTCCTTGACTCAGTTTGCTCCTCTGTAAAGTGGAAATAATGTTACAATCTATTCCACGTTTTCCTTATTGGTTGTTTTGAGAGTGGAAGGAACTAGGGCAGGGGCTGCCCAGGGCAGATCTACGGAGGGCTGTCAGTGATGCCCAGGGTTTCACTAGTGTGTGGAGAAATGAGAAAAAGAACACAGTGAGTGCTTTACGAATTGAATTGTCCCCAATTTTGAAAGATTGTCCTTCATTTTGATGTTACGGCATTTCTATTCTGTGTGTGTATGTTAAAATATCCTTTCTTTTAGGAAAGGATGTTGCTAGTGGATAGCAGTTGTCCTTAATGACCTTACACGGCAAAATGAAAGTTGTCAATCCTATTTTGGTCCCGTATTTTTTGGAAATCTAACTGGTCCGTGAAATCAAGTCTATAAAGAAACCACCAAGGCAGGATTTTGAAGGACTTTGTGATTGTAAGATTCCGCACGTGACAACGTAATAGCATCGCACAGTGAGTCCCTGCGTTATGTCAGGCATTGCTGAGAACCACTACACATTGGCTATCTGTCTTTTAATGGTCTGGTAGGCTAAGTGTCATTGAACCCATTTGACAGGTGGAGAAACTGAGACTTAGCCTAAGCTGTGGGGCTTTCTATTCCAACAGGGAATGTGCTATCAAGTCTGTCTATAAACCTCACAGTTTTCCCTGACCCTTGCTAAAGGATTACTATGGAGGAGGCCCTGACTCAGCCACCGAGACTTCACCCTAATAAAAAGTAACCATACCAAGGACCGATGGGCAAATCACCACTTAACCTCTCTCTGCCTCTAGCATCCAACCGAGAAATTAGGTAGAAATCAGGGTCACACTGAAAACAGATGGAGAGTCAAGCCAAGCTGTCTTAGGAAATAAAATTAGCACAAAGAAGCCATTCTCTATGATTCCCTATGATTCAGTGCCCTTTGGTTATTTATGAAGTTGTGAGGCATCTGGCCAGGTAGCTGACGGAATGTTCCCTGGGTGCAGAGACACTGTCAGATGGCGTCTTTCTTTGGTCAACCAGATTCAGTCCCCCTGCGTTCTCCCAACCAGTCAGGGCCTCCCTTCCTCCTACTCCTAGTGGCATTCTGGGTCCCACAGGCTGGGAAATCAGCCTGTGGGAGCCCCTGAGGCTGGGTAATGATAGGCTCCGCCCTCCTCACACTCTCTGTCCTCCTCCCAAATGGCAAGCCGGATGCTATGCTTTGTGTATTCATTCTTAGTGACCCCCTTGACTACTCTGAGAGAGGTTTCATTAACTGTATTTCACAGGTGGGGAGACTGAGGCTCGTTGAAGCTAAGTGACTGTCTGGGGGATGGCGTCACACAACCTGGAAGGGGCAGAAGGAAGAAGGATCCCTGCCCAGCCAGGGCACCTGACTTGAGTCTGTCCTCCTGTTTCATCACTAAAGGGTTCCCTGAAGACTGAGGCAAGACCATCCTAAAACTTAAACAGCTCTGATGAGGGAGCAGGAGGCTGGCTGAGGACAAAGGAAAAGCTGGCGCCTTGCACCCCCTCTTCACCCTTTCCCCTCCATGTGTGTAGCATCCCTCAGGCAGCCCTGACTGCCATGAACAATAAGCAAATAGTTAACTTGCAGAGCTCACAATCCTGCTAGACAGGAGTCTCCCTTGGCTTACAAATGTCCTAAATCTCACTAGCAAAGACGATTGATAGCAGGATTGTGACACCCCACCAAAAAGTCTCCCAACTATCTTAATGTTAATGGCTGGTCTAAAGACAACATTGATCCAGTGGCAAGGGCAAGGCCTCCGGCAGGCCTGGAACATCCTGACACCTTGTAGGCCCTCTTTAGCATATGAAAACTCCACTGAAACCTCCCTTCCCCTCACCTCCCCCCAACCACAGGGTATATAACATGCCTACCCTCACAACCCAGGGCAGCAGCTCTTCCTGCCCACGGGTCCTGTCCCCGTGCTTTAATAAATCACCTTTTGCATCAACGACTTCTTAAGAATTCTTTCTTTAGTTGTCGGCTCTGAACCTCCTCACCCCACCGAACCTGACTTAGGTTCTGGGACTTCATCAGCTCCTGTCTCCCTTTGCAGAAACCGTGTCCTCTCTGGATGCCAAGGTGTTCACCTTGAACCCACTGTGTGCTGGTCCTCAGTTCCAGGGCCAGTTCCAGCCCAGCGGCTGCTTCCTGGTCTTTACCTGCCAAGAGCCAACCTGCGGCGTGCCTGGCTGACACCCAGTGACTCTGGTGGCGATGATCTTCCAATTCTCACCCGCCCGCCCCCACTTGCTTTTTGAATTTGAAGCCAAGCCCTTCATCGTTCTCTCTCCAGCCCTTTATAGCTAATTCACTCTCATAGAAGACAATTTAATAAATGACAAATTCCACATGATCTTTCAAGTTTTGTGAGCATTCATGGCTTGACATTTCAAGCATTCATGGCTTGACAATACAAGGGTTTTTTCCTTTTTTTTATTTTTTTAAGATTTTATTTATTTATTTGACCAAAGAGATCACAAGTAGGCAGAGAGGCAGGCAGAGAGAGAGGAAGGGAAGCAGGCTCCCTGCTGAACAGAGAGCCCGATGTGGGGCTCGATCCCAGGACCCTGGGATCATGACCCAAGCCGAAGGCAGAGGCTTTAACCCACTGAGCCACCCAGGCGCCCCAATATAAGGGTTTCTGTTTCCTCTCTTTTTCTGCTGTTATTTAAATGCACCCAAATGACACGTGCACTTGATTAAAAATAAGAGTTTGTAAGAGCTCATGATAGAAAGACCCTATCTCTGCCCACCCACCACCACAACCCAAAGACAACCATTCATACCCATTTGGTCAAGGGAGGGGAGACACTGTTTTCAGTTAATTTCCTTGTGGTTACCTCCATGTTTCTAACTCAAAGCTTCTGTGATCAGTTCTTCAATCATTAACTTTAGACATTGCCTGTTGCCTTGGCAGATGGAAATTTAGGTCACTTACCCTTCCTACCACCCCACGGCCCCCTCCTAGTGCATCTACAGCACTAAATTTAGTACTCTACCAGTAAATTTAACTAATATATTTGAACTTCTATTTCTCGTTCTATCACTATGGGGACTATCTCCTCTCTACTCATCATAACAGATAAGGATATTAAAGCTTCCCTCCTCTCTCCATCCTTCCATCTGTCATCCCATGTTAGCTGCCCCTTTCGTTTTGTATTTTCGAGGTAGGTTGCATTAGCATTCTGACCCACAGTCATAAATACTTTTTCCATCTCTGTCTGATGTGGCTCCAAGCTAGGAGCATGGCTTCTTTCTTTATTGGGGCAGCTGCCCTCAGCCTCCAAAACATCCGTTTCTGATTCTGCTCTTGTTGTGTAGACTGATGAAGCCCGTGTCTGCCATCCCATGCTGTCCAATGACAGCCCTAGCCCATTAGCTGTATCTACATAGCTCTGTAGTCAGGCCTCTTGACTGCCAGCACATCCTTGCTGGTCCTTTTTTTTTTTTAAAGATTTTATTTATTTATTAGTGAGAGAGAGAATGAGCAGGGGGAAGGACAGAGGCAAAGGGACAAACAGATTCCCTGCGGAGAGGGGAGCCCAATGTGGGGTTTGATTCCAAGACCCTGAGATCATGACCTGAGCCAATGTCAGACAGTTAACAGACTGAGCCACCCAGGGGCAGCATCTTTGCTGTTCCTTATGATAATTGCCCCCTTCCCTTCCCACCAGCTGCTGATGGTCTTAAGTGCTGTCAGCTGGGTCTCTAATCTGCCGAGACTCTCTTGTTCTCATTGCTACCGGGGAGCCCCAGTCTGTACCAGCATCTCCTGGTACCCCATCACCATTCTTATTACTTTAGCAGATGGAGGAGCTTCCAGGCCCTCTCATGGAACAGAGCTGGTTGGTGGGTTTTCTGGCTTTATATAGTGTATGCCTCTCTAACACGCCTGAGCCCTTGGATCCCTTCCCCTACTGTGTGCCCTGCAGTTTCGGAATTTCTATTTGACTTTTTTCTGGGCGTCAAAGATATGGCACACAACATACTAGTCATTCTGCAGGCCCAGAAGGTTTAAGAGACTTCATGATTCTCAAGTGTGTCGGCCTAGATGTACCTATGCCAAGTGCCAGGTCCTTGTTCTTTTCCAAGCATGACCCCAGTGGCATTGCAGAATTGTTGAGGTCAAGATTTCCAGCTTCTCTGGAGCTCGGCTACCTTCAAGGCTAAACCCTGAGGCTGATCCAGAGCTTTGCCCTCCAGATGCAGGAGACGAACATTCTTTATCTGATATCTCTCATCCTTGGCCTAATCATCACTGAAATGATAACTAGTCATTCTCAGCCTTTGCCTGTCTTTCTCCAACACATTCATGGCCCTCTGGGACAGCTGTCTGATTCCCTAATCCTTATAATGATCCCTTCCTAGCCCCTTGAACACCTGAGACACTGCACCTGCTATCACGCCCCTTCCCCCCAGCCCTCCATTCCATTTCATCCCCAGCCCAAGTCTTAGAGTGGAAATCTCAGAGCATGCCAGGGGCTGCCCACCTCCACCGGCCAGCCCCACTTTCTCACTTTGGAGTCGGCCTCGGACACGTTGTAGCACCGCTGTCTTAGGTGGGTTCTTCAGGAAACACTCTGAGAAGGACAGTTGTGGGTGGGTTTGCTGGGGAGTTGTGTCAACAGAACACTCGAGGAACGAGGGAAGCAGATTGGGTGGGCCGAGGGCAAAATGGAAGGGCCACACTGTGACAACAAAGGCCTCAGCCAACCCCGGGGAGAGCTCTGGGGCTGGAATGGCCTTTCAGGTCTGTTCCAGATGGAGGCAAAGGGGCCAAGCCTTTATGCTCCTACTCAGCCAGTCTTTGGTGGGTGTTATCCCTGAGGAGGTGGCATAACGTTTTCTCAGCCGAGGGCAAGCTGGAGTCATCAGCAGTGGGGAAATGGGAGAAATTTGGGTAGCATACCACAGCAGGCAAAACAGCCACAACAGCCTCAGTTGGCGCCAGTTGTCCTGGAATAATTTTTTTTTAATTTTATTTATTTATTTGACACACAGAGATCACAAGTAGGCAGAGAAGCAGGCAGAGAGAGAAGGGGGAGGAAGCAGGCTCCCTTCCAAGAGAGAGCCCGACGCGGGGCTCGATCCCAGGACCGTGAGATCATGACCTGAGCCGAAGGCAGAGGCTTAACCCACTGAGCCACCCAGGCGCCCCTGTCCTGGAATAATTATGACCAGTTTGGATGATAGACTTTGCTGCTGTTCTATCATGCCACTGCCATGCCTCCCATTCCTCTAGGCACAAAGGACCCTGCACAAGGAGACCCTCTCCCCTGGGTGCAACCAGCTACTCCATTTTCTCATGGGTGCCGTTTTTAGAGTCCGCATCATCCCAGGGGCCACTGGCCTAGGATGACTGCTTCGCAGGATCTGTCATCCCCTCTGGTGGGTAAAGAAATTTGGAAAGAAGGGGATGTCAGTTTCTGAAGCCATTACTCCTGCAGCTCTGACCGTAGCTAAGCATGGTTCATGGCAGACAGGGACGGACCCTGCCCCAGCTTACCGCTGGCCCTCTGCTGAGTTACCAACCACCTATTGCTCACAGTGCCCACCCTCTGCTTGACATTGAGGGGCCTCCAGCACCCTGTCTATGAAGCTGAAGAGGCAGAGTTTTGTTCAGATATCAGCACACACAGCCTCCTCTTCCTGGCAGCCTAAGCCCTCCCTCCCACTGGGCAGTCCATTATTTGAGGACAGATTGATGTTCCTTGGTGGCTGCTCCTCGGGGGCCTTCAGCCCCCTGAACTGATCCATGGTGTTTAGGCAGGAGGGGTCGACCAGGGGACTCTGCGCAGGAAAGGGTAACAGGGATTTAAATGGGATGCTGCATTTCCCCGGCTTTGCCCTTTCATGTGATGCCAACCAAGCCGTGGCCTCTGAGGGCAGGGAGTTCTCCTTCCTCATCAGAGGATCCTGCTGAGATTCTCCCTCCCATGGGGTAGGCAGTTGATGCTGCTGAGAAGCCATTTCTGTGAACAGTCTTCAACCTGATCCCCACGCCTGGACCCGGCTTCCTGGCTGAGCCTCAGAGCCCATCTGTTGCCTTGATCCTAGGCTCTGGGGATGCCACGTCTGCCCTTCTTGGGGGACAGTGCACAGAGCTGCTGCCCACCCACGGCACTCCCTGAGTGGCCTCTTTGGTCCCCTCCCTTCCCTGCCGGATGATGAAATGGGGTTAGCGGGTAGTTATTTTTCTCATCGGTCTTCCTATGACCTACATTTTTTCCCGAGGATGATTTAAGACTACGCTTCTTCTTCACTTTTTGGGCGCTATATATTTTTAATGGCACGAGAGCAGAGTCACCCGGCAGGCAGGCCTCTCCTGATCCCACCCTCATGCCGGCTTCCTCACACCTGCTTAAAGGCTAAGTTTTATCTGTTTGGTTCTTAAAATTCATATCCTTGGATCAGCAGAAAGGGTTAGAATTAATGTTTGTTGTTACATAAAGATGGAAAGCCAACAGTCGCATCTTGATGACATGTTGGTCAATGAGACGCGACATATGTGAGGACAGGAGAGGAGTGACGTCACCATCAGCGCCATTGCCAGACATGCCCACTGAGCACTTCCAGGGACCTGGCACCGAGCTCCAGGCTTTCATGCTGGATTCTAATGCCAGCCTGATGGAGGAAGTGGGGCCTATCCTCTATCAATTTTCAGATAAGGACAATGAGACATGGGAAGGGGTTGTCGGCACCTTGGGGCAGAGGCTTTCTGTACATCTTGGCATCTTTCGTGGCATCTGGCAGGGTCCCCTGCACATAACAAGGGCCCTAAATATTTGTTCAAAGAGTGAAATTGCCCGAGGTCATGGAGCTAGTGTAGTCTTGGAGCTCCTAATGAAATGTTCGCTCCAATAATCCAAGCTCCCTTTGTCTCAGTGAGCCAAAGGTTTTGAAAACAATAAATAAACAGATTTTAATGACTTCAAAACTCCGAGGCCAAACAAGCTGGAAGCAGGAAAGCAAACAAGTTTTAGATGAAAAGGAGCAGCTTCCAGAAGTCTGAGATGCTACTGATCCCTGACGGCTTCAGCCGTCTCATCTTAAATGGGACGAATGGTCTGACAAGATGAAGGGATGGCCTCCCTCTTTTTCCGGAAAAGTCCATCTGCCTTGTGGTCCTCCGGAGCCAGGGGAACTGTGCA
This sequence comes from Mustela nivalis, assembly GCF_964662115.1. Taxonomy (NCBI): domain Eukaryota; kingdom Metazoa; phylum Chordata; class Mammalia; order Carnivora; family Mustelidae; genus Mustela; species Mustela nivalis. The sequence continues at coordinate 113,465,754 of NC_139020.1, forward strand.
AACATAGGGGACAGCTGTCCGGCCCCTTCACGTTTCACGCCTACGTCCTTCCTCAGGACCCCCTCCCTGGCCTCCTGTCAGAGTGAGCCCATCCACAGGGTGAAGTGAATTGAATCAGCACATCCTGCTCCAGGGCGTGGGAGCTAATGCGATAAAGGGCCAGCCCCAGCGACAGAAGCATATTACACCCATCCATCACCCACTCCCACTGAGCGGCCTCCGTCCGAGTCGCCGGCTTGGGCGCTGGAGATGCTTCTGGAACTGACAGACGTGAGTAGAGTTCTAACCACTTCTTTGTCTCTCCTGATACAAGATTTGCATTACTTAAATAGGCTAGAGACTGTTGCCTTCTGACTCCTTTAAAGGAAGGAAACTGCGGGGGAGTCTTCCCCTACAGTGAGACACTGGAGACTTTCACCTCCTGAAGGCGGGTCTGCCTTTTCTCACCTCCTCTGTTATTGGAGGTGCTGAACTCAGGCCAGCCTTCCCGCGTCCCACTGTCCATCCTCTCCTTCCCTGTGCAGAGCACTGAGGGGCGGGCTGCATGGGACAGAGGAAGGACAACACATCTACTCCCTCACTGAACAAAAGAAACCCTGGACCATCACTTCCTTGTCCCAGGGCTTGGGGTCCCTGTCTGTAAAATCAACTGTAATAATCCCATGTACGCTCCCACTGCATTCCGTTAATATAGCCCTTTGGTCTTCATACTGCTCAAAATTTACACCAGCCCTCTGAGGGGGTATCATTACACTCATCTACCCAACTAATTTATAAACTCATTTATGGAATGCCCAATGTGTTCCACGTACTGTTGTAGGCACTAAACCTCAACATATTAGTCCAGCATTGTAGCCTTCTGAGAACAGGATGGTACTAGCCTCATTTTAAGGGAACTGAAGCTCAGAGACCCTAAGCAACTTGTTCAAGGTAAACAGCTTTGTGTTCACAGTCTGGGCAAGCTTTCTACTCCATCTTAGAGCAATTGCATGGGCTGTAAAGAGAAACCAGGGCTCAAGCTATAGGGGATACTATACAGTGTCCTGATTGCCTTTTAATGACCCAAAGTGGGGGAGGGCATGGGGAGAACGAAATTTTTTCATGATATCCAATGATCAGAAGGGTCTTTCAGATATGAGGAGCCCCAGCTCTCCATTTACTCTCTCCATTAACTCCAGATGTGCGTAATGCAAGTGGTACCTCTCTTGGGCTTCGTGACCCTGACCGCTGCTACAAGCTCCCCCACAAGTCATCCTGGCTTCACGGAAGGAGAGGACTGGGGGGCAGGTGAGCCGGGGCTAGACAAGCCTCAGAGGCTGATGGATCTGATTTTGAATCCTAGCTTCAGCTTTGAGATAAAATCACGTATTCTTTGTGGGCCTCAGTGCTTTTTTTTTTATCTTAAAAAGGAGGAAATATTACTTATTTTGTAGGGCTCTTGTACAACAAATAGATGGTGCTGACGGGAGGCGGGATGTGCAGCAAGGACCTGAATGCTGCCCCAGGCGGTCCCTGGTCCTTTCCCTCTACTTTGTTCTATCTAAAGATAAACAATAAGATCAAGATTATTTGAAGAACAAAACAAAAACAATGGTAGCAGATTGTCCTTTGCAGTAAAATATTCTAATTGCTCTGCTAGATTGGAGACCAAATCTCATTATCACAAATATGATCATTAAAATTCTGTATCACAAAATACTTCACATCTCAAGGCTGACTCCCTCGCTCATTTTAAGCCAAGCAGGAAATCCACATGTATGGGGTCCATTGTGATTAAAGACACAGCCACCTTCTCATCCTCCTGAGAGATACCCTGGGGCTGGATGAGGACAACACGTGGAATCCGTCTGGAATATTCAAAATCAGCAAATGCAAATCACACAACCTGATTTGTTTCCTGTACTCAGTGCAACTAAATCTGGAACAGCCCCCTCCAAATCCTAACAAAATTGGACTTATTCTCTATCTGTCCCTGCTCAAAACAAATAATTCAGAAGTCTTGCAAAACTGGTATTCTGTTTCTGCCTGCTTTGGCTCACTCATCATTTTGTCCTTTTCTCGGTTCCATGCATATTCGACTAAAACCTGAAGGCTTACTTTGTTCCAAGGCCATTCTCCGAGAAAGAGGGCATTGGTTTTCCTTTAGCCCCTGCTGTGCTCTCCCTCTGCTAACACTTCACGTGTCTTACTTGCATTGCTTGCCCTCAAGGGACTTACAAGCAAACAGGAAAGGCAGAGCTGCATTCAGTCTCATGGTATCCAGTTTGGATGCCACAAGTGGGGCAAGTGCAGAAGGAGAAGAATTTCATTCCAACCTGGAGAAACAAGGAAGGTTCTACAGAGAAGACAATATTTGACTTGGGGCTTGAAGAAGAAGCAGAATTGTGAGACAGAAAGTTGGGAAAGAGAATCTGGCCACTGGGGATGGAGTCTATTGGCCCAGTGTAAAGATTCTTTGCAGACCAAGTAAACCCATGTACTTGGGTCCTATTTATTGAAAGGAAGAAGAAGGTTCAGATGGATAGGTCCCTATATTTGCAATTTCTGCAGTGACCACAGGTCAGGGAAATGACTGTCAGTGGAGTTCTGTCTTCTTGAGTAGCTAATTTCCTTTCGATGGTTAACAAATTCAGATTCACTGGTGTAAAATAGTTCTGCGGGCCCAGGGGCCACAACACAGGCCTGAAGGTGGGTCGGTGCTTGGTACAAACATCCTGGACTGTTTGGGGTCAGTTCAGATTGTGTTGGTTCGGGGCCCAACTGTTCAGCCAGACCTGGGCCAGGAGGGGAGCAGAGAGCGTAATGCTTGTAACATGATGCATTAGAGAGCGCCTGGTCAATTATGTGTCCATTAGCTAAGTGGCCCTGCGGCTTTATGGCTTACTCTTTTTTTGTAAATACAAAATAATAACAGTAACAGCTTGCCATCTTCTTATCCTGCTGGAGAGAGCGAGTATTTCATCTGTCATCATACAATTCCGGCTGCTCCTCCAGGCAATTCATTCCAAGCTCCGGGATACAGAAGCGAATGGAAAATCTGTGCTCTCACCCTGACCCACCTAACCAGAACCCAACTCAGTCCCTCCTGATCGAACATCAAAGAGGGAGGGCAACCGAGCCAGTTCAGGAGTGTGGGTGATGATTTTAGTGCAGGAACCTTTCAGGAGGGATCAGATAACTCTGTAGTAAAGCTAGCTGGGAGAGGTCCCTGATAAGTCATCCTGATGGTCGACGTCTCTATTCCATTCTGCTCTGCCTTTCCATCCTTGCCCTCCTGGGCCTGCAGGTGTTTCTAGCTCTCTGGGATGGCAGAGAGGTGATGTGCAGGGGAGTATATCTTTCACATGGCAAGAGAAGCAGGGCTTCTTTCTGGCATAGCTCACCAGCTCTGGGGCAACCTCACTCTAAACCCCAAACCCAAGTGTGTGAAGTTGGTTCACCTCGACCAAGGGAAACATCACTCAAGGCTTACCAGACAGTATTTTCCCCCAAATATTTTCCCCAAAATACTGTCTGGAAGTGAAAATGTTCATTTCCAGACAGTATTTCCCCCCAGAGGATGAAACATCGGAGGTAAGAAGAAACCTGTCGTGGCCAGACCTTCAGGATGATGCACCCTGATGATGTCAGTACACAAGAGAGCTGCCACGACTGCCACCCCTGGTGTTTGTTAGTACCAAGTCCCTTGGGTTTCTGTGGGGACTCTATTGAACGTGCCAGTGCTCCTCACGTGGCCCGAGCCAAACCAGGGAGGCTGAGAGTCCTAACGTCACCCTAGAAACCCGGCCCCCCAGGGCTGATGTCCCATCTCTCATTCCTTGGTATTTGTTTCATTTTTCTCTGTCTTCTTTTTCTTATTATAGTTTTGGTTCCTGACACACTTTCCGAATGGCCCTCTTCCAATTAGCTGGAGAGCTCGTTAATTAATTATCATCTCTTTATGATATAATCAACACTGATGAACCACTTCAAAGACCCAGAGCCTCGACAGTGTATCTGCCTACGTGTTCCTTCTCCACCTGTTCCTCCATCCTCCCCCTACCTAGGGCAAAAGCTCGTCTATTATTACCTTGACTTGTTTTTTTAAGTTTTATTGTATGTACAATTTTGTTTCTTTTTACTACAAGTACAATTGCTTCTGAAGTGGTAAACAAGATTCTCCTAGGTCTTAATTTTTACCCAACATTTTACACATGTATATATAGTATATAATATGTATATGCCATATTATAGCAAACAGTAATAAAATATATGATGACTATAGTGCATCCATTTTTACTGCCATTGTGTGGCAATATCACAATTTAGATATCCAATACTCTGCCAAAGGGCATTTGGGATAATGTACCATTTTTGCTGATATAAACAATGCCACTGGAGCATTGTATGAGTTTCCTGGTATAGATGTGAAGGCGTTTTTCTTATGTATACATAGAGAAGCCATTGAATCATGGGGTATATGAATGTGCAACTTGATAAGACAGTGCTAAACTGCTTGCCCAAATGGTTGTGCTAATTTGTACTTCTATCAGCAATCTGTAAGTGATCCAATTAATAGACATATTCTCCCACACTTGGTATCGTGAGATTTCTTCATTTTTGCCATCAAATGAGTGCACATGATGGTGGGAATTAATCGCAATATTTTTGGAATAGAACCTGAAGATATTAATTAAAAATTTTTTAAAAGATTTTATTTATTTATTTGACAGAGAGAGATCCAAGTAGGCATAGAGGCAAGGCAGAGAGAGAGGAGGAAACAGGCTTCCCACGGAACAGAGAACCCGATGTGGGGCTCGATCTCAGGACCCTGGGATCACGACCTGAGCCGAAGGCAGAGGCTTTAACCCACTGAGCCTCCCAGGCACCCCAATGTTTATTAAAATTTTAAACGGACTAGCTCTGTAACACAGGTGTACTAATTTGGAGCATGTATTCTAAACAAAACTTGTGAAAGTCAGTATATAAGAGTAAACTTGAGGGATGTTTGTTACACTAACTTTTGTATTAGCAGAAGCCTGAAGCAACACGAATATCCATCAATAGGTAACTGATTGAACAAATTATAGGAAATCTATGCATAGATTAAAATGCAACCATTTCTCAACAAAACTGAGTTAGATATGTGTGCAGTGACTAGGAAAATGTCCCTTTCTCCCAGGCCAGTGCTTGATCTTCGCGAAGCCCTAAGGCCACGTGTGACTGCCACAGCCTCATGGCACAAACGAGACAAGGATAAAGAAGTAAAAGTAATCACCCAATTTGGTGAAGTTGCCGGAATTACAGTTTTCATGATCCCCTGTCTGCACACTGCCCTCTGCAGCTCCTTCTTCCTCCCTGTCAACCTCTCAGAAGATACCGCAGGTTGGATATTGGGTCCTGCTGACACAGGGGCGGGGTCCCAAGGTTCAGCCATCCTCTAGAAGGCGAGAGGCTAGGGCCCAGAAGTCATGGGCTGGGACACAGGATCCTCTTGGCCACTAGCCCTGCGTCCCCAGGCTGGGTGTTCAGTGTTACAAGCCCTCAGCCCACATGCTGCTGGCCCAGTGACCTCTCGGTGACATTCTCTCTCAGATCAGGACCTCAGCTGGGGCATGGTGATAGGCACAACTCAGCCCCGAGCGTGATGACGCACCTCATAGGAGAAGCAGCAGATGGAAGTTCTTTCCATAGGGATCCCTGAAGGTGCCCCTCTGGGCCTCCGAGTCTGCAAGGACTTCCGTCGGGGGATAAGCCAAGGACTTAAAATAGTCAGAAACCGGCTCACATGGTGGTGAGCTCAAGAGCTTTGAGCAAAGCATGATTTTGGCTGATAGGGGAAAAATCAATCAAAGATGAAATGGAAACAGAAGTTAAACACTGAGTGGCTGGGGAGGAACTGGTCAAGAGGGACTTTAAGGAGGTTCTAGGATTTCCTGACATGGGGGTCTCCCCTGCTAGATGGTGAACACAGGCCATCTTTCAGCGTTTCTGAGTGCGAGCTTCCTCCTCTGTCAACAGCACACACACTCACACATATGCGTGCACGCGTAATAAAGTAACCTAAGATAAAGGGTCCCACCCAGGGCACATACCAGTCCCTTTTCTACTGCCTCCGGTTCCTGGTTGTTTTTTCAAAATTCACATTTTCAAAGGCTGATAAATTTTGAGTCTTTTCAAGCAAAGATGAACTCCTGTGGCTCAGGAGCAGAAAGGGGCAGATTTGCTTCACCCGTGGAGCGCAGGGAGAGTTCCCTATGCTCCCAGGTTCTGACCTGGGCCCTGTGCGCACAGGGGAAGCCCCTTCAGTGAAGAGTGAGGGGCATGGGTGGGGGGTCCAGGCACTAATCTAGTGACCGAGGAACCCAGTCACCTGGAGGGAGGACTCTCCGGGGCTCTGAGAGTCCAGTTGAGGGCAGAGCCCACAGTGGGAGTGGGGCCATGTGGCCCCAGCCCCAGCCCTGAAAGTCAGGAGGGGCGCCTCCACTTCTCTGGTCCTCAGCCTCCCCGCCTTGAGAATGCCAGAGTGGGAAAAGACACTCCTCAATTCTCACATGCGTTGTCTGCCTACCTGGGCCTGTCTTCAGGTTATGCTACTGAAAATGAAGAGGCGTTACCTCTCTCCAGGGCTGGCTGGCTGCAGTGTCACGGGGCTGCCTCTTGTCGTGATTTCTGCAGCCCTGATGGAATTATTCTCTCTCCAGAAATGTTCCTGTGATAAGTAATGTCCATGCCCACGTGAAGCACATTTGTTTTCTCTGTGGCAGGAAGGGGCCATTTAATGAATTACTTCTTTTTCTAACCACTTGGTGCCCTGGGAGAGTTAATTCATTTCACAGAGGCAAGCAATTGACTCCCAGGGGTTCACCATGAGCCATGCCAGGCCTCCAAAGCTTTGGAAAATTACCCAAGCCTCGCCCCAGACCCCATTCCAAGTGGCTGTCACTGCTTAGCACACTGAACAGCATCCTTCAAGGTTCTTTGGCTGGTTATTTGTTTCCCGCTGAGCATTTTCAGAACACCTTCTGGGTACAGGGCTCTGCACGAGGCACCTGGGACGTAGGGAAGACAGATGTGTCAGTCCTTTAAAGGCACCAAATGCAGAGTCAGGAGACCTTCCACGAGGCCCTGGGCCAGCCCTGTTATCCTCCATTTCTCCAGCTGAACGATGAGGGGACTCAATTGTTTTTCACTAAAGAGGCTTTCTTCAGCCCTTCTAAAAGGCTGCAAGTGTTTCCAGGGCATGATGGGAGGGTAGGGGACCTGCCTGATCCCCAGAGCCAATTTGTCACTGGACCTCAGTACATACCTGCCTGTCTTCCTTCTGTGCCTCTGCTTCCTACACCCGCAATGCCTCCCTCTCCCCTCTTCTGCTCCCAATCCTTCTTCCAGGACACTCGCCTGACTTCTATGGCTATAGGTTTGACAAGATTTTGAGGTCTTCAAGGCTTTGAGTACTAATTAGAGCTCCGTGTCTTTGGGAATCTATTTGCACATTGCAAACTGTCAGGTGAGATCAATTCATAGATTACAGAACATCAGGATCATCCTTAATAATGGGGCCTACCTCTCTCATTTTATAGCTGATGATGCTGAAAAGGGGACAGTGACAAATGCCCAAGGTGACCAGGGAGTGATTTGGGGCGGAAGAGGCTCCCACTGGACTCAGATCTGCTGTTGGTCAGACCATGATTCTTTCTAATTCTTTTGTGTAATTATTCATGTATACATTCAACAAATTTTTTTAAAACATTTTATTCAATTTATTTAAACTAAGAAAAAAAAAAAAACCCAAATCAACATCTCCCACCCCCACCCCCAGCTTCTTACCACCACCATCTGTTCTTTCTATCTATGAACTTGATTTTTTTTTTTAAAGGTTCTACGTATAACAGAGATCATACAGAATTTGTCTTTCTCTGCCTGACTTATTTCACATAGCATAAAGCCTTCAAGGTCCATCCTTGTTGTTACAAATGACAAGATCTCATTCTTTTCTACGGCTGAATAATATCCCACATCTTCTTTATCTGTTCATTTACTGATGGATGCTTAGCTTATTTCCATATCTTGGCTACTATAAGTAATGTCACAGTGAACATGGGACTCAGGTATCATTTTGAATTGGTGTTCCCACTTTCTTCAGATAAATAACCAGAGTGAAATTGCTGGATCATAGGGTAGTTCTATTTTTAATTTTTTGAGGCATCTTCATACTGTTTTCCACAGTTGCACCAATTTACATTTCCACCCAAAATGCATAGGGGTCCCTTTTATCCACATTCTAGCCAACCCTTATTATTTCTTCCTTTTGAAAATGGACATTCTAATAGGTCTGAGGCTGTTGTGGTTTTGTAGTTTTGATTCATGGCTTTGATTTGAGTTTCCCTATGATTAATGATGTCAAGCATCTTTTCATGCACCTGGTGGCCATCTCTATGTCTTCTTTGGAAAAATGTTTATTCAGATCTTCTGCCCATTTTTAATCAGATTCTTTGTTCTTATGCCATTGAGTTGTATAATATAAGTTCTTTATATACTTTAGGTATTAGCCCTTTATCAGATATATGATTTGCAAACTATTTTCTCCGATTTAGTAGGTTGTCTTTTCATTTTGTTAAGGTTTCCTTTTCTGTGCAGAAACTTTTTTAGTTTGATGTAGTCCTACTTCTTTATTTTTGCTTCTGTTGTTTTTGATTTTGGTGTCAGATTAAAGTGTCAAGACATATGTCATGAAATTTACCACCTATGTTTTCTTCTAGAAGTTTTCATCTCAGGTCTTGCATTCAAGTCTTTATTCCTTTTGAGTTAATTTTTATGCATGATATAAGACAGTGAGGGCACCTGGGTGGCTCAGTTTTTAGGCGTCTGCCTTCAGTTCGGGTCATGATCCCAGGGTCCTGGGATTGAGCCCCAAATCGGACTCCCCATTCAATAGGAGGCCTGCTTCTCCCTCTCCCACTCCCCCTGCTTGTGGCTTCTCTATCAAATAAATAAATAAAATCTAAAAATAAAATACATTGGTCCAATTTTCTTCTTTTGCATGTGGCTGTCCAATTTTCCCAACATCATTTATTAAAGAAGACTTCCTTTCCCCATTGTATATTCTTGGCTTTTTTGTAATAAATTAATTGACTATATATGTATGGGTTTATTTCAGGGCTCTCTATTCCATTTCCTTGGTCTATGTGTCTGTTTTATGACAATAACAAGATGTTTTGATTACTGTACTTTTGTAATAGAGTTTGAAATCAGAGAGTGTGAAGCTTCTAGCTTTGTTTTTCTTTCTCAAGTTTGCCTTGGCTACTTGGGGATATTTTTGTAGTTCCATACAAATTTTAGGATTGTTTGTTCAATTTCTGTGAAAAATACAATTGGAATTTTGATAAAGATTGTATTGAAGATGTAGATAGCTTTGGGCTGTATGGACATTTAAAAAACATCAATTCTTCCCATCTATGAACATAGAATATCTTTCATTCACTTGTGTCTCCTTCAGTGTCTTTCATTAATGTCTCTTAGTTTTCAATATATAGGTCTTTCACTTTATTGATTAAATTTATTCCCAGGTATTTTATTCTTTTTGATGGAATTGTAACTGGGATTGTTTTCTTAGTTTCTCTTTTTGGTAGTTTATTATTGTATATAGAAATGCAACAGGCTTATGTGCATTGAATTTTGTATCCTTCAACTCTACTAAATTTGTTTATTAGTTCTAAAGTTTTTTTAATGGAATTTTAAGGATCTTCTATATATAACATCAGGTCATATTAAATAGTGACAGTTTTACTTCTTTCCTTCCAATTTGAATGACTTCTATTTCTTTTTCTTGCCTAATGGGTCTGGATAGGACCAATACTGTGTTGAATTAAAATGGTGGTGGACATCTTCATTACAAAGTTATCAAGTTCTTATATGCTATGGCTTGGATTAGGTACCAGACAGAAAGATGAAAAGGGCCTTCAGAGAGTTTATAGTCTGATAGTTGAGACAGACCTGCAAACATTTCATGTGATCTTCTAGGTGGTGCCAGATTTGAGGCTGCTCAGAGTCACAGAAGCCCAGGGAATGGTGCACTGATCCTGGCTTAGCGAAGACTTCCAAGAAGAGGTGACAGTGGAACCAGATAAAGGATGTGTCCTAGTTCATTGGAAAGGAGATATGGGGGAAGTCCATGACAAATAATGATCCGGAGTGCACCAAAGGTTGACTTGGAGGCTCTGGGTGCTGGCAAGGGAAGAGAAGGTAAAATAGTGAATTCAGCATTAGTGGGAGCCAAGTGCTAGGCCATGACCCTTGTACTGTGGTCTGTGTAGGTGCTACTTTCCTCAAGATTCTTCCAGCATTCACAGATTTTCCTTGACAATTGTTCCTCTATTTCATATCCTTTTTATGGCCTTCTTGGGTGGGTATGTTTCCTCCACATAGTCAACTCTGAGAAGTTGCAAGCCCTGTTACACTGTGAGGGGTGGCCTCTCCCAGCTAGAGGACAGAGATGGTTGTACCTGCCCCTGTCAGAGCTCCAGCTCCTAAGAGGCAGTATGAGATGGATTGTGAGGACTGGGGCCTACAGATATGGTCAGCCCACTGGACATGGTGGGTCATCTTGGTAGGGGAGGGGTCCTAGCAGAAGATGGAATAAGGAAGTGTAATGGGAGTCCAGCCTCAGGAGATCAGGGAGAGCTCATATGCAGACAACCTGGGCCATCACCAGGGGGTCTGACGTAGGGGTGGTTCAGAGAACCCAACTCTGATCAAAGACTTCTAAATCCGCATCTTTCCCCTAGAACTTGGCCTTGATCCTTAGTCACAGTCTGTCCAGCTGCCTTGAATGTCCCACTGATAACTCAAGCCATCATAACCACACAGAGCTCATTGTCTTTTCTCCACATCCTGCGGTCTTCCTGTGGCCCTGCCTTTGAGAACAGCGTCCGGTAGTCGCTCTAGATCTTGCCCACATTCTGTCATTTTTTGCTTCTTAAATGTCTCTCAGCTCTTCTCCCACCCACTCCCCACCATCCCTACCATACTCTCCCGTACAAATCTGCATCACCTCTCATGCGGATTCCCAGCCAGCAGATCCTAGGCAGCAGATCCTCTCCCATCTGTTTGCACTTGGAGTCAGCTTTCCAAAGAGCAATTCACATGACTTAACCTACTGATTTCCTCAGTACTCCCAGAATAAAGTCCAAATGCCTGCACTTGGCCAGCAGGACCCTTCAAGATCTGACTTCTGCTGATCTCTGAACAGCACAAGCCCAGTGTCAGGCAATGTCCATGCTGCCCCTGTGGTCTATGGACTTCCAGGGCCATGCTGATATAGGGATACACTAGGTCATACAAAACCTGACAGTTGGATTTCCTTTTTGTCATGCAAGTGCCTGACTTAGGCTTTGATTGCTGAGGCACCTACATCAGAAAGAGCTATCTCCAGTAAGCACATTGCCAGCCATACAATTAAATAAAGAGCAAGTTCCACCTCTCTACCCCCACACAGTTTCTTTGTTTAAAGGTCTTTGGTTGATTTAGATAACTGACCATTTGGTCACATTTTTCTTTTCTTTCCTGTGCTTTAAATTCTGTTTTTTGTTTGTTTGTTGTTGTTGGATTCCTCCCTCCCCACTTTTATGTTTTAAATTCATTAATAGAGAGGGGAGCTGTAAAAACTCTAGGCCCCTACCCTCAACCCTAATGAAAACACAACCCCAGGCCCACACTCCCTCTATCTACTCTTGACCTCACTGTGTGGCTCCAGGCATGCTGTGTACCCTCCAAAATGTGTGAGTGATAAACCTTGTCTCTTGCAAAGTTTCCTGATGGTTCCTCCTTGAGGGTGTCTTGCAATCATATTAATAACAAGGGCATAAAATAACAAGGGCCAGCCCAGCCACAACATTAATTCCAAAAGGGTGACCCAAGCCTAGTTAAGTGCCTCCAGGCATTTATAGCTGGTAGCAACACAACTGATAGCCTGAGACTAGCACAAAGGCCCCTAACTCTGGCTTCTGGCCCCTGGGCTTCCTGCTTAGGGCTACTGCCTCCAGGAAGACTCAGTGGTCTATTCTCCAGGCAGCTTTTAGGCCTTACAGGGAGCAGAGTGCTAGCAGTCAGGTCAGATCAGTGATGCCCAGGAGGAGAAAGTATCACTCAAGCCAGGCTAAAGGGCAAATTCTAGGCTGGCCTCTGCTTGACAGCACAGCAGCATGCTAAGAGGAAGTCATACATCCTGAGTCCCTAGAATTAGCTCAGCATCCCAGAAGGGAACATCGTACCTTGATTTGTGAAGGGGATGGGACTAAATAAAACCTCACAAACTCTCTTTCTCAGGTTACCCAATGTCTGGGAAATATCAGCTGTTCTCAAGACTTCAAGTAAAAACTTGAAAAATCCAGAATATACAAGCTGTCTTTACACATTAAAAAACTGAAGAATCAACAACAAATCAAACCAACTCCACACATAAGAAGGAAAATAATCAAGATTAGAGCAGAGATCAATGAGGTAGAAATCAGAGATACAGTAGGACATATCAATGAAACTATAAGCTGGTTTTTTTAAAGAATCAATAAGATCGATAAACCATTGGCCACACTAATCCAAAAGAAAATAGAGAAAGCCCAAATTAATAAAATTATAAACAAAAAGGGAGAGATCACAACTAACACCAAAGAAGTAGAAATAATCATCAGAAGTTATTATCTACAGTTATATGCCAATAAGCTAAGCAACCTAGATGAAATGGATGCATTCCTGGAAAACTATAAACTCCCCAGATTGAACCAGGAAGACACTGACAACCTGAATAGACTGATATCTAGTAACGACGAGATTGAAGCAGTGATCAAAAACCTCCCAAAAAACAAGAGCCCAGGACCTGATGGATTCCCTGGGGAATTCTACCAAACTTTCAAAGAAGAAATAACACCTATTCTCCTGAAGCTGTTTCAAAAAACTGAAGCAGAAGGAGAACTTCCAGACTCTTTTTATGAAGCCAGCATTACCCTGCTCCCCAAACCAGGCAAAGACCCTACCAAAAAGGAGAATTTCAGACCAATATCACTGATGAATATGGATGCTAAGATTCTCAACAAGATCCTAGCAAACAGGATCCAACAGCACATTAAAAAGATTATCCACCATGACCAGGTGGGATTCATCCCTAGCCTACAAGGATGTTCAACATTCGCAAATCAATCAATGTGATAGAACAAATTAATAAGAGAAGAGAGAAGAACCACATGGTCCTCTCAACTGATGCAGTAAAAGCATTTGACAAAATCCGGCATCCATTCCTGATTAAAATGCTTCAAAGTATAGGGATAGAGGGAGCATTCCTAAACTTTATAAAATCTATCTATGAAAGACCCACAGCAAATATCATCCTCAATGGGAAAAAGCTTGCAGCCTTCCCGTTGAGATCAGGAACATGACAAGGATGCCCACTGTCATCACTCTTGTTCAACATAGTATTAGAAGTCCTAGCAATAGCAATCAGACAACAAAGAGAAATAAAAGGTATCCAAATTGGCAATGAAGAAGTCAAACTCTCTCTCTTGGCAGATGACATGATTCTTTATATGGAAAACCCAAAAGACTCCACCCCCAACCTACTAGAACTCATACAGCAATTCAAGTAAGCAATAGATCTTTATTACAATATCTACTGCTGCTTGAAATAGCCATTCTGCTTCATCTTTCATCTCTACAATCTAGCCTTTTCTCATCACTTCTCTCATAATATATCATATTTTATATCACTTTTCTCATCACTTCTCATAATATATTAAAAAAAAATAGGATAAGTGTGCTTCTAAGTTATATTAAAAAATTTAATCCATGAGAAGAAAACCCCTGTAAAATACACATCGGATATTGTGAGTGTACAATTCTTTATCCATCAGAGTTCTGGGCTGCAAGCAACAGAAATGGACTCCAGAAACAGAAAATGAGTTCATCCAAAAAATATCAGAATTGCCTTGATGCCTGGAGAAGCAAGAACAGGAGTAGGGAGAAAGAAGAAGGAAGAGAAGGAGGAAGATGAGGAGGGGGAGAAGAAGTAGGAGGAGGAGGTGGAGGAGAAGAAGGAGAGGAGAAGGAGAAAAAAAAGAAGGAGGAGAAAAGGGAAAAGAAGAGGAGGAGCAAGGGGAAGGGCAGGGGTGGAGGGGGAAGAAAAGCAGCCAGAATCGCCCTAAGACCATGCTCCTGAAGTAACTTGGGGAAGGTACTGCTACCACCAGATATCACAGGTTGTACCCCCAGGATCACTGGCAGAGGGCATTGCATGCAGCACATTTGGTGTGGCCACCTTCAGAGCCACCAGAAAGAATTTTCCCCCTGCTCCAGGCCCAACTCCTTTAAGTCTCCTTAGAAGAATGCATCCAATCTGTTGCTTAAGAGATCTGAGGGCCATGACCTGAAGTCATTCTTGAATTCTTCCTTTCCTCTCCCTCCCTCATACTCCACATTGAATCCAAGACAGATTCCAGCTAACTCTATTTTCCAAAATCACCCATATTTCTCAATTTTGTCCCTTTTCACTATGCTTGTTCTTAGATCAAACCTTCACTGCCTCTTGTCTAGAGTATCCTATCAGACTTTCTCTTCACTGTCTCCAGATCCATGTGGCTAAAACAGAGATGTGATTTCTGCTTCCAGCTAGGGCAGACTGGCTTGTATCAGACCAAACTTTCTGCCAGCATTAACTGGAAATTAGATAAAATATATTGTTTTTTCAAAGTCCACTTGAAATCATTGGAGAGCTACCAAGGCCAAAAACGTGAAGGGCCAAGTTTCTTCAAAGAAGTGAAGTACAAAGGGGTAAACCTGGCACATAGCCTTTCTTGAGGTATTTGCCCATTTGTAAGTAGCAGTTTGGAGTTTGAGAAGCTGAGCAGAGCATTCAACAATCTCATAGGGCCAGAAAGATCAAAGTTGGAGTGGAAGATCTTCCAAAGCAAAGGAATGCCTAGCCTAACTGCTGATCAGAAATGAAAGTTTCCTCTGGAGGAAAATAATATCCTTCAGAGCATCAGATAATCTCTATACCCACAATGTCTATTTTCTGCAATGATGGAAATATTCTATAATATGCAGTGGTCAATACAGTAGCTGATAGCCATATTTAGCCAATGAACATGTAAAATGTGGCTAGTGCAACTGAGGAAAATTGCCGAGGATACCAGGAGGTAGGATCAAATGACTGAAAACCAAGAGGAAAAAAATCTACATAAGCAGATCCAAAGCATATCCAGATATTGGAGTTGTCAGACATGGTCTTTAAATCAGACAGACCATGACTCTCGATATTTATCAAGATACGGTTTGGCTGGATATTATAAAGCTTCCCAAATGACATTTACTTAAATACCATAAAAGATCATTTCCATAAAAAAAGACGACACACAGAGTTGGTAGCTGCTTCTTCTACACTATCATTTTTGGTTCTGGCTTTCATTATCAAGGTGACTTTGTAGTCCAAAAGGGTTGCTGGAATTCCAACTATCATGTCCAAGTTGTAAACCAAAAGAAGAGGAAATGCGGAAGGGAAAATCAGAACTCATCTAGCTAACTTACCTCCTTTTAAATGGCCTTTCTATAAGTTCTGCACAGTACTCGGCTTATATCTCTTTGTCAAAACTTATTCATATGGCTGCCTCTAATTGCATGGGAAGCTGAGGAATATAGCCTTTGGTTTTGGAAATTCATAGTCCCAGCTAAACAGCAGGATTCTGTAAAAAGGAAGGAAGGAGATAATAAGTAATCACAGCAGACAACTAACCATCTTTGTTACACACTCCTATTTAAAGACCTTCAACAATTCCCCACTGCCAGGCACAGAAAGCCCTTCCCAAATGGGCCCCTTCTTCTCATTCCAGTTCTAGCTCCTGTCCGTTCCTCCAGATATTCTCTGCTAAAACCCCCTGCAGCCACTGACCACTTCTAAAACAGATGCAAGCCGCCAAGCCTCTGCTCCTGCTCATTCCTTAGCCCGTGATGCCCTTTCTCTGACAAGTCTGGCTATTTTCAAAGCTTAATTCAAAGGTCATCTCTTTTGTGTAACCTTTTCCAGGGCTCCTAGTCAGAACCAAATCTTTGTGCTGGCTCCCGTAGCTCTATGTGGCTACCTGCATTATTACATTTGCTTTGAGCTATAATGATCGGATTTCATGTCATCTCTCTTTCTAAATTATGAGTGTCTCCAAATCAGAAACAACTTATTCTTCCTCTTTATTCCTCTAGAGTTTGCTAGTGTTTGCTGTGGTAGGTGTTCTGTCAAGTTTGGTTGAATGGATGAGTAAGAGAAATTTAGTCTGTTATAAATCTCAAATGCTTTCCCTCTCTGACGTATGTGACTGTAATGTTGGACAGCACCGCCTTCATACAAAATGGAGGTGATTCTGCTGATTCTTTTTGTTACGCCAGAGTTGTGTTGTGTTGCATGTTGCGTGAAATAAACACACTGATCTGGGGCATTATTTTGTTATTTTTGTACATGTTAGATGATACGATGGTATGAAATCCACTTAAGAGCAACATGATTATAAATAGCAGAACAAGGAATTCCATTTAATTCATCAGGGTAAATCAAGCATCACCTTTGTGTTCTGCAGCAGGAAAGATATCGTGTGAAACCCCCACCCCTCTCCCTTCACAACTGTACACCAAAAAAAAAAAAAAGAGTTTACAGTTCTTGCCTTCTAGGAGTGTGAGACCTGGGAAAAAGAAGACACAGAGCTTCAGAATAAAAGCTTAAAATAAATCTCATAATAAATGGTACCTGCTCACTATAAAATTGTATCTGTTCCTACAAATATTTAAAGAAAGAAAGGAAAGATAGAGGCAGGAATGGTAAGGAAAGACCTTGGGAGACAGTGAACCCTTTGAGCTGGTCTTTAAAGATACATCACAATTGACTGGCTCAGGGACTATCACAGTATGAAATATGGGCCAAAGGTGGGACAAGAAATGGTTTTGGGTGGATCCAAACACAGCACTGAACAGTATCAAATTGCATAGTATGAAGATTTTGCCCTTTTTCATTCTGTTTTGTTTTTTGTTTTTGCTTTTGTTTTTTTAGTTTGTATTATTAAGAGTCTCCATTGGTGTATTTGTAACAGAGCAACATTCCTTCTAGTAAATATAGGACATGTCGCAAGCCTAGAGTTTGGCAGAAAATAATATTTTTTTTTTTTTAAAGATTTTATTTATTTGTCAGAGAGAGCAAGCGAGAGCGAGCACAGGCAGACAGAGTGGAAGGCAGAGTCAGACGGACAAGCAGGCTCCCTGCGGAGCAAGGAGCCCGATATGGGACTCGATCCCAGGACGCTGGGATCATGACCTGAGCCGAAGGCAGCTGCTTAACCAACTGAGCCACCCAGGCGTCCCAGAAAATAATATTTAAATAAAATGTGATGACACTTTGGTTTTTTACTGCATTCATTTGTTCTGGTATTTTCTATTTATGGCAAGCGATTCTGTTGTGTTTTTTTTAATCCTATGTTTTCACTTTCAAAATAAATTGATTTAAGTATAAAGGAAAAGCCAATTTAAAGAAAGCTAGTAGAGAGAGTGTGGACTCTGAAAAATAATCTAAGGGTTTTGGAGGGGCAGGGCGTGGGAGGTTGGGTGAGCCTGGTGGTGGGTATTGTGGAGGCCACGTATTGCATGGAGCACTGGGTGTGGTGCATAAACAAAGAATTCTGGAACACTGAAAAGAAATTTAAAAAATAAATAAAAATTAAAAAAAAAGAAAGCTAGTAAATAGCTAATAGTGCATATGGTATTTGGGTATAGGGATAAAGGGTAAATGTTGGCTCCAAGGACTGATGTTTGGGAAACGTAATGACAGTGGGTGTGGTGAAGAGACTTCCTCAGCTGTGAGGAAAGATGTGCGGGTAGAAGATTTCAGGTGAATAGGGTAGAACCCACATGGGGATGGAGAGGTGGGGGGGCAGATGGGGAGCTCTTGGGAGGCTGGAATGTGGAGGACATTCCCACCAGGCTACCATATCTTCCTGGGAGCAGTGCCAGTGCTTTTCCTGGGCCTCACTTGGTGTCTGCTTCAGAACACGTTCTGTGGGCAGGGATGTAATATAGAGGGCAGGCACCATGGAGAGGCCTGAAGAGAAGCAGAGACACAGGCTGGAGATCAACAGTTTCCAATAATGAGGCCCAGAAAAAGGGCTGCCATAGTGGTCAGAGCCACAATCCCTTGTGCCCAGCTACCCACACAAGGACATGTCGCAGGGGTCCATGAGACTGTGTGTCTCTGACCTGCTAACCACACCTGGCCTCGCCTGGAGGATCCAGTAGTGTCAGCTCATATGTCTGCACTCAGAGACCTGGTCCTTGACCCCTCCCCTTTATTTCCTGTCCTCATTTCTGCCCTCTAATTTTATGTGAATTGATTCCTTCTTTCTCTATCACTTGTTCTGAGAGGACAGGACATTGAATGCAGCCCCCAGTGTCCTACAGACAAGAAAAGCAAGGAGGTGGGGAGGAAAGGGAGGGAGATTGTGTTCTGAATAGGCAATCGATGTGACATTTCCAAGTCTGGCTGAGTCTCTGGCTGATCTGACCCAAGGTACCAAGTGACGCGACACAGGGTGGAGGTTCTACTTCTTGGGATCCAATACCATCAATCTAGACCCTGCTGACAGCACTGACTTCCCTTGAAAAACATTTGAAAAAGAAAAGGTCAGAACCATTTGTTTCTCCATGTGAATGAATTCACAAAGTCCTGGCTGCTTGTCCCCAGAAGACTCAGCACAAACCCAGATGACTGCTCTAAATCTTCCGGAACGAGCTCTAGGCAAAGGAAGACTTTTGAAGGCAAATTCCCCAGATCTGAGTTCCCTGACTCAGCTGCATCTAGTAACAGAGCAGAGCCATGTGCAGTAGCATGAGGTATATGGTTGGATGGTTGGAAGTTTGAATCCTGGTTTTCCCCCTTACTGGCTTTGTGACCTTGGGCTTATTACTTAACCTCTCTGTACCTCTCTCTTATGTAAAGCAGATACAGTGAATAATAATAAACTCTGTCTCATAGGGTTCTTATGAAAATCAAAAGGAATAATCAACAAAGAATACTTTATACAGTGTCTGCCACATAGTAAGTGATTAATGAAAATGGCCATAATGACTGTTATAGATAAAATTGTTCTGAAACCCAATTGGTTTGGTTATCACTGTGCAACAAACAACTCCAAAACTTGCTCATTTAAAACAAAAATTTATTATTCTTTCCCATGATTCTGAGGGTTGACTGAGCTCAGCTGGGTAGTTCTCTTTTTATTAACATATAATGTATTATTTGTTTCAGGGATATAGGTCTATGGTTCATCAGCCATTTTTTACAAAATACACAACACTCACCACAACACTTACCCTTCCCAATGTCCATCCCTCTTCCCTCCAGAAACCCTCAGTTTGTTTCTTGAGATTTAGAGTCTCTCTTATGTTTTGTCTCCCTCTCTGGTTTTTTTCTTGCTTTATTTTTTTCCTTTCTTCCTCTATGATCCTCTGCCTTGTTTCTTAAATTCTACATATCAGTGAGATCATATGATAATTGTCTTTGTCTGATTGACTTATTTTGCTTAGCAAAATACCCTCTAGTTCCATCCGCGTCATTGCAAATGGCAAGATTTCATTTTTGATGGCTGCATAATATTCCATTCTATATGTATACCACATCTTCTTTATCCATTCATCTGTGGATGGACATCTAGGTTCTTTCCACAGTTTGGCTATTGTGGACATTGCTGCTATAAACTTTGGGATGCAGGTGCCACTTCAAATTACTACATTTTATCTTTGTTGTAAATACCCAGTAGTGCAATTGCTGGCTTGTAGGGTAGCTCTATTCTCAACTTTTTGAGTATCTTCCATACTGCTTTCCAGAGCCTTGCATTCCCAGCAACAATGTGAGAGTGTTCTCTTTTATCTGCATCATCACTAACACCTGTCATTTCCTGACTTGTTAATTTTAGCCATTCTGACTGGTGTGAGTTCTTACCTGGGGTTCTTCATGTGGTAGCACTCAGCTGACACCTGAGGAGCTAGAATCATCTGAAGATTTGACTGAGTGGGAACATTCAAAGTGCTTATTTACTCACATATTTTGTACCTCAGCTGGGATGGTTTGAACACCTGGGGGCTGGCTGAGTTCTTGCTCTCTCTCCATGTAGCCTCTTCATCTGGCTAGCTTGGTCTTCCTCCTAACCTGCTGGTCTTGGAGAAGTCAGACCCCTTACAGGGTATCCGATTACTGTTAGGGAAGAAAACTTTTCCTCTACCCTTCAAATATTCTTCCTGCCTAAGAATTAAATCAACATGAGGCAGATTAAAGGAAAAAATAAAATTTAATTTCATACATACAGGAACTCCACATACGTGAGAGGTTCAAAGACAGAAAGGGAAAATGAGGTACAAATGTCACCGTGAGATAAGGAATCAGATAGGGGCCTGGGGCTTCAACAGGAGGAGGGAAACTCCCAGGGCAATAAGGAGAGCAGATGTGTGGTAGTAGATGTTTACCTAGTCATATGGGTGGGCCTTTTAGATAAAATTTATCTCTTGTAATAATTCTTATTCTGGGAAAGACTTCCCAGTTTGGATTCTCCTAGGTAGTTAAGGGAGGGACAAAACCCCCCAAGCTTGCTGGGTGTCAACTGCCTTCAGCTCAAAATAGTCCATATGCCAAAGTGGCCCATCTGGGGAGGCCTTGCTCTGACCCCCTGCACTGTTTCCAGAACAAACATTGTAAAAGCTCAAGAGGCTGAAATTCTTCCTATGACCTAGCCTCAGAAGTCACACAGCATCACTCCTGCCACATTCATGTGGTTACACAGGGCAAGCCTGGATTCAGCCTGGAGACGTGTACACAAAGGTGTCAACACTGAGATAAGTGAATTAGGGCCATTTTAGGTACTAGATACCACAATAGCTGACAGCTTCTTCCAGCACATTATTGAAAAGAGCTCTGGATTTTGAATTGGAGCCTTGGCCTTGAGGCTTTAGGTGAGTTACTATCATCTTGAAAGCTCCCACTTGCTTATCTGTAAAATAAGGAAAATGACACTCACCTCACAGGTTGTGGTGAAGAACAAATGTCATCATATATGGACAACTCCTAGCACAGTGCTAGGCACACAGGGGCCCCAAATTCCCCTTTCCCATTTAGAGTAAGGAAAAATCCTCACCACCGACATTCTTAGTCCTCTTCAGAGGGGGTCACCTCAAGATTAGGCTGCTGTCACTCCATTGTTTCTTAACTCTGCGTGTATGTGCCAGGAAGTTTAATTAAGCTTGTCACCTGTTGGGTTTATCGTTGGAACTGAATAAATTATGCATAATTTAGAAGAAGTGTTGTCAACTCATGCTGCTATGCCACAGTCCTTCTGAATGGAATTTCTGCTAACTCTACAGTGGGTTATTTAAAATAATTTTTTAAAAAAGGTTAAGCCACCTGATCTAAGAAATCCCAGAAATGCTTTCATTTGCTCTTGACCTCTGTTTTTTTGAAACCTGCCAGGAAGCAGCACACATACTCATTTGGGATTTAACATGAATTACCAAGCAGCTGGAGAGAAATCAAGGTGACAAATTACTGACATTTGTTATGAATGCTGCACTTAGGGCACCAGAGAAAACCACTTAACCTCTTAGTGTTTAGCTCTGTCCCTTCTGTGTGGCTTTGGGCCTGCCTGGGTTAGGAGGGGTCAGAGAACTCAGCAAATTCAGGTACTCAGCATGGAGCACCTTGAGCGGTGGAGAGACAGAGGTGCCAGTCACATGTGTATTCTCCTCTTCCAAGCTCTCCCAACTCCAAGGAAACTCTTTACCAAGACAGAAAGCAGCAAACAGTCTTGGCACTCCTGAAAATTTGATTTGGGCATTGGCTTCTTTGGGCAGGGAGAGGCAGTATCATATCAACAGACATGAGATGTTGGTCAAAGGAGGTGTAGACTATGCAAATGTGGGACAGAAACTCTGGGAAGGTTTCTGGAATTCCTTATCCTTTGGCAAAATGACTTCATGGAACAAACACAGACCCAGGAGATGCTCTGGCTCTGCTTTTGCCTGGCCAGGAGCTCTTTCTGCCAGATCCTCCCTCCCATGGGTTCAGCTTCCAGAACATCCTGGTGGAATCCCACATCTCATGTTCTGTCCTGTGCTCTGAGCTTCAGGTCCACACATCCCACTGCCTACCAAACAGTATCTTCTGGTCATCCCATAACTACCTCGCCTGATGTGTACAAAGCTCATGGCCTATCCCTCTATATCT
This sequence comes from Mustela nivalis, assembly GCF_964662115.1. Lineage (NCBI taxonomy): Eukaryota > Metazoa > Chordata > Mammalia > Carnivora > Mustelidae > Mustela > Mustela nivalis. The sequence goes on from NC_139020.1 coordinate 113,488,018, forward strand.
CCCATCTCTAAGCCATTCCTGGTTCTGGTTATTCACCCAGGACGAATGTCTATTTACACAGTATTCGAGCCAGGAACTCCAAAGTCTGCCCTTCTCCTGACTCACACATCTAATCAGTCACTGTGCCACATCAGTTGTCTTTTGGAATTGTCTTTGTATATAATGTTTAGCCTTCATTTTCCCCATCCACCCTGCAACTGCCCCTAGGCCCCATCACATCTCACCTATACTATGGGAGTGGCTTCCATTGGAGCCTTCCTTTCTATCTCTCCTCTCCGAGCCAGCCTCAGACTCCTCCTTCCTAAGACCAAGGTCCAAATAAAAGAAGAGAACACTGGTAGGGCAGCTGATTAGCTGTTTCTTACTGTCTGGGACTGACTTTCTTACCCTGGTCCTTTGTTTCTTCATTTGCCAAGTGAAGGAACTGGATAAAACCCTTCTAGAAGCTCCTTACTGCTCCAGGACTCTGTGATTCTTCTGAGAAGGCTTCAGCAGAAAAGATAAAATAGCTTATCTGATTATAAGCTTCAGGAAGGCTTATCATTTCCGAAGGGGGGAATCACTAACTTCTCCTCAGTGCAAGTTAATGTCATTGATCTTCCCAATCCAGTTCAACTCAGCAGAAGACAATGAGTTTTGGGGGAAAAAAGAATATACTATAAATAAAAGGCTGGACAATTCCCTTTAGAAATAGCTGGTATTACAGAGATGTGGTAGTGAGTAAACAGAGGTCTCTTTATACACCAAAGAATCTCTTTGCAGCCTTTACAGGGGTAATGGGAGTGAATGCAGCATCCACTCTGAGAACATGGAGCTGGCTGGGAGCCCCAGGATATAGGTTTGGCTTTGTTGGGTGGCCTGGGTAAATTACTACCCCTCTCTGGTTCTGCTTCTCCATCTCCAGTTGGAATCACTGATTTCTAGTCTGACACTAAGTCATCTCAAGGAGGTAAGCGAGCATTATGGGTCCATGGGAAATTAACGATGCTTCCATTTCTTTCAAAGCCTTAGTCTGAATCCAGAATATCTAATAAAGAAGAAAAGTAGAAGAAAGTACCTATGATGGCCCACTTGGCTGGGCCATAGTGGCCAGATACTTAGTCAAACATTATTTTGGATGTTTTCTGTGAAGGTGTTTTTTGGATGAGACTAACATTTAAATCCAGTGGGCTTTGAGTCTAGCAGGTTGCCCTCCATAATGTGGGTGGGCCTCATCCAATCAGCTGAAGGAAGGCCTGACTAACACAATGACTGGCTTCCCCTGAGCAAGAAGGAACTCTGCCAGCAGACTGCCTTTGGATTAAAACCGCAACTCTTTCCTGGGTCTTCAGCCTGCTGGCCTACCCTGCAGATCTGAGACTTACAAAGCCTCCAAAACCACATGAGCCCCCTCTTCAAAATCTTCTTATCTCTCTATCATCTATCTATCTATCTATCTATCCTCTATCTATCAATCATCTATCTGTATCATTTGTTTATTATCTGTCTATCTATCGGTCTATCTATCATCTCTGTGTATCTGTACCTATCTATCCATGTATGTGTATGTGTGTCTCCTATTGGCTCTGTGGAACTCCAACTAATCCATGTGCTACCCCTACCACCTCCAGTAGAATGATAGAACTTAGAATTGTAAAAGAATCATCCAATCAGCTGAAGGCTCCTTCCAGGCTGCTTTCTATAGAGATGTGAGACAGCACAAAATTCTGGAATCCAGTCCCTTACTATGCTAAAGGAGTCTCCTTCGCACAGGTAAGTGCCACAGGCAATAGTCAGAGGAGGCCTGGAGTAGGAGTAAAGTAACTATTTTGGCAATAATTAACATTGACAAGATTAGGTATTGTTCTACATACTTTTTTCACATTGTGTGATTTGATCCTCAAACACTGGGATGCAGATACAAATTATCATCCGCTTCTCACAAAGGAAGCTGAGGCACTGCAGTCAGGTTCCCTACCCCTTTACCTGCAGCTGGCACTGTGGTCTTCCAGCTGGTGTTTGCCAGGAGCTCTACGTGTTCACTTGCTTGCCAGTGACAACCCTCAGGCAGACAGCGTTATCTGTATTGTTCACATAAAGGGATAAGACTCAGGGAGGTGACATCGTTTCATAAGGTCCTACAGCTGGTAGTGGCAGAAACAAGATTTGATTCCAAATCCCTCTGACCACATCCCAAGCTCTCCCCTAGCCAGCTCTGCAGCTCCCACTCGTATTTGTTGCCTAGGGAAGACAGTAGCTACGGGGGCTCCAGGCTCTCTCTGCTATTTATAAGTCTACTGATCCTGCAGGTCACATTTCATTATATTTGTTATCACAAATCACTACCATCTCTTTGGCAATTATACCTGTTTGTGTAATACTGTGCAGGTTGTCAATGGCTTCGGTGTACTTGCTTTACTTAATCTCATGGGAAGCCAGGGCAGTCCACAGTATCCTCCATTCCACAGCGGCTGGTTGAAGTCAAGGGTAAGGGATGGAAGCTAATGTTTATCGAGTTCCTGCTGTGCTTCAGGATGGTGCTTTATACCATGACTTGCATAGTTTCTTTCTCTCCACCATCCTGTGAGATGACTGCCTTCTTTGACAGATGAAGAAACCGAGCACATAGAATATCCATTGCCAGGTAGGATCAGGGAAAAAATGGATTTTTCCATGAGATTGTTCAAATTCCTTGAACTTTCCTACTTCTTGTCACTGCTTCCCATCAATTTCTCCCCACCTTCTTTTTAAGGAAGTGCTCCGAAGTCTCCCCTTCCAAATTCCAACTCCTAATTTTTGGTTATTCCAACTCATTGTCGAGAAGAAAATATTGAGAATGAGTTAATCCTCAAGGGGAGTAGAGAGACTGCAAGCCCGCTCCTCGTGGCTTTGTAGAGAGGAAACACTTTCGTCCTGAATCAGAGGTCATGTGACCATGTGGTTCGAGCTGCTGAGACCGTGTGGCATGGAGCTCAACACTTCCACCCCAACTTCACCCAACTTGAAGCCATAAACCTAGGGTTCACCCATGACTCTCCCCTCTCCATCCCCGACATGACCAATCCAACACCAACACAGCTAGATGTACCTGCTAGACTCTTCTAGAAGCTACGCTCCACCCTAGGACCATTGTTTCTTCCCAGGATTATGCCAACAACCTTCCTCAACCCTGTTCCACATGGTTTACTTCTTTGAAAGCACCTGCTCTTTCTGCCCTGGGGTGCTGGTCACTTTCTGAGCCTGTTTACATTCAGATCCCCACATGTCTGCCTGGACATTCACCTTGAAGTTGACTTAATGTCTGCCTCCCTCACTAAACTGAAGCTTTCATAAGATTGAAAACTGCATCTCTCTTATTTATCATTTTATCCCAGGGTCTGGCACATAAAAAGACTCAATAAACATCTACCAAGTGAATGGATGAACAAACAAGCTAATGGTATTATGGCAAGTATCTGAACATCTTGGGGGTTTTTATGCCCTCTGCTCCTTTAACCCCTAATGAGCTTCTCCAGGCCCCAGGCCCCTCTGGGGATTGAAACCTAGGCTGTTGGTGTGGGGCAGTTTGCATACCACCGTGGGCCAGTTTCAGCCAACAGTTGCTCATTGAATCTCCCTCTTCAGCCTCCCCCGAGTGTCTTGGTGATCGGCCTTCTTCCCCCACCTCTGCCTTCTGAACAGCCCAGTTTATCTCCCTCCCTTGCATGGCTCTCCCGGCACCTGGCCCTTCTTGAGCATTGAGCCACCTCTCACACCCATACCCATAAGGCTGTGTCCGATCTCCCTCCTGAGGCCACACTGAGTTCTATTCACTCTTCCTCCTCCCTTGGATCTGACCCTCCTTGAGGCAGGTGTGGAGTGCATGCAAAGGGGCCAAACAGGTGGTTGAGAATTATAGTCAGTGCCCTCAATCCTTTCCTCCCTAATGGGTTGCTTCCCCAGGATGGTGGATAATATTCACCCAAAAGATACAAATGTAGTGATCCGAAGGGGCCCCTGCACCCCAATATTTATAGCAGCAATGTCCACAATAGCCAAACTGTGGAAAGAGCCCAGATGTCCATCAACAGATGAATGGATAAAGAAGGTGCAGTGTACACACACACACACGCACGCACACACATGCACACACTCACACATACATAATAGAATGTATCAGCTATCATAAAGGATGAAATCTTACCATTTACATTTACGTGGATAGAACTGGAGGGTATTATGCTGAGGGAAATCAGTCAAAGAGAGATAATTTTATGGTTTCACTTATATGTGGAATATAACAAGCGGTGCAGAGGACCAAGAAGTGAGGGAAAACTGAATGTGAAGAAACCAGAGAGGGAGATAAACCATGAGAGACTTTAAGCTATAGGAAGCAAACTGAAGGTTGCTGGAGGGGAGGTTGGTGGGGGATGGGGTAACTGGGTGATGGGCATTAAGGAGGGCACGTGATGTGATGAGCACTGTGTGTTATATGCAACTGAATTACTGAACTCTGTATCTAAAACCAATAACATACAATATGTTGGCTAACTGAATTTTAATTCTAAAAAATGCACCTCTATGTTATTCTCCAGCAATTTTTATCAACTTAGTTCTCTGCTTCAGAGTCTAATTGATTAACAAAGGAAGATGATGTTCATGTTTGTGGGGCAACGGAAGTGCGGAGGTCAATCTTATTGCCCCAGGCTCTGGTCTCCAGCCATGGTTACCGTGAGACAGGCAATGCTCTGGTCACTGGCTCTCCCAAAGTCTTGGTCCTTGCAAATCTGAGTCTTGAGTTAAGGCCAGGATTCTGTGTTCTATTTTCTGACAAAGACATACGTTAGGTCACAGGCAGCAGAGCCATGCAACTTTTAAACAGCATGAAAAATTCTGCAATTTTCCTCCAGGGAAAAGAGAAACTGTAAGAACACACACAGTTCCTTCTCAGAATAGCCCTTAGATGTCCCAGTGAATTGGGGATCACTGGGGTCAATATCATCAAAAACCGTGCACTGAGTGCACTTGCCAAAAACTGCCCCCGAAATGTTCTCTCCAGGGGGATTGATGGGAGAAGGAAGAAACACCCACATTTTAGGTTTTCCACACTTTTGTTTTACAAGTCTGTTTCGTTTTTATAATGTAAAATAACAACATAAAATTTTCCTCCAAATGCCTTCTCCTTTAGGCATAGACTCAAAGAACTGCAGGATCTCAAGAACCTTTCTGGCCCTTGGAGACCATTCATCCCAGGCCCTCCTTGACAGAGGAGGAACCTGGGCTGGCAAAGGGGAGGGATTTGCTCAAGGTCATATGCCAGACAGGAGGCCTTTGGAATCCATTTCCTAGACATACTCATTTATAAAAATAATTGTTCCACAGCTAATCCAATGGAACATGGACTGCTGCTGAAAGTATAGCCTGAAATTTCCCCAAGAAAAAAGAAAAGGCAATTAAAGGTGTTTTAAAAAACGGAGTGTGACCATTTTGGAAGCAGACTTGTTAAAGCTCAAAATTGAGTGAGAAAATGCTGAAAGAACATGAACAGGGAAAGGGAGGCCATTGAGACTAAGGAACACTATCTCTCTGACTTTGTGGCTACTGAGATTTCTAGATTAATTTATCTGTATACGGGGTGGGGGGTAAATAGTGATTGAGTGAAATGAGACAGGCAGTGGGTGATCGGTACCCATGGAATGTAAGGCTTCCTCCTTCTCAAGTTCCAGAGGGAAAAAGCCCAGTTGCAAGAAGATGGAAGAACATGGAAAGACATGGCCCAGGGTCCTTTGGAACTCCCGAGAAGAACAACCTCCTCACAGTCCATGATGAGGATACCTGGGAAGTTAGAGGGCTGGAAGGTGATACCTCTCAGCAAATGAGTCGGGAAGGTGCTTATTTGTCTGTTGTTTGCTGGTATCCAACACTGGCTCCCCAAGGAATCACCAAAGCAACCCTGCTGATAGGAAAAAACTGAATTGGTTCTTACTGCTACTTCAACAGTCTTAGGAGGTCCAGGAGAGAGAATGACAAAGGTACTTTCTGGGATTCTGAAGTCTGGTTTAAGATGAGCCTTCCATCTGGGGAAGGCAGTGCTTGGGTAGGGTTGGGTGGAGCTCATGACCTAATAGTTTAGGACTGGGAGACCCAGTAAGGCAAGGACTTGTGGCAAAGGCTCAGAGAGTATTGGGGTGGAAACTGTCTTTTGGTGCTTTCTATTAAAGATCTGATAAGTCCCTTGGGAAGTTCTCGATGTAAGCAGTAACAGTATTTGCAACTTTTCTCTTGCTGGGCAAGAACTTGCTATCATGGTTCAGAGTTATGTTGATGAGGATAGTAGAATAAATCATGTAGACTGTAAGCTGCGTGGGTGGAGATAGTTTCCATTCACACTGTGAAGACCACCCTGGAGTGTTAGGCTCAGTTCTGGGCAACCAACTTTAAGGAATGTTAACAAATTAGGAATCACAAATTAAAAGTTGCTTAAACAGTAATTTGTTATCTATCATAATACGGTGTCCTGTTATCTAACATAATAGAATAGACAGGGGCAAATCTGCTGGTAGATGACAGGGCTCTGAGACAGCTTCTCTGGAATTCTCCTGGGTTTCCCTCATGCTCCAAGAGGCTGCCACAGTTGCCAGTGACAGTCCTCATACAAATACTGAATACGGGCAGGAGCAAGCATTGAATCTGTTTCACAAATGGAGGAAATCTTCCCAGGAGCCTCACAGGTTGCCCTTTCCATGTCGTGGGCTACACCCATCATGGAGTCACACTGGTGCACCTCAACCAGTCACTGGCAAAAAGACAAGAATTCGCTTAATAAGCTGGTTTGCATGGGGAGCACCCATGAAGCCAGGGGTGCCTGGTACCTGACCAGACTGGGGTGCTGAGAGCCAGGAAGAAGTGGGAGCTCCTGGGTGGGCAGAGCACACAGCCTGCCACAGCATGAATTTCTGATTAGAAAACTCCCAAGGTTGAGTCCAACTCTGTGATTCTATTTCTAGGGTTCTTTGCAGTTTGAAAATCCTAATTTTTATAAGTAGCAGCTTAAAACACACACACACACACACACACACACACCTGCTTTTCTGACTTTCCTATGGCCCAATTTTGCTCTCCCACTCCCCGTCTCTGAGGCTACAATTAGCCCCTGGTGACACATTTGGCATGTGAATGCTGTGGGCTCCATCCTGATGAGCTGGGTGCAGGCTCAGACAGCAAATGCCGGAGCTAATTGCAGTTTTACTCTCTCCTTCAGCTTCCCTGCAAAAAATAAGGAAGAGAGAGAGAGAGAGAGGAAGGAGGGAAGGACGGAAGGAAGGAAGGAAGGAAGAAGAAACTGGACAGCAGAGCATGAGCTGAGACTGCTATTTGCAGAGGACACACCCTCTTTGATTCATCTCTGAACCACGTCCTTCCCAGCCCCAAGACAGGCAGGCATCTCAGACGCTGAAATGGGCTAGAAAGATGCTTGATGGGCTGGTCTGTCTTACGTGTCTAGGACTCCAGAGATAGCCTGAGATAGCCAGTGTTACCCTGAACTAACCAAAGCCGACAGCCCACAGCCAAAATCTGCCTCAACCTCCAGGCCCTAAATGACAGGACACGGAAGGGGGCTATGACAATGGCTGGGCCTTTGACTTTCTCTGTGTGGGACAGAGCCCTGCTTCCCAGCAAAACTCACACAGCAAGGATTCTTGCAGATTAGGGAAGGAGAGGTTAGATTCTGGGCAAGCAAATAATAAAACATCCACTATGTGGCTTCAGAGGCTCTGGCTCTGTTCCCCACCCAGCCAGTGCCCTCCACCCTCTGCCCCTCCATCCACTCCCAACACTGGCTCCCTGAGTTCTCGCCCTGGGAAATTCATCCACAGGACACGCTAGTAACTTGCATTTGCCAAGTGGCAAGCAGGGGAGGAGGGAGGTGGAATGCCCAGTCAACTGTGAATTCTCACCAATTCCATAATTTCCCATCTGAGCACACGGCACATGACAGATGTAGGTGGACAGATGAAGATGTGAATGTTCTGTGGGGAAGTGAGGACCGGCGTCAGACGGACTGGCTGTATTGACCATAATGGGCTGCCAGTGGGCATTGGTTAGAGACCTAGACACCGAAGCTTCGAATGTTCTAGACCTTATGCTAAGTGGTGTTGAGGTGACAGAGAGGCTGGGATGTGCCCTGAGATGAGGCTAGGAGGTGAAGCACACACAAAAACACTCATGAAAAAAATCAGGCTTCATGCTGGGAAGGCAGGACCACATCCCACGGAATCACTTTTGCTTCCCCAGCACCTACCTTAAGATTTAATCATCACTTATTTCTTAGTATGAGCCCACCTCGGTGTCAGGCTTCTTACATGTGTGATTTCATTTAAACCTGACTCACAACTCTTTGTACCTGATAATGTTGTTTGCAGATGAGACCGGCACGAAGTAGAGGACACAGGATTCGGACAGAGAGCTTCTGGTTCCAGAACGTTCAGCCTTAATCATTACACTGCATTACCTTTAGCATCAGGCGGATAGTAGATATTCAAAATATATTTGTCAATTACCAGAAGGAATGTATGAGACACCAAGAAACCATTTAAGCAACACCCTGTGGGAACTCAGAAAAGAGAGAGTTTGGCTTGGGATAGATAAAGGAAGATTTCACAAAATCGTGTTTAGGCTCAGGCTTGTAGAGTAGACAGGGAGGTTGCAAGAAAGGCAGGTGTGGCAGAGAGATGCTAAAAGGGGCCCATGACTTCTCCTCTTATGTTCTTGCCCTTGCATGATCCCCTTCCCTTGACTGTGGGCAGGACTTGCTGGCTTCTAACCAAGAGAACATGCAAAGGTGACTGACCAATGTCACTGTCATGATTGTGGGGCAGACATAGATTGTGGGGCAGGTGGTTGCCAAGTGTCCCGGAGTGGAAGACCCCAGCAGGTGCACAATCAACACCATGTAAGGATCGTACTGTGGAGGTGAGGCTGGAAATGTGGTTGGGGCCAGACTGAATCCCAAATCGTATTTTTGAACAAATCAGACCACGATCTCTCCAGCTTCTGCCTGAAGCTGTTGTCTACTCTGAGGGAAATGATCTGAGATAGGAGCATGGATGCCCAAGAAATAACCCCTGATTTTCCCAGGCACATCTTCCTTTCAGGGAGCCCCTCCAGGACATTCTGGCAGTCCCGCTTCCTCATCTGGTCTCCCACTGGAGATTTCCTGCAAAAATGGAAGCATTGAAGGCTTTTGGTGGAACATAGATCTTGTTGACTTATCTGCCAGGATTGTTACTGAAGGAGCTCCCACTGCTTCATAAAACATATAAAAACCCTCATTCTGGTTCAGTATTCTCCATGCAGTGGTCCCCGGCCTCCTGTCCAATGCCATTTCCCACCACCCCATGGGTGGATCCTTCACTCCAGAGCCACCAGTCCCTGGAGAGCTGATACGCTTCTGCAGGTTCTGGCCCACGTCCCCTTTCTCTGCTCTGTTTCCACACACTGAAACACTTCCAGGCTCAGCCAATGCAGCCTTCTCCTCTGACCCATTCCTACTTCCAGCTGGGAGTGATTGCCTCCCCTTCTCTAGAATCCCACAGTCCTGCATGCAGCCGTCCCCCTTAGCTACTGGCTGCCATGGGTCAGGGAAGACTGAAGGCTTCCCCTACCCGTACTTATCCTGCCTCTTGCCTCAATGCCCACTTAGCCTTTGCTCCTATAAAATGTGATAATTTGTATTTCTGCTTATTTTCCTGCCAGACTCTGGGTCCTGGAGTCAATCAAATCCTTACTGTACCACTTTGTAAATAGCCATACGCCTCTGTAGTAGCGGTGATAGGTATTTCTTATCTAGATGGGTAGGGCTTGGACAGACATTTATCCTTGCAGTGGTGAGGAAGCATTTGATTTCAGGTACACACAGAGGAATTAACCACAACATAGCCCAGCTTGCAAGACCTTCCCACCATTTTTCTTCAAGCAGGCTATTTACACTCTCCCCTTAAGTCTTGGGTTCTGCAAAACATGGGGAAAATATAGTGTTTACCTTAGAGAGTCTATGAGACAATGCATGCAAATTCCTTAGCACAGCGCCCAGTGTTCTATTAGTTTATTCAACAAATATTTACTGAGTACCTATCATGTGCCCAGTGCTAGGGATGTAACAGTGAAAGAGACAGACCAATTTACTGCTCCAGTGAACCCACCTTCGTGAAAGCTCATGTAAGGAAGTGAATAAATAATCTAATCTAAGATGCTGAGAAGTTCTTTGAAGAAAAGAGCTAGGAGAAAGGATAGTGAGTGCTGGGGTTGGGATGCGAGGTCTTGTTTAGCAAAGACCAGAATTAAGAGAAGGAGCCAGCCATGCAAGACCTGGGGGGAGGGTCATTCCTGACAGAGGGAAGCAGGAATTAGTCTGAGCTGATTACACCTGTAGCCCTGTGGCCAGCTTCTTCCTTTCCTCTGGCCTCCAGACCGTGTCTTACAAGATAGGGAAAGTTGAAGAGATGGAGCTTACCTTCTTCACTCCAGCCCGGCTTTCACCTTCAGAGGGATGATCCTCACTGTCCTGATGAGGACATGGTGCCATAACCATGGAGGCCACTGGCTGCCACGGGTCAGGGAAGACTGAAGGCTTCCCCTACCCGTACTTATCCTGCCTCTTGCCTCAATGCCTCACCTCCTCTGGTCTCTTCAGTTCAGGGTCCTGCTCCTGTGTCTTGTGCATTTGAGTCAGAGAGACGGGGAGAGCTCCTGCTGTCCCTGGGTATGCCCCAGGCTTTTAGAAGTTGCCCTTCCCTCTCTGCCCTCTCCCTCACTCCCTGTGGCCCCGTCCCTGGTAGTGCTTTCCAACTAGCAGCCATCTTGCCCTTTCACCTGAACCCAGGATTGGTGGAAGAGGAAGGAGGCATGTTTGGTTGTTTCACAGACTGGAGGTATTATGAGCACCCCATGGGCTGGGGTCAGGGACATTAACCATTCTGTGATGCGCACAGGAAAGTCCCATACAATGAAGAACTGTTGTGCCTAAAAGGTGAATACAGACAGGTATCCCTCAAAATCTCCCCTCAAATGTCACCAAATCCTTTTGTCCCTCTCTGGATTCTGTCACTTGTCTCTTCATAACTAATCAAGCCCCAGTTTCCCAAAGCCCCCACCTGATGTCTTCCAAATTTGACAGCCTCAGGAGTGGAATGCCAGTGCCTTCTGTCTGCAAGCAATCAGTACTGCTCCGATAAGAGAAGAAGGGTGGCTTCCCCAGTGCAGAAGCATGGTGGGAATGGCGTGCAAGCTGACCTGTACCGTGCTTCATGTTTCCCTACAATTGAACCCTTCTCACCACTGAAAGGACACAGGTCCTTCCCCACCCTACCCTTCTATTTGAGAAATACACATCACCCCTACTCACACCACTCTTGTCACACCCCAATATACATTAGAAAGCTTCCCATCTGAACTTGACAGCAGAGGTGCAAATGCTTCTCCATCAGAGAATGGTGGTAGCAGAGGTGGGTCCTCAGCTTCCTGGCCATCCACCCCCTCCACTTCATCATTATCAATTATTACTATTGTTAACGATACAAAAAGAGCCTCACACTGGTGGGGGCTCTGTCACAGGGCCCCCAACTGCCTGGGTAGTGGTTCAGAAAAAATGGGGGCAGGGCCGTGTTTCTGCTAACCAAGGGCCTCAGGCAAAGTGACTCTGATTTGTTTTAAACAGTCCAAGGCTTGATTAAAAGTGCTCAAGAGAAATTCTCTCCTGAGGAGGAAAGGTGCCAGGGGGCACCGGAAGGGCTCATTTCTCATTCTTAACTTAGAGAGTTGGTCGGGAAAGGGGCCATGACTATTCTTTGCAGAAAGCAATGCTCCGGACGGGCTCCTAGGAAAGTTGCTCCTTGGCAATCCTGTCTGGCAGCATGACTGTCCAAATGTCTAAGCCAAAAGCAGCTTTTGTGGGAGGTTCAGAGCAGGACCCTTGAGAGCAGGAGATCTGTCCTGCTCTCCCTAAATTGGATGTACCCGTTTGCTTAAATGTAAGAAGATCTTACCTGTTCACAGAACAAAGTGTGAAAGTAAGGGTCCTTTCAAGAAATAGGTGGCCACTCAGTGGGTCATGGGGCAAAGATGAAGGTGTGGGCAGGGTTGAGGAAGGTTGAAGAAGCCTTGGGCTGGCAGCATCAGGGAGATGTTAGCTCCACGCTGCCCAACCCAGGCTGGAAAAGCATAGGAAGCAGCAAAAGTGAGCTGTGGCCATAGGGCAGGCTGATGGGGTCTATGACCAAACCATATGGCCCAGTAGGGCAGGAGCCAGGAGGACAAAAGCCTCCATCTCAATCTCCAGGCGGAAGGCAGAGAGCATAGGAACTCACTGAGGCAGCCCATACGCATCAGCCTCCTGGCACCAGAACGGGCGTGTTGGGTCAGGGAACTATTACAAACCACTCCAAAATAAGCGCCTGAAGGCAATGACCAATAATCGAGGTCTTGAGTTTGTAGCTTAGCAATTTACAATGTAAGTTGGGCTCAGTTGGGCAGTTCTTCTGGTCTGATCTGTGCCTAACTTGGCTGACTCACTAGGCTCACTCATGTGTCTGCCATAACTTGGTGGGTTGACCAGGATTGGCTAGTTAGGATGGCCTTGTGTGAGCTGGTTAGAAAGACACGGCCTCTTTCCACATAGATCTCTTGCCTACAAGGAGGCTAGCTTCGGCTTACGCACAACGCAGTCAAGGGGTCCAGGAGAAGCAAGCAGACAAACCTCCAAGCGCTGGCTCTCTTCAGCCCTCTGCTTCCATTGCATTTGTTCCTGGACCTTTGGCCAGAACGAGTCACATGGCCATCCTCATTCAAGGGAGAGAAAAATAAAGTCTACTTCTTGAGGGGAGCAAAGAAGGTCTGGATATTTTTTGCAACCTGTCATATCCTGGGCTCCAGCCACAATTATTCACATTTCTCCCACGCGCAAAATATGCTCTTCATACCTCAGGACCTCCAAACCTGGATCCCTCGACTCTGGCCTTGTTCCTGTAGCAGTTGGCTTTTGCCACGTGACAAAGCACCCTGGTGCTTAGAAGCTTGAAACAGCAATCATTTATTTAGCTCACAATCCTGTGGGTTGGCCATTTGGCCTGTGTGCAACTGAGGAGTACTGCTGATCTCTGCTGAGGCTCACCCACGTGTTTGTGGGCAGTGTCCTCTCGTGTGTCGTGTTCCACATGTTCTTCCTCTTGGCCATTGGCATGTTCAGCTGCTTGGTGGTGGGATTCTAAGAAGGGGACAAGCCCCAAGGTCCAGTCCCTTTTCAAGCCTCTGCTTATATAACCGCTAACATCCCACGGGCTTAGCTCAGGATCAGAGAAGAATAGTGGCAAACGGTACATGGCAAGAGGGCATGGATACAAGGAAGGGGGTGATTGATGGTCTTTTTTTAAAATAGATTTTATTTACTTGAGAGAGAGAGCATGAGAGGGGAGATGGTCAGAAGGAGAAGCAGACTCCTGCTGAGCTAGGAGCCTGATGTAGGACTTGATCCTGGAACTCCAAGATCATGACTGAGCCCACAGCAGTAGCTTAACCAACTGAGTCACCCAGGTGCTCTGATGATCGTTTTTGTAATTAATCTATCGCAGTAGAGTTGATACTGAATCTGGAGAGGCACATAGAGAAAATGCAGCTCACAGGTCTAAATTTCCTAATGTGGCATTCAAGCTTCTTGAGAAAGCACTATCTCTCCAACATCGATTCCCCAACCACACCCATACATCTGCCAGACTGTTCTTTAATTTCCTTTACCTTCCTTGGCTATTCCATCTTCCTGGTCACTCTTCTCTGGATTATCCCCCATCTTCCCCTGACCAAATCCTCTATATCATTCTTAACTCAAAACCCCCTTCCCCTGGTATCTTTCCTGGTTTGTATCCCCATCAGCCTCCCCCACCACACACCACCACCACTACCACCAAACTGGACGTTACTCTGGATTCCTGTCCACAATTTCCAGAACCCTCTCTATGCCTCTTTTCAAGCACTTATTTGTAGGGGCCTGGTATCTCCTTTCTTGGACTGTGAGCCACCAGGGCACCATGTCCTTATGTCTCCCTGCGGTGCTCAGCATGGACTAAAAGTCCTCTTGACCTGAGGAGATCAGTGCTGAATAACCCAAAGACTACAGACGTGTAAGAAGCACCCATCAGAGAAAAGACCCAGGCAAGAGGCCTGAGCTACTAAGAAGCAGCTTAGCAGAATCAGCAGAGAAGAACCTAGAAGGGCAGGAGGTGGGGCACTGAATGAGTGGTTGGGCTTTGATCTTGCTGGAAGACATACCTGAGACCAGAGGTCAAAGTCATGAGGAGACAGACCAATTCCATCCAAGGATGCATTTTCTCTGAGAAAACAGTCCAGAATGGGCTGGCAAGATAAGGGGTGACCCACCCCCAGCTGACAGTGCCTCAGTCTTCTGGTGAGTTTCTGAGAGAGTGTCTGTCCCAGGGGCCTCTGTCTATTTGCATTTAAGTTTTTCACGAGAATAAGTCCTTCGTGAGACTCCTGTTGCACCTCAGCACACGGGAGTGTGCATTCACAGGCTGACAAATCAAGGGCTTTCAGGAGCCAACAGCTCTCCTTATGAGGCAAGCCTGTGCTGAACCTGGCAGCCAGCCAGTTTCCTGAGAGTCCATTGGGCATCAGCACATCATGTACCGCAGGCAAACTGCCATGTGGCTGGGTTGGGGGTAGAAGGTGTGGGAGGAACGTAGATTGGGGTGAGTGTCAGTCTGAAGGAATTCTAAAATGTTTGGGAGGCCCATTCCAGTGAATTTAAACACACACACACACACACACACACACACACACACACACACACACACGAACACCCCTGAGGGATGGGTCATCCTCTCTTCTGTCAGAAACTAGTAGTTCAGTCCAGTGAGGAGAAGTCCTCCTGGATGGGGAGAGGAGGAACTAAGATAGCCCCTGTGGGCCCACCTTTCCCTAACATTAACACTCTTGACCAACCTAACTCTCCTTGGTTCTAAGTGGTAAAACAGTGTTCCAGAGAGGGGATACGATCTCCCTGAATGCCAGAATGTGCCAGAACTATAGCCAGGTCTCCTGCTCGTGGGCCTGAATGCCCAGTGGAGGGAGGCTCCCCGGTGGCACCATTGCCTTCAGGCAGGGAGTGAGCGGAGGAAGAACCCTCCCCAGGAGCCTAGAGTGACTCTTCTCACTCCTCCCAAGAATGTCCCTGGGACTAAAATTCCCATAGCCACTAAGCTCCTTATTAATATGTCAAAACCTCCCACATCCTACAAGACCCATCTCAGAGGCTACCTCTCCTCTTGTCTTCCCATAAATTGCCCCTACTCTAACCCAAATGTGAATTTGCGCCCTTGCAGGAACTTGGCACTTCATCACGGCTCTGGTCAGACTGCTTCTGGAATTTTGGTTAGATGTGTATATACCTTGTTGAGGACCCCTGATCATGAATGCCTTGGGCTCTCATTGTTCCCCCTTCCTCACTCTCCCCTCAGTGCCCAGCTCAGGACCTGGCTCAGATGTAACACCAGACAAACATGAGTTGGATTAATGATATCCCTTTGCCTCCCCACATCTGCATGACAAGACCATCTAGCTTTCTGATTGGCCAGAACCAATACCTTTCCAATAAGATAGACACACCTTTCTTTCTCTTCTTTTCATTTCTTTTGGGTGAGCAGGAATGAACAGTCCCTCAGGCCTTCTTGCTGGGATACGTCCTGACTATGTCAGGTACCCAGCAGGGCTGGGGGTGTTCTCTAAAGCTCAGAAGGCCCTCAATGGACAGGGTGGTATTTGATGGCCATCTTCCCATTGGCAAAGCCCTGTGAACAGCCCTGATACCATCAGTGTCCCCAGCAATTGTCATCTGATTCCCCACTGCAGGCTGAAAGCTTCTTCCTATTGGTGTGCTGAGTAAACCCTGTGAGCTGAGCTTTTGTAGGGCTGTCCAAGGCTAGAAAGTGTGATTTCATATTAAACATCCCTTCTGAGGTTCGAAGAGCTGAGACTACTGTGAAGTAGTCTCACCCTCTTCTACCTGTGAAGAAGAATCCAGTTAATGCCAGAACAGCCTATGCTGTTCCAAGAATGTGGCCCTTCCCCCAAATCCCAGCCCTTTCCACACAGAAGCTCAAGAAGCTGAAGAGAAAGGTCCATGTTCTCCTCAGAGGCAAACATCAGCTCAGTGGAGCCTGCAGAATCCCTACCAAGCATGGGATTCAGAATGGATGGGCTGGGGCAAAGGCAGGTTGCCACAAGACCCTGAGCCACATGCTTGAAAACAGAGTCACCAGCGCCCCCTCCCCATGGTTTCCCACTGTCTACAGGAAAGTTAGATTAGTTCATCCAGAATTCAGGTTCTTCACATCATGACCCCAATCATTCTAGTCTCATCTGCTGGACTTCTAAACCATCAGCATCCTTGGGGGCATTTATATTCCCCAAGTAATAACATGACAGTGTTATTACTCATCACGCTACAGGTCTTTGTTCCAGCTACTGAAACATCTTTTGTCCTAGGATAGATTCTCAGACCTGAGATGTGGATTCAAGTGCACATATTTTGGGTAGGGAAGATGGGGAGGATGGTCAAGAAAACACCAGTGGGATAGTGGGGAAGGAAGGAAATCCGTAAAGGGAATGTTAATGAGCAGATTCCCATTGTGGGCAACAAAGTTGTTTCTACTGGGGAACTCTGGAATACAGTGGTGTGACCCACATCAGAGTCGTAGCCACCTGAGAGTTGGGGGAACTGGCGTGTTTATTCAGTCACTGGTGGTGGAGCTCTGGGGGCGAAGGGGAGGCACTGACTCTGTCCCACGCAAATCCAGCTCTCACAGAAATGGTGACTGCAAGGGCATGAGAGCCAGGGCCATCCTCCCCCTTCCTGCTTCTCTTCCCCTTTCTGCCACCCTTTCTTAGTCTCTTTAAACGGCCTCCTCACTGAAGGATAGTGACAGCTCCTCCACAAAGCCTTTCTGACCTTCCGTCAGAACTAAAGACTCGGGTATCCACAATCACAATACACTTGTTACAGTATTGTCCTGGCCCAGCCGTTAGGTTTTGCCCTTCATTCCGCCTGCTAGTTAAAGGCTGAACTGGCAACCAGACAGTGTGGTGGGGACACCCGGTTCCCCTTCTTTCCCTCCTGTTTTATTCGTGGTGGCCTCTGTGGTCTGTACACTCACAGTGACTCCCCTTCCATGACCATGAGCAGGAAGAAGAGAACTCCTTAAAGTACCATTTGGTACTTCTGCCACATTCTGTTCTTAGTGCAAAAATGAAAACTTGAGTGATGTTATTTGAAGCAGTACATGGTAGCTATCATGTTATTACATAGTATTAATAGTTTTATTGGCCCAAAAGATTTTAACTATGATCACATAAAAATAAGGATAAATAAGTAAATCCAAATTGCTCCCTCCGAGTTACCTGGAAAGGTGATGTCTGCATGTGCTGAAATATCTACTCTCCCACTGAACAGAGGAGAGCAAGCAAATTAAAAAAAAAAAAAAAAAAAAAAAAAAACTATGGGGTGCCTGGGTGGCTCAGTGGGTTAAAGCCTGTGCCTTCAGCTCAGGTCATGATCCCAAGGACATGGGATCGAGCCCCACATCGGGCTCTCTGCTCCGCAGGGAGCCTGCTTCCTCCTCTCTCTCTCTCTTCCTGCCTCTCTGCCTACTTGTGATCTCTGTCAAATAAATAAATAAAATCTTAAAAAAAAAAAACTACAACAAGGGAGGGAAGAAGAGGGTGCCCCCAAGGTACAGAGGGCTACAAATGGTGTATGAATAGCAGAGTATATAGTAACCCTCAGAAGTGAACGAAAGGATAGACTGGTACAAGACCAGCTTATTCTGTCTCCTAAAAACAATTTCACTGAGTTGCAGAGAACTCTGGGAAAGAGCCATGTCCACTGCAGTTCAGCAGAGAAAACAAGGAATGAGGGGCTGTCTTAGTCCGTCCAGCTGCTGTAACAGAATGCAATACACTGAGTGATTTATAAGCATCAGAGATTTTTTTCTCATGTCCTGGAGTCTGGAAGTCCAAGGTTGTCGTATCTCAAAAGGGCTTGCTTCCTGGTTCACAGATGGCCCTCTCCTTCTCACCCATTGCTCAGCACACATCTCCAACACCACTTCCCCACGAAGCACATGTGATCCCCTGCCAGTCACAATACTTTCTCCTGCGAGCCCCCCTTACAGCTCTCTAGAGGCTTCTTATGCTTAAGAACATAGATTCAGGCAAGATGACTATGAAATCCCAGATAGGTAGAGCTGGAAGAGAGTTGTCACCCAAAGCTGCTGTCCCTTCTACAGTGTCCTTATTAAGTACACACTTCCAGCCTTGGCTCGGACAGCCAGTACTGGGGAGCCAGTACCTCTGTCCTTGGCCAGCTGAACCGGGGGGATGTTTTCCTTTGAGGCACATCTGCCCTTTGAGCCTCATTCTACCCAATCGGGCTGCGTAGAACCAATCTTCTCCCTCACCCCCGGAGCAGCCCTTCAGGTGTTTGGGGACAGCTGTCTTGTCCTTGTGAGTCTTCTTTCTCCAGACTAAATAATTCCTAGCTCTTACACTGTTTTTAGTTGTCCCTACAAGGCCATTGTTTTTAACTTCTCTTGAAAGAACATTCTCCTCAAGGTGAAATAGAAATGAGTAGTCATGTTGGTACCAACCTGACCCTTGCTGCACCTGAGCAAGGATAAATACTTTCACGTCCCTCCAGTGGTGCAGAAATAATTGGCAAGTGTCGCATTCGTATGCACACTCGCTCAAATCATGCCAAGAGAAGGAGACCATGTTTGAGGAAAGTGCATGGTTTCTGGTTTTGTAGAAAAACAGAAGGCTAGCCCTCAGTTGAGCATTTTTTTTTTAATATAGACAAGTGTAAAGCAAAGGAATTAAGCACTAAAGATTCAATCAAACTTCTGCTTTAAGAACTTTGGGGCAGGCAGAGCTTTTGGCCCGACCAAGTAACAGATCATCTAAATAGCAAAAAGGGGAAACCAATGGTGAAAATTCCTGAAGGATTCCTGAAGAGGCTTTGTTTTAGTGATGCACTTGTGAATCTTGTTTCCCAGAACCCTCCCTTCAGAGAACACTAGAAAGTGTTCAATAGGCCAGATCTCTTCACACACACAAAAAAAACACAAAACTGTAATCCTTCCTCCCTACCTACCTTCTCACCTTCCTTCTCTCCTTTCCTTTTTTCTTTCACCTTATTCCAAAATGTGTTTAAGGTAACAAATGCCGTGATGCTTCTGTGGTCCTGTGCTTTGACTATATTGAATCATTGATTGCTTCACACAAAGAGGATATAATGTTTGGAGTCTAGAATCGTCTTGCGATTAGGAGCCTGCGTCAAAGCTGAAGCTGCAGTAATGAATTCTAACCTGTAATCAAATTAAATATTGTAGCATTTGATTAGTTTCATTCCATGCATCCAATGTGATTCCCTTCTATTAATTCCTTGAATTGGTACACAATCCTTCCTGAAAGTGAATTTTGTATAGACATAAGATATAGATGTAATACTTAATCATCTTTTTAATGAAAAGACTAAGCAAAAGAATTTTTAAGATCTAACAGTCTTCATTACATCATCCTGAATCCAATCAGCGAGGACTTTTGCAAGGGCAATAACGAACTGATGACAACATCGTCATTTGTGCTTCCTTCTAAGCCCAGGGACACGGAGGAGATGAGAACATACACTCAGGTCATGCCAACTGAGAAGCCTTTTGGAAAGCCTTGAAAGTTTCAAGAAGAGAGTGTCTTCTTTCCTTCTTAAACATCATAATGCCAGAACCTTCCCCATTTCATCCTACATTCTTTTACAACCCTTGAAAAAGGAAGTCAGTTTTGCTACCTGATTTAGGCTTGAGATAAGCATGATTCATCTGAGCAACCTGGGACATGTCAGAAGCACAAATCCCAGCCTGAGAGTCTGAGGAAAAGGAGGGGGAGGGGAGTCAAGGAAGACTTCCTAGGGCCATGTGTTAACTCCCACCCAAGTTTCTTCCTGAGAAGCCAGTGTGTCTTGCTGACTCACCCATTCCCCAGCCTGGAGGAGCACCCCTCCCACCACTCCCCAAAGTGAGGCTTTAGAAGGAGGTCCATCCCTCAGAAGGGACAACAACCTAGGGCCGAGAATGTCAGACACTCTGCCTTACTCCTCTTCTCTGAACCCAGTGAAGTTCAACTTGAAGTATCCGTCATGACTGATATCCCAAGGGGCCTGTGAAGACAACTGATGGTGCTGCTTCCTTTCAAGTGCAAATACCCTAGGCAGCACCCGCCTTCCCCAGCTGCCCCAAGTCCACCCTTCTAAGGAGAGCCTGCTTAGAGAGCAGCTCCTGAAAAGCCTTTCACCAACGTTCACTGAGTGATTCTTGGGCTCAACTGATATGACCCAGCCCTGCTCTAGGCCATGATGAGTTCAGAAATCACTAATAATGATACTAATAGTGTGGCTAATATAATCCAATGGCTCAAAAGCCAACATGGATTAGCTAAACTTTGATTAGCAAATAAAAAGATTGCATGCTGTCAAGGGCACATGAGGTATGTGAAATGGGGAGCAGCCAAGAGGACTGAGGGGTGTCCTCAGGTGAGGAGTAGAGCAGTGAGAAGTAACTGCTTCGGGTTGTGGACTAGGAGACTGGAGAGGGGGAGGCCCTGTCCTGCTAGCCACGGGCCGGGGGACTTGCAGAATGCAAACCTCTGTAGGTGGCAGATGGAGGGTTGAGAAGCAGAGAGGGGGATGGGGATCAGCGCATCCAAGAGGCCAGCAGATGGACTGGCTTCCTTCTGAAAGCCAGTGAAGTTAGAGCTTCATGGTTGCAGCTGAACATCCAGGTGCTTTTAGCACATTTCTGCAAAGAGGCTGCGCTAATTTAAAGGAGATAGATGGGAAGGAGCAAAAGAGAGGCCGCAGGAGGAGAGAGTATGCAGAGAGGTTTTGCTAAGGAGAGCCAGGGATGCGCATGGTGAAGTGTTGTCCCTCATATGGTAGAGAAGGAGCCTCCAGAATCAGAGGATGAGGGCTGGCTGGACCTCATGGGGAAAGACTCCACCCTGTTGACCTCCCCGAGGTCCCTCAACTCCAACCAGCCATGGAGAGCAAAAGGCTCTTCTTTAATTTGTACCAATTTTTCTGACAAACTCAATTTGAATGTTCAGCTCAAGTGCAATCAGCAAAGTGAGCCAACCAGAAAATCACTTGCTTCCCTTGGAGCAACGAGGACCATAAGCAGACTCAAAGAAGCCAGAGAGTTTTCAGGTCTCCATCAGGGTACAGAGCCTCTGCTCCTCTGTCATCAGTGCGAGCTGCAGCCAGGCCCACCCCAGAGGGCTCCCCTTCCCAGTTTCCACCATTAGCTTTTGGGAAGACAACAAGCTTGCAGGGGAAAGCACTCTAGACTGGAGTCAGGAGGCCTGGGTTCGAATCCTGTCTCTGCTACTAACTGCTGGGTGGCCCCGGACAAGTCATTGCTCCTGGAGTTGCAGTTTTCTCATCCTTAAAAGGTATGGGGAGCCAGAAATAATCCCTGCAGTGCCCACTTTACAGGGTGATTATGAAGCTTAAATAAGAGAATGGATGTGAAATTTGTGCATTCTGGGGCATGGAGCAGATGCTCTTCTCTCCACGCAACGGTAAGGACAGCAGTGGTGATGAGGCTGGCTGAACTATTTCTTATGCATAGCTCCTATAAATATCACACCATGACACAGATCCCTGATTGTAATGGCCTAACTGTATGCATCCTACCCATCCCTGGGTTCTCACCCAGGCTCTGCAGAATCATTTTTAGTTTTGTGAGGGAGTTTGGATGGACTATCTCAAAGTATTTTCTCTCCCTGCCAAGTCCAGGACCCCTCCTAGATGTCTTCCCTGGAGCATCAGGGAACTGTCACACTGATACCCACTCCCAGGCCAAGCTGTCTCTGGTGTCATCTGAAAGAGGGGGAGGTGGATGATGGTCAAAGCCTTTTCCTTATCTCAGGCTCTAAACTGACCAAATTCTTCTCCTGACACCCCAACAGCATGCTCTCACTCGAGCCAGAAAAAAAAAAGGACACAAGAAGAGGACTAGGTGGGTCAGGGATGTATACTGTAGGAGGTTATGAGTATGCAAGTGCACATGTGTGGTGGGTACACCAACGAATTGTAACTCTGGTTCCAGCCCTTGCCTGTCCCTAGTATACTGTACCTAGCAGGTGAAGGATTCCTCTAGGATGGATAGAAATGGAAGTTATTTTTGTAGAAAAAGTAACTGAGACAATGACAAAAGTGAATTGCCCGTGGTTTTTGGAGATTCTCTGAGCCAGCTGGGGTCAGAATCCCAGATCATTATGTTCTGGAGCTTTTCCTGAGCATACAGGTGGGCTTCTGCTCTTGACCTAAGGATGCTTGTGGCCTGGTGCTAGGGGAAGATGGCTGGTGTTGACTATGGGGGAGGGAACAGGAGGAAGGAGGAGAGCCTGGGATTCTTGGCCCATCTTAGAATCTCCCAGGTGAGGGATCACTGGGTGCCCTGGGCTGTCCCATGCAAAAATGTTTACTAATAAAAATACTTTCAAAGTGTGCAAAATTATCCTTCATCCTCGTTTCACATTTAGAAAGATTTTGTATACTAAACCAATTAATATATTAAGTTAGAATGAGTGTATTCTCCCAATGCTTATTGAAGACATATTTGATTACCAACAAGGGTCTCTAATCAGCACAGGAGTCCCAGTATAAGGAATGCATGCAATGTTAGTCAAAGCAATGGAATTTAGGTCTTTGGTCCAGCCAGCCCTTCGCTGGGAAATGTAAATTACCATCAGGTTTTTGAAATCTCAGACACAGACTATCTTTGAGAACCTCTGGTAGACCAGGAACCCAAAAGTTAGAGCTTCTGAACAAGACCAACCTCCATTTTACAGATGGGGAAAATGAAGCCCAGAGGGAAAGGAATAAGTGACATGTCCAAGTACACATAGGGGGTTGTTGGCAGATCTGGAACTAGAACCAGGTCTCCCAATTTGTGCCCTAGATCCACTTTTTTTTTTTTTTTTTTAAGCACCTAGTTCCCCTACCTGTTCTAAAGCTGGGAAACAGAAATGCATAGAACCAGCCTCAGCTTTCCCAACACACTGATCTTTCTACAGGTCCAGAGTCAAGCAGGATCAGGGAGTGACCTTTCATCACACCTACTACAGAATTCAAATTGTATCAAATGTTGTTAACACTCAGTTCACAGCCAACTGAGACTCTCAAATGTCTCATGTTGGCAGTGGAATGAGCCCTAGCCAAGGTCATAGTGCCATCCCCACGCCTGCCCCTGCTGTTTCTCCCCATCTCCTGTTTAGCTAGAAAATGCAAAGCCCGATGTTTGGTCAAATCAAACGGCAGACATTATTTAAGTCTCTCTTTGGCTTTGGCTGGATTCCCTAGGACTCCCTGGAGTTAGGAGAAGCTTCTGTGCCCAAGGCTTGCCAACTGAAGGGCAAATAGGTGAGAAGGGAGTGGTGGAGCCTTTTCAGTCCAAGCTGGATCTTATCTACTGTGAAAATTATGGCACCATGATTTGAGTTTTCTTTTTTTCCCTCCCTCAGGAGAGCAGGTGGTAGAAATGTCATTTCTTTGTCATTGAAAGTTAAAAGTCCTTTGGTTAGGCACAAGGGACTGTGTTATTGCATGCTTGCTCCTCTGGCCAAGGATGCTTCCTCATAAGAGTGGCATGACTGTCCCATCGTTAGGTCCTAAAGCTGACATTCTACATATTTGTTCTCCTTCTTACTACAGAGATCTGAGGGAAGCAGATGTTTAAAGACATATAAATTTAAATTTGGGGCTTCCAAGTAAAATTTTCAGATAAATCCTTTTTTTTTTTTTTTTTTTTTTTTTTTTGTTAATTGTACACTCTATCAGCAGCAGCCCTCATCTAGTTAGTCAAGCATTTAGTGGTGCTCCTGGAGGTCCTCTGGGCAAGGAGCTGGGGAGAACGGAGTGAATGAGTGAACGAGTGAGCGCGTGAGTGAGTGAACACGTGGATGGATGAATGAACACACGCCACACCCTGTCTAGGGTACCCCTCCATACCGCGTTTTCCATTCTCCTGCGGATCCTTGCAATTATTAAATGCCTGCTCCCCTGATAGAACGTCAGCCCATGCATGAGTGCAAAGACTGTTTCTCTCTTGCTCGTCACAGTTCCTGGCATGGCTCCAGGCACAAATATTATTTGTTAAATGGAGGTTGGTTAGTTGGATGGAAGGACGGGTGGATGAATAATTGTATGAACAAATGAATGGGTAAGAGGGAATGATTTTCACCAAAATATTTTTTCTTTTCCTTACTTAATCATTTTTATGTATATTTTCTTTCTCCTGCCTTCATCTGTTTATAGCTTGCTTTATTCCAGAAAGGATTTAAAACATCATCAGAGGTGAAAGTTTTAATTTGGGGCCCCAAAGCAAACATTTCAGCATGTGTCTCTATATCCTCAGTTCGTCATAATTCAGAATTGGACAGCATTTCCTGAACACCTGTCCCAGTCCAGGTGGGTCATGGAGGGATCATGGAACATGATTCCTGTCCTCCAAATGCTTTGAGTGTGGGGGTATAAAAGACCCATGCCAGTCCTGGAGAGAACAAAGAGATTCATGCAAGGAATACCTAATGCTTTGACAGCAGAGGGGGAAGGAAGGACATTTGCCTGAGCAGAATCAATCATATCTTAGTTTCTGTTTCTCCTTCATAGTGCTGGTCATTCAGCAATTGCTTGATACTTTTCAAAGAGATTTTATTAACATAGAGGGGAAAGAGGTGCCACTTAGGACAAAGGTTTATTTTCTTAGTATTCATACAAACCAACTACTTTATAGATACCCATTTTGCTAGAAGACAGTGGGCAGAAATGAACACAGTTGGGGAATTCTTTTGGCTCCTTTTATTGAAAATCATAATAAGCATCAATAATCTGGCAGGCTGTGGGCTGGATGCTGGGCTGAGGTTGAAGAGATCACAGTCTAGTGCAGACAAGTAAACAGGTGAGCATAATACAGTATAATAAGAGTGGTGACTGAGGTCTATGCCTGAGTGTTGTGGGCACAAAGAGGAGGTCTGCTTAACCTGAGTCATGGGCTTCAAGAAAGCTTCTTGATAAACCAATGGGACTTAGCCTAGGGAAGAAGGAGGTGAAGAGAGTATTCCAGAAAGAGAGATCCTTCTGAACAATGGCCTGGGGGCATGAAAGAGCAGAACATATTTAAGAAGCTATGTATGCATCTGTATCACTATGGCCTGAAGTTCATGGAGGTTGGGGGATTATGGAGAAATTGAAAGGTGAAGTCAGAAAAGCAGGCATATTCTAGATCATGAATGACTTTATGAATCGTACTAAGAAGTTTAGATTTTATTTCAAATGCAGTAAGGAAGCAGACACTGCAGGATTTTTAAGCAGGAGGACACAACCAAATACATGTTCTAGACTGGTCTCTTGGGCAAGATGCAGTGGTTGGAGAAGGGCAAAACTGGTAACAGGGAGAAAGTTAGGAGTCTTGTATTGCAACAAGAAGATTCAAGGCCTGGATTAGGTAACGACAGATTAGTGAAACATAGATGGATTCAAGACTATTGCAGAAATATCTGTGAAAAACAGAAACTGCTCAAGAGAGACTTTTGGTTTTCAATTTCAGCTGCTCTTCCCTGTACCTGCATTCCATCAACCTCTGCTCTGGGATCCAATTCATTTTAGATGGTCTTAGAGCTCTTATGGCGGCAAGAAAAAAACCCACCTCTAAGCAGGACTTTATAAAGAAATCGAACCCTTTCCCTTGTAAGTTCATCTATTAAAAGTATGAGAGACTATGGACTCTGAAAAACTATCCGAGGGTTTTGAAGGGGCAGGGAATTGGAAGTTGGGTGAGCCCAAGGGTGGGTATTATGTAGGGCACGTATTGCATGGAGCAGTGGGTGTGGTGCATAAACGATGAATTCTGGTACACTGAAAAGAAATATAAAAAATAAAAAATTATAAAAAAATGTAAACTCTATTACCTTTAGCTTTTAGCAGAGAGATTTTCTCTAAATTTTCTTAATCAGCAGGGGCAAGGTGAGGGCAATTCTGCAACTCAAATCTATTAAAAACTGCTCCACCAAAAGACAGAGATCCCGGTCCGTGGCCTGAAACGGGACACAGTGGTTTTTACACCTGCTGTATACTAGATTACCTTGGAGTTTTTTAACACCCACAAGGGCCAGGTCACACCCCCAACCAAGCACATCAGGGCCTTTAGGGGGTAGGGCCCAGGCATTAGCATTTGTTAAGACCCTCCTGGTGATCTCAGAGTGTAGTCAAGTTTGAGAAGCACTGAAGGAGAGGAAATGTGCTAGCTGACCTGGTAGCCATACAGAAACAACTTCCTACCCTTCTTGGGAGAGGTCCACTGAGGTCAGGAAAGGCATATCTTAGTTCTCTGAGTACATGAGAGTTTTGTTTTACGAAAAATTTCCTAGGGAACAAGAAGATAAAAACTTCAACAGAGTTCCCTGAAGTTAGAAAAGATTTGAAGAGTCCCACAGTTCATTCCTCTGCCCCTAGCTTGCCTAAATGCATTGGAACAATCTGTCGCAGACCAATTCCTATCTATCCCAATTTAAAGGCGATCCTCAGGATACCCTGTTTCCCTCACCACCATTACATGTCAACCTTTCTTAGGTGAGTCTGGGGCTTCTCCACAAACTGTCTCTAATGGCAGAAGAAAAAGAAGATCCTGTGAAGGAGTCAAAATCCTTTTCTCTACCTGTAGGGGAGGAAAAATAATTTTCCCTCTACCTTTCTGAGTTCTTGCCTGAGACTCCCACTAAAAAAAGACAGAATAAAAGAAGGAAAAACAAGAAAGTTTATTAACATGTATACCTCAGGTATACTGGGAGATATTCAGGGAAAAATGAGTAACTCCCTGAGGTAGGTTAAGCCACCAGTTTAAATACCATCTTTAGCTAAAGACAATAAAAAGATGGGGGAGGAGGAAGCCAGTTACGGGAGGTTACCGGAAAAAGCAGGGTAAACAAGGGTAAAGTATAATTTGCAGATTTAAGTAGATGTCTTCTCTTTGATTAGGGTCTCTTGTGATAGAGTCATCCTCCTGGTACAGAGAAGGAGACACACTACAAATGGAGGATTTCCTTTATAACTGTAAATGTCCTTTACAAAAGGAAAACTTCTTTTGTACTTCTGCTTTCAGAGCTTCTCCTATGTCTCTGTTTCTCAAAATAATCAGCTCCAAATAATCCTTATGCCAAAGATATTTTGGGGTGGAATATTCTGTCATCCTTCATGATTTTCTTAGGTTCTCTCCAGCTGGGCCCCATAAATTAGACTGGCCATGGATAGATTAATGAGAAAAACAAACAGAAGTTTATTAACATATGTATCACACATGTACATTTGGGAGTATTGAGTGATGAGTAAAGGGTGGTTAGAACTTGGGTTTGAATACCAACAAAAGAAAAGGGGTTTGGAGTTTCCTGGCAGGGAGAGGGAAGTTTTGGGAATGTGACCAGGAAAGTGTGGAGAACAAATTTGTTTAGTAAGGTTTGTTATGTACATTTAAGTTGGTGTCTTCTCCACTGATAAGAGTTGTTAAGGGTCTTCCTCTTCCTCTTCCTTGTACAGGAGAGCAAGACACCTTTAAAAATGGAAAAATCCTTTATAAATATAAATTTCCATACAAAAGGAAAACTTGTGCCATGTTTTTAGAGTTTTCCTGCTTCTGCTGATTCTCAATGGCTGTTAGCTCAAATAATATATGTGCCCAAAAGGCATATTTTGGGGTGGTGTTGGGGAGTAAATATTTTATTCTACCCTTTAGCTGGCCTAAAAATTAAATTGACCTGAGACAGATTAGCAGGAGAAAATCAAATTTAGTTTATGTACATAGGGGAAATCCACATAAACATGAGGCAGAATGAGGTATAAATGTCATTCTGACTTGAGGAGAAGGGACTCCAAGGTCTGTGATTTCAAAGGGAAGGAAAGTTATTCACAGGAAGATGAAAAATAGCAAATGTTTGGTAATGTTTGCTAGGGCATTCAGAAATAGTAGGACATAGAGAGAAATTTCGTCTACCAAGCCTGAAAGAGGACTTTACCTGCATTTTGATCTTAGTCTGTACTTTCTCTTTAAGTTTTTTCCAGCTTATCTAACTCAGGCCAAAGACCAAAGACCTAGAGGGCAAAGCATCCCATGAAGGGAGCAGAAACAACCCCCTCAAGCAATAAGGACTGCCCTGACTTCAGCAAGGTATGATTGACCCCAAGACAATGATCAACCTGACTTTTACTACCCACTTGCTCATATGCACCCACCTTTGTCCCATATTTTCCTTATATAAACCTAGAAGTTTTTTCAGCACTTTGGACATTAGTCTACTGTCTTCCTAGTGTTGGCCTCACTGAAATAAATTCCTTTTTCATTTCACCACCGTTCATCTCTCTGCCTTTGGATTTGGTCAGTGGTAAGTGGCCAAATCTGGTCTGTTTGGGACCCCTGGAGCAGGTGTTTTTATACCCTTGAACCTTGGTTACATACCTTATTTACCTATGGTGATAGCTCCTTTCTTAAAGCAGGTCCTCTATCTAAATTTTTTTAGGCAGTTTGGGGACGATCACAGGTTTTTCCTGAAGTTCTTAGTTGTTAAAAAATAATTGGCCTAAAATAATCCACATGCTAAAGAGCCATATTTTGGGGTGGCGTCTTTTGTTCTCCATAAACCCAGGGCAGAGCATCAGAGAGCCTGCAGATGTGCGCTATCTTCACTGTAAACAATTATGCTAATCTTGTCCTCTCTCCTCTAATATGTTAATGTTGATTTCAATATAAAACTAATGTTTATAAACCACTAAACAAATCGCATCTCCAAAAGATGGTCCATATTTATTTCTGCATCTTCTTGCACCAACTGACAGCCATTGTACATACTGAGAATGATGATAGTGTTGATGATGCTGATGGTGATGGTAAGTTTGTATTCATGGCTCACGCTGAGATGAAAGGAGAACAGAATATGTGCCTTGTTATCATAAGGATTATTTCAGTCTGATTATTTTTAAGAAACAGCAGGTATAAGAAAAGGCCTGAAAATAAGTTACTCTTTTGCAGAAGACATTTACATTTATTAAAGAAATCTCCACTTATAAGAGTATCTGTCTGTACCAGGAGGAGAAGGAAGACTCCAACTCTCTAGAAACTCTTAGTGGAGAAAGCAAGGACTTCAATTCACCTAACAGCCTTACCTTGTTTACGGTGCT
Source organism: Mustela nivalis (assembly GCF_964662115.1). Taxonomy (NCBI): domain Eukaryota; kingdom Metazoa; phylum Chordata; class Mammalia; order Carnivora; family Mustelidae; genus Mustela; species Mustela nivalis. Next base: position 113,517,314 of record NC_139020.1, read on the forward strand.
TTTCCTGGCCACCTCCCACAACTGACTCCCTACCTTCAATATCGTCTTTGTCTTTAGCTAGAGATGTTATTTAAAGTGGTGGCCTGGGTCTTTTCGGAGAATCGCTCAGTTTTCCTTGATGTCTCCCGTATACATAGGAGGTATAGGTGTTGTTAAACTTTTGTTTGCTTTTCTCCTGTGAATCTGGCTTTTATTATAGGGGATTTCAGGCAGGAACCTAGAAGAATAGATGGAAAATGATTTTTCCTCCCCCACACGATGCACACATGCAGTGGAAAGTGCATAGGATATGAAACTAGAAAGTCTGGTGTTTAAATACTAGCTATGACATTGACAGAGTGTGTGGTCTTGGGAAATATCCTTAACTTCTTGAAGACTCTGTTTACCTGTAAAATGGGACAGTGATATCTGATTCAAGATTGGGGGTGCCTGGGTGGCTCAGTTGGTTGGGCAACTGCCTTTGGCTCAGGTCATGATCCCGGAGTCCCTGGATTGAGTCCCGCATATGGCTCCCAGCTCCATGGAGAGTCTGTTTCTCCCTCCAACCTTCTCCCCTCTCATGCTCTCTCACTCTCTCTGTCTCAAATAAATAAATAAAATCTTTTTTTAAAAAAAAGATTGTTATTAAGATGAGAGAAATTCTATATGTCTAATAGACATTCAATAAATGGTGGTGACTCATTATAGAATTCCCTAATATCCACTAAAACTTCTCTCATCAGAAAGTAGAAAACAGGCTGCTGATGGTATCTTTTTCATATCTGTGATCCTCTCAACTGGGATCCTTCTTTGGGCCTCTCTGAGCCTCCCCAGAGCACACGGCCCAGCTCAGGGCCTGGTCTACAGCAGGTCTCAGATGAACATGTTGTAAACTCACCTCCATCATGTCTAGTGCATAGGGAGACCCAGCAATCAAACATATTGAATAGGATCATGCACAATTTCTCATTTTCATGTGACACTGTGAGATGGCTAGTTAAGGGTGAGGTCTAGTGTGAGAACAGCTGGGTAACAAAGCACACTGACCCTGGTAGAGATGCTATGAGTACCTGAATCAGAAGCTCCTCCATGGCCATAGGGCTCACTCCCCTTGCACTGCTAAACCTCACATGTGTAATGAGAAAATAACCAGAATCTTACATTAAGAGTGAGTGGCTGGCATTTTCCACTGCTGCTGGGTCAGTTGGGCTTCTTTTTTTCCAAGTATTCCTCCCTATAGATTGAAAATGCCTAGAGAGGAAAGATAGGACCTCTCTGGACTAAGGTGGGAAGGAATATGTGCCTAAGCTATCCCCATCCTCCTAGGCTCCCTGGCCAGCACCTAGAAGAACTTGGGGCAGCTACAGAGGTATCTGTTCAGTGAGTAGAAAAGAAGGATGGTTCCATTACATGGAATGTTCAGGCTTGACTTCTCTACATTGCTGCATGTTCATTGCAAAAAACTGAGATCTTGTTGATCCCGGAGCCCCAGGGGTCTCAGTGACTGAGGGAGCTACAACCTATCCAGAGTTCTGAGAAGGAGGTGGAGGGAAGAGGTGGTCACTTCTCCCTTCCTGCATGGGCATGGTTATATGACAGAGTGGTTGATAGGACACAGGCTTTGGAGGTGGCAATCCTACATTCCAGTCCTACTGCTGCCACATGGTAGCTGTGTGGCCCTGGGCAAGGTACTCAATCTCTCTATGACTTCATTCCCTCAACCATAAGAGTAATTGTGTTAATGACGCCAAAACCCTCCAGGGAGTATGGTGAGATCTAGAGATAGTTGTTTTATTTGAGGCAAATCTTGCTCAGACTGAGATTGTCTTTTCTAATAATTTATTTGATACAAGTTCAAGTTCACCATGGTTATTATAATTTATAATAATAATGTTTCATAGGCCAACCGCATACAGGATAATGTCTCTTAACAAGCCAATAAAGAAATCACATATTGCAAGCCAATGATAGATTAATTACACTGTTGTTCCAGGCAAAGGAGAGAAGAAAGAAATAACATTCAGATTTAGTTGAGGGGTATCTTTCTACAGGTTGGTTCTTGGCAGAGTCAGTCCTTCTAACCAAAAGCTGGGTATCACCTGCTGGCTTAGGTCTTCGCTGCTGTGGGTGACACCACAGGTGCTGGCTGGCAGGTCTGCCACTCTGAAGGTTATTACTCCAGGTACTGTGACATGACTTGCACCACTGTTTGTAAGGAGTAGCCTGGCCAAGGCAGGAGCAGATGTCTGCTCTCTTCCTGAGATTGCTGCATGATTTAACACCACTGCCAACTAAGCGTAGCTTGGCTACAGCAGGACCAAATGTCTCAAGAACTCCAGAGATCTATTTAGATCAGCAAAGAGCAGCTCTGCTCAGACCAAGCACTCTCGGTAAGTCCTCACAAATTCCTGATATTTAAAATTGAAACATCTCTTCTGTCATAGCTGCTCCTCCATGGGTTTTTATCGACAAGTCCCCAACAGTGCCCATCAACAACTGAGTTACTGAGAGCTTATCGACAACAGCAGATGTCGATAACAACATCCTGATATAGCTTCCTCAATGTAAACAAAGTCACCCTTAGATCAAAACAACTTCACTTGTCATAGAAAAGTGAAATTGAAAACATAACAAACCAATACATAATAGCTCACCTAGAGCCCCTCTAGAGCTTATAGGAAGTGCTTACGTTTATGGGGGTTCCCCTGGCCTGGAATGCTGCTCCGTGTCCCATCAACACCATCTTTACCAGCAAACCTCAGTTTTCAGACTCTATAAAAAAAAATGCTCTCCTCAGTGATGCCTTCCATGGCTTCTTCAGAGCTGCCCATTTCTCTGAGAGGACAGAGGAGAGAGGAAAGGTCAGTTTGGGCAAATGGGGGGTGTTTGGGGCTGAAGGAGAGCATGCTAAGTGAGCAGAGGCTGAGAGATGAAGATGTGCAGGGCAACGAAGAATAAATAGCAGGCTACCGAGAACTGTTCACCCGGCCTCCATTAGCAGGAGCAAAGAGGAGACCCTAGTGTTCTTTGTGTCCCTGGCATGAACCCAGAGAGACAGACTCTCTCCAGAGGAAAAGTCTAGGTCTTTATTCCTAGCAGGATGGGCTAGCAGGAGGGCTGAGGCAACTGGAAACCTGACCCTGTGAGTAGCTCATCTCTAGGACAATATGGTGGCAATGGAATAGGGAAAATTTAAGGATGAGATTAGAACAATTGTTCTCAACCAAAAGTAATTCTGCCACCTGGGGCATGTTTGGCAGTGTCTAGAGACACTTGGTTTTCACAGCTGGGGAGGCGGTGCTACTGGAAAGCTACTGGGTAGAGGCCAAGGATGTTGCTAAACATCCCACAATGTATAGGACCGCCTAGACGATAAAGTGTTATCTGGTACAAAAATGTTAGTGGGACCGAGGCTGAGACCCTGGATTAGGGGGAAAGAAAGGACTCTGTGGTAGAGACAGGGATCTCTCTGTTAATCCCCTCAGTCTGCACTATGCTGGGAATCTGAAGACCCAGATTCCACTCAGAAGATAATGTTTAAGAAGATGATGGTGATGATGATGATGATGATGACAATGGTGATTCCATTTGTCCACACTGTGGTTGACAATGGAGTCTCACATTTGTTGCCTCCATGACTTAAGGCAATTTGTACCCTCCTCATGGAAGAGAAGACTGCAGCCTGGAGAACGTAAGTGACTTCTTCAGTATCCGTTTCAAGCTGTAATGTTTCTTGTTTCTTCTTCTCTTTCTCATTCTGAGATGCCAGTGTCTCACTACCCCCTTCCTCAGCTACTTGTGTTGAGAGAATTACCTAATGTATAAATCTGGACACTGAAGAGGACAGACTACTCCCTTTCCTAGGACAATAGAGTGTGGGATAATCAGCCTCACTCAACTCAGACTTTAATTCAGGAGTCAGGGACCACAGTGAAGTAGGGGCAGGGGCAAATTCTTTCTTGCAGTGGTGGGGGTAGCAGTGACAGTGGTGATGGAGGTGGTGGTGGTGATGGAGGTGGTGGTAGTGATGGAGGTGGTGGTGGTGATGGTGATGGAGGTGGTGGTGATGGTGGTGATGGAGGTGATGGTAGTGATGGAGATGTGTTGGTGATGGTGATGGTGGTGATTGTTATGGTAGCGGTGATAGTGGTGATGGTGGTAGTAGTGGTGATGGTGGTGGTGGTAGTGATGGAGGTGGTGTTGGTGATGGTGATAGTGGTGATTATCATGGTGGCAGTGATAGTGTGGTGGTGGTAATGATGGCAGTGACATCCAGTGTCCAAGACTGGCAATATTATGGTCTGCTTAGTTGTCTGGGTTTGACAACAGAAAAGACAGCAGCCTTCTCTCTAGGCTGATTTTGTGCCTGTGGTTCCAGAGATGGTTCTGGCTGCATAGTAACCTTTATTTCCATTCATTTTCTAGTTGTTCTGGCTGGCTGTGTGTGAGCTATATGATATTCTTTCACAACCTTCTTTCTCAGCTTTAATCAGCCAGAATCAGTTTTTGTTGCCACAAGGAAGAATCTTGACAGATACACTCTGTGTATGACCTTGAGCTGGTCCAGAGTTGGGTTCTATTTAGGGCGTAGCTTTCCAAGAGCTCAAACATGAATCTAACAAGACCTAGGCAGGGACCAAATCAGAACCTCAGATACTGTTCCAACAATAAGGCTTTGGCACTCATTCAAGGTCAGCATGCCTGGCTCCTTCTTCCCTTAGGATGGGTGTTCTCTCCAGGAGCTCCTTATCTTCCCTTGCCCTTAACCTCTCCTTGGGCCACCATTCCTCACTTTGCCAGATGAAACACCAGGTATGTGTAAATTCCACCTGTGACTATAACTTGAAATCTTTCCCCAGGAGCCATGTTAGCTCCCATATCACCTGTCATTTCTAAAATTCTCCTTTTGGGGCTATGGCCCAATTTGCTGCCAAGGGCAGTGCAGTGTCCAGGCAGCCCACTGCAGACCACTGCTCCCTGGAGGCCAGTAGCCTGTGGATGGGAAGGAGACTGGAAGGAGAGCTTGCTCTCTGCAGGGAGTGCTGGGGCTCCTTCTTCACCTCCCTGGGGGATAGTCAGCCGGCTCTGATAGCAGCGCTCTATCCTGGAGTCTTCTAGCCACTTATTAGTGAGCTTGCAAGGCACGTGGCCCAAGTGTTCCCTAGAACAGGTGGGATCGCATTTCTTGCGGGCAATGAGGCCTGGCACACAGCCATGAGCTGTGAAGTCAGCGTGACACCAGATACCTCCCTTCTGATCCCCAGGTGGTGAAGACAGAACAGGAAAGACAAGCTCCTGCAGCTCCTAGGAGGGGGAGTCCAAGGATACCATCAGGAACGAGGTGAATCTCTTCATTCCTATCAAACAGACAGCCATGAGCTCCAATGCTCAGAAAAGTCTAAGCAACCCTGGCAGAGGCTTTTTTTTTCCAACAGACAAGTTTATTTCACCCCTGGAGTAGGGGTGGGGCAGGGCGGGGGAGATAGGCAGGGCCTTCAGGCTCTTCCCTAGGGCATCCCAGTGGCTCTTGGTGTCCCCTCCTTGAGAACCACCATTCCGTCCTGCAGTGCAGACTCCCCTCCCTTCTCAAGTTCCCCTGAAGCTCCTTGTCTTTAGTTCCTCAGTCATGGATTCCACCATGACACGCTGAGATAACTAGTTTGGCTTTCCTAACCCTTCCCAGAAGGGCTGGTAATGCACTACAGGTGGCTTTGGTGTTTGGGGGATGTAGAATTTTAAAATATTATATGGTCAAGACTATCAATCTCTTCTTTTCTGATAACTGTCCCAGTGTCATGTTAAGAGAGACTTTTCCTGTCTCATGAATACGTTAGCAGTTTTTTTTTTCTTCTTCCAGTAATTTTTTTATTTCCCTCTTGAAACCATTTGGAATTAATATTGGTCCAGAGAGGGAGGTAGGGATGAAATGCTATTTTTTTTTTTTTTCTTAAACAGTCATTTGCTCCAGCCTGCTGGGTGAATTTACCCTTTCTTCCCTGATTTGAAATGTCACCTTTGTAATGAAACAACATTCTTATGTATTCTTGACTTTATTATTTTGCTTCATTGATCTGTTTTTTATTTTAGCATCATTTGGTTCAGGAAGATTTGTAAAGTCAAAGCAAACAGAACTGACTTAATTAGTTGGGAGTCTTTGCAAAGCTTTACAAAAGAAAAATCGCCAGCTGTTGGCAATGTGACTGGGGTGCTGCTCCGGGGTCCTCCCCATTCCAGTGGCAGTTGTCCAGCAAGCTTGAAGAGCAATGGTAGAAATGGCAGAGACAGTCAGAAGAGGCTGGGGCTAGAAGGACATTTAGAAATCTTCTGGTCCAAGGTCATTACTTCCCAGCCACAAGAGCTGAGGCCCAGAGAGGTTAAGCAAGGCCCCACCATGGAGGGCTGGTAGGTCTTGCAAGGGATCTCAGAGGGCTCTGTCTGTAAGCTGCTTGTGTTGGATATTGCTTTGGTAGCCTTTCCCACTTTCCTTGCACTGCCACCTCTCCAACTGTCACCCTTTTCTCTCTCACCTGTCCAGTGACTTCTGTATTAGCCCACCTCTCTCTGGTCTCCATTTCCTGTCTGACTGATGGAACACCTCTAGCCTGGGATCATATCACTCCTTTTTGAAAATCCAGAGTCATATCCTAATGTCTAAGATTTCCACCCTCTGGCACCCACCTAAGCTATCCCTTGTTTATCCCTCATGTAGCTCATAAGCTCCAACAAGGCAGGACTACTGGTCATGTCCTGTGTATTTCTCCAGGGGCCCCGAGTTGCCCCTTCCCTTCTTCAGTCTTCTCCTAAACCATATCCACTCTTCAAAACCTGGTGCAAAGGTTAACAGAATAGTCCATGGTCCAGAAATTTAAGGGAGTTGTCCAAATTCATCTTCCTCTGTGGTGCCCAAATGGGAAGATGTTTCACCTTCCTCTGGATCCCCTGTTTCTTTGGAGGTACTGCTTCTCAGACATGTAAATGCTCTGTGCCTCATTGTTGGGTTGTTTCCTAAAGTGTGTGCTCCACAGAGTTGGAGATAGTGCCTTTCACACCTATGTCTTCCATGGTACCTTGCATTGTAGGTGCCAAAGGATACATGATATGCTACGTAGCAGGTGTTAAATAAGAGGACAAGTGGAAAATGAAAGATTTCTCCTCCCTGCCATTCCCAGAACCTTTTCTCATTTCCCTTGAGTGAGGATAGAATGCATTTCTAGATTACACAGTGACTTAATACGCTCATTAAAGCACCTGAGACAATTTGTGAATTATGAAAAGGCCATATAGAAATGGCCAATGAGGTCCTATTTTCCAAAATTGGATGAAGAGATATACTCTGAGATATACTGATGTAAAAGTCAAGTCCATTCTGGATGGAGTTCTAGACTATTGTTAAAGGGTTGGGTTACGGGCACTTAGCATAGGTTTACGAAGAACACATGATAATGGTAACATATATTGAAGACTTGCTGTCCTCTCACATCAATGAGCTCATTTACTCTTCACAGCACTTCTGTGAAGAAGAGTTAGAGCTATTATTACTCACATTTTATAGATGAGAAAACTGAGATTCAGAAAGGTTAAGTTAATTGCCACAATTGCACAACCAGCAAGTGGATTTTGAATCTGAATTCTTTTTCCAAACCTGGAGCTCTGGCCATCTTCACACTCAAACATAAAATCCTGGTCATACAGCAAAGTAGTGCCAGAGCCACGGAGTGATTCCTGCCTCTCACATGGGCCTAAGAGAGGGCTTGGTACATAGTTTTAATTGTAGCCCTCCTCATTCTCGGCCAATAATGCAATATGTCAAAATTAATTTGCCCACGGACTACATCAGTGGAAGTGTTTTGGCTGGAACAAGGAAAGAATGAGTCCCATTCCTGAAACACAGGGCTTAGAGGAACCAGGCAAGCCACGTGAGATACCAAGCCACTGTCTTCTGGTGACTTCTAGGCTGACCACCCTGGGCATCTTGCTTCTCCTGTAAAAAGTGGGTGACAGTAGGTACCTTGCACTGGTGGTTATAATGGAGAACGGAGCTAATAATGAGAAAACACCTGTGGTGGCAGCAGGTACCTAGGAACTGCTCGACAAAAGTGGGGGTCCTCATATCTGGGCTCCAAACCCAAGAGGGACTTGCCCAGGTGGGACATGTCCTGATGAGGCCATCAGCCTGAGGAAAGGGGAGCATCTCAAAACACGATTCTTTGGAGCACATCACCTGGACAGTTTAAGCCCAGAGAGCGTTTAGAGCCTACTGCGCCAGAGCCACAAAACAGATCCTCCGTGGCCCCAGAATCCAGTTTGTTCCAAAGCTACCTGGGACACAGAGGCTCCCTGGAGCCCACTTTTCCCCTGGGCACTGGTATGGCTCTTTCTGGGCCATGTTAGACAAAACAACGAAGGTCTAGAAGCCAGTCATTTGTGATTACCGATTTTATAATATTAGTAAAACTCTATTAATAAAAAAAATTGACACTCCATTTGGAAGGGTCTCTCTTAATGTTGTTTGTCAACAAATAGGCACTTCATGTGTGTTGATGTGTTGGGGAGTTTCCCTGGAAACAGAAAAATCTGGAGCCAGCTCTCCTGTGGTCAGCCTAGCAGGGCGCCCAGCCTCCAGATGGACCCTTGCTCTATTCTTTATGGGACCACAGAGAGATCACTTTTCTTCTAAGTCCTCCTGCAAACATTCAAGTTACCAAGGACTGGGGAAGAAAATGTAGGAGAATCACTCCCCAACCCACCCTCCATGTTGGGGAATCCCACTAAGCAGGACAAGTGACAAATGTAAAACCTCATGTGTGCCTTCCTTCTCCGGCACCCCTTCTCGATAATCCCCGGAATACAGAAGGGAGGACTTTCCCTAGAGACTTAGTCATTGCCTCTTCAGTAGGGAGAGGCTTTTTGCCTGAGAAAGGCATTTGGGAAGGCCCAGTAACTGCCCCACTTAGCAGATACCAATCCCCATAATGTCATGGGAGTCTTCCCCAGCCTGTCCTTAATATGCACTCACGCATACCCATTCCATTAAACTGTGTTTGCTGGTTTGCAGATAACAGGGTTTCTCATGCTACACAGCTTAATACTCTCACAGCCAAACTTAATTATCGCAGTAACTCAAGCTCACATTAAAAGTGAGAGATGGGTCCACTTTGTCCCTATCATGAATTAGTAATCTTTCCCTCTGGAGATGCCTTCCTTGAAAATGCTCACGGAAGGTATCTACACAATTAAATGGGTTCCTATTAAGCTCCCATCTCCTGTGAGTGTTGTGGGCTTCCGTTTAGAGTAGATGAGATCATCTGGTCTCCTCCTTCCCTCCCTCCCTCTCTCCCAGGGTAAGTCAGGTCTCTGGTCCAGGAAAACCATGTGTCCCGCCTAAGTGCCTCCTGGAAATGAAGAGGCAATCACTGAAGGGTCAAGAGCACGGGGCTTTCTGAGAGCCAGCTCCATCACTGATGTCACTATGCGACCCTGTGTGACCCTGGTACGTCATGCTGTCTCTGAACCTCGGTTTTTCTTCTGCAAAATGGAGAGACCTACCCACCCCATCAGGTTATCATGAGTCCCAAAAGAGGAGGAAAAAAAAAAAAAACATGAAAATGCTTCAGACACTATGAATTCTCATAAAATGTGATTTATTTCTGTTAAATGGTCTCTGGATTACAAAGCAGATTGCATTAGAAGCCTGCATAGGGGTCAAGGGCTACCAGGCTACCACTTAAAGCACTGAAAAAAATCCTATCCCCCAGCATCTCTGAGTCCTGGTGGAGCAAACAAACAAACAAACAAACTCCTATCAGCAAAATAAGAGTAAGGAAAATAACAATATTAACAATACCCATAATGGTAGTGATAATAGCTGATACATGTCAGTTTCCCCTGCCCTGAGCATGTCATGTATGCTTCTCCTTCATCTCCCCTGAGCTGGCTGGGACGGGCTCAGGACAGCCATTGATAAATATCCAGGAATTTTCAGAACCACTGTGAAACCAGGGGTAAGTAAAGATTGGCCATGATGGGAGTATTCCACAGGAGAAATGCCACAAAGCAAGGCTATTTACTTATTTATTTACTGAGCGGGGAAGTCTGGGAGTTTGCCAGGATTTAGAGATTCTCCATTTTTTTACAAGTATAAAATAGAGGTCCAGAGAGATCAGGTGGAGACAATAATCATCCCTTGATGTTGAAACTCAACATGAGTTGTTACTGCTTCTGTCCCTTCTAAATCTGCCATTTATTTTCTGCTTTCCTCCGTAATTATTTCATTGGAAACAACAGCACCAATATTTCTCTTATTTCCTGGGGGTCAGGTACTTGTGCGAGGAGCCTTGGAGCTTAGATACCTGGTTTCAATAAACAAGTAGTTCTGGATCCTAGCTATCCAGCTGAATTGCCTGGAGAATGTTTTGAAGACATCAACAGCCCTTGCCCCCTCCCAGCCCTTGATGCATCTGATTTAATGATCAGCATCTCCAAGGCCCAGAGAAGAGAGTGACTTGCTCAGAGTCACACAGCAAATTATTCATTAACGAGGTCTAGAACCTGGGGTTTTTTATTTGAGTTCAAATTTCTTTCCAGTACATGTACCCATCTAATCAGTCAGTCAACATTTGACATGTTAGTGCCTTGCACACAGTAAGTACTCAATTCCATACATATAAAAAGCAAACTTCAGGTATTAATCTCACTCCATGGGAAAAAAGTCATTCCTTCCATGGACTCATTCAAATCGTGTAAAAATCACAGACGTGAAAGGAGTGGTTGGGCACATGGTTTGTTCCTTTTACAAAGCTTTCACAATCACCTGTTGAAAAACCACCTGAGGAACACTGGAAAGTTCTGTAAAAACTGAAGCTCAGAGAGACAATGACATGTAGCAAAGTAGCACCAATAACCAGGGCTTGGTTCCTGCTGGAGGGCTGTTCTCCGCCCTCCCCCACTGCAGCTCATCCAGCCCAAGGTCCTCAGGCTCTTCCTCCTGAGACCCACTGTGCATCCAACTGTTGCCCTTGGATATATTTTCCCCTTTTCTCTTTCCCTTCCCTCTTCCATATCTCAAACATTCAATGACCATAGGACACAGGTCCTGGCCCTTAATTGGTGCTCAGTAAATATATTTTTGGATGGATAAATGAATAGAGAGCCCAGATATGGACCTGCAACTCTGTGGTAAAATAATCTTCGACAAAGCGGGAAATAAAATCTAGTGGAAAAAAGACAGTCTCCTGGAGGAGAACATAGGCAGTAATCTCTTCGACACTGGCCACAGCAACTTCTTTCAAGACATGTCTCCAAAGGCAAAGGAAACAAAAGTGAAAATGAACTTTTGGGACTTCATCAAGATCAAAAGCTTCTACACAGTAAAGGAAACAGTCAACAAAACTAAGAGGCAGCCCACAGAATGAGAGAAGATATTTGCAAATGACAGTATAGACAAAAGGCTGATATCCAAGATCTATAAAGAACTCCTCAAACTCAACACTCACAAAGCAGATAATCACGTCAAAAAATGGGCAGAAGACATGAACAGACATTTCTCCAAAAAAGCCATACAAATGGCTAACAGACATATAAAAAAGGGTTCATCATCATTAGCCATCAGGGAGATTCAAATCAAAACCACATTGAGGGGCGCCTGGGTGGCTCAGTGGGTTAAGCTGCTGCCTTCGGTTCAGGTCATGATCTCAGGGTCCTGGGATAGAGTCCTGCGTTGGGCTCTCTGCTCAGCAGGGAGCCTGCTTCCTCCTCTCTCTCTCTGCCTGCCTCTCTGCCTACTTGTGATCTCTCTCTGTCAAATAAATAAATAAATAAAAATCTAAAAAAAAAAAAAAAAACCACATTGAGATACCACCTTACACCAGTTAGAATGGCCAAAATGAACAAGACAGGAAACAAGTGTTGGAGAAGATGTGGAGAAAGGTTGGTGGGAATTCATGTTGGTGCAGCCACTGTGGAAAACGGTGTGGAGATTCCTTAAGAAATTAAGGATAGAGCTACCCTACGACCCTAAAATTTTACTGCTGGGTATTTACCCAAAGATACAGAAGTAGTGAAAAGAAGGGCCATCTGTACCCCAATGTTCACATAAGTCAAGCAGAGAGTCAATTATCATACGGTTTCATTTACTTGTGGAGCATAAGGAATTACACTGAGGACATTAGGAGAAGGAAAGAAAAAGTGAATTGGGGTAAATCAGAGGGGGAGACGAAGTATGAGAGACTGTGGACTCTGAGAAACAAACTGAGGGTTTTGGAGGAGTGGGGGGTGGGGGAATAAGTGAGCCTGATGTGGGTATTAAGGAGGGCACATATTGCATGGAGCACTGGGCGTGGTGCAGAAACAATGAATCTTGGAACACCAAAAAAAATAAAATTAAATTAAAAATAGATAAATAAATAAATAAATAACTACATTCCTCACAATTCTGGGCTTTGGAGTCCACGGGAATGAATGAGACGTGGTCTCAGTCCTCGAGATGCACAAAGTCTAGGGTCCAGTTGGAGGCATTGGGGGTGCACGTGGGGAAAAAAAGCACAGAATTGCACTGGGACAAATATGCATCAGAAACTAGGCTGCATGGAATGTGGGCAAAGAGCTTGACTAGCCTGGGTCCCAGCTTCTTCATCTGTGCAATGAAGATATTGATGCCTACATCGTGCGACTGTGGTGAGATTAAAATCATGTGTGAAATCATGTATAAGGGCATCTGGGGAGTTTCCCAGTGTGTAATGGGGATGCAGAATTATTATTCATGTCTTAGACCAAGAGCTGGAAAGCAAAAGAGCCAAGAGGAAAGTGGTCCATCACTGAAGCTTTGTGTCTTACGGTTGCTTGTCTCGAAGAGAAATCTAAATGATTCCTTGTGACATCCTTTGTGGCACTTTCTTTCTGCCCTACCAGGTCTGTTCCCAGCCCAGACAGGTCAGGGTCAGGCGGTTGCATGTGCACTCACCACTCTGCTGTTCTAAATGGGTCAGAGCTTCCTGGTGATCCGAAATACAGATAGACTTCTGATCCAGACTTAACTGGTCAGTCTTTCTGCGTGGTACTACTTAGCATGATTCCTTACTCAGTGCAGATTCTCAGCAAACATTTATCAGGAAAAATGATCTTTTAAGTGAAGGCACAAACACACATTCTCAATCATCCACCTTTTCCTTCCAAGAACACTCTTCTCTAAAATAAAAAGGTCCAACTTAATGCTTAATAATTGCTGGTTTTCCTTTTGGTAATTTTCAGTTTCTAGAGTAGTTAAGTAAGGATTTGCCAGTGGATTGCCCCCCTATCAAAGTGCACGTGTACACACACACACAATCGCAGACACACACACAAGCCTTTATTCCTGTACTCCAGGACTTCTTTTTCTTGTCATTTTTACTGCCACTACAATAACACTACCCATGACATGTAAATAAAAACACGTTTATGTATTTATAGTGCGTTTAGATTATAAGCTTCTTAAGGACAGCTGTCTTGTCTGCTTTACTTACTACTGAGGTACCAGAGCCAAGTGCAGAGCCTGACACTTGGGAGCCGGCAGGAAACACATGTGGGATGAATGAGTCTAGGCGGCTTGGAAGTGGACGATGGTGCATTTGCTGAACATTGGCTTTGAGAGGGGTAGGCCGCTTGGTCTCCAGAGGCCTTCATCTCCTTGAGGGTCAGGTTGGGTTCCTGTTGAACATACCAGGTGTGTGGCACTGGCTTCCAAGTGACTTCTCACCCTGGGACTCTGTGAGACAAGAGGAATTAGAGGAAATATTAGGACTTCCATCTGCATATATTTTTGCCAAGATAAAAAAAGGGAGGAAGGAGGGAGGGAGGAAAGAAAGAAGGAAGGAAGGAAGGAAGGAAGAAGGAAGGGAGAAACAGAAGGGGGGGGAGGGAAGGAGGAAAGAAGGAGGAAGAAAGAGAGAGTTGGGGGGAATTCCAGGTTCGCAGATGTAATAACCACTTTATTGAGTGGCTGATCTCAATGAACTACCAGCAGGAAAGAGCTTCGTTGTCCTCCTGCTGCTGCCTTCGCCTGCCTTTGTTGGATCTCCATTTTCCATTCTCGATCACATTTTAGAACAATCCCTCAGCTTTTCCATCATTTTCAGCGCTCGACCTCCACTTGAGCCCAGCCTAAATCAAAACTTTAAACTCATATCCAACGAACTAATCTTTCTTTCCCCTGTTTCAGGCCTGATTCGTGGCTTGAGGACCTGCAGCAGGTGACTACTTCTGTTTTTTTTTTTTTTTTTTACGATTTTTAATTTATTTGTTTGACAGAGAGAGATCACAAGTAGGCAGAGAGGCAGGCAGAGAGAGAGAGAGGAGGAAGCAGGCTCCCTGCTGAGCAGAGAGCCCGATGCAGGACTCGATCCCAGGACCCTGAGATCATGACCTGAACCGAAGGCAGCAGCTTAACCCACTAAGCCACCCGGGCGCCCTACTTCTGCTGTTTTAATCTGACTGCTGGTGACTTGTGCTGCGCTAGCCATCCACAAAACCCTGTCTGTTTCATGGGACACCTGTGTGCATTATTTGGAGATGACCCTCCCTCCCCTGCCCTCCCCCCACAGGGAGACCCACACACTGCACTCACTCTCTCTGTCACTAGCAGTGTGCTCTCTGAATGACCTCTTGCAAAACCCCTTTCTTAGCTCCTATAGATCTTATTTTTACCACTGGGATTTCATTAGTCCCTAGACCACCCTCTTGGGAGGTGTTCCTCCAGATACCCTGTAGCTGAGGGTCCCCAGTCTGTGTCGGCTGAGGCTGCACCCACCTCTGCCTCTCTCCTTGCCCATCACAGGCAGCCCCAGCTGGCCTCCCACCTTCATGTTCGTCTGGGTGCTTGGTAAGCTCCAGTCCTTATGCTTACCTCGCAATGTGCTTTAGTTTCTCTCAAGAAACTCATGTCACAATGTTCCCCTGTGAGAGGGCTCCCCGCAGGAGCTCAGCAAGCCTTAGGTCAGAGAGTGGGTTCCATATCTTCCTTTCTTGCTGATACTTCTCATCTTTTTGAGTGGTTCTCCCAAAGTTCCCTCCCTTGGCTTAGAGTACAGAAAATGCCTCCAGAGAGCAGAGGGGAAAACAAAGCAGAAGACCTTTCCACTTTGATGAATTCCCTGACCTCAATAACTTCTTGGAAGTGTGTAGGCCCAACTTATCTAGGCCAGGAGTCTGGGGAACTCTGGACAAGTCTTGCTGTCATTGGGTCTCCCTTGAACTTGTTTAACAGATTTCTTTAGAATCTGGCATTCCTTACTCCACGTCTCTTTGTGGCTATAACTAATAATCAAGCAAGCAAATGAAAATTCTTGAAAGGGGATATTTAAATTGGTTTTACTAATAGGTGCTCACTTAGAAAGCTTATGGGACGCTTGGGTAGCTCAGTCAATTAAACCATCTGCCTTCAGCTCCGGTTATGATCGCAGGGTCCCAGGACTGAGTCCTGCACCTGGCTCCTCATTCAGTAGGGAGCACGCATCACCCTCTGTGCTCACTCTCTCTTGCACTGTCTCTCTCTCTCTCTCTCAAAAAAAAAAAAGTCCTGGTCTTGAGAGCACACACAAAAATATTTTGTGTGAAGAAGCAGATATGGCAAAAGTATTTTGGAAAACACAAAATTCTGTTTCATGAATTCATTGATGAGTCAATGTCACAGATATGTAACCCATATATGGCAGGAAAATCTTTACAATTTGATACATATACACAATTTTTTTCCAGTGAAGAAAGTAAAATGGGTTGTCTTCAATACCCCAATAAGTGATCATTCCATTGAAAGAGATACCATTTCTAAATATCTCCAAGGTCAATGTTCACACCCTGCTGCAGATTTCAGGTAACTCTACCAAACAGACCTTGGACACCGACTTATATATACTTGAAGTAAAGGCAGGGACTAAATAGATGGATCCTAGTGATAATCAGACTAGAAAAGGTCAAGTATCAAGCTAAATTGAGAACTGGGAGCTAAATTGAGAAAGGGAGCTGGTACACAGTTGTCACTAAGGGAGACTAGTCCCAAAGGTGGCAGGCTGGGACAAATGTCTTCGAAATTTGGAGTATAAGAACAGGCATAACATTAAGAAGTTAAAAACAATACCAACTTTGGTTCTGGAAATACCTGCCCATCTCATAAAATATTGTGAGTTAAGTGTTCCTGATTAAGCAAAAGGATTTTAAAAGGTAGAACATTAATCCTTTCACCCTGTGCCCCTAGCAGAGGACCCGGCACAGTTCAGTATTTCACATGTGTGGATGGGCCCAATACACAAACATTATGTCAAGGAGACACATACCCTGGCTTGAGCAATGTCTTCCATGTAGATTATACACCTCCCCAGAAAAACACTTAACCTGAACTTTGAAAATCTCAAACGGTGACATTTGCTGCCCTCTTAAAATGTGAATAAATGGTTGACATTTCCATAGACAGAAGCCAAACCCCAGGGAATTAATTTCCACTCTAATCATTCCAGCTTCAGCAGGAGCAGTAAGTCCACTTGCTAATGTGAAGGGCTAAAAAGACATTTTTAATAAACCAGATCACATAACTCTAACTAGGTTGATGTGAAATATCTGATGTTTATTTCATCTATGCTTTGCATTAGGTTAAAATTTCACTGCCACAGACATGGGCCAAGCAGCCTTCTTTCACAGCTGTTTCTCTACAAAGCAATTTCACAAAGACAGGATGTTGTTCTAAAAGAATGTCTTTTGGTTCTCTGCTGGATAGGCCAACAGCTGGCTGGGTGTCACAAACAAATCAGAAAAGTATGTTCAGTGATGTTAGCTCACTAGGGAAGCTGGGTCTGTGACTTCAAAGACAGAGCAGCAGTGAAGTAGAATAGAAGGGAGTAAATATTGCAGGGACTTTGTTAATTTCAGAGAGAGTCCAGGAAAGCCAAGACTGGAAATAGGAAGGGTCCTTGAATGGAGAGTGCCGGAATCTGGTTAGGGAGCACAGAGGGGAACACAAAATGAACTTGGAGTGGTCGGCTGGTCTGTATCAGGTCTCACAGACACTTGGAAACAGAACTGAGCACAGGCAACAGATTTGTTTCCCAGATCAGAAAAATCCCATTTGACTTGGATCTGCTAGCGTCAGGAATATGGCAGTAGGCAATGGAAATAGTAAGAGCAGATATGTATTGAACACTTCCTCCCAGGCAGAGCACTAAATACTTTCCATGCGTTTTCTTTTTTGATTTCTGTAAGACCCTGAAATGAAAAGCTTCATTATTTTCAAATACATGTAAGGAAACTGAGACTCAGAGATAGGAAATAACGTACCTCAAATCCACAGCTAAGATATGAAAGCTGGGATGTGAATCTAGTTTGTCTAGCTTGAAAGCATGTTCTCTAAACCAAATAAAAACCTCAATTCCCACATAAAAAGCAAATAGTGACACTGTGGTGCAGTGCGGGAAAGGATGGCCTTTTCAATTGAATGGTTCTGGGCCAACTGGATACTCATACAGGGAAAAGAAAGTATTTTAATCCTTACCTATCACTGCAAACATAAATCAATCCCACTTGAGTTTTGGATCAATAAAGCATTTAGAACAAAACATGGAAGAACATCTTCATGATCTTGGAGTAGGTAACAATCCCTTACACAGGGCAAAAAAGTCACTAACTGTAAATAATAAAATTGAGAAATTGGAGCATATTAAAATTAAGGACTTCTGCACATGAAAGGACACTATTGGGAAAGTAAAAAGGGAACCTATGAAGTGGAAGAAGATATTTATAATACGTATAGGACTGATATCCAGAATATGTAAAGGGCTTTTGCAAAAGGCAGAAATCCCAGTAGAAAATGGATAAAAGATTTGAATAGATACTTCACAAAAGAGAATATTCATATGATTGATAAACATATGAGAAAGGAGTTATTAGTCATCAGGCAAATGTAAATTAAAACCAACATGCAATCTGACTACATACCCAAAAGAATGACCCAATTTTTAAAACATGGGGAATACCAAGTATTGGTAAGGATGTGGAGCAACCAGAATTCTCAGAAACCGTGAGTAGTTAAATTGATTCAATTACTTTGGGAAACTGTTGGTGGTATTTACTAAAGCCGGACATTGTATTATTATATAATTAATTGTATAATTAAGTATAATATTGAATTATTGTATAATTTCACTTCTAATATAGATCCAACAGAAAAAAAAATATATATATATATATATTCACCAAAAGACATGTACAAGAATATTCATAGCAACACAGTTCAT
Organism: Mustela nivalis; assembly: GCF_964662115.1. Lineage (NCBI taxonomy): Eukaryota > Metazoa > Chordata > Mammalia > Carnivora > Mustelidae > Mustela > Mustela nivalis. The sequence continues at coordinate 113,535,544 of NC_139020.1, forward strand.
GACACCTAAAAACAAAAACAACCCAAATGCACATAACAGCAGAATGGGAAAATCATAAAATAACAATGAGAATACATGAACTACAACCACATACAACAATATATGGATCAACCATACACATGTGATGGTGAGTAAAAGAAGTTACACACAAATGAGTATATTCTGCATGTTTTCTTTATTTAAAGTAAGAAAACAGACATAATTCCTCTCTGCTATTAGAAATCAGGTTAGTAATTACCTAGAGAGGGGCACAGTAATTAGAATGGGGTACCAGGCAGGTTGGACTTCTCAGGGGTGGTGATGTTCTGCTTACTGATCTATGTACTTGTTGCAATGGTATGTTTAGTTTGTGAAAACTCATTGAGCTGTGCACTTAAGACATTAGGTGGCTGTACCCTCAAACCCAGTGGTAGACAGCATTCATTTCCTATTCACTGATTTACGGGTAGGGTTCCAGCTGGGGCTGACCTGGCCTTGGCTGTAAGCTGTGGGATAATTGTATGGCTGCTCCTCATGCCTTCATCATCCTTTAACTGGCAGCTACTCAAGGCATGTTCTCTTACGGTGAAAGGAGCCCAAGACAAGCAGAAGGAAATACACATGTCTCTTAAGCTCCAGGCTAGGAATTAGTATCTTCTGTTGCCTACATTCCCTTGGTTAAAGCCAGTTGCACAGCCAAGCCTGACATCAGTGGAATGGGGAAATATGCTCCTCACATGGAGGCCAGGGAGAGAAGTAAATAGTTGGTGAACAGTAGTCTAATCCCAGATACTTATGATAGGTGCCGTTTTCTGTATTTCATATTTCAAAAATAATTTAAAGGAAACAAAAAAGATGTAGGAACACCTCTGTTTCCCTGTCTTCACCGCCCCCACCCCCAGCCCTTAACGGAGAAGGGATATGCTTATGAAATTTTTCTGTACAAGAGCAGGGAAGACAGGAAGGAAGAAATGCGCTTCCTAGCACACAGTGCACTTCCTGTCTGCTGGGCCTCAGGAGAAATGTCTCCCTGGTCTGCCTCTCCTGCCAGAGAAATGGCGGCGACAATCCAACACTTCCGGTCGGTGCAGTTGGAGGGATCACTCTCTAGTACGGCCAGGGTTTTCCCGGCTCCTGCTCCTTGCCTTCGGTAGTTCCCTGTGACAATGAAGTTGCTTAACAGAGGTTGAACTTCTTTCAAGGAGAAAGAAAGAGCCGAATATGTCAAAGGCTCAAGACTTCCGCAAGACCAATCCTGAAACAGTCTCTCTTACTCACAGCAGAGGCAGCAGTTCTAAAAGCAGACTGTAAATTGCTCTAGGAACAACATCCCCAGCTTCCCAACCTTCCTTCCCTAACAGATGCACTTTCAGGGAGACCTGAGTCTTTGGAGAGGTTCCCACTGCAAGGACACCGTGGAAAGCTTGAGGACGGGTGTTTTGCCTGCCCTGTCTGCAGTCCTGACAAAACCTCAGGCCCTTAAGCCTCACCATCAACCCCCTCCCATTTCCTTAGCCCCATTCAGTACTAAAATCTGGAGCTTTTCATGGTGCCCCCAAGAGGAGAAAAAGAGTGTGGGATTCTATTCCTTTTCTGTTGGTAGGTAATGCCTGAATGTACCCAGTGACAATTCACCCCCATTACAAATTCTTGTCTATAAATATCATCTCCAGATTCAGACTGCTTGGTGCCAAATTCTGGCTTCTGATATTTATTTGCTGTGTGGCCTGGGAAGACTGTCCAACAATTATAACCCTCAGTTTCTTCATCTGTGGTGAAAGAAATGGGATTCATTTATTTCTTCAATGGCCCTTTCTTAAAAAACCTATATATGGGGGCTTCTGGGTGGCTCAGTCAGTTAAAAGGCTGCTTTCGGTCATGTCCTGATCCCAGGGTCCTAGGATTGAGTCCCACATTGGGCTCCCTGCTCAGCTTCTCCCTCTCCCTCTGCCTGCCACTATGCCTACTTGTGCTCTCTATCTCTCTGTCAAATAAATAAATAAAATCTTTAAAAAAACAACAACAAAAAACCTATATATGTTTGGGCACCTGGGTGGCTTAATCAGTTAAGCATCCAACTCTTGACCTCAGCCTGGGTCTTGATCTCAGGGTTGTGAGTTCAAGTCCATACACAGCATGGAGCCAACTTAAAAAAGAAGAAAAGAAAAAAAAAGGAAACTAGTATGTGTCCAACAGGGTGCTAGGCTCTAGGGATACAGTAGCAAATGAGAGAGACATAGCCCTTGCCATCATGGAGTTTACATGTGAGGAGGTAGGGTAGAAAATCAAATTTATGTCAACATAATCACAATTGCGGCCATGAGTGTTATAAGAAAACAAATCATGAGCTGGCTTGGAGAATAACAAGGGAGTGAAGGAGATCCTCACTGAGAAGTGACAATTCAGCTGAGCCTCAGAGGAAGAGGAGCTTACCAGGGCAAAGGCCTGCCAGGTGAAGAGCATATATGCAAAGGCCTTGGGGCCAGGAAAAGCTTGGTGCTGTCAAGAAACTGAAGGAAGACCAGTGAGGCCAGGCAAGGCTGGCAAGATAGGCAGGAGTCCTATCCCATAGGGCTTGCTAGTCAGAGAAGAAATTCAGATTGTGTTCTAAAGCACTAGGCAGCCATTGGAGTGTTACGATGATCACCCCGGCTACAGTATGGAGTTGGGTGGGGGTTGTGTGGTGGTTATGAAGGGAAGTGAGAAGACTAGTCAGGAGGCTGCTGTGAGCCCCAAGAAACACAGTGATGCAGTGGAGGTGGGGAGAAGTGGCTAGAGTCAAGCATTCTCATGGGGGGGTAGAATCCCCAGGACTTGTTGATGGATTGAGGATGGTGTAGGTATATATGTGTGTTAGTGGGGGGGTTCACCTGAGCAAGTCAGCACCAATGATGCCACTTACTGTTATGGAGAAGGACAGGTAGAGAGGATGGGTTTGGGGATCAAGATTTCTGATTAATCATGTAAGTACTGAGATATTGGTGAGACAGCCAAAGGAGGGTAAAATGACTCTGCAGACTGGACCCATGAGAAGTCTAATCTGGAGATGGGTATGTGAGAGCCAGTGACAAGTAAGGGAGAGCTTACTTTCTGTTTTAGGTTATTGGAATGTTGTAATTAAAATGCCATAGACTGGGTACTTACACAACACTTACGTCTCATGGCTCTGGAGGCTCAGAGTCCAAGATAGGGGTACTGGTAGATTTGGTGTCTTGTGAGGACCTGCTTCCTAATTCAGAGACAACCCTCTCCTCACTGTATACCCACAAGGAGGAAGGGCAGGGAGCTCTCTCGGGTCCTTGTTATAAGGGCACTAATCTCATTCATGAGGGCTCCACTCTCATGACCTCATCACCTCCTAAAGGCCTCACTTCTGATACCATTCCATGGGACATTAGGATTTCCACATATGAATCTATGCCTGTAGGGCTTTGCAGGGGGTGGCTTTGGAAGAGAGTGAGAGGATGTGTGAGGAGAGTCACCAACACCTAGATGAGGAAATACAAAGGTGGGGGGCAGGCAAAGGGCCCTACCGAGGATGGCCAATCAGGCCAAAGGAAGGCCAGGAGAAGGAGGGGCCCCAGAGCAGAAACATTTCAGGGAGTTGGGAGGCTCATCTGGATCCAGTGTTGCTGAGACAGGACGGAAGTGCTGTGTGGACCTAAGACACATTGATATGTGACAAGTAAGACACGGAGCCAACTGCGTAGAATACTGCAATTTGTGTTTTCAAAGGGTGAGTATGTGTATGTCCTGGTGGAGGAGAGTATTTTAGCTGATTTGCAGGCTTGCCTGTAGAGTAGCTCTGGAAGGTTCTGCAAGAATGTAGGAACAGCAGTCACCCCAGAGGGGAGCACTGGGTGGGCTGGGAAGGACACTTTTCACAAAGTATCAAACCCTTTGGCAGCTCTTTGTGTCGTGGGACTCCATTACTTATCAAAATTATAATGATGAAGAAAGAGAAGCACTCTACTTTCTAGAGCTGCTATGAGAATCACATTCATTTTTTATTTTTTTTATTTTTTTTTTTTTAATTTATTTTTTATTTTCAGCATAACAGTATTCATTATTTTTCACCACACCCAGTGCTCCATGCAATTCGTGCCCTTTATAATACCCACCACCTAGTACCCCAACCTCCCACCCCCACCCCTTCAAAACCCTCAGATTGTTTTTCAGAGTCCATAGTCTCTCATGGTTCACCTCCCCTTCCAATTTCCCCCAACTCCCTTCTCCTCTCTAACTCCCCATGTCCTCCATGCTATAAATTTAAATTCAATTAATGAACATCTAGTATATTATCAGTTTCAGAGGTAGAGGTCAGTGATTCATCAGTTGCGTTTAACACCCAGTGCCCATTACTTCTTCTGCGCTCCTTCATGTCCATCACCCAGTTAGCCCTTCCCTCCACCCCCCTCCCCTCCAGCAACCCTCAGTTGTTTTCCAACAATTAAGGGTCTCTTATGGTTTGCCTCCCTCTCTGATTTCGTCTTGTTTTATTTTTCCCTCCCTTCCCTTATGCTCCTCTGTTTTGTTTCTTAAATTCCACATATACTCTTTCTCTTCTTAATTTTTTTTTTTAAGGATTTTATTTATTTATTTGACAGAGAGGAACACGTAACAAGAGAGGGAACACAAGCTGGGGGAGTGGGAGGGGGAGAAACGGGCTTCCTGCTGAGCAGGAAGCCTGTTGTGGTGCTCCCTCCTAGGACCCTGGGATCATGACCTGAGCTGAAGGCAGACACTCAACAACTGAGCCACCCAGCCTCCACATGCATTCTTGATGTGTTTGCAATGAGGGTTAAAGGCCCACAACCCGTCTAGCTGGACTCCTGGCCCCAAGCTCAGGGACGGTGGGTTGAGCCCCGCTGCTATTCTGTAGCAAAAGGGTATAAGGAGCCTTGGTCTGTGTGTTGAGGGTCCCAGTGCAGCCCAAACAAAGCACCCCAACAGGTGACTTAAAGCAACAGAGATATAGTCTCCCCCCGTCATGGAGACCAGGAGTCTGAAAGCAAGGTGTCAGCAGGGCCATGCCTCCCCAAAGACTCTACGGAAGAACCCTTGCCTCCCCCAGCTTCCGAGATTGCTGCATCCCTGCTCCCTGGCTCCCAGCTGTACCCCCCCTCCCCCGACATCATGTGCCATCTCCTCCTCTCTGTGTGTCCTTCACTTGGCCTTCTTGTAAGGACAGCAGCCATTGGATCCAAATCCCGCCCTCATCCAGTGCGACCTCACCTTAGCTAACTACATCTGCAAAGACCCTGTTTTCAAAGAAGGGCACATTCCCAGATACTGATTGGACATGAATCTGGGGGGACACCATTCTACCCGGTATACCCTGGCAGGTCAGATCCTCACAACCACACACTTATCTCTGATCCACGTGCAGTGACTTTTCTCCTGGGGCATCACAAATTCTCATCTGAAAGGGGGGCACTGGAGGCCCTCTGGAACCCCTCCAGCCCTGACACACTGGGTTTCCTTAGATGCTCCTGGAACCTTCTCAAGTGTGTACGTCAGGTAACAGGAACAGGACTGAAGAGGCCAACACCTGTGTTTTCTTTGTTGCTTCAAGTAAGAGGGTGTCTGTGACTGTCACTGCAGATGCCCCCAGAACACCAAGCCATTGGGAAAGACTTCTGAAGTTAAGGCTCATGATGGGGGTCCAGACTCGGCCCTTAGTGAGGCTTGAGCTCTGGGCAAGTTCCAGCTCAGAATCAGAACAAGCAAACCTGGTCCTGCCCAGCCTGCTTTGGTCACCTAACTCAGAGGACACACTCAAACTCGCTTTCTGGTCAGAAAAGGAGTCCAAATGAACTGGATTTGGCATGGCAGGTTCCAAGGGATATCTGAAGTCAGGACCGAAGTAAAAGCGCGCCGCGGAGTCCAGTCACAGGGGCCACCAGGAAAGCAGGGATGGGAGAGCAGGGGAAGGAGTTTCAGAGGGGAATTTGTAGGAAACCTGTCCCACAGCACGTTGGGTGGCTGAAGCAAATTCCCGTCCGTGACCGGTGACCACATTGCAGAAAAAACAATAACAGTCCCCTCCATTGACACAGACCTTCTTTCCCCACAGAAGACTTTTACACCTGTCATCTTTTGTGATTTTATTCTTTTTTTCTTTAAAGATTTTTATTTATTTATTTGACAGACAGAGATCACACATAGGCAGAGAGGCAGGCGGAAAGAGAGGAAGGGAAGCGGGCTCCCTGCTGAGCAGAGAGCCCAATGCGGGGCTCGATCGCAAGACCTTGAGATCATGACCTGAGCCTAAGGCAGAGGTTTAACCCACTGAGTCACCCAGGTGCCCCCTTGTGATTTTATTCTTGAGTCATGACTGGGCGGGAACAGGAGGGAAATTGAAACCCAGAGTGATAATGGCCTTGTCCCAGGTGGCTTTAATCCTTGGGGCCCTGACACACATGGGGGCCCCTCCCAGCACTGCTTCCATGGCGGCCCCGCCAGGATGGTGGTCTTCAGAATCGCCAACCGAGTCTCCAAGGCCCGGGTCACCCAACAAAACATTAAGGTAATGACCTTTCATGAGGACAGTTTGTTTCCTCATTTTTGGAGGGAGTGTAAGCACTTACCTACAAAACATTTTTATGTTTTATTGATTTATGACGTAAAACATAAATAAAAGCAGAATGCTTGCCATGCGAATGTAGCTTCAAGACAACCCTTCTCCCCCCTAAGCTATTCCAGATACAACTCCCGGAGTGGCCCCTGGGCTGTCCTGATCCCCAGGAGGCACAGGATGGGAGGAAAACCCTTATCCTGCTGGAGAACATGATCTTGGAAAACCAGGCTCGCTCTGCCAAGATGAGCTTCAGCACGGGTCCTGCAGAGGACACTGCCCCAAGCGAAATGGGCCATCCCATCCCACTGTCCCAGCCTTGGGTGAGACAGGAAGTAGGCTAGACTCCACTGCAAGGCTGGTTTCCATAGTGGGAGGAGCTGGTTTCCTTGTTGGCTGGTGGGTGGTTTGGGGCTTTCGCTGGTGAGTTGCATGGCGCTTAAGCAAGTATTTGCGGCTTGCTTTTGGTTATGGCTTTAAACAGAGAAGATGGGTAAATGAATCTTGGGGAAGTGGTATTTTATAGTTCTAGGAGGAATTAGCATTGAATGATCCCTCAACGTTAATTTTAGCTGCAGCAAAAATTGCTCATTCTCACCTCTGTGGCATCCAGCCTCAGCCAACAGCTCAACCACTGGACACTGCAGGAGAGAGAATGTCTGGGTGTCAGAGAAAGGCGGAAGGAGAAAATAGAGCCAGGGCTGTGGACTCACCCAGGGCCTCCCAGCTTGCACGGGATGACTGAACTGTGTGGCGGTAGGAACCATGACTGGTTGTGACACCATTTGTCCCCAGGACCCATCAGAGTGGGCGTCTGTGAGGTGAGCTGGCTGAGTGCAGGAAGTCAGGCAGGGAAGGAGGGGTGGGCATTGGGGCAAGAACCCAGGCCTTTTGTCATCTGGGTCAGTGCTCCCCGATCTGCACCCCCATTCTGTGCTTGACAAACAATAAGCAGTAGGGAGAGAGTGGAAATAGAGAGGGTATATGAAGAACCAGGATCCCAAGAGGAAGGTGAAAAGGCTTGAGCAGAGGTTTCAGGAAGGGAGGGAAAGAGCAGGGCAAGCCTGAGAGAACCAGGACTCGAAAGTGGGGTCCCCTTTTCATTTTGGGGAACTGTGCCTGGCCTGGGCCTGCTCTTGGGCAGAGGAAAAACAGATAATCAGGAATGTTTTCCCCAATAGTCCTGGCCCCACAGGCCCTTGGCATGGACTCTGAACCTCAGGCCTCTTCTTCTGCTGGAGGCTGTGCAGAATGAAGAGGAAGCTGGGCTAGAAGGGAGGGGAGGCAGCCCCCCTCCCAGAAAAAGGGACCCGGCAACAAGCAGCAAGTCTGCCCTGTCTGGTACCTTGACCATCCACATCTGATGTCTCATTTGACCCTTGAAACAGCCTGTGAGGCTCCATTTTACAGAGGAAAAAATGGTCCTTTTGAGCTCTCTTCTCATATGGTTTAGTTTTCTGTTCAGCATTGAGAAGCCAAACAAAGAGGGACTATTCGTGTGTTCTAATTTAATAAGGAGTTCATTCCTTAGTAACCCCATGGATAGAACCTCCAGTGGGTTTTGCTGATGAACTGGTAGGGGAAATAACTGGAATCCGAGAAATAAATCTCAGCATCAGCTAGGTCGGTGTTTTATTGAGCATGTACTATGTGCAAGACACTATCTTTTCCTCTGTCACGTTTACTCCTTACTCCTCTAGAAGGCAGGTGACATTATTATTTCTAGTTTACGGATGGTGAAACTGAGACTCTGAGACATGAATTACCTTGTTTGAGGCCACCTGATACTTTTGTCTAGGATTAGCCTATGCCCAATAATGGCTGTCTGGGAAACAAAAAGAGGAATCTTGAGGTGATGTAATCTATTAGTGGGGAGGAAGGTGGGAGCAGGAAGTATAGAGGAGAATCTGGAAGGCTATTTTTTGGACAGTGTGCAGGATAAATGAAAGTCACAAGTTGAGGAAGCAAATCTATTTTTTTTTTTAAGATTGTATTTATTTGGCAGAGAGAGAGAGAGCGCACAAGCAGGGAGCATAGCAGGCAGAGGGAGAAGGAGAAGCAGACTCCTCTCTGAGCAGGGAGCCCAATGTGGGGCTTGATCCCAGGACTCCGGGATCATGACCTGAGCCGAAGGCAGACACTTTAACAACTGAGTCACCCAGGCACCTCTGGAAAGCAAATTTAGACTTTAAAAACTCTGTATCTATTTGTTATTTCTTAAGAACCCTAGCCCATATTATAGAATGTCTACGGACATTGGGATTTAAGACACGTCCTTTGGTTCAACGGGTGTGGATAAAAGTAGTCACGTGGACAGGACTATTCTGGGTATAATGACTTCTAATGATATGGTATGTGAGGCCAGATCTTTATGGAAAATAAGCCCCTCAATTTAAGAAAATTTGGGGCCCAGTTTTATAGGCAGACCTCAGGGATTCTGCAAGTTGGGTTCCAGACCACCACAATAAAGTAAATCAAATGAATGTTTCAGTTTCCCAGTGTGTATAAAAGCTGTCTACGCTATACTCTGGTCTGTTAAGTGTGCAATAGCATGAAAGCTGGAAAAAAAAGTAGAGACCTTAATTGCTAAATATTTTTTATTGCTAAATACTTTATTGTTAAAAAACTTTTATTTTATTTTATTTATATTTTATTTTATTGCTGAAATTTTTTATTGCTAAAAACTTTTTATTGCTAAAATATTTTCAGCAATAAATTTTTTATTTATTGCTGAAAATATTTTATTTTATTGCTAAAAATATTTTAGTGCTAAAAAGTCACTAACCATCATCTGAGTTTTCAGCAAGTTGTGATCACTGCTCATAGATCACCATAACGCATAGAATAATGGTTAAAAAAAAGAAATCTAAAATATTGTGAGAATTACCAAAAGGTGACACTAGACATGAAGGGAGCAAATGTTGGGGAAATGGCACCAACAGACTCGCTCCTCGAAGGGCTGCTGCCGTCCTCAGCCTGTCAAAACCACAGTGTCCGGGAAAACAAAGGGAATACTAGAATGGTGTGTGCCTGCCCTGTGTTTCGAGAAGAAAATCTCCTCAAGCTCTCACTAGGTGCCTGTCTCAGGCAGATCAGCTCTCCTCCTGGCTCTCCGCTGGGCCGAGCTCTAGCTTGGAAAGATCACTGGATTCTGAAGCACTGGAAAGAACTAAACCCTGTTCTACAATCGAGTTTCGAAAGACCATCTGGATGGTCTTCCCTTAAAAGCGGCAGGTGCACAGGGCAGCTAAGAGAAGTGTCCCTAAGTACAGGTTCATCTTTGCTCGAGGGTCCCACTGTTCTTTTCAGAGGAAGTCCCCAGACTTTTCTTCCAAGGGGAGCTCTGGGCCCTGGACCCACCAGGACCACTGTGAATTCCCTGGGGCAGTGTCTATCGTGTCATTACAGACCCAGCAGCTTGAGGTGAAGGAACTAAGTGAAGGTTTAGCTCTGGTTGAACATCCACAGTGGCTGGGGTGCCTGGGTGGTTCAGTGAGTTAAACATCTGCCTTCAGCTCAGGTCGTGATCTCAGGGTTCTGGGATCGAGCCCCGCACTGGGCTCCCTGCTCAGCAGAGAGTCTGCTTCTCCCCGCCTCTCTCCGACTCTCCTCCCGCTTGTTTGTTCTCTATTTCTCTCTCAAAAATTTTTTTAAAAAATTGAGAACATCCACGTTGGCACCTCTCCCTAGCATCTCATATTTCTGGGTGAAGACCAGTTGGTATGATAGGGGGAGAGGTCAAGAGGAAATCGCTACCCGGTTCTGTAGCGTGCTTCATAAAGCACTTCCGCCTCCAGAGGCTGACCATCCCTAGGGGGTCACAGGTCACTGTGCAGCAGAGCAGGAGTCATTAGATCTATGTTACAGGTGGGGAATATGAGCTGGGTCAATGGGCCCAACATGGGTTGTGGCGGCCCCAGGCCCAGGATCCACAACTCCTCTTACTTTCTCCTCCTGTGTCCTTTCCCTTCTGACTTACATCTTACTTACCCCCGAGGCTATGTCAGGGAACCCCGGGACACAGACACAAAACATGCTCTTGGACCCCCTGAAACTCCTCCACCTGGACGCAGGGCACCAGGCACTGGTGTCCCCCATGGACACAGTGCTGTGGGAGCCACACGCACAAGTGGTGAATATGGAGGTCCATGGGGAGAAAGTACCATTGGTCAAGATGGCCTGGCAGCCCCCTGAGAATCACAGGGCTTGGGAGAGAAAGAACATAGGAGTGATCTATTCAAACCTCAGAGGCTAAAATCCATATCCTTGTCACTTCCTCCTAGACATGAGTTTTAATGCCTGGAACAACACAGAACATAACGACAGTTCTTCCAAGGGTTAGCCTCAGAAATGTGGTAAAAAACAGGGTTGGCCCAAGGATGTTAACTCAGGATTTATTCCCTTCTACCAAAGTGCACAGACACCATGGTCCAGAGCTGAACTCCATGTGTTTTTTTCTTTCTTTCTTCCTTTCTTTCTTTCTTTCTTTCTTTCTTTCTTTCTTTCTTTCTTTCTTTCTTTCTTTCTTTCTTTCTTTTTTAACATTTTATTCATTTATTTGACAGATAGAGATCACTAGTAGGCAGAGAGGCAGGTGGCGTTGGGGGGGGCAGTGGTGGGGAGAAGCAGGCTCCCTGCTCAGCAGGGAGCCCGATGCGGGGCTTGATCCCAGGACCCTGAGATCACGACCCGGGCAGAAGGCAGAAGCTTAACCCACTGAGCCACCCAGGCACTCCTCCACGTAGTTCTTATTCAGAGAAAAATGCTCCCACCAGCATAGAAGTGACAAATCTACTCACCATCCAGGTGGTGCCCAGGAAGGCCTATGGAAGGCATGGAAAGATCACACGTGGATATACTATTTTGCATCTTACACCTTTCTGTAAAGTTGCTGTATTTTTGGTAGAAAAGCAGGGTATGAAAATCTGACCATTGTCTGGAGCTCCTAATTCAGTCCTATTCCCGGGCTCTAGTGAGATGGGAAATTCTCAGGTTTAGGTTGTCTAGGGGAGAGCACAGATGGGATGTGCCCGGATGTTGGGGTGCTGAGCTGTCTCCCCTCTGCCTCCCAGGGGTCCGTGAAGGACTAATGAAGTTCACAGAGCAATCACAGACATGGGGCTTGTCCTTTGTTGAATCCCCAGGTTCTGGGACGGAGGAGGTATACAGTCACACATCAGACCTGTTTTCTTCCCCTGATCTGTATCTCTTTTTGAACATTCTAGACCAAAATGAATTTTGGCAGTCACCTCTGCAATAAGCAGAGGCACGTGGGCCTGCCCTGGTCCTTGGCCAATCACCCCACTGACCCCAATGAAAGGTGGCATCCCAGTGCCCTTCCATTGCCCCTTCTGTCACCCCTCACCACACCATGTCCCCAGGGAAACTAGGCTTAGCTGAGCCACTCTTTGAGCTCTGTGTCCATCGGTGATGCTAAGGGCCAGGACGAGGGAGCTGGATCAGCTGGTCCCCTATCTGGCTGGTGGGGGTGGGCTGGAGTAGGTGGTAGCAACCACCAGGACGACCTGTTTCCATGACTTCCTGGCTCCTTCCTGACTGGAGGGCTGTGAGAGGTGGTGGTAGTGGAGGGAGGACACAGGCAGGGAGAGGTGCTGAGTAGAGAGAGGCCTAACTCCACTCTCTCTTTCCAGCTCCCCTATTCCCATGGAAGTGCAGGTCTTCCACGGCTGCTGAAACAATACCTCACCTTCACAGAACCCAGACAGCCAAAATCCACCCAAGGAAAACCAAGACTTTAGTGACAGGGCCTCTTGGTTTCTGATGACCCCAAGTCAGAATGCAGCAGAAAAGCTTCTAAAAAGCCAAAAGTTAATACTTTGAGGAGATTCAATTTTACTTCCTTGTTTTGCCTGTTTACTACCTGCTCCTCTCTCCCTAGTAGTGTTTTCCTACAGTCCCAAGTCCCCAAGATTAAAGTTCTTGGAAAAACCAGTAAAGGAATTGCTCTCCTCTGTTGTGTGTGTGTGTGTGTGTGTTTCGGGGCTCTTAAGCAACATGGCTGAAAACAGATACAGGTAAGAGAAATGCAGGAACTTTCCAGAGAAACTCCTAAGGGGTTGATAAAGGTGCCAGCCAGAGGGGCCCAGTCTCCCTCTTTTCCCAATGCCACCAACCCTGTTACATTCTGCTGGGGGGTTTTCCAAGGCTGAGCCCTTCTATCTCCATCCCACCTGTGACAGTCATAGAAATTGCTCAATAGAACTAAGGTAAGGGCACAGAGGCGCAGACCCACGCAGACCAAACCCTTTAGCATGGCACACAAGGCCCTTCATAACAGGGTTCCAACCCACTCTTCAGCCTCCTCTCTGATGGTGTGTGGACCCCTCCCCACTCTGTCTCACAGTCGCCCCTCCCCTCCTTTCCCACTCCTCAGGCGCTGGCTAGGCCTGTCTTCTTACCAACCCTCTTCCCCTGCCATCGTTTCTCTGCCTAACCAGCTCAAGGTGTTCATTCAATGTTCATTCAAGATCCAGCTGGATGCCCAGTTCCTCAGGAAAGCTTTACCAGACTTTCTTTCCTCAGCAGGCGAGGTTCTGGGTGTTCCCACAACCGTGGATACACACCTTTATGGGGACACACAATGGCCACCATTGTAACTGCTCATTCTGTGCCTCTCTCTTCCAGCTGGTCTCCAGTTCTGTGACTCACGGTGATAGCTTGTTGAAGCTCTACAAGTTTATTTTCCTGATCAAACCATCCACTGATAGTACATCAGAGAGAGCTAGAACGGAGAAAGTGAGGCATTTTCAAGTCCATAAACCAAATTGATTTTTCTAAGGACTTTATCAAATTTCACATGAACTTAATTATTAAATTAAGAAGTGGCTTTAAAAACTGCCAAGTCATGCTGTTATCCACTTACAGTAGCATTTGCGGCTCCAAATCATTGTCATCAATAAAATCCTGTGAATCTTGGAAAGTTTCACAGAATATCAGCTTCTTGGCTGAAGTTGGGAGAGCCTTAACTGGGATCCCCAGGTAAAAATTCTGCGCAACTGGTGAGCGCCCCAGGTCAAGTTGTGGGGCCAGAGAAGACACTCCAGGAAGACAGAGAACACCTCTACAATGATATTTGTTTTTACTTTCTTTTTGCTTGTCTGTATTTTCTATACTTTACAGGTATCACTTTTGAATTAAGAAAAAAAATGTAAGTACAAAATGACAAGCAATTAGTCTGATTAAAATTGTAAGAACTAAATGAGAAGGAAGGGAGGGAAGAAGGAAGACTCTTGATCAAAGACATTTCTGTCCCCAACCTTGACCTGTGGGTTGAGCCCCTTTGTAAGAGGATTGCTGTCCCAGGGGTCACACCAAAATCAGAAGGCCAGGGGCGCCTGGGTGGCTCAGTGGGTTAAGCCTCTGCCTTCAGCTCAGGTCATGGTCTCAGGGTTCTGGGATCGAGTCCCACATCGGGCTCTCTGTTCGGCAGGGAGCCTGCTTTCTCCTCTCTCTCTCTCTCTCTGCCTGCCTCTCTACCTACTTGCCTCTCTACCTACTCGCCTCTCTACCTGCTTGCCTCTCTACCTACATCTCTCTCTGTCAAATAAATAAAATCTTAAAAAAAAAAAAATTAGAAGGCCAGAACTCCCGGGATGGGGGCAGGGGGATATCCTGGGAAATAACAAGAGCCCTTCTGCTGCATGGCTATCATCTGCTTCTGTGCCCATTGCTCAGACAGGCTGGAGAAGGCCCCGTGGGGGGCACTGGAAAAGCATGCTGTTTGGGTTCTAGAGCAGCTCTGGACTTTAGACAAGGGGCTACTCCTTGTTTTCTTCATCTCTTCAGGGGCTCGCTGTCTCCAGGGAGGTCCATGATGTGGATTGTAAACCAGACAGTGGTACACACACAGGAGGGCTTCCTGTAAGTAGTGTTGGTTCTGAAAGAAGGCGGGACTGAGAGGTATGTATGAGTAGAAGTCCCACGGCCTTTTGCAGGTTTGCAATCATTTCATGAGCTGAAAAATACTCAAATGTCCACCACTGTATAGGTAGAGACTATGATTATTCTCAGCTTACAAATGATAAGACTGACTCACCAAAATATTAGGCAAATTGCCCAACCGACCACACAGCTAGGAGCCAGAATCTGCTCCCAGACGCTTGATAGCAGAGCCTGTGCTAGTAAAGCATGGCTCATGGTTATACGCACAAGCGCACGCGCACACACACACATACACGCCTCCTTCCCAACCCAGATGCCCCCCCCCAGGTTTAGTCGCTTCCAGCAGTTTCCATCCTGAATTTTGTTTCTTTAAAACTGAATTGAGCTGTGTGTTGTACGCAACTAATGAATCGTTGAACACTATGTCAAAAACTAATGATGTGACATATGTTGGCTAATTGCATTTAAATAAATAAATAAATAGATAGATAAATAAATATAAAAATGCCCCAATAAACTGCCAGCAGTTTGTCTCTGGGGAGTGGGAATATGGGATCAGGGTGGGATGAGGGGACCTTTACTTTTCACTTTACCCTGTTTTGTCTTACTTCCATTTTTCTCCATGAGCATGTATTATGTTTATAGAATTAATAAAAAGATACATTGCTTCTCCTTGGTAAGACTACGTTTCCAAAAAAAATTTTTTTAAGTTTAATGGAATTTTAAAATCCTTTGTCAATCATAGGTTTTGATGCCTTATTTACCTAATGCCCTAGCTGATGGAGATCTTTCCAATTCATGCTGGAATCCAGCCTGGGTTTCCTGATTTCCTTACCTCTGGCTCTCAGCCTCAGCAGCCAAGCCAACCCAACCCCTTCCTGTGGTTTCCAGCTCAGGCTGCCCCGTGGGAGGGAGGAGGGAGCAAGGGGAGGGAGAAAAGAGAAGGGAAGAGGAGGAGAGGGGAGGAGGAGGGAAGCATGAGGAGAAGGGAGAGGGGAGGATACCTGTGCTGGGCCCCATCCAGGGGAAGCCAGATATTGCCCCCTCTAGCAAGGACCTCAC
The DNA here is from genome assembly GCF_964662115.1 of Mustela nivalis. Classification (NCBI taxonomy): domain Eukaryota; kingdom Metazoa; phylum Chordata; class Mammalia; order Carnivora; family Mustelidae; genus Mustela; species Mustela nivalis. The sequence continues at coordinate 113,551,064 of NC_139020.1, forward strand.
GTTTGAGGGAAACAGAGTCAGGTCAGAGTCCAAGCCTCCAAAATCCAATGATGGAGGCCCAGGGAAGTTGAATAAGCACAAAAAGATCAGGATCTGAGGGCAGGCAGGCTGCAAGGAGGGAAGTGAGGTCTGGATCACTTGGCGGGAGGAATAGGAGGCAAAGCATCGCTGTAGGCTTTGGGATAGAGTCCTCTATCTCTGGCCTCAACACCCCCCAAGTGATGTCTCTACCGCTTTCTTTCCAGGTCCCCAGGAGTCTGAGGGGAGGAGTCCACAAAGCAGGTAGATCCAGGAGGGGCCCAGGACCCTGTCCCCCACAAGCCTGAATCTGCCTCCAGCTTGCAACCTGCTTTAAATAAGTTTCTGGGGGCACCTGAATAGCTCAGTCAGGCACCTGCCTTCCGCTCAGGTCATGATCGCAGGGTCCCGGGATTGAGCCCTACATCAGGCTCCCTGCTCAGCGGGGATCTGCTTCTTCCTCTCATTCTCCCTCTGTGCTTTCCCTCTCTCTCTCTCTCCCAAATAAATAAATAAAATCTTAAAATAGACAAGCAAATAAGTTTCTGGAGGGACACAAACATGCTCTCACACATTATGCTCTCAGAGCGGGGGCTGTCGGGCGGAAGGAGGTGAGAGAAAGAGGTTGGCTCCCTCCTGTTATGTGTACCCACTTAGTGATGTCACTCTGATCTCTCAGTAACATTCCCCAGCCGGCCCCCTCTGCACTGCTCAGGGAACCCAGTCCTGCTAACAGAGCAGCTAGGGGACAGCTGGGATCTGTCTGTCTGCCTTCTCGGGGAGAATTCATTAACCAGATATCAGCTCTTCAATCACCAGAGACTTCAGTGCTGGGATCCCTGGGCACAACGGGTGGAGTGTGCAGAATATTCGCTGTGGTAGATCACGGACCGAGTCCCTCCAGTGCCAAGAGCCCACAGCCCCTGTGGGGCACTGTCTTTGCTACTTCCTCTACAAACAGGCAGTTCTGAGTGTGTGGCTTTCTTCTCTGGCCACCTTCAGGGCAGCATCAGGGCTGGACTGTGCCATCACTGCTGTAAATGTTGCCCTGTCTGGACAATCCTCAGTCGTATGAACCAGGAAGCAATGAATGAGAAGCCTTTCTGCTTCCTTATGAGATGCTGGACATGCAGGCTCTGAAATGTTCTCTGTTCAAAAACCTCAGATGTCCAAATATTTGCCAAGAATGTGATCAGTATCCCCTTGTTCAGCACAGTCAGTGTCCACTGGGAATTGGGACTAGGAATGGTGCCGATGCAGGCCCTTGGGCATGGAGGCCCACTTCCAGAGATAGCAGGTCCCCCCCCCTTTCCAATAGAAATGCCATCTCCCTGCAGTCCTTGACTTTCATCATGCTGTCTTTGATGTATCTTTCTGATGACCTCTCCAGTTACACACCACACATGGAACCCTGTACTCTGGCCACAGGAGATTTCTCCAAACACACATGACCTTTCTCATGATTTGGGTCTATAGGGATTACTCCACCTGGCATGTCCTTTCCAGAAGGCTCTTCTTGGCAGCATCGGCCACAAGTGATTGACTTGTAGGCATAGATGGAAGCTTTGTAATGACCCTATGCATGCTGTGATATGATTTCATGGAGTTGTCATTGGTCTATTTAAATATAAATGCCACCTCCTCCATACACCCTCAAGATTCCGATCCTCTAAAGTACATGTGATCTCTTCCTACCGGCATTCCTTCAGCACCCAAGTCATTTTTCATTTTCCACCTTGTATGACAATCATTTGAATAGCTTATTCCACTTCCCTGCTAGTCTCTAGTTTCCTTAGGGTAATGACTGTGTCTTTCTTACTCACCTCTACCATCTCCTTAGAATGGATCATTCCTTGCTCAGAGTCAGTGGAGTCAAGGTGCCTGGATTGAAGTTCTTTGCTGGGGACAGCCAGCTAAGAGCAGACTCATCTTGAATATTATTCATGATGAGTGGATTTTGAAAGGGGGTTGGTTGATTCTCTGCTCCTGTACTGGGAAAGGCACTGCTCCAAAACAGGTACTGGAGGCACAGAGCAACTTGCTGGGTTGGGAGTGGGGCTAGTAGTATTGGCAGATAAAATACAGGCACCCAATTAAGTGCCGTATATGTAGAAAGACATCCTAAATATTGCATGGGATGTAATTATGCTAAAAAAAAATCATTGTTTATCTGAAGTTCAAATTGAACTGAGTGCCCTGTATTTCTAATTCCAAAATTTAACCCTAGGTGGTGGTGTCGGGAGAAGAAGGTACTGGAGACGGTCTCCACAGACTTCCTAGGACCAAGTCTGTCCCCAAAACTGTGTCTTCCTGGAGGAACAGCCTAGAGAGACAGAGGGCATGAGTCCAGCCAAGCTGACTCCCTTCTGAGGTGGTTCACACTCTCAAGTCTCCCGGTGCTTCCAGATGAGGCTCTGATGTTCCTCCATCAGGTTCCTCACAGACCTGGCTTCCTCTGAAGGCCAGCTTTAGTGAGAAGGGTAGGGGGAAGCTGAGCATAGAAATGGTAGGTAACCCTTGAAAGGCATTTTAATGCCTTCAGCTGTAAGCTTCATTAGGTCAGGACCAAGACTATCTCATTCATCATTGGGTCCCCAGTGCCTTGCACAGGCCCTGGCATAAAGCAGGTACTCAATAAATATTTACTAAATAAATAAAGAGCTTGGTACTACTGGGCCTTCTCCACCCATGGCTGAGCTTACCTCATCCACAGTGATAAAAATGTGCAAGAACAGGAGTTGGCAGTAAGCCTTCCTTTTATAGGGGTCATCACTAATTTCCATTACCCAACAAACTGTCCAAGTGCATTAGTCTGATTTGGATTTAAAATCAATTAATGCTTCCTCAAGGGATGTGGCTACTAGGAAAGCAAGATAAAACTACATCTTCTTAAGTTAATTTATTTCCATTTAAGGGTAATTAATACTTTCCATTGATGTGAATTTAGAAAACAAGGAACAGTGCCATGAAGAGGAGAAGCTCCTGTTCCCTCAGGACCACAGGCAGACTGAGGATCCTGGGTTCTAATCAGAAGCAGGTGTTCTTGGTTGCAAAGATCCTGGAAGCCAGAGGAGCCATTAAGCAGAGGACCACAGAAATAGGCAAAGGTAATGTGGGCCTGGCTTTGGGTGACAGTGGGGCCACAGATGTGACATCGTGGGGTGGGATCAGTGGACCTCAGTGGACCAGGGACAATTAGAAAGGATTTCCAGCTTTCCAAGTTGGTGACTGAGGGAATGATGAAGGTATCAGCCAGGACTTAGTTGCAAACAACAGAAACTACTTCTGGCTCTCTAAGAAGAAATGGAATGTATTTGGATATACATGTTTTAGGGCTCACTGAATTGGTATAAAGGTTGGAGAACCAAACTCAGAAGACAGGCAGAAACCAAGAAAAGCTAGGACTCAGGTAATACCCCAAGAGCAGCCTGGTCAGGGCACGGGCAAAGTATCCCTGTCCTTGGACACTTGCTGCACCTGCTCTCCTCTACTGCTGCTGTGAATAATCTCTAGACTTGTGTCACTCTCAGGAAGCAAAATCCTTTTTTGTGTGGTCTGAATGGCCATGCCTAAATCGTGTGCCCATGCCTCAGTCACTAGGGAGCAAGTGTGGGAATGTCTGGCTCTCTTTGAACTCACATTTATTAAAAATTTCCTCAAAGTAGGATGAAGGATCAGATGATAGGAGACGCCCCACCCCCACCAAAAAAAGAGAGACAGCAGTGATCACATTAAAGTGAGGGGGATACAGGAGGAAGAGCAGGTCTGTATGGTCGGATTTGAGCTTCCTGAGTGTAAGATACCCATCAGTATCCAGGTGGGGCTATGGACAGTGGTTGACATCAGAGATGTTGCTCTGGGAGCTGTCTTCAAAGAGGGGACAGGCCATTCGTATAGCATCCCCCTTGGGTCTCTGTGACTTCTCTAGCTATCCTTGCATTCCAATTCTTCAATAACTGACTTCTGAGAAGCCCGAGACTGGAGGTAACGGCCCCTGCAGGAGATGAAGGTTTGGCTGTGTCCCTTTTCCCAGAAGTCCCAGTTCCTGGTTTGGGTTTCTAATCATTAAAAATGACTAGCAAATAAAGGAAATCATGCTGGTTGGGACCCGGACATAAAGACAGCTTTCCCTACAGCTGATGGGAAATAAGCTAGAAGAATCACCCCTCCTTAAGATTCCATTGCTTTCATTTCTAGGTTCAACTCATGCTTCAGAAGCAGAAAAACCTCAAGCTTAGCACTGGGACTCTGGAATGTTCAGAACTGTGGAGCTTGTGAACTGCAAGGACATTTATGGATCCTTCAGTCCAACTCTTATTTTATACACAAGGGCCCAAGTCTCGGAGGATACCACAAACTACAGCATCCTTTCAAGCTCTCTGGTCATGAAACAGTGACACAACCTTTCACCCACACCTCTGCCCCATCCTGCCAACCCTGCCACCCACCTGAGAGGAAGGGAGGCCTTGTGGAGGATACAGCTGGGTGGAACTCCTCCCCTTCCCCTGGAGGCAGTGACGTCTGTCACTCCTAGGAGATTATGAAATTGCTGCTATTGTTAAATTTTGGCGAGTAAGTTCTGGGTTATTCTCCTGTGAGGGCTGGTCATGAGTCACTATAGCACATCCTCAGGAAGAGGCTGGCTGGACTCCCAAAATGAGTGAACTTGGCACCCAGTGAACTTTGGCTGTGAACTGGAGGCTCTTATGGCCACTCCCATCATGGGTGAGGGTTTGTTGTACATGTGATATGCACGGGCAGATCATTAATGTACGATTATACATGGCATGTAGTATGTATGAGTGTAGACATATGTATTTGTAATGTGGTAGGGCACTAACGCATGAATTACCTAAGTGTGGTCTTTTTTATTATTGGTTTTAATACTGGCATGGCACAGTAGAGTCGTGCTTATCTATTTAAGGACAAATATTAAATAGAATTTCAGCTTTGGGTGGTGGTGGAGCTGTTGCTTCTTCCTTTACTCTCAGGGAGAATTATTGTCCTCCCTTCCTGGTTTACAAGACTCTTTATTTCCTGAGATTGTTTTCAATGATACTTGTAATGGATGTGAGAATCAGGGTAATGAAAAAGCATATAAGATTGATGCTAGTTGACCGATCACGATAAATCGGTGTTCAGCTAGTTGTCCTCTGATTCATGTTAGTGTTACTGGGTCTGTTACTGATAATCAGAAGTAGCTGTTTTGATATAGAAAGCATAGGAATAATGGCTAGAATTAAGAAAGAGAAGGTTAGGGCTATTTTTCTCATTTATTAGGGCTCGAGTAAAGGATTGCATAGGTAAATAAGAAGTATTATTCAGGTTTAATATGTGGTGGGGTATTTAGGGGGTTAGCTGGGTTGTTATTGTCTGGGTCTCCAATGCAGTCAGGCGGAAATAGCACTAGAGCAGATGGTATTAGAATAAGGAAGAAGAGTCCTAGAATATCTTCACTTTTATAGTATGGGTGGAATTTGTCTGACTCAGATGATATTCCTAATAAGCCATTAGATTCTGAATCACGGAGAAATTGTAAATAGAGTACTATAACAGCTGAAATAATGAATGGGAGGATAACGTGCAGGCAAAGAATCAGGCTAGATCACTTTCTCCGCTGAGAATCCTGTTTCTGTCCATTCTACTAGGGAAGAACTGATAAAAGGTTTGTAATGACAGTTGCTTCTCAGATATTTGTCCCCATGATAGAATGTAGCCTATAACTGCAGTGGCTTTTACTGTGAATAATAAGGATAACTCTTGATGTCTCATGTTTCTGAGAATGTATAGGACCCAGAGTATCTTTAAAAATCTTAAAAAAAAAAAAGGCAGATAAATATGGAGGCTCCATTAGCATGTACATCAAATAATTCATCTATAGTTTACATCTGGGTAGATAGGAGTTACTGACGAAAAGGCAGTTATTTTATCTGATCCATGATGTAAGGCTAGGAAGAGACTATTAAAATCTGTAGAACTGAACAAACTCCTAAAAGAGAACCCAAAGGTTCATCACGCTCTGTCTGATGGGCCTGGAAGGTTAATGATTTTGATCAATGGGTGGGATTTACTGATGTTGGTTGTTAATATAGATGAAAATTTTTTAAGATTTTAATTTATTTATTTGACAGAGAGAGAGCATAGCAGGGGGAGCAGCAGGCAGAGGGAAAGGGAGAAGCAGGTTCCTTGCTAAGTGGGAGCTGGATGTGGAGCTCGACCCCAGGATGCTGGAATCATGACCTGAGCTGAAGTCAGATGCCCAGCTGACCGAGACACCCAGTCATCCCCCGTTTTCTTGTAGTTGAAATACAATGATGATTTTTCATGTCATCAGTGATGGTTAAATTCATGTGGGAATAATCATATTTATTGTACTTATTTTAAGTACTATTTTATATTCAGTTTTGTAAGTTTTTCTCCAAATCTTTCTCTGATTTATGGTGGATTAGGATTGAGTGGTGGTATTGGTTATGGTATTATATTGTGTTTGAAAGCTTCTTTTTTAGATCTAACAGTTTCTGAAATTTATTTAGGGGGAATGTTTGTGGTTTTCGGTTATACAATGGCTATAACTGCTGAACAGTACCCTGGGATTTGAATATCTAACAAGACCGTTTTAGGAATATTTCTTTCAGGGATGGTAACAGACTTAATGGTAACTTTTTATGTTTTAAAGGGAGATGACCTAGAGATTGTGTTTAAATTCAGTGGTATAGGGGATTGAGTGGTTTATGACATGGGGGATTTGGGATTTTTTAGTGAAGAAGCTGTGGGAATCACTGCATTATATAATTATGGGACGTGGTTAGTGATGGTCACTGACTGGTGTCTTCATTATTATGGAGGTGACTCATGGAAATTAAATAGTAATAAGCTTAGGGTTAATATATTCAGAAAGGAGTAGAAGTCATTTAGTTAGGCCTTTTTGGTTAGAAATTTGGGTGGAGGTTCTTATTTGAAAATAAGAGATGAATTTTTGTAGCACATTTTCTAGTCAAATTAGGTCTAGTAGTAGTGATGCTGATTTTTGGCTTGCTGACAGATTCAGAAATGATGGTAGGTGGTATATAAGAGTGGGAAAATATCCCAAGAGATCTGAGAATTTAAATAGGATTCCAGGATAAACTCAAGTTTTATGCTGTGTGGTTGAGTTCTAATGCCAGGATGAAACCTATAATTGTCACCGTAAGGGCTGTTAATTTCAGATAATAAGACATAGTGATGGGTTGAGTGGTCGTTGGTGTAATATTATAGGAGATTAAAAATACTTCGAAGATGCTTCCACCTACAATGCATTTAATAGAGTTAATTAAGGAAGAGTTATTTTCATTGGTTAAAACCTTTCTCCACTCCTCTCGTCCGCCTCTTCCCAACGTTTACATCAGCAAACTGAATGTTTACCTCTCTGGTAGTCTGCCCAAGTTGATGAAATTGAAATCCTCAGCATCTTCTTTGGTTGCTTTCTCTCTCCATTCCAACCTTGTTTGTGCCTCTGTTAGACAAATCAGAGATTCCAGGTGTGTAATAGTGATGGGTGAGCTGCTTAATCATTGGCTCTGTTTCTGGAGCTCAAGGTAAAAATCTTAAAGAGTTTGAGCATTTCTGTGGATAGCCTTGGATAGACATACTGTTGAGAATAACAAATGTGTTTTCTCAGTAGCTGGTGAAGAGTTGGATCTACTGTTTCTCTGGGAACCACCTTTCATCTTTCTGATGATGGTTTCAGAAACAATTTTACATTCAGATTTTGTCCTAGGTTGTCTTCTTTAAATAACCAGTCTTGCTCTCTTTGCATGCAGAGTTCTTTCTCTTATTATTTCCAGTAGTCTTAATTATGTTTATTAATATTATTCACATCTGTTAGTTCTCAGATTACACACAAAACTTCATTAGACATTAGACAAAGTTCTAAGGGGTTTTTGTCTTTTCTGAAAAGTTTGCAACGGAGATAACATGAACTTACTTGACTTTCGGCAAACACAGGCAGAATAAGTTTTACATTTAATGCTGATAATTCGAAGGAGATGACCAGTAACCTGAAGTTAGCTTTAGTTACTGAATATTTTTCAAGATCCTGTGAGTTGAAAAACATTTGGGTTAGTTTGTACCTTTGAGTTCTAGAATGCCCCATTCTTACAAGTGGTTGCCTTTAAACCAACTAGAGCGTTCTCACACATCAATTGAAGCAATGCCATCCAGAGACAGAGCAAATATTTCACATTTACAACATAAATGGACACACATACAAATACGCAAGCAAGACACAAAATTTAAAGGCCCACTTTCCAAATCTCTCCCTTTTACAGAACAAATCTAAGTGCAAGATGATATTACCATTTATGGCCCTGTTAAGCAGTCATTGTTCTCTAAAGTCTAATGAATATTGTGGCCAACGAGGGTGGCAAAAAAACAAAACAAAACAAACCTAATTTTGGAGAAGACAGTCTAGAGAGCTGCGTGCACAAATCCAGTGGTCATTTCCTACTTTCCAATTAGAACACGGCTGGTTTTATTCAAAGATACCAAAAGCTGCCACAACAAACAAACCAAATGAAGGCCAGAGGACCTCCATGAGTATTGGTTCCTTTTCAAAAGTTGGGGCTTCACAGACTGAACCAGTTTCCTAGTTTCTAGTTCCTCCCTAAAAGTTGGGGCTTTAATGACCAAGCCAAATGGCTTCCTAGGCAGAATTTGTCAGTCACGCAAGAAAAGGAGGCGAAGAGAACCAAACCCCTCTATTTGGAGGCTACCGAATGGAAGAAATCTAAGAGAGCCAAACCAAATGGGAGGAAGAAGTCAGCTCATGTGCCTTGGCACAAGAACTACGCCCCAAGAGATGTCTGTCCAGACTGAAACCAAAAACCACTTCCTTGTACAAATGTTAAATTAAGCCCCAAAGGTTGGCGGCGGCCAGTCAGAATGGGGACCTGGGGACCATCCCTAGGACAAAGAGCCTAGGCAGCTGCTTGGACTTGTCACTGGACTCCTGTTCCCAGTGGGGCTGGCGAACCACAGGCAGAGAGCTCCCGGCTGGCTCTCCAAGTGTGTCATGGAGCCTCAGTTTGCCTGCAGCAAAGACCGTTGTCGAGACATCCCATGAGCAGCAAAGAAAGGACTTATTTGAGAGGAAGCCAGACAAGAGGACAGGAGGGCAAGCCTCACATGGCCTGTCCAAAGAGGGAGAGTCGGGGAAATTTAAAGGCAAACAAAAACGGGTCCGGATGAAATGTGGCAGCTGGGCTTATTAGCGTGCAGCTGTGATGGGTCCCATTCATCCTTTGGTGGCTGGTTTCCTGGGCACTGAGTTCTGTGCCTTCTCCAAAGACCTTGACGGTCCATGGTTCATGCAGCCCACTGACAAACACCCAGGCCTCACAGGCAATGAGGGTAGGGCCTGGGGTTGCTGGCATGGGAGAGTGTCAGCTTTTCAACATTTCTGATGTTTGCTAAGAGACTGCTAGTTTCAGGGAGAACACCCTCAGGAAGTGGTGGCAGAGTACAAAGGAGACTAAAGGGGACCAGAGTACAAAGGAGACCCCCCCAAACTACCTGGCCATCAGATAGCATCCTCTCATGTTCCCTGGCCTTCCAGACCAGGTGTTCCCACTCAGGGACTGTCGGAGACACACAGAAGTAGTTACCTCTCCTAGGAGAGCACTGGGCTGGGTCAGGGTGATACCACGTCCTCGTCTAGCTCATAGGCATGCTGGTGGCCTTGGTAAAGCTTGTCTCTTTGGACATCAGGTTCCTGGTCTATAGAGGTAAGAATTTGGATTTTACATTCATTAATTTGGTTCAAGAACTCTTCCTCTGGTGCCTCTTCTGGGCCAGGCCTGTGTTTAGTGAAAAGGAGGCAGCAATGCTCAAGACGGTCCCTACATTCCTGATGCTTAAGGTCCAGTGAATAATACACTGAATAAGGAATAATAAGTATGCTAATATTTATGACACAGGACTAGAGGGGGCAACAGGAGTATTTAATAGGGGATCTAAGCCAGCTTGTTGGTGAAGAGGGGTGGGTTAGGGAAGGCTTCCTGGAGGTAGTGACCCTTAAGGCAAAGTAGGATCCTAAAGGAGTTGGGAGAGAGAAAAGGTGCTAATGACTAAGAATGGGAAGGTACTTTCTCCAGAGCCTGCACTTCTCGAGGGCAGGAATCCTGTCTTGATCTTCTTCAGATGCCCTGGCTGGAACATAGTAAGCCTTGAACATGAATTTGCTGGCTGGATGACCATCTGTCATTGCATAAGCCTTGTAAGGGAGGGACCTCGTGACCCAGACTTTACAGATGGGAACCCAGTCTGAGCCCCATAGCCTGCTCTTGGTGAAGCCTCATCTGCTGGCTTCCAGATCAATGCCACATCCAGATGTCAGGGTCAGATGAGGTTCCAGAGGCAACAGGAGATTGAGAAGAGTTGCTGACCACATGAAAAAGGGTAATAATTTCTGTAGCTTTCCTCCTTTTTTTTTCCCCCCCTCTCTCCAAGTGGCAACTATTGAGTCTTTCTCTCTTAGAACAGCTGCCCGGCTGCCTCATTTTCTGCTTGCATATAATTTCTGAGTATGGACTTTACACTTTTGTGCTTGCCTTTTCCATCTGTGCCTGAATTGGCAATTCGAAGGCGCAGCCCTCTCTCCTGTCTGGAAGCCAGAGAGGGGCCTTCCCCATAGGCCCTGGAGAGCCCAGCTGCTCTCCTGGGGTCAGACAGGCCTGGAGGGCTCTCCACAACCCCCCATCAGACCCTCCAGGGCTGCCAGGGAAGTACACAGATGGCTTTTCTGGGAGGGCAGGTATGCACATTTCCATATTAACCAATTATTTAGCAGCGGTTAAAAAGGTTGATGAGTCCCAAACCCAGCACATTATACTGATCCATAAACAAAAGGACATGCTACCATTTCTGCTATGGGGTCTTGGGGACATTTCTACTCGGACCTGAATGCTCATTATTTTGGAGGAAGTGCCCCTGATCCTTTGGTCTGATTCTAAATTGGTCCCTTATCCTTAAAGACCCTCACTACCACCTCGCCCCATCTCCTGGGTTACATGAACAGAGCATCTATTATAGAGGCAGGATCTGAGGACAGTCTGCCGTGACACCCAGATTCAAGACAGGCTATGGTCATCCTCATGCCATCCCGTTTCCTGTTCTGCACCTTACTCGGTCAGTTACAGTGACCCTAATTCCTCCTCACATAGCTCCATCCCCGAACAGCCCTCCACATCACTGTCTCAATGACAGCACGGTTGCATCTCAGACATGATGATAAAAAGAAAAATATTGAAGTAAGGGCAGAACAATTATAAGTGGTAGAGGACTAGGTAATCCTAACTGAAAACCTCAATAGTGTGTGGAAGAAGACAGTAATGGAGTTTATCTTATTCCATAAAAGGTATGCAAGACGGTCAGGGGACATAAATGTCCCTTGACACAGGATTCACTGAAGTGTTCAGAAGTTTGATCTGTTGTCTTTCAATGTGTTCAGAAGGCAGAGCATGTAGTATGCCCTATCCCATCAAAACCACGGAAGCCCCCCTGCTGGTTGCCACCTGATGGCAGCAGCTTGAGGATGGAGCATGGCTCTTAGCTGGACTTTTCCAAGCCAACTAAGAGTTAGCATTACACTTGACCCTTAAATGACACAGGTTTGAACTGTGTCCACTTATATGCGGATATTTTTCAGGAAATACAGTACGGTCCTATAAATGTGTTTCCTCTGATGACTTAATAACACTTTTTCCCTCTAGCTTACTTTATTGAAAGAATGCAGTATATAATCTATATAACATACAAAAAATATATATTGACCAATTTTTTTTATTATTGGTAAGGCTTCCAACCCATACCAGAGTATTGGTAGTTAAGCTCTTTGGGGAGTCAAAGTTATACACAGATTTTCCACTGGTGGGAGGGGGGAGTTGATGTCCCTCACCGCCATGTTGTTCAAAAGTCAACTACAGTTTGAAGTCTTAATTGTTAATGAAATGATAGCAAAGCTGTTCTGTCTATGAAGAGATGTGAGATGATATTCAGACACTTTCCCCCAGAACTGGTCAGGAAAAGTTTCTGTGCCCATTGGCTAGTCACTGGCAAAGAGAATGTGGTCTGGAGTTAGTCACATGGGAGAAGGATGGGCACACAGATCAAACTCAGACCCTGCTAGCAACATTTCATCGCCAACCTTTCCACTACCTCTGCTTAGACCACAGGTCAGGCACGTGGGAAGGGAAGGGGAGAGTAAAAGGCTGAGAGGAGGTGGAAGGCGCCAGCACACAGATGACCAGACATGATTGCTATCAACCTTAGAATGACGAGGGCTCACTCAAGCATTCGCAGATTTCCTTAATAAATTATAGATATAACTCTTTCTTGCTTAGAATATCAAACGAGAAATTTCCTCCTCCCTAGAGGAAGTAGCAGCTCTTATGATTGCCTCTATTTGTCTGCTTCAATAGACTTCCCTCATTGCCTATTCTGGGATTTGGCCAACACATCTGCATTTGTGTCTTTCATATTTGGTCTCTGTATACTTTTGAGAGTTCTTTTTCGCCACATTCTTGGGTTTTTAGTCTGCCCTGCCTTCTTAGTCCTCTTCACCCCACCACAACTTTCTATGGACATAGGGAATAATCTTGCACAAAGAAAGTTCTCCCAGCCTGTGGCTTACCTTGTTATATTCTTAATGTGTCCTTCAAAGAGCAAAAGTTTATAACTTTGAGAAAGTCCAGTTCTTCAAATTCATTTTTTTTTCTTACAAAATATGCTTTCTTGGTTCTAAGAAATCTTTGCCTACTCCCAAGGCTGAAAATATTTTCTCCTCTGTTTTCTTCTAGAACTCTCACATTGTTAAGTCATATATTTAGGTCTATGATCCCTGTCCCATCAATTATTCTGTATGGTGTGATACAAGGGGGAATGCTACTTTTCCCCATAGAGACAGTGATTTGACTGAACACTGCTGAAAGGTCTTTTCTTTCCCCTGAGGAACTGCCTTGGCTCCTTTGCAGAATATCCAGAATAGTCATATACATGTGGTGCTCTTTCTGAATTCTGTATTTTTTTCCATTGATTTCCATGTCTGTCTTTTCACTGAAATGGTACCATATTTATCACTATGATTTCATAGTTAGTTTTTAAATTGGAGAGTATAGGGGCACCTGGGTGGCACCGTTGGTTAGGCGTCTGAGTCTTGGTTTCAGTTCAGGTTCTGATCTCAGGGTCGTGAGATCCAGCCCCCCCATCATGCTGCTTATAGAGCCCTGGATCTGGCTGTACATGTCAGCTTAAGACTCCCTTGCCTCTGCCCTCCCCCATACACATGCACACATGCAAGTGTGCGCGCTCTCTCTCTCTCAAATAAATAAATGAATCTTTAAAAAATAAAATAAAATTGAAGAGTCCTCCAATTTTGGTCTTTAAAAAAATTGGATTTGGGGAGCACCTGGGTGGCTCAGTGGGTTAAAGCCTCTGCCTTAGGCTCAGGTCATGATCTCCGGGAACTGGAATCGAGCACTCTACTCAGCAGAGAGCCTGCTTCCCCCTCTCTCTGCCTTTCTGACTCCTTGTGATCTCTCTCTCTCTCTGTCAAATAAATAAATATTTTTATGGGTATTAAAGGAGGGCACCTGTAGTGATGAGCACTGGGTGTTATATGCAACTAAGGAATCATTGAACACTGCATCAAAAACTATATGATGCGCTATATATTGGCTAACTGAACATAATAAAAAATTGGATTTTCTAGGTCTTTTGTATTTTCAAATAAATTCTAGAATCAGCTTACCAATTTGTGTTTTTTAAAAGTCCACTTGAATTTTGATTGAGATTGTGAGAAATCAGTCTATAGGTCATTTGGGGGAAAATGGCCATCTTAATGATATCAAGTCTTCCAACTCTTAACTGTGATACAGCTTTCCATTAATGTAGTCTTTAATTTTCCTCATTAATTTTTAATTTTCAGTGTATAAGTTCTTGGACATATTTTGTTAGATAAATATCTAAGTAATTTATGTTTGGGGAGGCACTATCAAAATCTCCCATATCCAAGTTGACCTTTCATTGGTAGTATATATTTGTTTAAATTAATGAATCAGTCTTTTCTGGGAGAAATATTGGAAAAATTGGTATAATTTCATCCTTAAATGTTTGGTAGAATTCACCAGTAAAATTATATGGCCCTGGTGTCTTTTCTTCTTCCTCACCCTCTCCTCCTCCTCCTTCTTCTTCAAGATTTTATTTATTCATGAGAGACAGAGAAAGACAGACAGAGAGAGAGAGAGGGAGAGAGAGAGAGAAGCAAAGGGAGAAGCAGCCTCCCTGCAGAGCCAAAACCCCAATGCCAGACTCGATCCCAGGACTCCGGGATCATGACCTGAGCTGAAGACAGATTCTTAACCAACTGAACCACCCAGGCACCCTGTTGTGTGCTGTTCATTTTGAACATTATTAGTTTTTTATTGTGCTTCTTTAATAGCAGACCTATTCAGATTATCTGTTTCTCCTGTGTGAGTTTTGGTGTTGGTGTCTATCAAGGAATTAGTTCATTTATTCTAAGTTATTAAATCTGTGAGCATAGAGATACCCATAGTACTCCTTTATTAAACTTTAGTGTCCATGGGATCAGTAGATGAGTCCTCATTTATTTCTAATATTGAGGTTTTATCCTGGTTAGTCTGCCTAGAGATTTATCAAGTGTATTGATTTTTTTCAAAACACTAGCTTTTGATTTCATTGATTTTCTAGATTGATCTCCTGTTTTCAATTTTGTTTATTTTATGCTTTAATTTTTATTTCTTTTCTTCTGCTTGATCTAGGATTAAATTGGTCTTCTTTCTCTAGTGTCCTACTGTAGAAGCTCAGATTATTGATTTTAAATCTTTTTTTCTAATATATACATTCAAAGCTATAAATGTCTCTGTAGGCACTTCTTCCTCTGCAGCCCACACATTTTGATAAGTTGTATTCTTAATTTCATTTGGTTAAAAATATTTCTCTTGAGGCTCCTTCATTGACCCATGTGTTATTCAGAAGTGTATTTAAGCTACAGATATTTGGAAACTTTTCTAACTATCTTTCCATTACTGATTTTTAATTCAAATCCATTGTGATTTGAGCACACACTTGATATGATTTCTATTCCCTTACATTTATTAAGGTGTGTTTTGTGGCCCAGGATGTGCTCTATTGTCACAAATGGTCCATGTAAGCTTGAGAAGAATGTAAATTCTGCTGGTTTGGGATGGAGTATTTTAGAAATGTCAATAAGATCAAGTTGATTGATAATGTCATTCAGGTCAACTACATCCTCACTGATTTTCTGTCTGCTTGATTTACAAATTCCTGAAAAAGGTGTGTTGAAGTCTCCAACTGTAATAGTGGATTTTGTCTATTTCTCTTTGAATTATATCAGCTTTTGACTCACATATTTTGATGTTCTGTTGTTAGATGCCTACACACTTCAATTGTTATGTCTTGGAGAATTGATCCCTTTATCGTTATGTAATGACCCTTTTTATCCTTGATAGTTTTCTATATTCTGAAGTGTGCTTTGTCTGAAATGTATATAGTCATTCCAGCTTGCTTTCATTTAACATTAGCATGGTATGTTTTTCCCATCTGTTTATGCTTAATATATCTGAGTCTTTATATTTAAAGTGGGTTTCTTGTAGGTAACATGCTTCAGTCTTTTTTTATTCAGTCAAACAACGCTTTAACTAATATATTTAGACCATTCATTTAAAGCAATTATTGATATAGTCAGATGAATATATCTGCCATATTTGTAACTCCTTTCTGTTATTACATTTGTTTTTTGTTTCATTTTTTTTTCTCTCCCTCTGTCTGGCTTTTCTGGTTGTAAATAAACATTTCATATGACTTCATTTTATCTCTTCTCTTAACATATCAAATACACTTCTTTATAACATTTTTATAATGTTTGCCCTAGAGTTTGCAACATACATTTTTTTTTAAGATTTTATTTATTTATTTAGCAGACAGAGATCACAAGTAGGCAGAGAGGCAGGCAGAGAGAGAGGAAGGGAAGCAGGCTCCCTGCTGAGCAGAGAGCCCAATGTGGGGCTCCATCCCAGGACCCTGGGATCATGACCTGAGCTTAAGGCAGAGGCTTTAACCCACTGAGCCACCCAGGCGCCCCTGCAACATACATTTTTTTTTCTTTAAAGATTTTATTTATTTACTTGAGAGAGAGACAGTGAGAGAGAGCATGAACGAGGAGAAGGTCAGAGAGAGAAGCAGACTCCCCATGGAGCTGGAAGTCCGATGCGGGACTCGATCCTGGGACTCCAGGATCATGACCTGAGCCGAAGGCAGTCGTCCAACCAACTGAGCCACCCAGGCGTCCTTGCAACATACATTTTTAAATTTATCTGAGTAGGGCATCTGGGCGGCTCAGTCGGTTAAGCGTCTGTCTTCAGCTCAGGTCATGATTCCAGGGTCCTGGGATTGAGTCCCACATCTGGCTCCCTGCTTGGTGGGGAGCTTGCTTCTCCTTTGCCCTCTGCCTGCCCCTACCCCTGCTCATGCTCTCTCTCTCTCTCTCTCTCATTCTCTCTGTCAAACAAATAAAATTTTTCTAAAAAATTAATCTGAGTATATCTTTAAATAACATTATACCACTTTACATGTGTGTTTATGGGTCTCTTATAACAGGGGGTTCCTGATTTTTGTCTCCCACCCCTCCTGACACTGCTGTGTTTTGTTTCTCTTCTCCAGAGCTAAATCCACCCAATGCATCATTATTATTACTACTTAAACAAATGGTTACCTTCTATATCACTTAAGAATGAGAAAAACTTTAAATTTCATTTTACCCGCATTGGGTTTTTTCTCTATTATTCTACTTTTCTTTAGGTAATAAAAAACTTAAAAAAAAAAAAAGGCCGACTCACCTTGTGCCATACCTTTCTTCTAAGTATGAATCCTCTCCTCCAGTTTCTGTCTGCTTTTAGGTGACTCCAGCTGGTATCTTTTTAAAAATATTTTCTTCAGAGTGTATGATTGTTGACTCAGGAGGGTTGGTCCAATACAAGCTACTCCAATGCCATAAGTAAAGCTCTTTGTTTAAGGCTATTAGATTTATTTTTATAAGAAGTATTAGTTTGTAATTTTTATGCCTTGATCATCTTTGTCAGGTCAAGTTATACTGACTTCATAGAAAGAGTTTAACCATCATTTTTTAATACGAATGTGGACAATTTTTTTCTTACCTTAACTAAATTTCCTTGTGTGTATCCTCACTTAATCACTCATTCTATCAGTATTTATTTAGACTCTACTATGTGCTACTTGGGTTAGGTGGTGGGGATTCAAATATGAGTAAACTTTACTCCCTGCTCCTCAGGAGTTCCTGCTGACAATGACACCATCGTATCCCACAGTCTTATCACACATGACATCATGCCCAAGCCCCACAGAAAGCCCATGAAATCCACAGATCTGGGATTTCACTTCCCACATACCAGACTAGCTGGCCTCCCCAGAATTGTCTGGAGAATCTTTAATCATCATTAAGTCAGTGTTTCTCTCTTGCTGCGGGTCTGGAACACACTGCATAGATTTAGCCCATCTGAGAAATAAGTGAACTACAGATTATCAGTCAGAGCTCATATTTGCTTGATTAAACTTTTTATGGTTTTATGATGACTTAACATATAGAGAAAATATTTCCACATAGATGGTCCCAAAGACCTATCCCTGAACTTTTTTTTTCAGCTGCTTTCAAGGATGCATTCTGCAATAGGTCATGCTGCTCGTGGCCAAACACATCACTGTCCTTCCCTGTAATGCTCCTCCTGCAGGAGATGGTACTTCCCTTCTCCAGTAATGGCAGGCATGGTCACATGACTTCTTTGGGCCAATGAAGTGCTCTTATGTTCAAGATGAGGTTTGCCATGTCTCTGTTCCTTCTTCCATAAGTAATGTCCCACAGAGGGGCTTTATTATCAGCCTATGTCATGGAGTAAAGACAAGCTGAAGCACAGCCATACCAATCCTTCCATGAACATACAATGTAAGAAAGAATTTAGGGTGGTATTAAGTCTCTGAGGTTTGGGAATAACTTGTTACCAAATCATCACCCAGGCTACCAGACTGATGCAATTATTTATCCTTTTGAGGTGCTCTTCAGAGCTCCCCAAAGCAAATGTTCTGACATGCACTGCAGTGATCCTCCAATTCTAATGGAACGTCATCCAGTTTCTTTTGTTTGATGTGCTAACTGACATAAAGAGGATTTTATTTCTGGAGATAATAATTCTGAAATTCAGAGAGGTAAATGGAGCTGCCTAAACTCATACAGTTTATGAATCCAAGAGCTGAGTCTTGAACCTGGGTCTTCTGACCCCAGTCCAGTCTTCTGCATCATAAGCTTCCTCATTGTAGACTTCGCGCGCGCGCGTGTGTGTGTGTGTGTGTGTGTGTATGTGTGTGTGTTTAATGTTGTGTCATGTTTATGGAATTAGTTTGGAAGACGAGTTATACTTTTTTTTTTTTAATTTTAAAGATTTTATTTATTTATTTGTCAGAGAGAGAGCGAGCGAGAGCGAGCACAGGCAGACAGAGTGGAAGGCAGAGTCAGAGGGAGAAGCAGGCTCCCCGCGGAGCAAGGAGCCCGATGTGGGACTTGATCCCAGAACGCTGGGATCATGACCTGAGCCAAAGGCAGCTGCTTAACCAACTGAGCCACCCAGGCGTTCCAAGTTATACTTTTGACCCACTTGTTTGTTGCCCCAAAGAGAGAGGAAAGCAAATATATGCAGGGTTCTTTCGAAATCGCTGGAGCAGCAGGTCAGTTCCCGTCCAGAGAGAGACAGGAAAAGTCCACAGAGGCTCCCTCTAGGCTGGCAGCCTGGCCAAGTTTAATCAGAGAATATCATTAAACCAGTGAGGGTAATGAGAGCCTTTCGATCCAATGTGAGTCAGTGTGGACAAGCAACCGGCCAGTTATCAATGCTGGGCAGCTGTATAAATGGCCTCGTGCATTCCTGCCAGAGCGGTGCTTTGATGGCTATGGAATCCTGTCAGGAAACAAAAGGGAACAGAGGAGATAAAGGGGACCATTATGTGAGCCAGTAACTAACAATATTTTTTAAAAAATTATTTGTCCTTAGAATGTTCTCTCAATATACTCTTTCCAGTAAATATATAGTAGTCCCAGAGGAAAAATCTGGCTGACAACACCACACTGAATGGTCACATGTCATTGTCCCCTATCATGGGACAGACAGACATTTTGTGCTGCTCCTCTCATGAGATGCCAGCCAAGTGAACAGTACCAACCATGCACTGTTCCTGTTGGAAGTGTCTAACATACAACAGATGATGTGGAAATAATCAGACACATTCAAATTCTGCAAAACAACTTGCCTAGAACACCTCAAAAATGTCAGTGTCACAACAGATGGAAAACCATGTCAAGAGGACTATTCCAAAGAAGAAGAGACTGAAAAGCATGACAGTGAAATACATGTATGATCCTTGGTTGGATCCTAGATATTTAAAAAATCCAGCCATAGGGGCACCTTGGTGGCTTAGTGGGTTAAAGCCTCTGCCTTTGACTCAGGTCATGGTCTCAGGGTTCTGTGATCCAGCCCCTCATCGGGCTCTCTGCTCAGCAGGGAGCCTGCTTCCCCCTCTTTCTCTCTCTGCCTGCCTCTCTGCCTACTAGTGATCTCTCTCTCTCTCTCTGTCAAATAAATAAATTAATAAAATTTTAAAAAATCCAGCTGTAATGGCCACTGAGAAAACTTGAATATGGATTACATATCTGACAATAGTTTTTTGTGTCAATGTTAAATTTCCTCGAAGTCATCATGGTCATGTAGGAGCATGTCCTCTTTGTAGACATGCAGTGCAAAGGTGGAAGAATCATGATGTCTACAACATACTCTCAAATAGTTAAACAAAATTACATGTGGGTGCATATATGTGTGTGTGCATGTGTGTGTACATATATATATACACATATATACACATTTTAATATAGGTAAATGGGTATGTGCATGTGCAGAGAAAGAGACAAAAAATATGGTAATACATGAAATTGGTGAATCTAGTTGGAGGATTTATAAATGTTCCTTGTACTAGTCTTATTTTTTAGAGTGTTATGGAAATGTATAAGTATACAGCATTGTGCTTCTCTTGAAACTTTTCTATAGGATTGAAAAAAAATTTTTTTTAAGATTTTATTTATTTATTTATTTATTTATTTATCAGACAGAGATCACAAGTAAGCACAGAGGCAGGCCGAGAGAGAGGAGGAAGCAGGCTCCCTGCTGAGCAGAGAGCCCAATGCGGGGCTTGATCCCAGGACCCTGAGATCATGACCTGAGCCGAAGGCAGAGGCTTTAACCCACTGAGCCACCCAGGCGCCCCTGAATTAAAAATTTTAAAATATAATGTTTTGGGGAAAAAGTAGCAATCAGAGTAGGTTACATACACTAAAACCAGAAGTAGTTATATATACTATTAAAAAGTAGGTTATATACACTTACATATACTCTGACTTAGTAGAACACGCCTGGGTAAGCAGACCTAACACTAATGTTATCACTACCAGTTGTCCCCTCCCGTTGGAGCAGATAACTGAGATGGAGGTGAATTTCTTAGGAATATATTATGAGCATTATAGCACTTGCCACAAGCCTCAAATTCTCTAGTAAGTGACACAGGGAAACATTGCATTTCTCCTTGGGTCTTACGAGACCTTCCTACCGTGGACATGGAGTTCTATTTGGGAGTGGAGAAGGATCAAACCTAGAATGAGTCACAGACTTGAGATTTTCCAAACCAAGCATAAGCATGTCCCTCTTCTATCCCACTGCCCTCCTCTCGGAAGGGATTTGTAGAAGTCAAGGAGCCTCCTGGGGGGAAGGCCCCCAAAGCAACTCTTGATGCTTTCCTTTGAAGATCCACTGAAATAGGTCAGTCTGAGATCAAGAAAGGACTCCAAGTAGATCTATCCCCTCAAATGGCCATTGGCTTGTAAGTTTGAGGAGTAGAACCTTGCTCCTCAGGCAGAACCCTGGAGGGTAATTCTTCCCTCCCCTCTTCAAGCCATACCAGGGCCCTCCAGGCTGAGTGCTAGAGAATTCCTAGACCACACCAAAAGGGAAGCCCTGAGGGGGATGGGACTTCCTGTGAATTTGCCTGGGCCGGGGAGAGGGGAAGTGATTAGTTTGAACATTACTAACATTCTCCCTTTCCCTTCTCCCCATCTACGCGGTCCTCCACACTCCCCTCCCTGCATGTGGACAGGCAGCTGGAAGTGTTGGCGTCAAGCCAGTGCGAGAGACAGGAAGGTGAGTCTCAAGCAAACTTAAACTTTGGTCCAGTCACTTGGCTTTTCCCTACCACATTCCCTTGCCCTGCCTTTACTTCCCAGTGAAGTAATATAGGAAACTGTGATTCTAAAAAGCATTTCTTTTCTGGCTCCAAAGAAGACCGAACTCTCTATCCCAAAGTGATTGAAGAGTAAGGATTATTCATTTCACTGAATTAACTAGGTCTCTGGGCCAGGAGACATGTTTTAAGTGAAATCGCACATACTCAAAGCGTGTTTGTATAGTCCAGTTTCATCTGGAAAAGTCAGTGACTGTTGCATGAGGTGTTTGTTCTTTTCTTTCTTTCTTTCTTTCTTTTTTTTTTTTTTTAATTCCAAAGTAGTGAAGTATTTGAAGCTCAGTACGCTGGAGATGTAGATTATGCCCTCCATTTTATTTTTTTAATTGTTTACTTTATCATTATTGTGATAAATATAAACCTATTTCAAGAAAGAATCGGATCCAGCGGTTCATCCTGCACAGAGAAAATCACCGAGTTTGACTCCTGGCAACTGTCCCTATGGCCAGGAGCTCTCTGTTGCCACTGACTGGAGAGGGCTCGGTGTTGATCATAGGAAGAATATCAACCAAAAGTAAAATGTTATCAGATACTTTATCCACTTGTGTGGAAGCCAAATAGCACAAGAGCACAAGATTCTCCTGCCCTGCTGCTAACATCATGGTTTCATTTTAGGACCAGGCACGGTATCTAGAAATAAATTTCAACACCCTGCCTGATGTTTCACTGTAGCTTGGCTTGGCACTGTCACTGCGGGATGAAGTCCAAAGGCAGGGCCCTTTGCTAACAACCCTGCCTCCATTTCAACAGCCTGTCTCACTGGACTGCACCTGTGGAGATGAAGGCCACAGCCAAAATTGCTCTGTGGCAGAGAAAACCACCAAGAGGTTGTTGTGTTGAAATCAGGAAGGTGCTCTGGTGTGAACAAGTCTCATTTGCAGATAGACCAACATCAAAGTCTATATCCTTTTTCTAGAGCGACGTGAAAAATGGCTCCATTAAAATACTGTATTTCACATTCTTGAAATAATTGTGCTTCCTGACGGGCATTCTTCTCGGAGCTGGACGGGAAGCTTGGCTCAACTCAGTTTTGTGGACACATGAAGTCCCGAGGCTCATGCCAAAGGCAAGATGGACTTAAGCAGGACAGTTGGGGGGGGACAGTCCCAGCCCCTCCTCAGCCTAGGGCATGTGGGGGTGGGAGACAGAGAGGAAAAGAGTGGGAAAAGTTTGGACAAAAACTAATTGAAAGCCAAGGTCATTGCTCTGATTCAGTCATTCCTTCCTGGAAAGAGAGCATTTTTTGTGCTTAAC
Organism: Mustela nivalis; assembly: GCF_964662115.1. Taxonomy (NCBI): domain Eukaryota; kingdom Metazoa; phylum Chordata; class Mammalia; order Carnivora; family Mustelidae; genus Mustela; species Mustela nivalis. The sequence continues at coordinate 113,573,756 of NC_139020.1, forward strand.
CTTGTGGCCTCAGATTTCCAGGATGTTGCTGGCTCTCTAGATCTCTCTGAGGCTTGCTTATTTACCAGGCTTCTAGGCCAGGGACAGAGGATGTGAGAGGAAATTACTCAAGTAGGACACAAAGAGAAACCAAAGGCAAAGCAAGAGCTTTTAAAATGCTGCTCACACACATTTCCCATGGGAACTATAATCAATTAAACAGATGCCATATTTTTGTTGCCCACTACAGCGTAGAAGTATCTTTTATGAAGTTTCCAACTTTTTTTTTTCCCTACAAGAATGTTATTTGGAGAATGCTCACCATGACAAAGCAGAGGGAGAAAAACAAATGAAACTTCTAGAAAACTCAGTTTAACATTTTGCAAGCCTGTTTCTGAATATGCTCAAATGAAGGCACCAGCTTTCTTAAAGTTATCAAAAGCAAGAGGGCAAAGTGTCTGCAGGAAGTCTTTCATAGTCCTCTCCTCCTCAATTCTGACTTTATCAGATCAAGTCAGGCTGTATTTTAACACAGTGATTTGTTACCACTCAGGGACAGGGCTCTGTGAAAAGATGCATCTGAGAATAACAATGGGCATGGTATTTTGGGACAGGGAAACTGGAGAACACATACGGTGTACTTAATACAACTGGAGATGAGTGGGGTCTCAGATCAAGAAGGGTTTGTCCTGTGAGAGGCCTTTTTGAAGAGAAGACCCAATCAACCTCTGAAGATCTCCCCTGTGGACCAAGGGGCAGAATTATACTGTGTGGCCCCAGAGGACAAAGGTAGGACTGAAAGGGAAGCAGGATTTAGTTCTAGCTACCAGGTGCCTCAGGAAGTAATGAAACCCCTGACTTTGGCTTATCACTAACAAACACTAGATGGCTACTGCTGGAAAGCTGTAGAAGGAGCTCTATGTTGATGCTAGAACCAGATCATAGAATCAACATTAAGTACTGACTCCGAGAAAAGCAGGGCAATGAAAGGATATTTCCCCATTGAAGGTTTTCTGGTATCAGCATTTTGAGTTCCCAGCAAGGGCTCATTCTGAAAAAGTCAGAGCACAGAAGCAAGGTAACTTCCTGAGGATGGGGACTTCACTTATTTGTTCTTATGCTCTTCTCTGGGGAGTGGCACCATGTTTAATCAATGAATGGATGGAATGAAGGAATATTGATCTGCTCTGTATGGAAGATGGTGGGGTGTGTAACAGGCAGAGGGAACAAGCAGAGTGGTAGGGAAAAGCCTAGGGAAGTATGCTGGCGCCAGATTAAGAAAGATCTTAAGTGCCAGACAGAAGAATTTGCACTTGCTATGGCCAACTAGCACACAACATAGCCAAAGCATGGGAAATGGTTAACTCATATTCCCAAATCTCCCCAACTCACACATCACCTATACTCCTGCTCACACTCTGAGTCTCACCCATCTCATCCTTGAAACTTCCCAAGGACACACTCCAAATACCACCTAGCTCCAGATAGTTGTGAAGCATCACTATGGAGTCTTTTTAAGGCCTAATCCTTGCTAGAACCAACCAATCAACAGCACTTATCAGCCCATACAATCTCTCCAAGACTGTGGCACAGATAGCAAATATCAGCAAAGATTAATGTTCCCCTTCCAGAGCATAAAGCTGCTGCCACAAAGCAGTATCTCCATAAGGGACTGTGTTTCCTAGTTTCTCTTTCATCTAGGAGGGGATTTAGGTGATTAATTTTCACCAGTAAGATAATAAAACCAATATATCTCATTTCCTTGTTGTTATGGTTAAGAAGCAGGTGTGTCTTCTCCATGGTCTCTTTAATCATCAACCAGCTGCATGGAGAGGCCCTAGCAGAGGGAAGAGCTCAACGTCAAAAGAACCTGGGAGGCTGTCACAGATGCCTGCATTGGACTCTGCCATGAATGGGAAATAAATGTTGATTGGGTTAAGCCACTGAAAATTTGAGGTGGTTTATTAGATTATCCCAACTCATAGAGACCCAGCTGGACTCATCTAGAGCCCCCAAACTGGACTTAGGATCGAGGAGAACCTGGAAGTGCCTGGCACAAAGATGGAGCTTAATAAAAACTTGGTGGATATAAAATTCTTTACTTGGTGGTAAATCAAAATTCTCTGGGTCCCCAAACTTTAATAGAGTCTCTAAGCGAGAGTCATCCATTCCCCTCTGACAGATATGGCCTCAAATTATACAACTAACTTTAGAGAAGGAGGGCAAGTGTAAATGGGCACAGATACAAGAATCTGAGGCACAAAAGTTTCCAATGACAATTTTGCAATGGTTTTTGGTCCTTCCTGGAACACCCTCCCTTTGCCAGCCATTCTAGCTGCCTCACTGACCTCATGACTACCAGCTGCAAATCCCATTCCATTCCACATTTAGTGATACCCTCTTCATGCCAAGTACGGAGGATACATCAAGAAGGAAGACATGGCTCCCCAAGGAACATGCAGATGAGAGGGGTGCATAAGCATAAATCTCTAAAGAGACTGAGTACCACTGAGTCATGCTGAGGAACTGGAAATAGTATTTCTCCTACCCCAAGAACAGCAAGAAGCCAACCAAACTCCCAAATTATAACTTTTCCTAAACCCATCAAAGAGCTGAGGTTTTGAGGCAACAAAGTGGCCTGAAATCTAAGAAAACACAGGATCTTCAGAGAAGAGACAATATGGGCACTTGTCCTTCTGTGACAGAGTGTGGGAGGAAGACATACCAGGTGTAAGAAGAATTCAGCTACAGTATTTTAAGTAACTCACAGGAGCTTGAGTGTGGGTTAGCGTAGGAACTGCAGACGTTATCAAAACCACATGCACAAGAGGAGTTCACACATATTCATAGACTCTTCTCCAAGAACCTCCACCAGGTGCTCTCAAGAAAGATGGAGTGGGCGGGTGGGGGCAGATGGGACAACAGGAGAAAGTTCCCTCACTGTGGTGCAGCCATGAAGGTAGGAGCAGCTGATGCTACAGGAAAAAAAAAAAACACAAAGCCCTGTCCAGAACTTCTTGCCTATAGCCTTAAGCCACTAGGGGAAGGGCAAATCCTGTCACCCCAGGGAATCCATTGTAACTGAGGAAAAGGCGCAAGATGAAAACCTATACTTCTGAGGAGGGACAGGAAAGCATCTAGGGTCCAGATGATTAGAAGTCTTCTGCCCCCATGGGAGGAGAACAGGAAAGTCTCTTTAGCACAGGAACAGCCTGAAATACATGGCAGAGTTTGGCTGCCACAGGGAGGAGGGTCAAGACAACCGAGAAAACTCAAATGCCCAAATCAAGGGACGCATAGAACCCAGCTAAGACTGAGGCTGAATCAGGACAACAACAACAAAAAAACCCTTCCCCTATCACCAGCCAGGTATTCAGTCTGAGAGGCGCTGAACCACTAGTAATAGCAGTCTACTGGCGAGTGGGAATAAGAGCATTAAGACAGACACTCTTGGAGCTTCACAGGGAAGGCCCAAACCTGAAGATGAAGTGGGAACTTTGAGAAAAACCCTTACTCGAAACACAAAAGTAAAGCTAGAGGAAACTGAAGCCACTAGTGCACTAAAGGTAACCATGACAACAATAAGACCAAAAACCAGTTTGACTAACTAGATTAACTCTAAACCCTACACATAAAGCCTAGCAGAAAAAAAGGTGTGCCCATTTCCAGGAATAAATACTACCTACCTTCATATTTACTGTCCTGCACAAGATGTCCAGCATTTAATCAAAGATTATGAAACTCTTGGGGGAAAAAAAAGCGACAATAAACAACTGTCAAGAAACAAAGCAATCAACAGAACCAGATTGCAAGATTACTCAGAGGTTGGACCTAATGGACAAGGGATTTAAAACAGCTACAATGGATAAGTTAGAGAGTCTGCATGAAAAAATGGGGAATTTCAACAGAGAGATGGAAACCTAGGAAGAATCAATTGGAAATGGTATAAACAAACAACATTGTAATGGAGAAGAAGAATGCCTTTGACCACTCATCGACAGACTAGACAAAGCCAAGGAAAGAATCAGTGAGCTTGAACTGAACATAGGTCAATAGAAATTACCCAGACTGAAACAGAAAAAAAAAAAAAAAAAAAAGACAAAAAAGGAAAAATGCATCTAAGATCTGGGTGCCAATATCAAATGGTCTCTTACATGAGTAATTGGAATCTCAGAAGGAGAAGGGAAAAATAATAGAGCAGGAGAAATATTTGAAAAGAAAGGCCCCCCAAAAAATCCCAAAATAATGAAATACATCAAACCACACATCCAAAAATCTTTAGGAACTACAAGCTGAACTAATATGAGCCTTCCAACACTGAACTTTATCTGGTTTTATAATGCAGGTCCACTGATAATGAATTCTCCCAGATTTTTTTTGTCTTAAAAAGTCTTTTTTTTTTCTCCATTTTTTGGTAGATTTTTTCCCCACTAGGTATAGAATTCCAAATGTGCTGTTTTGTTTCAACACTTTAAAGATGCTCCCCCACCAACACTCCATTGTCTTCTGGCTTACACCGTTCCCTATGAGTGATCGACTGTAATTCTTATGTTTGTTCCTCTGTATTTAATTTGTCTCTCTCTTTTTTTTTCTTGCTCCCTTCAATACTTCCTCTTCATCTTTGGTTTCCAGTAGCAGGGAATAGAGATGAAGAATACAGTGAATTTTTTCTAATCAGTTCCTTACGTTACACACATCATAAATTCATTAAATATTCTCTCCCATACAATAGAGAAGTTGACAGACGAGACAAGAATAGAGTCAATAATGCATTCAAAAGCATAGCACACAGCAAGAATCAGATGTGTGTGTGTGTGTGTGTGTGTGTGTGTGCGTGCGTGCGTGTGTGTGCAGAAAATCCAGATATCTCAGTTTGCAATTAGGTATTCAAATCTCCTGGTTCTGAACACACAAATGATCAAATAGGTTCTGAACACACAAATGATCAAATAGGGTGAAGAGAGTGTTAAGACAACCCCAATGCATTGAAAACATACTCAGTTGAGAAATCAATAAAGAATCCTGCTGCTGGTATCACTGGGCACATGGGACAGCCATCCAAATTGAAGTAAGCAGCACAAAGATCTTCAGCTAGCTGCAGGTCACACATCTCATTTATGGTGTTCAGAATACAAGAGAATATGTGATATTAACTATTAAACACTAGGAATGATTAAGACGGTATAAAGCAAGGTTGCTTCTGAGGCTACACTTTCTAGCCATCTCAAGAATCTAAGAACAGGATGGATTTCTTCCAGCTGGATTAGACTGATAAAAGGAAGGGTCTTTTTTTTTTTTTTTAATATGGATCGCATTCTTGTCATACAGATTGAATCCAGGATGGCTTGGTTTCAGAGCACCTTAGACTCTTATTTTAAATCTTTCCATCTCTTGTTAGTCTATTTCCTTTGGAACCAGAGATCATCAAGAACACTGAATTCTTGTGGTTGTAGACAGTCAAGTCTCAAAGGCTGTGTGCAGTTAAGGGACACCAAAGACTTCTCCTCTACCTGTTTTAATTTCAGGTTGGTGGACATCACATGTGTCATGGAGAGAGGAGGCAGGAGGAGAGCGTTAATACCAATATATTAGATATTAACACATCAACTTCATAGGTCAGTGATTCCTACAGTTCAATAAAAACACACCCCAAAAATGGGCAAAGGACATGAGCAGAAGTCCACAGAAAAATCAAAACAAATAACAAATAAATACATGAAAAAATTTTCAACCTCACTCCTAAAGGGAATACAAACTTCAACAACCCAACACCACTTCTCACTTTTCTGACTGGCAAAGATGAGAAAGTCTGATATTACCTAGTGCTGACAAAGTTACAGGGGAAACAGATCATAGAGTAAAAAATGCTTAGTAGGAGTCTGAACTGATGCAGTCTTTGGAGATAGCAATTTGATGTCTATCACAATTAATAAAACAAATTGCCATTTGACTTATCAATTTCACTCTTATGTAGTTATTCAATGAATACACATCTGTAGAGTCTAAAGATTCATAGAAATAGCTGTAAATATCCATGAATGTATATACCGTGGGTATTCATCACACATACAAATCTGTTGAATCTGTTCCAGATCCCAAAAGGAGGCTGCAGCCCTTGGTCAGAACCACTGTGCCCCCAGGCCAGCAGTGCCAGCCCAGTGTGAAAAATGACATGGAGCTTTGGTGAAAAGCTCTCTCCAAAATGGCAGGGGGAGGCCAAAGAGAGATTCTGCCTCCTTCATGCTGGAGATTCTCTTTTTTGAAAGGTGGTCCAACAGGGTGTCACAGCAAAGGCTGATATGACTTCAGGGCAAAGTGAAAAATTATTAAACCAAATGGCCTCCAGCTGATAAGAAATCCCACCTTCCAACCCAGCAGATATTGTTTGAGAAACCAAATGGAAATGCAGAAGTTTTGCCAACTTCCTCTCCTCCCTCTTTTGGGAAGGGCTGGAAGAGGACATGAGAGCTTTGACAAGTGCCTTGGGATGCTTTAAAACTTAATTAAGTCAGCACTGAAAAACTCAAGTACACAAAGGCGGTCTCTCTGTAATAGATCAATTCCCACAGCTAAATTCTCAAGCTGTAGCTTTGATTTAACAGAAGTTTTAGCCTTAGGGAAAATTAATTTTAAATAATTGCTAAAAAGTTCTTTCCATTGTTTTAAATAAGATCATGTTAACTTCTTTTCCAGCTAAACAGTCATTTCTCATTCCAAATTAAAAAAACAAAAAATCTTTTGGGAGCTCAATGCTTGTAAACTCAATATTAGGCATCTCCAACAACTCATGATCTCACCTAGAGATCAAATGAGTCAGGAAATGAAACAAATTAGTCTCCTGACGAGAATAACAGGTACCTTTCTGGACTTCAAACTGTAACTATACACACACCAGCTAGGGAGAAACTGGCTAGATGTGTAGACAAGCAGCAAATTATCGACCGGACCAGATTTCTATCATTCAGTGATACATTTTCCCTTCATTTTCTGACTTACCTAGACCCAAGCTCAACTTTGTACATGAACTCAGAGCTTGACATGAATCTTTATATCCCTATCATAAGTTCCAATAGATTTCTTCCACAGAAGAAAATCCAACACTCTTAACTTCCATGAAGCTGGATGTAATACCAAGGGTCTAGCAGAACAGCTGAGAACATGGGTTGTGAAACCAGACAGGCATGGGTTCAAGTCCTGCCTCTGCCATGAATTAGCTCCTGTGGCTTTGGACAAATTATTTCACCTCTTCGAATCTTGGTCCCTTCCTTTGTTAAATGAGTAATACCCATCTTGCAAGTGTCTCATAATAAGGGCTTGAATTAAATCAAATCATGCAGCTTCAAGCAATCGCCAAAGCTCCTGGAATGTCATGAGGGCCCAGTCAGTATTAGCTGTCATTGTAATCAGAGGAAGACACTGCCACTGGTGATCACTCCTAGGGGAGTTTCTTCTGCCTCTATACAGTAAAGCAGCCATACCAGATGAACAGCAAGAGCCCCTCAGATCTGACATTTGAGGGCTCACCACTGAGTCTCTTGCAGGATTAGTTAAGCAGATGGTGGTAGTTCCCTTGTCCTGATTTTCACTGTAGTGAGTTTCTGCTGGAGCAGGTAGAGTCTGGCTGTGAGAACACTGAAGGCTTGCCCTCTCCATCTGAGCTGACCTGGAGATACAGTGAGTTCCCCATCAGTGATGGCCCAAGGAGAAGCTGGACAGCCAGTTGCTGGGAATGGGATAGGCAAGACTCAAATGTCAACAGGGGTCAAACTACATGACGTTTGGGGTCACTTCCAACTCAAAGCTCCCATTATTCCAAAAAATAGAAAGTCACATGCTCTAAACTCTTCTGGGATCAGGTTTTGCTGTTAGAAACGTGGTCACCTGGAAAAGCCATGAGTCAGTATGTATCTATTTATCCATCCAGGCTAAGGTAACATTTCTACCAACCAAAACCAAATCTGAATCTTACAGGCAGGAAGATGGCGACCAGGTCAGATGTTTTCCCAAAGGACCCACTGCCTGTCACTGGTGCATCCAACTACTTCACTCAGGAATTCAGAATGGAATTCAGGGGTAGGACTGGGACATGGGGACAGAGCTGGCAGCCAAGTTTGGTACGTCACATGAAGCAGCGAGATGCTGGGTAAAAGCTACAGGGGGTCTGGGGGGTTTCATTTACCAGAATGACTCCTTTTCCTCGGAAATGTTCATGCAATTTGGACTTCCTTATTTTATTCCTTAATTAAGTTTCTCCTACAAAATTGGGCACCGAGTCCTGGGAGACAAGGAAGCAGACCCATGGACATCATCTGTGGGAAGAAGCCAAGTCCTCTTTCCACTTGGGAACATCTCAGCACCCAGAGGGTTTGGTACCTGTCCCTGCCCGGGCCACTTCTACACAGATGTTTTCTGGCTCTCATTCCTCCTCAAAACACTTTGCAAAGTGCCCTAAATGAATTCTCAGGGCAATTGCTTGCCAATATCACCTCCCTCCTACCGATGAAGAAAGAGGCCCGGAGGGTGAGGTGACTTGTTCAGGACGTCACAAGCGTTTTCCCAGCTGACATTTTGAATACTGGGCAGAAATAGCAGAACCAATGCTGCCTTTGGAATTGACAATCCTGGGTTCAAATCCCACTTATTAACTGTGCGATCTTAGACCAATTACTTAAACTGTGCTTCAACTTCCCTAATTATGATGTGGGGATGGAAATAGAGACCAACTCACATACTGCTGGGAAGACTGAAGTGAGCTGATGATGTGCAGATCTTAGAACAGTGCCTGGGCATGGTAGGTGTTGGGAAATAATAGCTCTTACTGTCATGGGCACCCGTGTCACTCAGAGCCCTGGGGATCGGTAGGGAAAAGAGTAGTCTCATAAGCAGAAAGGACAAAGAGCTCTGCTCCCAGGGACGTGCGGCTCAAGACCAGTCTTCTGCTTCATGATCCCGTGGGCTACCCATCATCCAGCCTGTCTGCTCCCCGACCCCCAATTCTGTTCCTTGTGCACAACAGACTACGGCAGGGTGATTGAGGTACAGCGCTGGCCCAGAATGGGGATGTTTCCAGGCAAACAGGAAAGGAAGAGAAGCTGAAGGTGGGAGCATAGAGTTGCTCATCTCATGGGAGAAGCAGCAGGGAACAGACTTCCTGTGTCGCTTCCCCTCCCAACAAATGCCTTTGGCCTCTCCTGCCGCCACTTCTGCCGAGAGCCTGCCTTGGTCTGGGTTATACATTTTCCTCTGAAACATGACTTACGCACAGCTTTTCCAGGGATTAAGAATGACCACCGGGGACAGCCGACAGCCAGGAAAGATGGTGTGTCATCCCAGCTCTGCTCTCCTGAAAATAAGGTCTCTACCTTCTCTGGAAGGGACTTCAAGATCACAGGATGCCACTTTGGTCATTGTCATCTGCAGCCTTCCTGACTGCTGACAGGCTGGCTTCCTGGGCAGTCTGGGCTCCCAGCATTAACCCCCAGTGCTCGTCCCCCGATAACTGGTGTTCAGCATGGCCTAGACGCTCACCAATATGGGGTGGAGAAGTGGAAGGGACAGGTGAGACTGGTATGGGACCGACTTCCTGTTTTCAGAGGTCAGCCACTCTGGGATGATCAGACCAGCAGACACTGAGAGGAGGTACACATCCTTTCTAACTGCAGAGAGCCCAGAAGGGTCCTGGGGAGAAAGCAGAATTTGGCCTGGGCAGAATTGGGATGTGCTGGGAGAGACTGGAAAGGACCTCCAGATTGCATGAGCAAAGGAGCAGGGATGTGTGAGGAAGAGGGGTGTGGTCCCGCTTGGCTGGGACGTAGGGGCCTGAAGGAAGTTTGTGATAGACGGTGCTCAGTCCATGGCCGAGGCCAGATGCCAGTCTAAACCCCGGGCTCCCCTGTAGGTAATAGCAGGAGACTGGAAGGGTGGGCTGCCCTGGACTGCAAGAGTGCAGGCCATTTGTTGGATCTCAGTAAATTCAAGTACTATCCCCTTGTCTCTATTAGTGGGTTGCGGGACCCTGGTCAGGTGACCCTGGCAGATCACATGATATCGGTGTGCGAACAACAGGCCTGTGGGACCCTGGCATTCTCCCATGAGCCCCCGGTGGTATCCTCCTTCCCCAAACCTGTCACAACACCTTTCCTCACCCTTCCAGCATGAAGAGGGTCTTGCCGACCCCAGATCTGGCCCGAGCTCCCTGTACGCATTAGGGAACAGCTGGGCCTGGGGCCGTTCGCAGAGGGCCCAGAGTAGGAAGAACTGGTACCATCTTGCTCCTTCCTTCCACAGTGAAGGGAAGCGTGGGTAGGGAGGCCTTATGTGCTCAGCTGCCAGATCCAAATGCCTAGTAGTGGGAGGCACTCGTCTGAAGTGGGACTGGATGGACTCTGGAGCTTCTCCAGCATCTCTGGAACTTCAGTGCTCTGTCTCTGACCCACATGGGGGCACATGCCTGTCAGAAGTCAGAGGATCTGCTCACCCCAGAAGCTGCAGTGCTTAGTAGACTAGGGTGGGATCTGATAATGTGCATTTATAACGTGCTGCTGGCCTAGGGTCCAACTCTGAGAACCCCCTTCCTGGAACTTTGGTTTTCATTCCCCAGCCCACAAGCCCTGGGGGACCAGGGAAATCACAGGAACTTGGGATTCCTAAATCCACATACCTTATTTGAAGTCTGAATAAATGTTTCTTTTAAAAATTTTTATTTATTTATTTATTTGACAGAGAGAGACAGAGCGAGAGAGAGAACACAGGTAGGGGGAGTGGGAGAGGGAGAAGCAGACTCCCTGCTGAGCAGCGAGTCCGATGTGGGGTTTGACCCCAGGACCCTGGGATCATGACCTGAGCCAAGGACAGACGCTTCATGACTGAGCCACCCAGTCCCCCCATGAATAAATATTTCTTAGATATAAATGCATTAGTTTTTATTTCCTCAAATTAATATAGATGCTACTGTAGTACAAATGTATTTTTTTTAAAGTTTTATTTATTTATTTGACACAGAGAGCGAGCGAGTGAGAGAGAAACACAAGCTGGGGAGTGGGAGAGGGAGAAGCAGGCTTCCCACAGAGCAGGGAGCCCGATGCAGGGCTCAATCCCAGGACCCTGGGATCATGAAGTGAGCCGAAGGCAGACGCTTAACGACTGAGCCACCCAGACGCCCTGTAGTACAAATGTATTTAAAAGCATTAGAGCTCCATGTAGCTTTTTATAAGTATGAATAGTCTCAACAAATTGATGTGAAAAAGACTGACAATCGCAAGGGGGAGACTGTGGGGAACCCTCGCACTAGGACAGGCTGCCCTATGTGCCTAACTGTGTTCCAGTCCAGAGAAAAGAGTTTGGTGGAAAACCACACGTTCTCTGCCTAACTGCACATTCCCTTTGGTCTATCTGCATTTCCATCTCTAGCTCACTTGTGCTTGCACAGCCCAGTAAGTCCCCCGCTTTCAGCTTGGGGGACAGCCTCACTCCACCCAACGGATTAGCAGCATCAGGCTCATGAATTGGCATAGGGCGCCCTTGTTGAGTCCCCCCTGAAGGGATCATCCTTGGACGCTCATCAGGCTGGAATCCCTTTTCTACTGCCTTTTTTTTTGTTGTGGACTATCACAGTCAACCAGGGAGGATGCTGAACACTGTGTAATGGCCAATGCCTTCTTTCGGAAGGTGGCAAAATTACAACCAGCAGGGAATGTGCTGTTCAGATGACTGTAAATTGGTGGGATTGGGGGCTTCCTGAAGCTGCACCAGTTCTCTTTCCATCCCACCAGCAAAGGCACTTACCCTCATTAAGTTAAAATTTTCACATTACCCGGCCTCTGGTTGGCTTGTAATAGGCCTTTGTGCTGGATTCTATCTGAAAAAATAAATATAGACCTATATAATGTCATTCTCATTGGAGTATGTTACTATTTTGAGAGAAATTGAGGGACAAAATTCCAACTCCATTAATTAGTATTATATTGTCTTTATAGAGCCTCTTTAACTTTCCTATTCACTTTTACCTATCATCCCACCGTTAAATTGTCACCCAAGAAGACCTGGGCCTGTCAGATCCTGTTTTCCATCTTGGACATGACATCACTCACCATTTACAGTAGAGGCAGGGAATGAGTTGGCTCCTGGATTCCCCCATGAGCGTTTCAAGATGGCAGGGTTGGTGGGATAGGAGAGCTCAGAGGAAGACAGAAATGAAGACTTAAGTGGGACACAGAAGGGGAGACGTCTGTCAGCCTCTCAGACCAGAGAGCAGGAGGCTTGTGCTCTCTGGAGGACTGAGTCCTGAGGGAAAGCCTGTTGCTGGGAGGGGTGAAGGGAGCTCTTAGGGCTGGGAGACTGGTGCAGGGCCCATGTGTTCCCCCGTGGAACCCCAGACAAGGCTGGAAAGTATGTGTGAGGAATCGTGCTGTCCGAAAGGCTGGAGAGGTCCCAACCTGAGGTCCAGCTGGAACGCCTCTCTCATTCCCTCCTCCCCCTCTTCCTCCCTTTCCACAAATCCTCAGTCTTCTATTTTCTCATATGCCTTCTGGTTTCCTAGTCTTTCTCATCAGTCACCCATTCTGTTTATTTCAACTCCAACTAAAACCTTCCTTTATCCCTTTTTCTTCTAGGCTTTCATCTCTGTTTGTGTCTTTGCTGAAAACTGAACAGGTAACCCATGGCCTCAATTCAAAGCAGAGGCCTTCTGTAGTTTCTTCTAGGCCTCCAAAATGACCTGTGGCCTATGTGATTGTATCATCTGGTTTCCCTCCAATGTCATTCTCATTGGAGTATGTTACTATTTTGAGAGAAATTGAGGGACAAAATTCCAACTCCATTAATTAGTATTATATTGTCTTTATAGAGCCTCTTTAACTTTCCTATTCACTTTTACCTATCATCCCACCGTTAAATTGTCACCCAAGAAGACCCAGGGGTGTTTAATTTTTCATGATGAATTTGTCTGTTCCTCAGTTTCCCTGTTAGTGTCCTAAGGAGCAAGCTCACAGCCTGTGGGGCTCACTCCCCTCACAAGCCCTCCTGCCAGGCCCCAGGCGCAGGTGCTCAGTAAACAGGTATAGAGAGACCCATGTCCTCTCTCACCTCCCTGTAGGCTTCCAGACTTCGCTGCCTAGGGGAATGCCTTCAGCACAGGGATGGCACAGCCTAATGTGGCCTGAGCAGGCTTGACCCTCTAAAAATCTCTACTGTTCACCTTAGATAAAAATATACCAACTAAAATACACCAGCTAAAAAGAACACCCATTTAGCAAGTATGAGCTCCAGACAAATCATTAGACATTCACACCCCTTGTCAGCAGCTTTCCACAGAGGAATTCCAGATTGGCTCCTGGATTAGGAGGATCTTTCTCTCCATTCTCCAATTATTCATGATATTTGTGTATTCACCAAAAAAAGAAAATGTGTTTTGGAGGAACAGTTAAGTGTCCGGCATTTAGCTAAAGGTTAGTGACACAGAAAGGGTGACCACTTAGGCCTTGTCCTCAAAGAGGAAGTAGCCTGGCAAAGGAGAGTGACAGACATGCAAATAGTTTAGATAGACGTTCACGTAAAAATATATTTTAGGGAGCACATACTGTGTGTCAGTGACTGTCACAGGTGCTGGGGCCATGGCAGAAAACAACAAAACAGCACAGTAATAGACAGGAAGTCTGCGAGCAGTACTGACGATGTACACCCATTGTCACAGCTTAGGTTCTCCAAGAAAGCTGACCCTGAGATGGAGTTTAGTACTCTTGGAACAATTACCTGCAGAAAGAGGGGGAAAGCCCAGTTGGAGAGAGGGAGAAGCCCAGCTACAAAATAGACCCACCAAGAGCATTGGCCAACCCCAAGGACACTGGAGCTAATGTCCCCCATGTCAGAGCTGTGCCATTTGGGGTCAAAATGACTGGGCCATAATACCCCCTGCCTGGGTCAGTCACTGAATGCAGGCCACCTCAGGAAGATCGTGACCTTGGGTATGGTGGTTCTTCCCAGCTGAGGCAATTCCTACAGAGGCTGAGAGTTGGAGGCTGTCAGCAGATAGCCCTCCCTGCAGCTAGGACAATGGGTGCTTCCTTGAAGAGAGAATTGTGTGTGTACCCTTGTGTCCATTACACCTGGAGCATGGGGGAAAGAGAGAGGGGATAGAGAATCCCCCTATGTACCAATTTCTGTGTTTGCATTTCTTCCTGGTCTACCAGAAGACTGAACTTCCCAAGCACTCCCATCTAGTGGGGCCATGTGACTAGTTCTCATCAGTGGACAAGCAGCTACAGGCCTACCTTAAAAACATCCCACACATGGGATGCCTGGGTGGCTCAGTTGGTTAGGCTCAGGTCATGATCCCAGGGTCCTGGGATCGAGTCCCACATCGGGCTCCTTGCTTGGCAGGGAGCCTGCTTCTCCCTCTGCCTCTGCCTGCCTCTCTGTCTGCCTGTGCTCGCTCACTCTCTCTCCCTCTGTCTCTGACAAATAAATTAAAAAATATATATATAAAAAAAAATCCCCACACACTTCTTCATGGTCTTTCTTCCCTTGACTGCCAACTAGATACCATAATCCAGCGAAGTGGTCTAGTGTCCTAACACATACCTGAGCCAAACACCTGACCACACACATGGTCCCTACGTGCCAGCAGGGAGCAGAGCTCTCTCTTCTCCCACTCCACCCCTCTGTCTTTCAACATTGTACTGGGACATGAGAAAGAACGAACTTTGATTTTGTAACGATTGTTATTATGTTCACTCAGATCTGGAAGCTGTTTATACAACAATTAGCTTACCTTGACTAATACGAGTTTCTTGAAGTGGGGCACTCCCTTAACAAAAACTAAAATACGAGACGGTGGCTGAGGAAGAAGGAAAGAAATGTTAGGTTAGGGAACTGGGGACCCGTGTGATGCTGAGACAACACAAACTAATAAAAACTGTTGCCTGTGATAACTTGGAAGTCAAAAACACATGCTTTGGAAAAAGAGGATGGAAATGAGAATATCAATGTTGGGTCTTCATTGTTATTGGTTGAATAACACAAGATATCACAAGAAAAAGATGAGCTCAGGAAAGAAGCGGTCAGTTTGCAAGATGAAAGGAAATAGAGTCAGAAATTCAGGTCCGTGCAGCAGTGGGGGGAAAGCACCTCTTCACGATGGATGTGTGCATAACTTTCTCAATGTGCACATCTATCAAGCCATTACATTGTATATTTCAAATATATTACAGTTTTATTTGTCAATGGAACCTCAGTAAAGCTATAAAAAAAAATCTCTCCTCTAGGAAACCGTATTTCCCTTTGGCATCTGTCCTTCTACCTCCTCAGATAAAATTAATCACTCTATTAGTGGGTGTCTGTTAGCTGCTATAACAAACAGTCCACCAACCTCCAAGGTTTAGTGCATTAAAGGTTTCATTGTCAGACACTGTCCAATGTCAGGATTTAAAAAAAGATTTCAGCAGTGTAGACCCAGTGAATCTTCTCAGCTAAACAAAGGAGTTCAGCAAAAATCAATAAATAGCCTGGACCTTCCCACCAAAGCCTGACAGCCTCAAGGTAGCCACCATTAAGAGAAATAATGGGATGAGGAGACAAATAAAAATAAAGTACCAGAGACTTGTGACCTGGAAAAGAAATTGGGATACAATCACTGGCCCACAGAATTGACTAGAAGCTGACAGAATAGAAGCCTCCTAAGTGTTTGAGAGGATCATATTGTCAAAGAAGCCAAGATCCTGGTCATAAAAGACCTTAGCTTACTCCAGTGCATCCTCAATTTTGAGCTAGATGCAGACTGGATGGGACTCTGTGTATTCTCTGGGGGATGGGATGAATAAACGGGGAGGAGGAGGAAGTAGATGGTCCAGAGCAGAAAATACCATGCTTTCCATACTGGTTCTCAGTATTGGAAATTGTATTCATTTGTTTGGGATGCCATAACAAAATACTATGGATTGGGTGACTTAGCAACAGAAATGTATTTCCTCACAGTTCTGGAGACTCGAAGTCCAAGATCAAGGTGTCAGCAGGTTCCTGCTTTCATCTGAGGCCTCTCTTATTGGCTTTTAGTTGGTACCTTCTGCTGGGTCCTCACATGGACTTCCTCTGTGCACGGTGCTTTCCTCGTGTCCCTGTGTCCAGATGTCTTCTTCTTATAAGGACTCTGGTCCAACTGGATTAGGATCCATCCTATGGCTTCATTTTAACTTTCTTTCTTTCTTCTTATTTTTTTTAAATAATTGACATATGGTATTATATTAGTTTCAGGTATACAGAATGATTCAATATTTGTATACATTGCAAAGTGGTCACCATAGTAAATCCAGTTAACATCTGTTGTCATGTATGATTACAGAGCTTTTTTTTTCTTGTGATGAGAATTTTTGAGATTTACTCTCTTGGCAATGTTCAAATGTGCAATACAGTATTATTAACTATAGTCACCCTGCTGTACCTGATATCACCAGGTTTATTTACTTTATAACTGGAAGTTTGTACCTTTTGACTCCCTTCACACATTTTGCCCACCCCCCACTTCCTGACTCAGGCAACCACCAATGTTCTCTCTGTATCTATGAACCTGGGGTTTTTGTTTTGTTTCTTATTTACTTGTTTGTTTCTGTGTTTGGAGTCCATGTATACTATAACTGAGATCATACAGTATTTGTCTTTGATTTATTTTGCTTAGCATAATATCCTCAAGGTTTGTCTCCCTCTCTGATTTCATCTTGTTTTATTTTTCCTTCCCTTATATGCCTGTTTTGTTTCTTAAATTCCACATATGAGGGGCGCCTGGGTGGTTTAGTTGGTTGAGTGACTGCCTTCGGCTCAGGTTATGAACTTGGAATCCTGGGATCAAGTTCCACATCGGGTTCCCAGCTCCATGGAGAGTTGGCTTCTCCCTCTGACCTTCTTCCCTCTCATGAACTCTCTCATTCTCTCTCTCAAATAAGTAAATAAAATCTTTTTTAAAATAATTCCACATATGAGTGAAATCATATGATATTTGTCTTTCTCTGACTGACTGACTTTGCTCAGCATAATACCCTCTAGTTCCAGCCATGTGGTTGCAAATGGCAAGATTTCATTTTTTTTTTTGATGACTGAGTAATATTCAGTTGTATATATATATCACATCTGCTTGATATATGTCTGTGGATATCTGTCTGTGGATATCTGGGCTCCTTGCATGGTTTGGCTATTGTGGACATTGCTGCTATAAACACTGGGGTGCATGTGCCCCTTCAGATCACTATTTTTGTATCCTTTAGATAAATACCCAGTAGTGCAATTGCTGGGTCATAGGGTAGTTCTATTCTTAACATTTTGAGGAACCTGTCTGCTATTTTCTAGAGTGCCTCCACTGATTTTTAATCAGATTATTTGTGGGTCTTTTGATGTCGAGAATGGTGTGGGGGGGGGAGCTGGACCACTTTCTTACACCATACAGAAAAATAAACTCAAAATGGATTAAAGACCTATGTGAGACTAGAAACCATAAAACTCGTAGAAGAAAGCATAGGCAATAAGCTCCTCAACATCAGCTGTGGGAACATTTTTCTAGCTACGTCTCCCGAGGCAAGGGAAACAAAAGCAAAAATAAACTATCTGGACTACACCAAAATAAAAAGTGAAGAAAGCCATCAACAAGACAAAAAGAAAAAAGAAAAAAAGGCAAGCTACTGAATGTGAGAAGTTTGTGGAAATGATATATACGATAAGGGATTAAGCTCCAAAGTATAATTTAAAATTTTTTAAATGCCTGTGTAATTATGAATTCTAACAGCCAGGGAAGCTTGCTATCGCTTTTTGGTTTGGCTTCCAAGGCTGATGCTATAAAGGAGAACCATCTTTCCTAGGTACGCGGCCGGGAGTTGAGACATGGCCCCAGGGCTCTAGCTACAAAGGTCAGGGGCAGTTTCCTCAAGCAATTCCAGTCAAGTATGTTTTATATAGATGCAAATCTTTATTATTTTGGCACAAATATATAAATAAACACACATTACGAATGTTTGCCTTCTTCTCCAAAAAACCGCTTCACGGAGGACATGCTTTGGAGCAAGACAGAAGGAAAGAAAGGGCTCTGACGCCTCATACCTGGAGGAGACCGTGGGCGCAGCCATCAGTCATGGCGGCTTTGGAGTCAGTCCAGCCTCCTGTGAGCTCAGAAGCTACTTCAGCTCCCTGAGCACCAGTTTCTTCACTGGCACATAGAAGGGGCAGTGACGGCGACATCACCCCTCTCAGAGGTGGTTGAGCATAAAGTGGGAAATGCCTGGAAACACTCAGCAGAGGGCCTGGTGTACAGCGAACATGCAGATAACCAGTCTCACCTTCTGCTGAATTCGACGTTTCTTCCTCCACTTCCTCTAACTTGCCTTCTGTTGGCGGGCTTGTTGGCTGCCCTGCTGTCACCACTGTTGGGCCCTCTTGCCGGTGTCCCTCTCCCTCTGCTCAGACCCCATCATGGATGGTCCTGCTAACCCAGGGCCTAATGTCGCTGTGGCATCTCTCTGGACGCCACGCAGCCTCCCTTCTGGGAGCGTCCTCTTTCTGCACTTTCCTTTCAAAAATATTTGTGAGTTCTTGTATTTATTGAACAAACGCTTAGTATGTGTGTGATGCTGTTTTGTATTTCTGGCCCAATTATGATTCCAAACACACCACTTTAACGTCAGTACATCATGAGTGCTGATTTTATATAAACTGTATTTGTCATTAACTGAGCTGTGAAAGACTAGTGTTTGATATGCTCTGAATGTGTCGGGCTTTGGAAATCTTGAAGACCAAACCAGCATGCTTACATAATATAATGATACGGGAATAGATCCCTGGCAACCGTTGATAGAGGTCTGTCTGGGTCAGGGGGATCTCAGCTCAGCTTCTGTCCTTCGTAGGCACTCAAATAAGTCCATTACCCTGGCAGGTCTCCATACAGGGAGATCTGGGGGAGGCTCGAGAGGCCCCGGATGGAGATGCCCAGTCCTTGCCCACCTCCTGCTCTTGTTCATCCTCTCCCAACAAAATGGCCGGCCCTGGGCTTGGGCAACAGTCTGGTTGCCACGCTCCAGCCCAGCCCTGGGAAAGAAGAGGATTATAAGCAAGTTTTCCTGTAGTATTCGCTGAAAAGAAGGAAGAAGCTTCTTCCCCTTTTAACCTTGTTATTCGTGGCCTTGGCTCAGCTGAGCCCAGGCGTGTGAGAAAGGCCTGCCTGACCTGTGCCAGGAAAGGGGCCACCCTGGGGCACGTGAACTTGCTGCACCTCCACGGAAATGTGTGTATGTGTGTATGTGGGCGAGGTTGGTTGGGGTTTCTTCAGCTTCTGTTTCTTAGACTATTTGGCTTGGATTGTCACAAGACTGACAAGCAACGTCCCCAGGGATTCTCAGCACGGGCCGAGAAGCTACACAGGGAAGGAGCTCATAAAACAGAGCACGCCGGACAGAGAAGGGGGCAGAGGCCATCCTCTGACACCCATCACAGGGCAAGGGATCAGAACCCAGATCTCCTGACTCAAGGCCCTCCTCCTCTCCCTTCGGCTTCTCGTTGTAAACAGCTGTGGTTCTATTCGTCCCTGCCTACAGGCTCTCCTGGCTCCCTGACATCTGAGGGCCAAACCCCCACCTTTGTGTGCATCACTGGACTGGTACCCATCGCCTGTTCATGAACTGATTCATGCATTCACTGGAAAACCATTTCCTGAGTTCCCTTGAAGGAGATGGGGCCCATTGAGGCCCAAAGATCTGGGAGTGCTTAGGCCAGGTCCGTGAGAATAGGATTCCTACCTGGGAGTGCTGCCACGTGGGCTGAGGGCCCTGTCTGGAGGCAAGGAGACCAGTTAGGAGGGTGTTGTCCATCCGGTGGGGGGAGGAGGGGAGGGCCTAAAATCGGGCTGTAGCAGAGTAGTCGGTGCAGTCAGCAAGGCACCATGGGAAAAATAGCCACATGTCATGATTTTCAGCCTCAGCACTAGAATCTGTTGCTTACTTTTCCCAGTTTTTCCCTTCACCACACTCGGCGTGCTGATTCCCAGGCTGGGCTAGCTCAGACCTTTGGTCTGAGGCCCCACCCCTGTCGTTAGCCCCTCATGCTCTGATCAGCCACTCCCAGGCCTCTTTCTGTAGTCCCCAAAGACCACACCAACTCAAGTTCAAATGGGTCTATGGGGACACGGTTCATTCCTGTAGTCAGCTCTACACGGCATAGTGTAGCTGTGGACTCACCCTTCGGTTCTCTTACTAGCAGCCTGACTGTCATCCTAGTTCTGGTGTGGGCAGATACGTGTGTGTGAGGAGAGGAGGGTGGGGTGAGGGGGGACACAAGCCCTGATTCAAGCTTCCCCACTTGATTCCCAGGTGCAGCTGCTCACCCCTCAGCACCTCACCCTCTCTTTTAAGGGACTTGGTGGCCTGAATGACACTAACAAGTAATTAGTTAAACGTCTTTTAGTAATAATTGTTTTTCCTAACTCCTTTACTGAAGCATTTTGGAAACCACGAGTGTGCGCGTGTGTGTGCATGCCCACGCATGCCCAAATCCCACCACACCCCCCTGCGGCACTGGTCCCCACTCCCTGGGAGTTGGACGCCATGCTCAGCATTTTACCTGCACTTCCTGCTTTATCTCTCGGCTGTTACGCGACCTACCTTGCAGAGGC
Source organism: Mustela nivalis (assembly GCF_964662115.1). Classification (NCBI taxonomy): domain Eukaryota; kingdom Metazoa; phylum Chordata; class Mammalia; order Carnivora; family Mustelidae; genus Mustela; species Mustela nivalis. The sequence continues at coordinate 113,594,370 of NC_139020.1, forward strand.
CTACCACGGAGGCTCAGGGCGGTTCAGTATCATGACCAAGGTCACATGGCTATGGAGTGTAGACCAGGAGTTAAGCCCAGGCTTGCCTAGTCCGGAGCCTGCACTGTTCACCATACTCTTAGGCTTGGCCTCAGAGCACCAGCCATTCACCTGCCCCCGCAGCCGCCTTTGGGATTCCCTGTCCTTGTGTCTCACAAGATGGTGAAAATGGGATGTATGTTCATTTGTTACTTACTAATCCTTATTTGGTAAACTATATGTCAGCTGTTGCATTAGTTTTTGGTGGGGGTGGAGGGAGGGCACCCAGTGATAAGATTTCTGCCCTCCAGAACCCCACCCCCACCAGCTGGTAGCAGCCACGAGACCCACATGTGTCACACTACCCCTTAGGGAGGGCCATCGGACTTGAACTCTGGCGGGAAGGGGTGTTGGCAAACAGCAGGATGCGGAAAGCGAATTCCCTGTCCACCCTATCCTTCATGAGGAGCCCCTCGGGGAAAATCCCTACATGTAAATCCCCCAAGTTCTTGTAGCTCAAACACACACATGAGTATGTGAAAATGACAAGAAGGGGACAAACGGAAAGCCTCCCAGCTTCCTTCAATTTTGGCAGGCACGTTTTCTCCCTTCCCTCAAGGCAGTCAGGGTCATCCAACATCTGCTGAACCACCTCCGGCTCCCAGGGAGTGACAGTAAGTGAGGGGACATTCGCTGTCACCAGGGTTCTACTGATGTTTTTTAAAGAAGATTTTGCTCATGAGTGGATCAGGTTAGAGGACACTGATGCTCCTTGGGTCCCCCAGAACCTCTTGTGGTGACATGCCCAAGGCCTGCCCTTGGCAGGCATGGCCAAACCCAAGGCTTCAGCAAATGGGCTGGATCCTGGCTGAACACCTCAGGTCCTAGAACCGGGACCTTGCCTTGACAAAGACAGCATTGTCTTCCTGTGTGGGGAAAGGGACTCTTTGGAACAGGACCACTCACAGTTAAATCCTTTAGAAGAAAAATAAAACATCTCATCTCCTCTTCCAGTGGGAGGTCGGCTGCAGGGCAGAGGGTGTGCAGGGTAGGTTTCTGGCTGTGTGGCAGGTCGCACCCCTGCAGGGGTGATGGCATGATTATGTGGAAGCTGCCTTTATAAATGGCTCACGGTCATGGCCCTGGGAGAACAAGGCGTCTGCCTGAATGTCTGGGCTAGAGAATCCATCAGGGCTGTGCCATGACGCCCATGGCTGAGAATGTGCCATCATGACCCTGGGGACCCTGCACGCTGCCCGCTGGGGCAGAGGGCAAGAGGGACGCAGGGTGGAATGGAAGTCTGCCTCTTCCAGGGACGCAGACAAGGGGCTAGCTGCCACATGCTAGCTCACCACCTGCAGGGGTGTTCTTGCCCAAGAGTTTCTGAGGTCTTAAGTCAGAGTACCTTTCTGAGCTTTCTCCCACCCCTTCTTTGAAGGGGTACCCCAGATCATGTTGTCACCCTCCTGGCAAAGGAGCCCCTTCTTTTCAGATGATCTCTGACTCGCAGTAGTATCCAGAATTTCCTCAGACTCCTGTTGGCCAGGTGGGAAAGAGGCCAACTCAGACCTGGCTTGGTGGTCCACACAGTAGAGGAGGAATGGGGGGCTCAGGGCTCGGCGCTCTGGATTTCACACCGTGCCTTCTGAGCTCAGTGTGCGGGCCCAGTCTCGGCTACCAAACGCTGGGAATCATGTACAGGTGATCTGACTCATCCTCTCTTATGTGCCATCCCATGCCCTCCATAATGCCATCTGCCATTTAGCCAACACTTACTAAATGTCAGGCATGCCATCGGCTGGTTTTCCCATGTAGTGCTTATTTCACGTAAGCCTTTGGAACAACAGGACGAGCTCCCGGTTATTAATCCTGTCTGCAGATGGGAAGCGGGACTCAGAGGCGAAAGGTGTTTGCCTTGCTCAGTGTCACATCGGCACTGCAGAACAATGACAAGCACTAGCCTCCCAGCCTTCTCTTGCCAAGTGCATGCTCTTTCTGTCTTTTGTGCTGCCCCTCTAGGCACACCTTCTAAATAGTGATCTAGAACACCTCCAGTGACGGGGAACTCACTACCTACTGAGGGCACTCATTTGGTCTCTGTACTCCTTACAGAGAGCTGATGTCTTCCTAAAGATCCCACATGGTCCTCATTCCAACCTTTGAGGCCTCAGAAAATAAATCTATGCCCTCTGCCTTCATGGCAGCCTCCATATTTTTGCTGAAGGCTCTCAGTCCCCATAGGGCTTCTTTTCTCTGCACATACCTGCCTCCTGTGCCTCTCCCCCATCCCCCAGGGGACGTGAATTCACACCACACTCTTCTTCTTTCTTGCCTCTGGACATTACTGTCCTGTGCCCTTTGGAAGGACTGAAACACACCACATGGCCAAAGACTTGGGATCTCTCAGGCCACCTGTTTTATTTTCAAGTGTTATATTTAGTTGTGTTATTGAACTTGTTGTTGTTGTTGTTTTTTTTAACTGTAAATTTCAGCCATGGACCTAGTTTAAAATAATCAAAATAGCAAAAGAACATCTAAAGCAAAATGTAAAATCTCCCCCCATCTATCTTCTTCCAAACCCAATGTCGCTCCCCAGAGGACACTTCTGTTAGAAGTTCCTCTTTAATTTCCTGTGGCAATTTCCATTGCAAAATTTGAAAGCACCACTAGACCTTGATTTGGCTCCGGCCCTGAGCAGAGGGTTAGGGATATGTCTCTGCCTCTCGCCTCACCACACACTTTGACCTCCCACCCTGTTACTTATATTACTTTTTAAAGTTCTTTTAGCAGTTCCTGTTACATTATTGTAAATAATATACCTTAAAAAGCTGTCTCATTCATGAACTCCCCACCATGAACATTGAAGAAACCAGTGAACCTCTTCTTTCTACCTCTCTCTCACGAACTCTCAATTTTCTTATACACATATTTACAATTTCAAGGTTTATACATTTGCACTTGTAAGCGTTCTACATTTTGTCCATAATGTAATCCTAAAGGTTGAAAACCAATGAACAACATTGTGACTATGAGCACTATTCCCTGCAGATCCAAATAATACGACTGGATCCACATGGAAGAGGAAAAGTAATTCATGCCATGATATCCTTGACATTGGAAGGAGGCTTTTCCATGGAATAGAATCTAACAGAGGCTCAGAGTTCTGTTTCAGCTCTCCTCGCTTTTTCTGGGTCATTTCCAACGTACTTTATTTCTCCTTTTTTAAGTTTCTTTTTGTCTCTCATGTCATCCTCTTTTTATTTTCTTTAAGACTTTTTAAATTTATTTTAAGAGAGAGAGATCACAAGCAGGCAGAGAGGCAGGCAGAGAGAGAAGGGGAAGCAGGCTCCCCGCTGAGCAGAGAGCCCAATGCAGGGCTCGATCCCAGGATCCTGAGACCATGACCTGAGCTGAAGGCAGAGGTTTTAATCCACTGAGCCACCAAGGCACCCTCATCCTCTTTTTAGATTCTTTTTTAGTTCTGCTAGAGTCGTTTTCATTTCCTGTGTATGACTGGTAACTAGTAAAAGAGATCCACATCTCCATCCCTAGAACCTATGAATGTGACCTTATATGGCCAAACAGGGGTCTCTGTGGTTGTAATTAAGGATTGTGAGATGGGGCGACTATCCTGGATTATCCAAATGGGTCCTAAATGCAATCGTAGGTGATAACTGATTTCAAAATTCTGTCATTCAGAACAGTGAGAGTAAATTTTTCTGGTTTTAAGCCACCAAGTTTGTGGTAATTTGCTACAGCAGCTGTAAGAAGCTAGTAGAGTAAGCTTATAATTGCTTCTCTCCCTGAAAATGACTATTCTGTGTACTCCCTCTTGTTGACAGTTTGGCAAGGTATAAAATTCTACATTCAATACTAAAAACCGTTTTCCCTCAGAACTTTGAGGACACTACACTTCGGGCTTCTAGCATCCAGGATAGCTGATAAGAAGAAATCTCATGTCAGTCTGCATCTTGTTATTTTTCAAGGTACCAATCATTCCTTGCTTTATAAGGTTTTGTGCATTTTTTTCTGTACCCTTAAAGTTCTGTCATTTCATAAGAATGTGTCTGAATGTTGGTCTTTATAAATCCTTCTTGACATTCTGTGGACTATTTTAGTCTGAAGACTCCTGCTTTCTTCAGCTGAGAAAATGCTTCCTTATTTTTTTTTAAAGTCCATTTTCTGTTAAAACCCCTATCTGTCTCCCCTGTCTCTTGACTTTTCTCTGATATTTTATCTCTTTGTATGTCTGCTCTATATTCTGGAGACTTCCATTCCAAATCACCAATTTGCTCCTCAGTCTTGTCTGTTACATTATTCAGCTATCCCACTAGATTTTTGTTATTTCATCAGTCTTGCTTTGAATTTCTAAAATATCTTTGTTATTTTTTTTTAAAGATTTTATTTATTTATTTGACAGAGAGAGTTCACAGTAGACAGATAGGCAGGCAGAGAGAGAGAGAGAAGGAAGCAGGCTCCCTGCTGAGCAGAGATCCCGATGCGGGACTCGATCCCAGGATCCTGAGATCATGACCTGAGCCGAAGGCAGCGGCTTAACCCACTGAGCCACCCAGGCGCCCCTAAAATATCTTTGTTCTTATTTTCTGATAACTTTTCACATCTGGGAAACACATCTACTCTTGCTATCCTCTAGATCGCTCCAAAGACACTTATTACTATTTTTAAAAAATACTTTTACTGATCTCTTGAATTATGTCTGGTTCTCCCAAGACTAACTGGCCCTTACTAATGACTTTAGTCTCCCTCTGTGTCAAGAGAAAGTAGATAGAAGGGTGTGTGTTTAGAAAACACACTGAATCTCACGACAGGGGGGCGTGTATAGTTTAGAAACTGTACACATCCACAGATCCACATACCCCACAGTTTGAAACAACTCCAAAGATGGTTCTGTTATGAGTCATATCCTCTCCCCACCTACACACCATCTCCATGCCCACACTGTGAATGAGACTCAGGAGCCAGGTTAGCAATTCTCATCCTAGAATATCAGAACGAATTAGAGAGCTTCTAAAAATCACACAGGCCTGGGAACCCCAGATAAAGCTTGTGTGCCTTTGAGGTTGCAAATCACTAGAACAGACTATCTCTAAGGTCTTGCTTTTGCAACTGGGGCCCACGGACCAGTGGTATCAGCACTACCTGGGAACTGGTTAGACATGTGGATTCTTAGGACTCACCCCAGATGTTCTGAATCAGAATCTTCATTTAAACTAGATCCTCAGTGATTATAAGCACATTAAAATTAGCTTTACTTTATGGGGGGTCACAAGACAGTGTGGTGTATTTGGGTGTGACCTCCACAGTCCAGCTGATCTGCACTTGAAGCACAACTCTTGTCTCTTAACTAATTCCTGAGCATGCTAAAGACAGAGAAATATGGCTATAGAGCACTTGGCACAGGGGCTGGCCAGTGGTAGAGGTTTAATAAATGTTATTCTCATTCTCATTTACTTCTTCAAAGATTCTTTCCCAGGTCCATGACCTATCAGCAGGACTGCGTCTCCTGTGCCTCCATTCCTCTCCTGTCTAAAAAAGTCACTATTTAATCACACTCTTTGGTCTTTCCCTCTCTGGTCCTTTCAGAGCTGTACCGTCAAGTCACTCTCTCTAGCACTGTCGTAAGTTATGGGTTCTGGTCTCACTTGTAAAAATTTAGTAGCAAAATGCTTTTGATATGCAAGCTTCTTTGAAGTTGACCCAATCTATATTCCAGAGATAAAAAGATATTCTGCATTATCACTCTTGCTCAGACAAACCTTAAGTGTCAGTAGGAAACTCAGCCGTGCACTCCACTCTGCTGGTTTCATTTTCCCTGGTTCCATTTGGAGTTCCCTGGAGAAGCACGGGAAATCGATTGTGTGTGGGGAGATGATGACACCATCCTGCAGCTGGGATTCATGTTAAGGACATCTTTGATTCATCACTAACTCCTCTTCTGGAGCTCACAGTGAGCTTCCTCCAGGACTTCCTGATTTGTCCTTGCTACCCCCACCCCCTAAAGCTGGGACACTTTCCACAGAAGACCCATGCATGCACACACAGTCATGATGCCTAAGTCTTCTTAACCAGATTCAGCATCCCCAAAAAACTAGAGGGAATCTGGCCTCCAGCAGCTGCTAACCATCAGGTCTGGAGATAATTAACCAGCCAACATCCCCTCCCCTACAATTCAGGCCCTTTAGGGGCCAACATCTGCAGTCAGTTGAAGCAAACCACCAGGTGGCCTTCCTAGGAAACTCTCTCTCTCTCTCTTTTTTTTTTTTTTTAAGATTTTATTTATTTATTTGACAGAGAGAAATCACAAGTAGATGGAGAGGCAGGCAGAGAGAGAGAGGGAAGCAGGCTCCCTGCTGAGCAGAGAGCCCAATGCGGGACTCGATCCCAGGACCCTGAGATCATGACCTGAGCAGAAGGCAGCGGCTTAACCCACTGAGCCACCCAGGCGCCCCTAGGAAACTCTCTCTTTTACTCTGTTCTGCTCTCCCCATACTACCTCAGGTCACTCCCCTCCCCAGCCCATGGACACTGAGAGCTTGACTTACATGCAGGTGCAAAATTTCATATGAGAATTGCCCAGGGATGCTGAAAAGGCTTATGTTCATGGGTGCAATTCGCTGGCCTGTTCTATATCTCTGCCTCTCTTTCCATCTGTCTCTCTCTCTCTTACACACACACAAACACCATGGGACTTCTTTTAACAGGTCTGGGATTGGCATAGAAGACTGCCAATGAGAAAAACTGGGAGAAGCCATTGTACCACTGCATACCATGTTTCCAAGACTTTCATGGTACCATGAATCTTCTGGGGGTTCTTGTTAAATGTCAGATCCTGGTTCAGTAGGTCTGGGATGGGGTCTGAGATTCTGCATTTTGAATAAACTCCGATTATTCAGCAGGCTCAAGCTGCTGGTCCCTGGGCCACATTTCGAATATAAGAGATTAGAATGACCTTTCCATCCTGTGGGGGTCTCCAGGGACTACTGGGGGAGGCAGAATTAGTCAGCAACAGAGAGTCTGAAGGGGTGTCTGTTGAAGATGGACATCCAGAAGGCCTGTGTCCTCTCATGATTCTGCCACTGTATCTAACTGATCCCTTCAGAAGACAGTTACTGAAGGAATGTTATTAATTTAATTTATTCAGCATAGCATAGTAAGTATGCAGCATTGATAGTAAATCAAAGGAAAAACAACATGCGTGTATCAGTAAGTGTTAAGCCCTTCAAAAAATTCACATCAATTTCTGAAAAAAGAATATTCCCTTTATATGATAAAGAATATCTTTCTTAAACCAACTTCAAGCACAATCCCTCATGGCAAGACATTTAGAAGCAATCTTTCTAAAGTCAAGGACAGACAGGAATGTTGGTTATCATTGCTATTAGTTAAGACTCTTAAAATTGGGGGCCAGTGCATATGACTCAGAAATAAGGAGTATAGACATAGAAAAGGAAGAGGAGACACAGTTACCATAACATGCAGATGGTGTGATTGTCAACACACAGAATCAAAGATTCATCTGAAATTTTTTAGCACACATAAAAAAGCTTAATAAAGCAGTGGAATATAAAATAAATACAAAAAAAACCCAATACCTTTCACACATACATACCCAATAACCAATAATAAGACCCATACCCAATAATAAGAAGTTAACTTAATAATTAATGTGTGAGATACCAATAAAGTATAAATAAATAAACTTTACAAAGAGCCCTCAATGACTTGTGAAATAGACCATGTTTCTTAGTGGGAAGATTAAAGAGTCCTTGACTTTTGATCCTGGAGTGCTAACGGTGAAGCAAGAATATATTGACCGAAGGTACTGAGTGTGTGTGTGGCTTGCTGGCTGTCAGCTTCACTATAAGATGATCTGGCTAAGCCATTTCATGGAAATTTCCTTCTATCTTTATATTTAAGGATTTTTTTCTTGATCAGATCCTGGAGAAGATTCACTAGCCTTCTGCCTGGAGTGTATACAACTGGCTGCCATTTTTTGGGAGCCAAGCAAGGGAAAGAGGCTGGAGTGACTTAGATTCTCCACCTAAACTTTCCCATCCTCCTGTTGTTTTCAGTACAGCACCCCAGCCTGCAGCTGGGCCTGGGGATCTCCAGCCCAGACCCTCTGTGTTACCCTTTCCAGAGATAAACTATAGTTTTCAGGAGAGGTGAGAATAGACAGGTGTCAGGTTGCATGGAGTGAGGGAGGGATCTTGACATCTATTTACTTTTTAAGTCAATTTGTAACCAGTCTTCCTCTCTTCAGTGTTACTTTGCTCTAACTTTCAGAATTAGGTGCCCCTTCTCCTAAGTGCCACACAAAATCCCCAGACTGTTTTGTTTCTTAAGTTTCCCCACTACTGACTTAGCATTCAGCTTTAATGTACTGCTAAGTAAGTTAACACTAGTCTAGTTGCTTCCCAGCTTCCAAATTTTGTTGCTGCAACCTCCTCTCCTGTGCTGTTTAATGCATTTATGCCTTTAAATAATCCAATATGTTGTCCTAAATGTTTCCCACATAGCAATCAACTCAGGGGCCCAGATGAGGGGAAAATGCTAGTATTGACTACATTTATTACAGTGAAAATCCATTTCCAAGAATAAAATAGGGGATCAGAGGAAAAGAGTGCCTAGTTTAAGACATAGGGGAATGAGGCATGGGATTTTTTTTTTCTCTGAGAGGCAAATTGGTATATTTCTTCTGCATAGCAAGTTGGTGCTAAGCATCAAATGTCTTAAAAGTATTCAAACTCTTTAACCCAATAATCTCACCATTTGAACCTATCCTAAGGAACAATCTTAAAATCCAAATCAACTTCATGAATAAAGATGTTCATCAAAGCATATTTATGATCATGAGAAAACAGAATACCTAACAGTAGGGGCTGTTTAAGAAGCATCAAAACATCCGTTCCGTGAAATACATGGTATGATCATTAAAATGATGTTTATCAAGAATGAAAAAGATGTGGAAAACATTCACATTTAACAAAAAAAAACAGAATAAAATTAAATACGTACCATCCTCAAAAATACATAAAATAATTTTTTTAAAAAATTTGCCTAGAAAGGGTGAAGGTGAAATACCCCAAAATGATAACATTGAGTAGAATTTCACGTTCCCTTCCTTTGACTTTCCTGTAATGAGCAAGTATTTCTCTTTAAGAACAGCTCTATTGAGATATAATTTGTATACCATGCAACCTATTCATTTAAAACGTACAACTTGAAGATATTTAGTATAGTCACAGACATATGCAACCATTGCCACAATTTAGAATATTTTCATCCTATCAAGAAGAAACCCTGTACACTTAAGTTGCCGTGCACCACCCACCCCCGACCCACCTCCACCCCAGACTCCCAACCTCTTGCCAGCCCTGAGCAATCACAAATCTCTTACCTCTCTACCGATTTGCCTACTCTGGACTGAAATCATATAATGGATGGTCTTTTGTGGCCAGCTTCTTTCAACTTAACGTAATGATTTTAAAGTACATCTGCATTGTACATAAGAGAGCTTCATTGCTTTTTATAACTATTTTTCCACTGTATGTGTATGTCACATTTTGTTTCTCCACTCATCAGTTGATGGCCATTTGGATTGTTTCTGCTTTGGGGCTATTATGAATAATGATGTTACAAACGATCGCATTAAGATTTTGTGTGGGCATGTGTTTTCACTTCTCTTGAGTCTCAACCAGGACTAGAACTGCTGGATCTTATGGTAGCTCTGTGTTTAACCATTTGAAGAACAGTCAGACTGCTTCCCAGAATGTTTGCATGATTTTACATTCTCACTAGCAAAGTATGAGGGTTCCCATTTCTCTACATCCGCACCAACACTTGTCATTATCTTTTGATTATAGCAATCCTAGGGGGTGCAAAGTGCTATTTCATTGTACTTTTGATTTCATTTCTCTGATGGCTAATGACACTGCCCATCTTTGCATGTGCTTATTGGCCATGTGTATCTTCTTTGGAGGAATGTCTATTCAAATCCTTTTCCCAATTTTGAATTGTCTTTTTATTATAGAGTTGTAAATATTTCTTTTCGCTTTGATGTTACTTTTCATTGGACCTTTTTTTGTAGACATTCCTTTGATCTTTGGACAAGGCAGCACAGGTCAACTTTTCACATGCTTTCCAGGTTTTTGGTTCTTTTTTTTTTTTTTAATGGCATTCTTTAGGCAGGAAATGAAGAAAGCATTTGTCTGCTTGTTGTTGTTGTTATTGTTGTCCCAGCATCTGGAACCCTGTCCACATTTGTGAATTTACCACCTTATGAGTTCTTGATATGAAGCAGAGCCACTGTGGAGCCAAAAAGGTCAGATTGGTGTCTTTCTGGCCTCCCTTCCAGCTAGGACAGGCGCACATGGTTCAGACCCCAGACATGAGCCAGGGTCTGATGATGAAAAACAAGTGGGTCAACACAAAAAGCATCCTGGCAAAGGCAGGGTCTGTAGCCATGACCTCCAGTGCCCAGGAAGGCAGCAGGGGCGGCAGAGCCAGCAGCAGTGAGCACTCGGTGTCCTAGGATGGCAGTGGCCGTGGGGTGGCAGGGATGCCAGCTTGGCTTTGTGTTTCCCGGTAGATGTGACAACAGCCTCTTCCCCAACCAGCCTGGTTTTGGGCTGCAGTTTGGCTATGAAACTACCACTCCTCATCTTCTCTCTTCCAGACTGTTTTCTAAGCTCCTAAGTTTCTTCGGGGCTTAAGTTAACCAAAGGGCTTTCCACTGTTGCAATTAAGAAGTCTGATGAGCCAAAGATGATGCTTCTTTTCCTGCAACTGTCTCCTTTATCCTTAACTCCCATGCAGTGGGACCCTTACATTATAGTAGATGACAGCCGCCTGGGTTGGGCTGATGTGTGAGAACCTGAAACAGATGCTGGGCCCTGACGGATCTCCAGCAAAATATGCTCGTTGTTCGAGAAGCCCCTGCAGGCGCCAAAGCAACAATCAGAGCTTCTGGCCTCGGACAAGCCTTTAGATCATTGGGACCCTGCCCGACATCTGGTTGCAACCTCAGGACAGCCCCTGAGCCTGAACTGCCCAGCCAGCCTGCTCTGGGCTTCTGGACCCAGGGAAAACCCAAGCGATATTAAGTGATGTTGGATGCTGTAAGCCCCTAAGGTCTGGGGGATTTGCTAAGCAGCAATAGATAGATAATATGCCCACTGACAGTCGACATGTTTCCTCTCTATTTTGAGAACCCAATAAATCCCACTGTGTGGGCAATGGGGCCACTCCAGGAACCTTTCTCAGAGCAAATCTGTGTATTTAAGAACACCGGTTTTCTTCCAGTGTGATGTATTACTCCACAAAACTAGCCTTTCCTGCCTGGTGTGAAATTGTTAAAATAGCTCAGAACCTATTTATTGCCCATATATGCCCAGAGATGTTCTGGAGAGTTTCCCTTTTTGGCGGAGGGCCCAGGGTATGTGGGTGCTTCCTGGTTAGGGCCAGGACTGAGGGAAGCTATGAAAAGACACCACAAGGAGCCAGGGCAAAAGCCAAGGGTGAGAGCCACCTGAACCCGTCAGGATCTCAGGCCTGGCCAAGACACAGTAGTCGCAGACACCCACCCACCACCGTGAGCCTGTCTCAAGAGGCCCCTGGATCTGCTGCCTCTCCTGAGACAGGGCCATTTAATAAAATCCTTCCTAGCCCAGGATAGCACACCTTAACCCTGCTCAGGGAGTCCTTACACGCTAAACCGCTTCCCACCCCCCACCTGAAGAATCCTCTCACCTACAAAATAATATTTATAAAACTTCCAACCTCTGCCAACACTACACTTAGAAAAATGTCAACAGTGATTAAATAGGTCTTATGCTGTCCTCAAGCAGTCGTGTGGATCAGCAGGCAGCACTGTAATTAACGATCAAGTCCATCCACAAATACGGATTTTGTTTTTAGAAATGGGCCAGTTTAGCAACGCTCTAAAACTGGCCAAGTATCCTCTTTAACTTATGACTGTGCCCCAGCGGGCTCACTCCCAGGCACACCTAACACTTTGTGATCCTTTGCAAACTAAACAAGCCCGGCAGTATCTTTGCATACAGTATTGAGATTCTACAAAGACCGGATGTGATGGGTCCTTTGGATACGATGCTTAAAGTTGGGGTTTTCCTGCTCCGTGACCCCCTTTCTTCCACCCACCCACGGCTGCTCCAGGAGTCCTACTTAGCAGAGCCACAGGTATGGAGTTTCATACCTCCCCCTCCCCCAGCCCGGCCACAGCAAATGCGTGTGGCTGCCTCCCCTTCTTCTCCTCCAGCCTTTGCTAGTACCTGGAGGTCTCTCCCACCTTTACAAAGCAAATAGTCTTCATTAGGCTCTTAAGCATCAGTCCTTTTCTTTCTGAGGAGGAAAAGACCCTCTGGCTTCTGAACCCCTCCGGGCTGTTGGTGCTTCAAGGTCAAGCATCACCAAAGTGTCTCCTTTTATGACTTTCTCCCATGAGAGCTTTGGGAAGTTAAAAGGCAAGTTCGCCTCAGCCAGGCTGACTCTGTGCACTCATCCCGGCCCTCGGTCCCCCTTCCACTTCCTAGACACAGTGTCCAATCTCATCCCCCAGGGACCCTGACTCAGTAACTCCAGGCCCCACCCCAATCCAGAAGGTGAGTCTAGGTCAACCCAGAAGATGCCAGTTCACAGAGAGCTGATTTGTGGAAATCAACTTACCGAGCAACTCCTTTGCCAAATTAATATAATTTATTTACTGGAATATTCAACAGGCATATTTAGCATTGCAAGTGGGGAAAGTGAAGTTTTTAGTAACTGATGATAAGATACATAGAAAAGTACATTTCAACAGCAACAACAAAATACCAACTTTTCTGTTGCAACTTTTTAGTTGTGACTGATATTTTGGATGAGATTTTTAGGCTAATTTTGACCTCTTTCAAACATTTTGACTTAAAGTTAGAATTACCACCCACTAAAGAGATCCATATGCAGAATCAGAGCCTCCAGTCAGAGCCCATCCAGAAAACATAACTTCATGCCTCACCTCCATGGGGTCTGCCTTCCCAGGACCTGCACCCCTTGACTCTGCCAGGGTGAGGTGGGGGTTTTGGCAACAGCTGTCTAATACAGCTGGCTGTGGTAGGGGCCAGGTGTCTCTACTGATGGTGAGAAAACTTCCAAGAGGATGGGCTACCACTGGACCTGGACATCCAGCTCTTAGGGCTGATGCATGGGGACAGGGCTGAAGGACACGGCGGCATGGCAGTTCTCTCCCTTGTCACCGTCCACTGAAGAGGCTGGGAATGAGAAACATCTGCTGTCCCAGCTACCCCTTCGTGCAGGGCTGGCCGTGGGACCCAGCCCTGCAGTCAGCAGACAGCCCCATGGAGATCCATCAAGGGTTCTGGGACAGTGAGAGCAGACCCCGTCCCACATGGATACAAAAGGAAGGAGGTGCATTGTCTGCAGAGCACGTTAAACAGTGGCAGAACTGACCAAAAGCCAATCTACTTCTTCCTGTCGCCATGCATGGCAGTTCTACACAGGGCCAGTGACACGATGCCCCCCAACCTGGAGCAGACCTATCCCCTTGCGACACACACACTCCCTCCAACCTGAAAAGGCTCCTAATCTAGTGTAGGAGATGAATCCAGAAACATATTAAGGGCCGCAGCCTGTTCTAGAATCTAAATGGAAGTAGGTGACAGGCTGCACAAGCAGGATAATTTCCCCTTCAGCCCATGTTCTTTATTAAAGCAGCCTCAGTAATGAGCGCAGGAACCTGAGATCCCTTGTCACTCCCTGTCATCAAACGTTCAGGACCCAGGGGAACTCACGTCCCCTTCCCTGGCTACGCTGAAGTACAAGTAGCTGAGAGCAGGAGCCTCTGCTTCTACCCATCAGATGTTCACTGATGTCTGCTGTGCCTTCACCCTTCCGCACCTCTTAGCCAGTTGGCCCACCTCCCTTCCTCAGGCCCTAGCTCAGAGAATCTTCCAGAATCACTATTCCTCAGAACCCCTCAACAAGTCCCACCTGCACAGCTGGTCTGACACATCCAGGGCAAGTAGGACAAGTCTTAACCTAATTCTTAGGAGGACCAGCCACCACTGACCTACTGTACTGACCTACCAGTCAGCTGTGTGACTTTAGATAAGATACTCTCCCTTTCTGAGTCTCGCTTTCCTGGGCCGTAAAACCAGAGGTACTGAATGATCTCTAGGGAGTCCTTTCTGCTCTGAAAATGCACCCCCCCCATCTTTCCCTCTCTCTAATGTCTGTCTGTACATGTTTTCTAAAACTTTTAACCTTGTATTACTATAAATATGTAAACATGCTTTTAAAATCTGTGAGAAAATAACATATTAGTTATATACTGTCTAATGACTTTTTTAAATGATTCCCTTTCTCTTTGCATGAAGTTTGGAAATTTCATCTTCAGTGGAATGGAGGATTTGTAACTTCTTAACCACTGCATTCTTTATCTATTTTGGATTTGAGTAGCTTTAGCTTACTTCTCCACCAGTACTGAGAGGGATGGATGGATGGACGGACAGGCGAGCAGCTGGCGGGAGTCAGGCGCTGTCTGGGCTGACTGTCATTTCCCACCCCAGCCCTAGTTTCTAAAAAGTTGTCAGGCCCTGGACTCTTCCCTCAAGACTGGCTCATTACAAATCAGAAAAGAAAAATAAAGGAAAGAAAAGGAAAGGGAAAGGAAGGGAGGGGAGGAGAAGGGATGGAAGGAGGAAAGAAAGAAAGAAGAGGGGAGGGGAGGGGAGAGGGAGGAGGGTTGGAGGGGGGAGGGAAGGAAGGAAGGAAGGGAGGACAAAAGGAAGGATGGATGGATGGATACAAACCATTCCTCACCTGAGGGTTGCATTCAACAAGGGAAAATTCAGTTCTTGAGGAAGCTGGTGCTCCTTGACTGGGAGGATGCCAAATGGCTCCAGGACCCCCATCAGTCCACAGAACCCAATTAGCCTTCCCTGGGGGGCACTGGGCTCTTTGTTGATCTTCCCTGGTTGGGAACCAGGGCTCACTGCTTTGATCTCTCCCACCTGCCTACCGAGGCCTCTCACTGGGAAATGTCACGTCTGCCACCACTCCGGCTGCTGCTTCACTCCGCTCACCGCCCAGGGGCTCCCCTACGACCTAGGCCATACTGCCACGGCAGGCTCCCCTAACATTCGCCCTGCCTTGACTGTGGTCTCCAGATACACCCCACAAAGTTCCCAGGCACAGCACCACCAGAGAGAAATGAGACATGGCCCCTACCTTGAAAGAACCCAAGGTTAATGAAGAAGATAAACTTGTACAGAAAAACATTTAATCCAGGCCAGGGCACTGTAAACACTAGAATGGAGCTAAAAGGTACCATTTCATGTCAGAATGCTCTCTCTGTATTGAACCCATGGCTGCATTAAGTCCTTGCGGGTCCCTAATCCCCCCCCCCCAGGAGCTGTCCCCCTGCTGTTTGCCCTGCAGCAGTGGGAGGCCCAGGCCTTCCCCTGCAGAGTCCTGCTTACATTCTCCGCTCATCTGGAGATCACTGAGAGCCTGAGGATGGAAGTCATCTGCTCGGCTTTCTTTAGGCAGGGGCAGAGTCCCTTCTCCCTCCTAGCAGCCTCTCCCCTCCCGCTCCCCCTCGTCCTGCCAGGAGATCCTGCATCATCCCGCCAGGGTCCCGTCACTCTACCCAGCAAGTCCCAGTTGTCTTGGATCTTCCTTTTTCCTGAGCCAGACAGCCTTTCAAGGTATAATTATGATGAATGATTATGCTAAGTTATCAGTCCTGCAAGGAGCAGGTGGAGGGGGAGGGCCATGAGATGGAAGGGACTGGGGGTCTCTTCCTATCTCCTGGTATGGGGACTAAAGAGCTGAAGGGGGTATTCTGGGGAAACTGAGGCTGGCTGAGAACGGTCCAATAATGTGCTTAAAGCCACTTGGCCTCTAAGCTGTGAGCCTGGGGCCAGACAGTTGATCTTATTAGAAAGTAGGTGAGGATGAGGATTGGGGGTGGTCACATACAACCGGGCCAAGGGAGACCCTGGCCCTGGTTGCTCACAGTCCAGTGTTCGACACCCCCTTGCTGCTGGTCCCACTCAGGGCTCCAGCAAGAGCCGAGAATCCACCCTTCCCTCCACCCTAAGATAGACAGAGCTCCGTCCGAGGACTGGGCAGGGAGGGCTGCGGAGTTGCCCGGGACACACTACCCCTAGGCAGCCTCCTGCCAGGGCCCATTTCAGCATAACCCTCGCTTGCCAGAGCAGCTCTACCCGGGAAGGCGCGGGGCCAAGCCCTGAGAGGAAAACACACACACACACACACACACACACACACACACACACACACACACACACACACACGTGCGTGCAGGACCCCGGATCCCTGTGCAAGCACAGGGCCCATGGGCCGCTGACTCTGCTAGGCTCCGCCGACAGGGGGCGCTAGAGACCGAACCCCCCCCACCCCACCCCCCACCCAACCGCTCTTTCCTGTTTGGTCCCCCTCTGCTTCCTGTGGGCTTCCTGTTTCTGCACGTGCCTTCCCTTCAACTCTTCTTCGCCCGGGACCCCGGAAGCCCCAAACAGCGGCTGAATCCCATTTGCAGCTTTTCCAACCCTGGCGATACCGTTTTCACCTCACCTTGCCCCCCAAGAGACGCTGTCATCAGCTGGCTGGCACCCCCTGCCCGGAGGGATGGGGCCCTGGCACCTGCGTCCTCCCTCCACCAAGCTGAGTGTCCGCTCTGCAGGGCGCCTCCTCCCGGTTTCTCAGTGTCCCCTTTGCTTGCACAGCCGCAGGAACGGTGGCGGCTTCCCACCGTAGCTGCCTCTCCTCTACTGTGGGAGGTGCCCCCTCACGGGCTTAACAGCTTTACGCCTCACAGGCCTCTCTGTTGAATTCTCTCTGTTCCCCTTTCTGGACACTGCCTGGTACAATGTCCTCAGCGGGTACCTGTGGTTCTGGTTTCTCACACAATATCCCTCTGACCACTCCCAGATAATAACATCCTCCCTCATCTACAAAACTGCCCCTCCCAGGAGACCCATTCCCCATGATTCTACTTGACTGCCCGTGGCAGTCGCTTGTGGCGCTAACCTTGCCTGGATACGGTGTTGGGCCCACCGGTGGGCACGTGGTCTAAGGCAGCCAATCAGAGCCTTCCCTGGGTTTTGTATACACTGAGATCACTTTCTTCCAGGAGTGAATCCCGCTAGGCACTCTGCAGCCTGCCTTTTCCTCTCCCCCTCCTCCATCACAAAATATCCCTACCCAGAGTAGAAGAGAATGAAGACGAGTCATAAGGAGAGAAATAATTGAGCCTTGGCCAAAGAGAGCAGACAACATGGCTGAGTCCTCCCGCCGGTCGTGCCCCATGTCCGCTCTACCCTGTCTTTCCCAATTTCCTGGACCAAGAGTTTCTCTTTACTTTTAAGCAAGTGTGAGTTGGGTTTCTGTCACATTCAACGGGAAGATCCTGACTAATATGGCTGAGGCAAAGCTCCTCGGATCTGAGTCGTCTAGAGTCCAGGTGACTCAGGACCTCGTCTAGTCAAATTCCTCCCCAGGTACAGCACCCTCCTGCACTGAGTCTCCACCACATGAAGCCTGTGGATACTGGGACCCAGCTTACATGTCCTTCTGGACAGAGGCAAAGGGACTCCGGAGAACAAGGCTAACCAGAGCACAAAGGAAGCCGCCTGAGATCCTGTTTCTGAATGTGTCTAGGGAAGGTCCTAGATGTTCAATCAGTCATGACTGAGCCAGGACCAAGTTAAAGAAGCAAAATCTGAGAGAAAAACCGAGAAATACAGGAGTCAGGAATATAGCCCAGCCTCCATCCTGGGGTCTAGGACAGTTTTTCTCCCTTCTGTATGTGTTATGTAATTACAGCCGCATATTCATACTCCTTCTTTCCATGTCAGGTTCCTTCTGGAAATGTTGGACTTCAAAGTTTGCTAAGAAGAAAACAACTTGAATTCCCAGAATATCTTTCCCCTTTCTTCAGGAACAGGATCACAGAAACCCTAGAGACCACTTAGTCTACCCCCCACACTCCGGAAGATAAGGAAATGGAGGCTCCTCGCTGCATCATAGAGCTGGTGACTCTCTAGGTCAGGAGCAGAGTCCAGACCTGCTCTCAGCATGTCGGGGGTCGGACTGAACAGAGACTAACAGACAGGGTGGCTGAAGGCATCTGTGTCCTCCCAGTCACCTACAAGGGCATTCTCTCCAGCCATGATCATTTTTATGGGATTTCCCAAAAGTAAGGGCTTCTTCCAGCTATACTTTCAAAATTCTTCTCTACACTAGAAACTTGAACGAAAACACAGTTCGATGGCACCAATTTGCCAGCCCCAGCCCAAACCTAGCAGATGGTGTGATGATGGAAAATGGCCTGGGGCCAGCAGCCAAAGCTGGGCCCTAGGTCCAGCCGGCAACTTACTGGACAGTTTCGGGTGACTCATTGAGCCTCTCTGGACTTTGGTTTCCCTGTTTGCCACATGGAGGGGGAAGGCAGTATACTTCCTGCCCTTCCTGCTTCCTTGGGCTGTTGTCTGCAACTCCCACACTCAAAGGCACTGCATTGACCCGGCCAGCCTCTCCATTAGGGCCTCCCCAACCAACAGGAACCAGGGTCCATGCTGGGTAGGACGTTTCCAGGAGAGCTGAGGAGGGGCACGCGGGGCTGGGATTCACTCGAGAGATATCCCTGTGCCCGTGACACACACATGTCCTCCTGTCTTCTGGAACAGCTGCAGCCCTGGGCTCACCAAGTCAGCCCCCAGCAGTGGCGGTCCCCCTCCACACTACACGCTAGAGTTGGGAGAACAGAGCAGTCCTCCAGGGGCTTGAGAAGCAGAGGCTCTCACTCCTGCACTGCTTGGAGTCCCCTTCACGGCTTGACTCACCTTTGCCCATGTCACCATTTTAAATCTGCAAATCCTAAGACGCCCCATGTGGGAACTATGGAAGAGAACGCACAGAGTTTAGCCTCCTCACTCCCAGTATCCATCTTCTAGCTGAGAGAACGGGGCGCCAGAGAGATGGGGGTGCTCTGAGATTCTGCAGTGAATCGGTGACAGCACAGGGATCAGGACCCGAGTGTCCTGGTCAGGACTGTGTTCTCTGGGTCAAACCCCAGCCCTGCTTGATTCTAGATATGCACCCTTGGAAGAGTCGCCTCACCTCTCGGAGTCCCAGCTCCCTCCTTTGTTAATGTGAGGCTAATAAATAGTACTACCTTGCAGGGTGTAGGGAGGATGAAGTGGATTCACAAACGGGACATGCTTGAAACAGTGTCCAACACAGTAATTTGTAATTGTGGGCTCTTGCCTTAGTGACTGGCTCTAATAAACATATCCCAGACTTGCAAAGTCTCAACACACATGGGTTCACTTGTCAGGATGTCCTGCCCGGGTGGCTCAGTCCGTTAAGTGTCTGCCTTTGGCTCAACTCATAATCCCAGGGTCCTGGAATCAAGTCCCACATCAAGCTCCTTGCTCATCAAGGAGCCTGCTTCTCCCTCTCCCATGTCTGCTGCTTGGGTTCTCTCTCTCTCTCTCTCTCTCTCTCTCTCTCTGACAAATAAATAAAATCTATTAAAAAAAAAAAAAAAAAAAGGAAGTGCACATGGTGACCAGAAACTCATGCTCACTGGACCTTGTGGTCTCACCATCCCTTAGGGCCAGCCCCATCACTTCTCCCCAGTTGAGAAGCCCCATCAACTTCTAAATCTTCAGCCCAGAAGTGTTATGCATCATTTCTGCTCACACTCTGCTCGGGAGAGCTGGGGACGGGGGCATTCCTGAGAATGTCATCCCTGGCTGAGTGGCCACTCAGTAGCAAGCCCACAGTATGGAATGGGAGCACAAATTTTTGTGAACAGATTTCTCAGCAACAGCTAACAAATCATCCCTAAACTTAGTGGCTTAAAACGACACTCAGCAGTTCACAGCTCCATGCATCAGTAGTTTGGGGCTGTTTTTCTCTGCTGGTCTCATCTGGGCTCACCTACACAGCATCAGTTAGTGGACAGCCCAGCTGGACCAGGACTGTCTTGGATGGCCTCACACGCGTGTGAGGGGGGGGAAGAAGAAAAGGAGGGGGGAAGACATGCCATAAGTGACACGTAGTGATTGAGAACAAACCCAGGGTTGAGGGAGGGAAGTGGCGGCAGGGGGTGGTGCTGAATGGGTGATGGGGATTAAGGAGGGCTCTTGTTGTGATGAGCACTGAGTGTTGTGTGTGAGTGATGCATCAATGAATTATACTCCTGAAACTAATATTGCCTTATGTGTTAACTAAGTAAAATATAAATTAAAATAAAAAGAAGGAAACAGGCTTCACTTCTTGATGGAGGAGCTGCAAAGGGTCTGTGATCATTAGCAACCTATACACATGGTTGGAGGTAGAGAAAAAGCACACTCAGAAGAAGAGAGGGTGTAATCTAGGCAGACCAACGAAGCTCTGAATGTCCCCTGCAATAGCTCTCTGATTGTAAGGGTCAAGAATGGAATTGGAATGTGTCGGCATCATACTCCCATGTAACCTATGGAATCCACAAATCCATGGGGTGGGGTGGGGTAGGGGTGGGAAGATATGGAGAGAAAAAGAATTTAAATAGTGCCATTGACTCCAAAAATCCTGCCTTGGAGTCAGCATGAGAAGAGAAACCTGGAAACTATGCCGCCTGCCAAAGCATGGCTACCCAATCTTCCGGATTATTCACTTTGCCATTTTCTGGAAAGCACACCAAAAGGGTTCTGTTAGGACTTATGAAATGACTATTAATCAGACCTGGCACTTTTTCCCTTAGAGACACCTGATTCAACCCATTATTTTCAGATAGGGTTAGTTTAATTTAATGAAACCTTTGTCACACAGTATTTTTAATAAAATGCTTTTTTTATCACCAGCTTTAAATCTGTTTCACAATACCTAGAAGCTGAAAATTTAGCTCACCAACCCTTGAAAAATATCTCTCACACAAGTTGGCCTACTAGGCTTTGATAGATATTAAATCTATCAACCAAACCAGACTTAAATTTCTATCAGAAAAGCAACATGCATTTCAAGGAATATCATAAAAGCTACTGGAAAACAAATTTTGGAATAAATGATGGAAGATAGTTCCCTAAAAATAGTCAGATCAAGATTTGCATGATTTTGACCCAATATAATTATTTGATCTATTAAAATGAGAAGTATGATAAAAAAAAAAAAACCACACTTCTTTGAACTCTCTTGTTGGTTTGGGGAAATAATTAAAGAAATAATTCCATTAATTTCTTTGGCTGTTATGATAAAATTTTTCTATGTATTTAATGAAAGAGAAAGGATAAATTTCACTTAAGAAAAGCCTGGTGCACAGGCAGCATATTTGAAATGGTAGATAGAAAATCCAAACATTTTGAAATGAAATAAGAAGATTATCTATATCTGGAATAAATAATTTTTGATATAATTTGATAAAAAAATTTTTAATCATATTATTGAATAACACGCACACAAATAGGAAAGACATCACATAAAACTTTTATCTGTATTTTTCTTTCAGTGTATCTCATAAAACATGACAGTCCCAAGAACCTTAGAGTTAAATCTGGGGGTTAGAAGTCTTAAACAAAAATCGTTAGTACTCTGACCACCACACTCTTCTCTATGGCATCCGGATCGAGAATTTCCCAGCCTAAGCCCAGGTTCCACATTACCAAGGCCATGCTTCACCCTTCAACAGAAATGTGTGTAGGTCCTGGAAACCTTTATGCCCTAAGGGTTTGGGGTGCTTTGATTAATCCTCTCCTTTGTTTATAACCTGGGAGGTCTCACATCCCTCAAGGCGAGAGGGCACCTTGTGCTTTCCTCCTGTAGGGAGGGTTAGCGTGATGCCTGGTGCACCCCAGGGACAATAGCTCTAGGAAAGAGTACCATGGACACTGGGCCCTTTTAGACACGAAGTGCCCCTTGAGACCCCGTGGCTGCATCTGCTATCTGCAGGGGTTCCTGTCCGGTCCCTGTGAACACCACTGCCCCAGAGCTCGGGCAGCCAAGATCCCATCCAAACTCCATGGAGCAGCCCCACCTGTGTTCCTAGGTCCAGTGGCCCCTGCCACCTCAGGCTTACTCAGACCCCTGGCTTTTTCACCTTCTGCCTCCATCCTTTGCTCCAGGCCAGGGCTGCCTCCCAGCCCTCTGGGGAGGGAAGACCACAGCTGTCCAAGGTCACACTGGCTGAACAGAACCTCCCTGGACCCAGGTGTTTCCATGGGCGGAGCCTGCGGGAAAGCTTGAGCTAGTCCTGCCTTCCGGACCTGCCCTAGGGAAGGATGGTGGGCAAGGACTCCCCTTTCCTGGCTTCTTTCATTACCACCTCTATTCCTTGAAAAAAAAGAAGCGGGCGGAGTGGGGGGGAGTGTTTAATTTCCACAGCAGTGAAAAATCCACACTGTTTGGCTCTTCTACTTCCGTGGCAGAATCTTGGAGCGTGCCCCGCTGGGCTGCATGAGTTACTGGCAGTGTGGCTTAGGGGAAGTGCCAAGACACTGAGGTCACACCAGCTGGACTCCAGCCCCAGCTCTGCTGCTCCCTAGTTGTATGAGTTTGAATAAGGCACACAGCCTCTTTGAGCCCTAATTTCCTACATCCAGAATGGGGATGTGAATTTCTAACTCTCAGAGTTTGCTGAGGATTACATGGGAGTGGTCCCCTCAAGTTCCCTACCACTGAGACAGGAGAAGCCCTACACCATCCCCCAACCCCATTGTCCTCTGCTCTCCAGCTCAGGGGCAGAATCCTGTGTCTCAGTACACACCCCACAGGCTGCTGCCTCCCTCTAGAGCCAGAGCCAAACCCAGAGAGAAATGAATACAAAGGAGGAAAATGGAGGCCATTTTCACATTCTTCCAGGCCCGTGAACTTCAGGGTAATTAGATAGATGTGAAATGAATATGGGGCTCTTTTTTAATCCTAGATCTACTTAATTGTGGCAGTTGGGAGAGTCATTAATAAATGATTAATGGAAATAGCTTCTGTAAAAATTGAATTATCTCAGATGTGTTGCAAGCTGCTGCCCAGATACTCTTGAGAGAATTCAGAGCTGTTAATAGCTTCAGGTTGACTATCTTGCTTTACATAGCAGATAATGCTTCAGCCAGAAGGACTCTCTCCCCAGAGCCAAGTATTTGGATCATTGTCAGAGGGAGAAGCTCAACTCAAGGTGAAACAACTGATTTAAAGCACCCGAAGCAGCTGCTGTCCAGACCAGGAACCTGAGGGTGGGCCTCCCTGACCAGTAAGTGCATGACTGACACAGGATCATCTAAGACACCTACCTGTCCTTCCACCCTGGGGATTTCATGGAAGCCAACAGAACACCTGGTGGGCAGGGAAAAAGGATGGGAAGTATGCACGCCCCCACCGGCAGCAGAAGTTGTCATCTCCAGGTGAGACCAGAGAGGTGACCTGGTTTTTGTTTTACTGTGCTCTTTATCTGTATTGAGTTTGCATTACTTTGAAATTAGGGAAGAAATGTTATTTTAAAGACTATGATCCAGAACATCTCCAAGCACACCTGATCATACAAAAGCAAGCTAAACACAGACGATCTGCTCCCACCTCTCTCGTTTTCAGGGTGCAGGCTGTTTGGGTCTAATTTCGGCAGAGACCACAAGGACACCCATCACAGCAGGAGGACCCGGGCAGATGACAGCAAGAGAGTATAGACCCTCCCTGTGCTGTTCACATGGCTTTGTCCCAGCATCTGGAGCTTTCCCACTCTCCAGGGACATCCCAGCCAGCTGGTTTGGGACTGCTAGGCCAGAGAAGCCATCACCACACATGTTTTCAAAGTCCAGGGCAGCACTGCCTCCATCTGAGCAAGCTTGGGACATGGGAAGAATAGGAAGTCGGCCAGCCAAAATGTGCAAGTTAGAAAGGCATTCCCTGACCAAAGCCATGCTTCTGGGGCATGCAGAGTGTTAACGGTACAAAGCTTCCAAGTTCGGAATAGCAAAGCTGGAGGGAGGCTACAGGGCTGCTTTCCTGCTATCAAGAAGTAACCACCTGGGGCCCAGCTCTTGCATTTCCCCTGTGATTAACTCCAGGTCCCATTTCCAACCTTTGCAATATAATCCTGCGAATTTGGAGTCAGAGAGTAGATGAGTGGTTGCCAAGGGATAGAGAAAGAGGTGGGAACTAATTATACATGATACGAGGGATCTTCAGGGAGGCTGAAAATGTTCTAGAACCAATTTATGTTGGTACTCACGACACTTATAAAGTTACTAAAAATCATTGAATTATATACATTTGTAACAGCTGAATTTTATGATGTGTGAAATACACCTCAATTAAGCTGACAGAAAGATAAAAATTGCAAAACAAAAACAAAATAGAACACCAACTATGGATGTAACCTCTTTACAGAAAACTCTCCAGCTGCTTTCCCTGCACGGAGCTGACCACTCCCTCCTCAGAACTCCAGGGGTCCTGCCTTGGCTTTGCTCCCACTTGATACCTTAAGTTGGAATCTTCGTGACTGTGCCTGCCTCTCCATCTAGATCACGCCTTGTCATCTCTAACTACCCCAGGTCCCCGCCCCAGGGTCACACAGGTCCTGCACAGCAGAGGGATGCCGAAGCCTGTCTGCCTGTCTGGAGGTGGGGGGGGGGGGGGGTGTCCCTGCAGTCTCGCTCTACGAGCCACACATATTGCTCAGGATTTGCAGGGCTCCAGAAACTTCGTGGCCCCCAAGGCCCACCCCCATGCAGACCTGGGTCACTCATACCCAAGCCACCCTATCCCAGGCCCAGTGGGACAGACAGGGTCACCTGCGTCATGACCCAAAACTAAGGAACACGGCTGCCCCCAGGCAGAGCAGGAAATAGGCTGAGCAAAGCTGGATCTCGTGAGATATTCGTCACCTTGTTATTAATGACTGTGAAAACCCAGAAGTCAGAAAGACCAGTAAGGGATTGCTTAACTGAAACACCACGACAGATTGGATCATTACGGAGCTAAATAGAAGGACATTTCTCAAAACAATCTGATGCATGGAAAACTATTTACAATATCATCTCGGGCCACAAAAGCAGGAGGGACACACAGAAGTAAACAATGTGCATGATCCTTGTTTTCTTCCTTGTAGGTAAATCAAACTGGGAAGACTATCAAAACATTCATGGTGGATCCGTGAGTGTCTGATTTCTGGTTCTGTACGTTCCGACTTTTCCGATTTTCTACAAGGAGTGAGCATGCATTGCTCTTTTTAAATTATCATTGCCAGACTATAGAAAAGCACAAGGACCCATATAGTACATCCCAAGGAGCCGCTCCATGAAATGACAAAAGATCGTATTTTTATTTATTTATTTATTTATTTATTTATTTATTTAATTTTTATTATTATTTTTTTAGAATAACACAACAGACTGAAGACTGAAGAAGACCCTAGATCCTTTTTCTCTGGGCCTAGTTCCCACACTTCTGCTCCAAAGACAGCAGCTCCAAAGATTAGATGTGTATCCAATCTGTGTTGTGGTGCTCATATTATATTGATTACCTAGAACTGTATTTTTTATATTAGTTTTTTAAAAGATTTATTTATTTATTTGTCAGAGAGAGAGTGAGCGCACATACAAGCAGGGGGAACAGCAGGCAGAGGGAGAAGCAGGCTTCCCGCTGAGCCAGGGGCCTGATTCAAGACTCCATCCCAGGACTCTGGGATCATGACCCGAGCTGAAGGCAGACGCTTAACTGACTGAGCCACTCACGCATCCCTTTTAAATCGTTTTTAAACTTATCAATAAAACGATTTCATACTGTATATAACATTCTGCCTATATCCTTCTAGAGCCACCCATGTTGAAATAATCTTATTTGTTTCATTCACTTAACTGTCATATAAAATCCATTGTGTAATATGCCACGGGATCTTTCTCCTTCCCTCCAAGATGGACTGGGGGTTTGTTGCACATATTTGCTATGAGAAATGGCACGATGAAACCACTGGGTATGGTTTCCAGCACACAGAAGCAAGAATTTAACTGGACTAGTTCTCCACATGTTCTCGTGCTCCGAAGGGCCAGCCGCAGGACGGCTTGAGAACTTAGAGGAGATGAGAATTCTCGGGCCCCACATCAGACTGAATCAGAAACTCTGGACGTGGGGCCAGGCATTCTGTTTCAGCAAACCCTCCTGGTGGTTTGGATGCAAACTGCAGTTTGAGAACCACTGCCCTAGCCTGGGAAGGGATCACTGGGTCCTTGGGTGTGCACATTTTAAGGGTCCCCATCTACCCCCAAAGAGCTCTAAGTGCAGTTCACCAATTTCCCTCCTCCCACGAGGGCCTCCCCCACCCTTCACCAACACGGGCACTTATCCCGTTGGCTGAGCGAATGGATAGAAACAGCATCTCCTTGTTGCTGAAAGTTGCATTTCCATGATTCTTCAAGGGGGTCTCATATACTTAATGGCCTCTCAGGTTTCTTTTCTTTCTTCCTTAATTTTATAACATAAAAACTACGGATTTAAAAATATCTGTCCAATTTTATAACATAAAAACTACAGATTCAAAAACACCTGTACAAGCAGCTGTATTTGCTTGCCTCATCAACACATTTATGAAATGGAAACGGAGACCAGAGTGTTCCTGAAAGCTCACACACCTTCCTCTTCGGTGCCCTGCACCCTGGGCTCTGACCTCAGTGCCAGGCCTCCCCCAGGATCACCATCTGGGCGGAGGCTCACGTCTCCTCCCATAACCACAGCCATCCCATCCTGAGCCCATTGCCAGGGAACAGTACATGCCCAGTAGTTAACAATGGAGAGAACTCTCTCCAGCGCAGCTCCATGGAGCACCAGGCCTAACTCAAGGGATCAAGGACAAGAGACACTACAAGTTCAGAGATCCACTCATTCAGTCATTGAATGAGTGGAACGAATGCATTTATTCATTCAGCCAGATAGGGCTCAGCACAATGATGAGTAAGAACCATCACTTGACCTGCTCTCATGGAGCACACAGTTGCTTGGAAGAGTGACATTAAATGAAAGATTATGCAAATTCACCTACAACTGCAACTAGGACAGGAGCCAGGAAGGAGAAGTCGATGTTAGGATGAGACCGGCAGGAGGTCAGGGAAGGCGTCCCGAGGATATGATCACTTGGCCAAGAGCTGGAGGGGTGCTTTCTAGGCACCTAGAGTTCCCACAGCTCACAGCCCACCCCAGGCTTGCCTGCCCAGCTCTGGGTACGTGGGAGAGCCAAGAGGACAGGGCTGCCTCTTCTGGATTTTGGTGGTTTCAGGGACACAGCAGAAAGAGAAATTATCGGGTAGAATACCTGAGTAGAGGCCCCCCACCTAGGCTGCGGAGGCACCCTGACCCTTCCCTCCTTTCAGAGCCTTAAATGCATTCTCCATATTTTCGGGAATAGGACCGGATCTTCTCTCAAATTTTTCCAGTTTCATGTCTATGACTATGAATCGATTTTCCTTTTTTGTGCCTCATGTTTCATATGATTCTTGGTGGTCTACCAAAATAAATTTGGCACAAGATTTTAAAAACTTAAGTGAGGACATTGGAAAGGAGAGTAGAATTGGACATACTTTTTTGTTTGTTTTTTTTTTTTTAGGAGTGGGCTGAAATTTGCCACTGAGCATCCTAGCAGCCAATTCAAGGAGGGAAATACAATTAGTTACAAGACCGAAAGCACAGTCATAGTGAGGATAAACCAGTTGTATAGGACATCAATTCTTCTTGGTTCTAAGATCTGAGAGAAATTTCTCTCTTAGGTCTTCAGAAAGAATTTCTACTCTGTCATGTTCAATAACATCTTTTCAGAAAATACATTAACTTTCTTACATGGTTCCCCAGTGTTGGTCAGTGAATTGTGCATAGCACAATTTGACCCAGATCAAAAAACTGCAGTCCTCATCCAAAGTTCTCCTGTGGCCTTTATAAGCCAAGAGAACATTAGCAGTCATTAGAACAGGATCTCTCTGCTGAGGGCCCATTGACTCCTGAGGTTTCTCAGGCCTGTCCTTGAGTTTGACAAATAACATTGATTTCAGGCAGTATCTCTCAATCATTTTAATGTAAATTCCAGTAGAGGCGGAGAAAAACAAATGCATGTAACCCAGGGGCCACGTGAGTCAAAGGTCCTCTGCCCACAGTGCAAATCTAGAATAAACTTAATGGGACATGGTCGTCCTCTGGGCATACCCCTACTCCACCTGTTCCCCCACCCCCCACCCCATATCTCCATGCTTGCTATCCTGGGACCATGGCAGGCAAAGACTAGCTAGGGTTGGTTTGGATGAAAACAGCCTTTCTTGGCTCCCAATGGCCCCACAGAATAAGGCTCAAACTCCTCCCCATGTTGTTCAAGGCTCTATGAGAACCGTTGCACTTCCTGCAGCCTCAACAGAGACTCCTTGCCCTCCCCATCCCCAAGTAAGGCCCCTACCACTCCCATCAGTCATTATACTTTCTTTGTGCTGACACTTTTCAACCTTCTGTGTGTGCCCTTTGCCTCTCTCCTCCCAAATAAGTTTCTCTTCTGACATTTTTTCCATCCCCCAAGACTCAGCTCAAGGGTCACCAAAGCCAAACCTTCCCTACTTTTCCAGCAGACATAACCTCCACCTCTCCCCTAGCACTTGGTCAATGCCATGTTCACTCACACAGCCCTTATTAGCGAGTCCTGCCGGCCCTCAGTCCATAAGAAGAATTTGAGGTTCTGGGGGTTTAGGCCTCTCTCTCCAGCTTGACTAGGGACTTCTTGAGGGTGAATTTCTCAGCTCACAAGTCTCAGCTCTCTGGGGTCTCAGCCCTCCTCACACCCCCAGGAGAAGTTCAGGAGGTATCTGCAGAATTCACCTACGAGAGAGGGGCATAGCAGGGCTCTAGCAGGAGAGGAAAGACCTCAGGGGCGCCCTGTCCTGATGGGTGGGGAGGAAGCCAGCAGGCAGCGGGCCTACAGCTAGGGGAGCTGGGGAAGACAGGGATTTGTCCCCCCTCTGTCACAGCAGGGCTGGTCTGCACGGTAGCCAAAGGTGGGAGCGCGGGGGTGATTGCTTCTGGCACGCTTGGCGCTCATTTATGTTACTGCCACGTCTGCTTATTTAGCCAAAGCATTCTGATCACAATGGCCATCAAAGCTGGTTGATGTTTTTGAAATTCTGCATTCATGCAACACAAGCTTCAGCGTTCTATCCACCAGCTGCGCCCCGTAGTAATTGAAACAGTGGATGAGGTGAGCCCAGTGGATCCTCTGGGGGCGAGGTGGGGCTCATTTCGTAAAAGGATACGAGTTCAGCTTGCAGGGGGTGCTGGTTTAACTTCAGGGTTCCCACAGGGCAACTGTTGAGTACCCGCTGTGCCCAGGACCTTCTGCAGGGTTCCCCAACATTCCCCAGCACTTAGGTATTTGGGCAGGTGCCTGCGATTGTGTCCACGTGACACACGTGCGTGCGTGAGTGTGTGCGCGAGCCCTGGTGCCGTTCTCGTGGGGCAGATGCGTGTCAGTTTCTGGACCCCTGACGGGTTCCCACAGCCGGTGGCGCACCTTCAGCGAAGGCAGTGGGAGGGCGGACGGCTTCCGTTTGCTCTTGTTCTTGAAGCACCAGGGAAGCTAGGCGGCTTCCATGGATTGCTTGAGATTAACAAAGACAGAGACATTTGTGTTTACACCAGAGTCTCTGTGATGATCATTACTAAGGCTCTGTAATTTCTCTCATGAGTACCCAAGCCGGCAGGCTGGGAATACTTTATTTTGACTGTCACCAGCTCCTCAGAAGGGCTCTGTTAGCTTCTCCCAGACCCCATATTTAGTTACTTGTCTCATTCTGAATGGCA
Organism: Mustela nivalis; assembly: GCF_964662115.1. Taxonomy (NCBI): domain Eukaryota; kingdom Metazoa; phylum Chordata; class Mammalia; order Carnivora; family Mustelidae; genus Mustela; species Mustela nivalis. Next base: position 113,624,244 of record NC_139020.1, read on the forward strand.
GCTCAGGACCATGGCGGGCAGTGCCCCTGAGACACAACTCCATGGGGGAGGGGGAAATGGAGCCCCCTGGAATTGTGGAAGGGGGATAGAGACCCCAGAACCGTGGGAGGGGGTGGGGGGGAAGGGAGCCCCCAGGAACCGTGGGAGGGGATGGAACCCGCCAGAACTGTGGGAGGGGGATGGAGCCCCCAGGAACTGTGGGAGGGGAGGATGGGGCCCCCTGGAATTGTGGAGGAAGTTGGAGGACCCTCCTGGAACTGTGTGAGGAGGCAGGGACCCTAAGGGAAGGAGCCCAGGGTCCAGGCAGTTGTGAACTCCGAAGTCTGGGGTTTGGGGTCTGGGCCCAACCCACCATGTGATCTTGGAAAACTACTCACTTGTCTTGGGACCCGTTTTCTTCTTTGCAAAATGAAGGAGCTGAATGTATCATTTCTAAGGTTCCTCTGCCTACCAAGCTCAGGGACTGCTCCACAGAAGGGAATTCTTCTACTGTTTGTGGTGGAAATCTTAGATTACTAAAAAATGGAGGGGACCTATCCCAAGTTAGATTAGAACCATCCTGGTCCTTTGATGCTGTCTTGAATGCATTTCATTTCTGAGAGGTGACAGAGCTCTTGCCCCATTAGCCTTGGCTAGGATTTAGCTCAGGCCTCAGCTCCCTCTTTGAGTCCCTCCCTCAGCTCCAGGCTGACCTTCCTATCAAGGCATACGAAGTCTTTGGGGTCTTGCTACAGAAAGGATGGTCCTCAGCAAGGCAGTAGCAGCACCTGGGAACTTGTTGGAAAGGCAGAATGTCAGGTCCACCCCCCAAACCGACACTTAAACTGGATCATCAGTAAGTCCTCAAGTGGCTCATTAGCACATTGATTTCAAAAGCCCTGTTTTGGGAATACCTAGTCTACCCTGTTCTACTCATTGATTTGTCTCCCCAACTAGACATCGAGCTCTTTAAGGGTAGGGACCACCGCTGATTCATTTTTTAATCCCAGGGCTCAGAGCAGTCCCCGATGCAGCACAGGGGCTCAACAAGAGTTGAATGAGTACATGAGGGCAATGAGCCTGCACAGTGAACTTGGCACCCAAGCAGAAAGGCAAGATTCGTTCTTGTTGGACAGAAAACAGTGGGGCTCTGGGAAAGAGTGCCTCTGCTCCAAAGTGGGGGTTAAGGATTAGACTGGTTGAAAGGGAGGGGCATGGCATGAAAAAGCATGAGAGGAGTGTGGAAAGGAAAGGAGGCAGGGAGGGAAAGATATCAAGGAGCCCAAAGATGGCTGGATCAGGGTGTTCTGGACAGATGCACCGGGACATCTCACACCTGCCTCCGTCAACCCTGCTCTCCCGTTGTTCAGTCAACCCTGGATGCAGAGGCTCATCATGGCTGAGATGGGGTTCTGAGACTGGAGGGACTGGGTTCAAATCGCCATTCCACCACACTCAGGCTGGGGATCTGGGCCAAGATCCCGGGGGTCAGTTTCCTCATCTCCACAATGGAGATCATAGAAGTATCTTCTGCAGGCTCAGGTCATGATCTCAGGGTCCTGGGATCGAGTCCCGCATTGGGCTCTCTGCTCAGCAGGGAGCCTGCTTCCTCCTCTCTCTCTCTCTCTGCCTGCCTCTCTTCCTACTTGTGATCTCTCTCTCTCTGTCAAATAAATAAATAAATAAATAAATAAATAAATAAATAAAAGAAGTATCTTCTGCAAGGGGCCCCATGAGGATTTCATGAGATAATATAGTGCACGGACACAGTTCTTGGCTCAAGGAAAGTACCCAATGTATGTGAAATGATTATAAGCGAAAGAGGAAACTCTCCTCACTGGCTTGCTGTAGTCTGTCCAACCTGGGAGTCTAGCTTCAACCTCCATGTGCAGGCTCTGGGCCTGGGCTCTGGCACCAAAGGCCGCTATTCCCCCACACCCCATCGGCTCTCAAGGCCCACCCCAAAACCCTTCTCACCCTGGGGCCCCCAGATGTGTATTCTTCAGGAGGGTTTTCCCGCTTATCCCAGGAACCCTCACTTCCCAGAGGAGAAGACCATCCCTGCCACTCACCTCTTCTGACCGCAGGGCAACTTCTCTGAGGAGCATGCGTGGATGGCTCCCGTGTCCTGACACCAGAATGCCACTGGCCGCGTGTTGGCGCCTGACAACAGAGAGAGCCAGTCAGCACCAGCCAGGGGCTTCTTGGCGGCCTCCCTGGGACCCTTGACTGTGTCCTGGATTCTGCAGGGGGCCACCCACCTTGAGCCATGCAGTTGGCTCACACTGTCATCTGTGTGAGTGTCCCCTCCCTGGAACAGCTTGAGCAGACGTCCGCAGTATTCCTGTCGCCAAGCTCCTCAGCATTCATGGTGGGTTCCTTGTAAATAATTGGACACAGGGGGGTGCCAAATGGTCACAGAGTTGCACTTTTGAAACAGTCCCTGCCATTTTAAATGATGCTCTGGGAAAAGGAATATTGATCTCCATCCCCAGCCATGGAGGAGAAGGGTTGGGGGAGGGGGAAGACCCAAAAGGGCTCAGCTTGTCCCTTTCTGGGGGTCCTTTCCTAGTGCTTCAGGCCGCAAGCAGGTGTGCCTTCAGACCAGCAAAAGGGACACCTTCTCCAAGAACTTGGTGACCAGAGGTAGGAGGAAGTGGCTGAGCGCAAGCCCAACACCGAAGGCGGCTATAAATGCTTCTTTCCAAACAGCCTGGCAAATGTGCCTTGGGCATTGCCAGAGTCTTCAAGAAGGGGGCCCCCTCTCCTCCCCACTCTCCCTGCCTAACGAGGCACTTTTTTGCACATTTGGATGTGGCAGCTGAGAAACAGTGGCCCATTTATTCTTAATAAAGCTACTGAAAACTACCAGTATTTCCATAATGATGGCAGAAAAATTACATCTAAGTAAATGAAGAGAGGAATGAGTTTTATTACCTTTCCTCAATGAATATGTAATTATCAGCTATAGAAGCACCTTTGCAGCTCAAAAAATGACTACCTTTTGTCCTTGTGATAAGAAATCAGATTTGTGGTTATTTGGATGGGTTGGGCAGCCCAAGATCTTTGGGGTCAACTACCCTCGCCAGTCATCCCAAATTACACTGTTCCACCCGGCACCAGCTGGTGGGATCGGCTCTCCCCTATGCCCCGGGGAGATGCATGGTGAGGAGTAGAAGTTGGGGCTATGTGGATGGAGCACCTCTATACCTCAGCACACTATACCCACCTCTTCTCAGCCTACCATAGGCCCAGAGCTGATGCTGCTTCCTCCAGGCAGTCTTCCTGGTAGCCCAAACTGTGCACTGTTCCATTTTTAAAAGGAAGGAGAGGGCTTCCAGGGGGACAGAAACTGCTGTGTCTGCCCCTTCGTCAGACAGCTAGAGGACCTTTCCCAGCCACCCCTGTCAAAAGATGTGGCCTGGTGACTGAGTTCGGCAGGTGGAATGCTGGTGGAAGTGACGATCCCTGCTTCCTAGACTGGTACGTTCACAAGTCCCATGGGCAGGGTCCCCGCCCATGTCAAATCCACCGGCGGGTAGAGAAGGCTCCAAGCAGCGTGAGGACAGGAGCCCCATGAAGGTGGAACACTGGGATCCCGCGTGGTATGTGGAGCCGTGTTCCCACCCTGCGTTCAAATGAGCTATAAGTAAGAAGTAAATGGGTTGAGGGACATTAAGGAGGGACTGGATGTAATGAGCACTGGGTATTATATAAGACTGATGAATCACTGAACTATGCCTCTGGGGGAAAAAATACCTTATTGTACCACACTCAAAAAAATTAAAAAATAAAAAAGACTGAGTTGGAGGAGAGTTGCAAGGGGTTGTGAATTGAGTATGGAGAATTGTTCCTAGAATTTTGATGCCAAGGCATAAGATACATGTAAAGAATCCCTAGATATGTGGAGAAGGGCCCATGACATTAAAGCATATTTTAAAATAATCAGTTATAAGAAAAGGAAGGGGAAAAAAGAAGTCCATGTGTCTTGTGTTAAAGCCACTAGAAGCTGTGGGGTCATCTGTTACAGCAGCAAGGCTCTCCCCTCCGATAACTCTGGAGATGTGGGCCCCTGGAGAGCCCGCATCCCCAGTGAGGCTGCCTCTCTGAGGTTAAGCTCTGGGCAAAACCAGCAAGTTGCCCAAATCCCCTCTTCCTGATTTCCCACTTCCAACAGCTCTTCCTTCCATTTTCTCCCAGACTGGTGCCCACCCCCCTGTTCTCTACTGGGTCCAAACCCCATCACACTCAGGTCTTGGTGATTCCACTGACCCAGGTAAGTCTGCATTTTCAAACAAGTTGTTAAAGGGCAACGCTGAACTTGAAGTCAGGAAGCCCTGAGAGGGGGAGCTCACCCTGTGAGACAGGTCAGTGCAGGAGGTAATTAGGGTGACGTCCTTCCAGGCCCTCTCAAATTACCCAGGCTCAGCCTCAGATGGGAGGGCCAGGCTTAGAGACCTCTGGAGTGGCTTCCAACCCTAAGCGTCTCCCACACTGCCTCCCCAGTCACTCTGCCACCCCCCATTACCACCCCCAGCCCCCTCTGCTCCCCAGCCCCATGCATTCCCAGATCGAGGGCCCTCTTAGTCTCTATCATCTGGTAGCCCCTGGGCATGTGTGGAGTGAGGCTCTGACAAGCTCTGGGAGGCAAATAACACTGCCTGTTGACTCCCTGAGCCACGAAAGGAGCTACGTCTTGTTCATCAGACTCTGCACCAGGGCTTCTGACCCCTGGGAGGTTGGTTCTAGAATGAGACTGCATTCTTGAAGTTCATGGGGTCCTTCCGGGGGAAAAGGGTCCATGTTCTTCTCTCTCCTGTCCCCAAGGAGGCTCTGCCCAGGTCCTCTGGGTGCACTGACAATGTACTGCGCAAGGGGACATCCTCTTCGGCAGCTTCCCCTGCTGCTGACTCTGGGCAGACGGTCTATTCCCACACAGCTTGTTTCCAGATAAGGACAGATGAGGGCAGTGGGAGGAAAAACTGACTGAATAACTTAACTTTTAGATGCCTACAACACTCTGCAGGTCATGGAGTATGTCCATCAGCAGCATGAGGGCTGTGGTTAAGCGAAAAGATTCTGGATTCAGACAGACCCAAGTTAAATCCCAGCCCCATTGCTTGACCTTCAGTGAGTTCATTACCTTTCCGAACTTCAGCTGGATCATGGGCTCATAATAAACAGCATCTCGGGTGCCTGGGTGGCTCAGTGGGTTAAAGCCTCTGCCTTGGGCTCAGGTCATGGTACTAGGGTCCTGGGATCGAGCCCCGCATTGGGCTCTCTGCTCGGCAGGGAGCCTCCTTCCCCCATCTCTCTCTCTCTGCCTGCCTCTCTGGCTACTTGTGATCTCTGTCTGTCAAATAAATAAATAAAATCTTTAAAAAAAAAAAAACAAAACAGCATCTCCACTTAGGAGGATGCATTGATTCCATGCTTTGGGACCTAGACCCATGCAGGGCACACAGTAAGCCCCGTGTCAGTGCCTACTATAAGGATTGTCCATTTACCCATTTTTCTATTTATGATTTATTGGATTTCCAACTGGCCTGAAAGACCATACAGATCTGGCCTGCCGTCCGCTAGATCTCAGGATGGACCAGAAGTGCTCTGGTCTGGCTATTGGCCCCTAGAGCAGGGGCGTAGGGCCTATGGATCTGTCGGTCTGCGCCTGCAGGTGTGTACCACATGGACGGAGGCCACAGGCATCCGTGTGGCTTCTTCCTCTCCCACTCTCCTCCAGATTCTGCTGTGGAGGCCAGTATCATGTCTCCAGCTTCCCTTACAACCTGGTCACTAAGGACCAGTGAAAAGAAGCACCAATACACAAAGGATGGTTTGGGCAGCTCTAAATAGTTCTAACCTGCATTCAAAGAACAGCCACCTCAAACATCAGTGACAGGATTATAGAATTTCAGAGTGCCTTATAAAAACAAACCAAAAACCCACAAACCAAAAACCTAAGAAAAAAAAAAAAAAGCAATGCGTTTTTACCTTCTCCATCATTCGCCTGTGGCCTCACGTAGGGCTGGATTGCTAACACCTAGTTTATGGAAAATCTTTAGCTCCACAGACTTTTTGATAGATGGTTCATTGATTCCGCAAAGCTGAGTCTAAAATACGGCTAGGCAAACAGAGGGACCAGAAGAGCCAAAGTGATTTCAGGAAAGGAAGCAAAGTTGGAGGAAAAGCAGCCCCTGCCTTCAAGACCTCCTATGGCTAATGGACGGTGCAGAATTGGTCAAAGGGGGACTTTCAGATCTGTAGCCGACGGATGGTAGAGAACCCAGAAATAGACCCACATGCACCTGGTCACTGAATTTGGACACAGGAGCCAAGGTGATCCAAAAACAGTTAGTGCTGCCATCATTTAAAATGACATGCACATATATATACATGCACCCCAAAAAAACGTCTAAGTTTTTGTCATATGCCTGTCTCCCCTCCCAGGCTGCAGGCGGGGGGAGGAAGAAGTCCACTTGCTAGGTCACAGCTATGTCCCCAGCGCTTAATACAATGCCTGGCACAAACTCGAAGTTAACAAATCTGCTTTGAAGGAAGGAAGGGGGGAAGGCTGGCGGGCAGGCTTTCTCAATCTTTTGGGGATGAATGGGACCTTTCTCCAAACCCAGGCTTCTGTCAACATCCATGTGGCTTATCCTTTTTTCTTCACACATACAAGATGTTACATGATGGTTCATTCACTTTATGACTCTTTTTGCTTTCAAAATGTGGTTTTTCCGGTTACAAAGACATGAATGTGGAAAGCAAACAGGGCTTTTGTGCCTTGGCTCTGGCGGGAAGAATCGGGTTATTAGGATCTGCTCATCTTCGCTTAAGCTCTGAGGTTTAGTCAGGCCACAGACCCTTGGCAGCTCCTTCTGTCACCTGGCTGAGGTCCGGGCTGGGACCGCTGTTGTCCCTGACAAGACCCTGGTTCCTGACACATCGCCCACCCAGATAATCTGGGATGATCTCATTTCAAGGTCTCTAAATTAATGACAGCTGTAAATACCCTTTTTCCAAATAAGGTCATGAGCACAGGCTCTCGGGATTAGGACATGAACATATCTTTTTAGGGGTTACCATGAACCCACTATACACATGCACCCCCAAACTCCCAACCAAGACCAATAGTTCTTACTGTGAACTTCCTAAGCTCACTGGGGCTTTAGCTCATGCTTGTCTTCCACAAAGCGCATTTTGCCAAACATCAAGTGATCTAATCCTCAATGAGGTCTGTGAGGTAAGTCATAGCATCCTATTTTAAACAAGAGGATTGGATGGAGTGTTATCTCAAGATCACACAACCGGGTATTAGAGCTCAAGCCTGACTCCTGGCCCATGGGGCAGGAGCCGACAGGTTCTTTTCTCTCTTTAGTGAAAGGGGGGCTGTTTCATTTCCAAAGAGAAAGCTGAAGCACTCAGCTTGCTGCAGAAACATTGATGGAGCTACTCTTTTTCCTCTCCCGTTACCTCCTGCCAACCTCAAATCTGGGCTCTCCTCTGTCGAGCCACCTGTGCACGGAGCAAAAGCCCTGGCCTGGGGCCAGGTCAGTCACCTCACATGTGAGGGGAGGTCTCACGGGTAATGCTCCTTTTAAGAAAGAAGGAATGGATGAATGATCTTTGTTAATCACACCACTGGAAGAGGGAGTTAGGCATCTTATGGACTGACCAACATCAGGAAGAATTTTCTAGCAAGTTGTATTGACTTCCAGTGGACTCACAGAGAGGAGGCTGTGAGGGACCTATCCCTGGAGGGGTTCAAGCAGGGTCCAGATGACTGCCTGTCCCCAGCCCTTACCCCAGGTGAGATGCGGCACTCCGTGACCCCTGAAGGTTCTGGCGGCTGTCGGGTCTCTTACCAGGTGGAAGAGGACGTGAACTGTGGCCAAAGCAGCGCCTTCCTGCCCCGTGACACAGGCAGCTCTTACCGACAATGATGCAGAGAAGCCGCAGGCACAGGAACATGCGAGAAGCAGGCACCAAGATGTGCGAGATTTAGTGGGCAAATGTCTGTGAAGAATAAAGAGGAGAGCACCAGGGCTGGGGGAGACCCTTGTAAGCAGAGTGCAGGCTCAAGCTGAGAAGGAGAGGCCCCCCAGTTCTCAGGAGACCTGCAGCAGGAGATAGGAAAGTGGAGGCCTCCCTTCCCATGGGCTGCCCCCAGCCAAAGACCGAGCACAGCGAGGGGCCCAACACCCAGTGTGACAAGGGACTCCTCACTGGGGGCCCTTTGCTTTCACCATTCCTTCCCGGGTAGGGGCTGTGCTGCCCGGAGCTTGCCTGTCCTAGCCCTTCCAGAGGGAGGCCTCTCTTGGCCCTACGTGGCACAGGGAAGCAGTGTCCTGGACCTGCCTCGTGGCCCCAGCTCCCCTCCCTGTGACACTGGCTGGCTGGCCTGCTCTGGCTCTATTTCTGCTCCGAGGGAGGGAAACGTCAGGGGGCTGAGGGCCAGCCATCTGGGCTGTGAGCCTTGGAGAGAAGTGTTGGCACGGAGTGTGACCCGAGAGCCATCCAATTCCCCCCCCAGTCTTTGGAAAGCAACTCACCCGCTCCACGTGCTGAATGAGACAGCTCCTCTTGGTGTGCTGGGGAACTTGGGGGCGATCAGCAGTGCTGTGCCAGAAGAGGGACCGGAGCCTGCCTTGACCCACTGAGATGAGGGAGGTAGCAAACCCAGCCAGCACAGAGTCAGCCGCACAGAGCCTCCACTGTGTGTCCAGTCCCGCGATGGCCCAGAGAGATGGAGAATAAGGAGCTAGTTCTCGCCTTCTGGAACCCCAGGCCTTCATTTAGCAAACACTCCCTGATCCCCTCCTATGTGCCAAGGATGGAGGCCACCCAGGCCCTGCTCCTGAGCTCAGGGACACCTGCCTCTGCCCTCCAGCAGCCTGCAGCCTGGGAGCTCTGGATCCTCCCCTTGAGTGCAAGGTAGGGAGCGAGAGAGGACCACCAAGAGGTCAAATTGGCCTTGCTTCTGTGAGGGACTGTTCTGGATCAAGGCTGCTGTCTGCCCAGCACTTGTGCTGTGACTTCAGAGACATCATTTGCTGTCCATGCACAGGCCACTTTGATGGCCAGCCTCCCAAGTGGGCCCAGGGGCGGATGTACTGACCCTGAAACCCAGGCTCCGCCCCACTCTTAGAGCCTCAGGAAAGCAGCCAGCGCAGGGGGATTGTTCTTTGTCCCCCAGTGGGGGTTCAGCCCAGTCTGAGGCTGGTGAACACATGGTCGGGCCAGCCATCACCCATTACACGAAAATTCGGGGCTCACGTGGGATTATGGATCAAAGCTCCTACTTTTTAAGCCTTGGTGCTCTTCCCGGGACACTTGGCATTCCAGCCAGTAAAATGCTGTGATTGACAGGGAAGAATGTCCTTGGGTCCAGGCCAGGGACCATGCCAATGACCTTATTCCAGGGCTGGCGATTTCACAGATCCTCCCATCTTTAGAGGATAGATGGTTGAAAGCAGCATTGAATACCATTAACCATTTTTGTGGGCTGGGGGCACGGGCAGTTACACACAAGGCTGCCTTACCAGAAGCTCTGTCTCTGTCCTCCCTGGACTTCTCAGAGAGTGCTCTTGGCTGGAGAGCCAGCCGCAGCAGACGAAATCATCTCAGACAGCTTTATGTCCACGATATTGAATCTGGCTGCTTTCTACCACTGGCGATGCAGCTCTGATGGCAGTTCAGATCATTTTCACAGCTTTTAAGTTTCCTCTCTCAGATCAACCAAAATATGTGATAGGAAATGACTCAGTGTTGAATGGGCCCAGTATCTGACATCAGATATTTAAACCAACAAAGAAGCATATTTAAGAAAATATATGGAGAACACAAGGCTTGCTTTGCTAAATGGAAATCGTTCCTCCCTCCAAGGTTCCTTTAGCATCTTCAGAGCGAAGGGAGGTTTCAAAAGAAACAGCTAATTCTCCAGGAAGCGAAAACTCGGGATGAAGATAGGATCTCTAGCAGGAAATGAATGGGGCATTTCATAAATGTGCTTTTCACTCAGACTGCTGCTTAGAAGGTACAGAGCCCAGGAAACCAGGCCTGGGTAATGGCCCCAATTACTGGTTACTCCTGGCTTTGGGGCCCAGACTCGTCTCCTGATGGTATCTCACGCCCAGGGGCACTGTGATCTCACCGCAGTCTTATGTGCTGTCATGTCCTCACCACACCGTCCAGGACTCCAGGGGAGGCTGCTTGAGCACAGCTGTCACCCTCGGTGTTTCTGAGGTTGACCTCCGAGGCCCGAGGAAGTGCCTTCTGACCAGGCCAGACCCAGCCGGCTTCTCTCTCCACACCTTCCCTGCACCTGAGTTCTCACCTGAAACTCGCTCCTAATCAGAGACTAGAGGGGCCGCAGGCAGCACACAGCTCTCTGCCCACCCCACCTTCCGTCATCCATTCTCTCCTCTGTATCGCCAAGAATCATCCAGAATATGAATGGCTGCAAGGGGGGCTCGGGGGGCTCATGCCTCATGAGGGAACTCGGTCAGTCCTCGGGGCAGCACCTATGGTTGAATCTCGCTTTGCAACATTAGGGCCAAGACGTGTCCTCCTCTCCTCTCCACTCCCTCACGGCTCAGGGCTCTGCCTCTGGCAGCCACTTGGGAATCCAAACCCTTCTACCCGACAGCTCTTCCAGGGCCCTGGCTATGCGACACTTTTTTTTCTCCATAATTCTGACCGCAAAATGCCGCTGATTCTTCTCAAATCATTCAGCCATCTGTTCCCATCACCTGGACTTCAGGGGCTGGCCTGTTCTTCCTTTGTGTCCAAGCGCCTCCCCCACCCCACCTCCAACGCCTAAGTCCTTCTCTCCATAGATTTCATACCAGATCAAGCACATAGTACACGCCGATGACGCAGTGTCCAGCAAACCCAGAAACCTCTGCCAGAGGCCACGTCAAGGATGGCTCACATTCTTCTGAGGCCCTTCGGATGATTTTGAGGGGATCAGTAACGATCTTCAGGATCCAACAAGTGCTATGAAGGCAAACCAAACACAGACCACTCCTGGGCTCCACCATCCACAGTGTATAAATGAGCCCATGACAGATGTCCTCTTGGACCTGAGTCTCAGCAGGGAACCCCAGACCTCAACCATCAGGGCCCTGAGGCCTATTTTCTGTCAGTAGCTTAGATGGTGAGGGATTTTCAAAAATTGCTTAGAGTGGAATCTTTTTTGTAAATGAACTTTCACAAGAATATAAAACAGCTCCAGCAATCTTCATAAGGACACTCCGGCAGGAGGCCTAAGCCCCACAGCTGGGCTTCACTTAACCCCTCCCAGACTTCTGGGAAGCTTCCTCGATATCCTGGGGTTCTTTGGAACACAGTGTGAGAACCGCCACTCCCGTCTCGCTCTGTAACTTGGATTTGTGGAACCAGCAAAATAGCCAAACAACTGCTAACTCACAAGTCTTGCAGCTACTAGAAGATGGGACAGCTCAGACTGGGAGAGCTCTGGCATTAGTCATAACCACAGGCATCGTCTGGGTGGACTCTCTCATTGGACAGGGAAGGAAGGAGATGGTAAACCCAGATAAGAGAAGGAGCCCATGGGAGGTGCACAGCAGGGGGTAGCAGAGCAGACAACAACCCGGGGAAGAGGAGGAGGAAGGGTCCTCACCGAATGAGAGGTGGGAAGGCCCTCCTGAAGCCACACTGAGGCCCGGGGAACGTGGCCGCCGGAGACCTGCACTGTCCTGCGTCAGGCTCCCTTGGGGTCCGCTGCCCCACTGGTGGGCCTCATGGCCAACTACCACGCTCCGTGTGCTCTGCCCGTTGGACCATGGCCTCCCTGCCTCGTCCCTCAGCTGGCTTATTCTGTCTCCATCTCCTCAGCATCCTCCTCTCCATAAATTCATTTGCTCTATCTTGAAGAACCTGAACTGCCTATTACCTCTCAAATAACACATACGATTCTGGAGTGAATTTGTCTGTTTCTTTTAAATTGTCTCATGTAGGGGCGCTTGGGTGGCTCAGTGGGTTAAGCTTCTGCCTTCGGCTCAGGTCATGATCCCAAGGTCCTGGGATCAAGCCCCACATCGGGCTCTCTGCTCAGCGGGGAGCCTGCTTCCCCCTCTCTCTCTGCCCGCCTCTCTGCCTACTTGTAATCTCCATCTGTCAAATACATAAATAAAATCTTTAAAAAATAAATTGTCTCATGTATTAGCATGGATTTCTTCCTAACACCATCCTGTCAGCCTCACGGGGTCTGCAGCGGTCACGGCAATGACACTTTCCTCGTCTCTGATACAGTCATTTGAGCCTTTTTGTGTTCTCTAGCAGTTTTGGGGGTGGTTGGTCTCCTTCATTGATTTTTGCAAAGATCGCTCTATTTCGTTAACTGGTGCTCCTATCCTTTTCCCCTTCTATTTTCTTTACGTTTACTCTTGTATTTTTGCTGATTTCTTGAGTTAGAGGCTCATCTCCTTCATTCTCAGGCTACTTTTTTTTTTAATTAACAGCTTTATTAGGATATATAATTCACATATCATGTTAATTCACCTATTTTTAAAAGATTATTTATTTATTTATTTTTGAGAGAGAGAGCACGAGCAAGGGGAGGTGCAGAGAGTGAGGGGAAGCAAGCTCCCTGCCGATCAAGGAGCCTGATGCAGGACTCGATCCCAGGACCCCCAGATCACGACCTGAGCCAAAAGCAGGCACTTAACCGACTGAGCCACCCAGCCCCCACCCCCAATTCACCCGTTTGAAGTCTATAATTCAATGGTTTTACAGTCCACTTTGGAACATTTTACCACCCCCAAAGGTAAATCTATACCCATTCTCCTCTCATGTCTTCTGTCACCCCCACCCTCAACCCCAGGCAACCACACATCTCCCTTCTGTCTCTATGCACTGAGCTCATCTGCACATCTTATGTAAATGGAATTAGACAACACAAGGTCTTTGGCAATGGGCTCCTTTCATGCAGCATAAAGACTGTGAGGTTTAGCCCTGTCATGCAGGGACTGTGCCTCATTGCTTTTCATTACCCCATAATATTCCACAGTGTGGACAGAACACCGTGTGTTTATCCATTCATCAGTTGAGGGACACGGAGGCAGTTTCCACAGTTTGGCTACTATAGATAACACTGCTGTGAACATTCACGGACAGGTTTCCACATGGCCGTATGTGTCCATGCCTTTGGCGTGCATGCCCATGCGTGACACTGTGATCATACACGGGAACTCCGAAGTAAGCTGTTTGAGGGACAGCCGCCCTGTTTTTTTTGAAGTGATGGTACAATTTTACGTTCCCACCCCGGTGTATGAGAGCTTCGAATTCTGCACATTGTCATCAACATTGCTACTACCTGTTTGATGGTATAGCCAGGCTAGTGGGTGTGCACTGGTGTCTCATGGTGGTTCTGATTTGTATTTCCCTGAAGGTCAGTGATGTGAACCCATCGCCATACACCATTTCACGTGCTCACGGGCCAGGTGCACAACTTCTTTGGAGAAATGTCTATTCAAGCCCTTTGTTCATTTTTAAAAATTGGGTTCTTTTTCTTTTATATTGAGTTGTAATAGTTTTTATATGTCCTGTGTATAAGTCCCTTATCCAATATGAGATTTGCAAAAAGTTTCTCTCATTCTGTGGTTTGTCTTTTTTACTTTCTTTTTTTTTGTTTTTAAGATTTTATTTATTTATTTGACAGATCACAAGTAGGGAGAGAGAGAGGAGGAAGCAGACTTCCTGCTGAGCAGAGAGTCTGATGCAGGGCTCGATCCCAGGACCCTGAGATCATGACCCGAGCTGAAGGCAGAGTCTTCAACCCACTGAGCCATCCAGGCCCCCCTACTTTCTTTATTTTTTAAGATAGATTTTATTTTACTTGAGAGAGAAAGAGCGGGGAGAGGGGCAGAGGAGCAAATCTTCAAGCAGACTCCCCATCAAGCTCAGAGTCCAGCTGGGCGGCTCGATGTCATGACCCTGAGATCATGACCTGAGCTGAAACCGAGAGTCAGACAGTCAACCAACTGAGGCACTCAGGTGCCCCTATACAAGCTGCTTTGAAAATATATTGTATAAAGTTATCCCTTTCCCTCTAAGGACCATTTTAGGTATATCCAACTACTTAATACGTAAAGTATTAATTGTGATCCAATTGTTCATATTTTCAAAAATTTAGTATTATTTCTTCTTTGATCCATGGATTTTTTTTAACAGTTTTTATTTATTTATTTGACAGAGAGAGAGAGAGATCACAAGTAGGCAGAGAGAGAAAAGCAGGCTTCCTGCTGAGCAGACAGCCCGATATGGGGTTTGATCCCAAGACCCTGGGACCATGACCTGAGCCAAAGGCAGAGACTTAACCCACTGAGCCAACCAGGCGTCCTTGATCCATGGATTATTTTCAAGTCAGTTCTTAAATACCCAAAAAAAAATTGGTGTACTGATAATATATATTGATTTTTAGTTTTATGATATTGTGGTTCGAGAGTGAGGACAATGGTTATTAAATCTTATTGGATTTATCGGGTCTATCTTTATTGAGTTAACACTAGAGCCTGGCTATCTTTTCAGAGCAGCACCTAGAGAGCTTCTTCATGTTCTTTGCAGCTGCTTAGCAGTTCTTTGGGTAGACACACGACAGTCTACTTAACCGGTCCTTTGAAGAAGGATCTGGATTGTTACCAGTGTTTCCGTATTACAAATAAACTACCACAAACAACCGTGTCCATATGTCCTTCTGACTGTGTGCAATTTCCTTATTAATTTTAGACACACTCACATTCTCTGTCTGACTTACCATCACCCCAGCTTCCTGGAACTCTGCTCATCCTCTTTATTATGTCTTTGGACCCTTGAGTACGAAGGGTATTTTCCTCATCTTCCCTATGTCTTGTATGTTCCGCAAAGCCTAGATTATGGACTAGCCCATCCAGAGTATTGCTGTATTTACTTTTCCAGGCAAATCAAAAATATCAGCAGCCTGGGACCCATTTTTTATTAAGCTTTCTGGCATGGGACTCCTTTAGACTTCTGGGTAGTATAAAGTCAAACTTAAATCTATGGGAGACACAGACCGTGAGTTTTTATTTCCCAGGGGAGGATTTTTCCCTCTGAGCCCACGCAGAGACAGACATGATTTCTTGTTCTCTGGTTGAGCCAGCGGATAGGTTCTTTCCTGATCTCTGCTTTCCCTGAGGGTGTAACCCTTGGAGAATGCCAACTGCAAGCGGGGGTGGGGAGGGGTGTCTCATTCTAACTCCTTCCCTTATGTGGCCCAAAGTCTCATTTCCTGCCCCCATGTGGGCATGAGAGCCCGGCCCTTTGTGACTGAAACTGACAGCATGGGGCCCACACGCCTGCCTTGACCTTGGCCGCTCCCACAAGGGCCCCCGACTCTTGTTTCCTGGGCTGGTGCTGGGTGTTCCTCCGACCCACCATAGCTCTTCGTCCCCTCTTCACTTCAGCAGGCTGGTGATTTTCCTTTCTTGCTGGCACACGGGGATACTCATTTACAATAATTTTTGTTGTATTTTATCCAGACGCTTGTGGCAGAAGAAGTGATGTTTATCCATCATTTTCCTACAGTCTATTTTCTCCCTGGATCTTACAGAGATGCCCATCAACACTATGTACCACCCATAGACCACAGTCCCTGTCTGGCAAACACAGGCAACTATTTCTTTGAACTGTGGTGTGTGGGGCCAGTGGGGAATCATACAGATTCTAAAGCCTTCCAGGGCTCAATGCCTCAATGCCTTTGTAGTGCCTCTGCTCCAGCTAGGATTCGAGCAATATCCTTTTGTCTTTCCATTGTGCGGCCATTGTTCTCCTCCTATTCTGGTTAAAGGATCATATGGATTATGGATTTTTAATCAAAACCACCTAATACCTATTTTTGAAATAGCCAAGAATGGTCTCATTTCAATCCCCATATTTTCAGATGAAACATGAAATTAAGAGAATTTAACCAACATACTTTCGGCTGCATTGGTGGGAAACTTTGACCAATAGTGATGGGCTTTTTCTGCCTCCCCACACAAGCGGTGAGTGATTGGAGTTTTTTATTAACATTCCTGCCCTTTTGTCCTTTATCATTAGGTGCTGTGAAGCTGTTTTTCAATGTCAGTTTATTATCTATAAACAGGATGATAATCTGTACTCTCTTTGATCTTAGAACATTTTCCCTCTACCTCTCCCCTGATATGTAGGATTTATGTATCGCTAATATTCCCCTAGTCTACTGCAATGGACTTGAGAGGGGGCCCAAGCAATATTTCTTATGCACAAGATTGGCATAAAGGTTCACTCACTATGGAAATACTTCAGTTCTTTGGGCAGATGATTTATGTCACAAGATGCTACAGACTAGGAGACAGTCCGGATCAGGGTAAGAGGGCCTATTGACAGGCTTATGTTTCCCAGTTCTCCTGAAAATGTATCTGCTGAGGGTCATTGAACAGGTCTTTATGGTGATGGAAGTGGTTGGGGAAGTCAGGGAATAGAATAGAACCGCAAAATGGGCAGTCGTTTTGTGACTTACATAGTGAGCTTTGTTCAAAAGCCTTGATCTAGGCAGGGAACATAAAACTCCAACCCAATATGAAGCAAGCATCTTGACATTGGACCAGTCTTTGTTTCTTCTGTATTATCCCAGGACATAGAGAGTAACCAGTGCTCAAATAGGGGTCCCATCACAGGTCCGAGACTTGTCAGACCCTTGGAACTAGACCCTCTCCTGTGTGACCTGCTACCTCCTTTGCAAATTTGCTTCTGAGCTCTAAGAACTAAATACAGTCCTCTAAAGAGAACAAGACTTAATAACCCAGAGTCAGCAGGGGAAATGCTGAGTGAAGGGGCAGAAAATTCAAAAAGTCACTCACAAACAAAAAGATGTGTTCCAATGAGATGCCATTTCCAGCTGTCCCATCATGCCTGCCCAAGAAAGATGAACGCTGTGCTCACTTATCAGTCAGCTCGAGGTGCATCTGCTCCACCATAATTATCCCACACTTAGGAGAGCTGACCCGGAAGGCGAGTACAAGAGTCGCGTAAGCCATTCTGAACGAACAGCGTTTTTAATTCCATTCCCTTGGGGAAGCTGAAAGACGGGCCACTATAATTTGCATAGGCTGGAAGTAATTTGATTTCGTTAAGTTTCTTTCAATACATAAGATGACAGGATCATAAAATCTCAAGGTTGGAAGGGAACGTAAAGGTTGCTTAGTCCCTCCAATTCAGGGATCTCATTCACAATATCCCTACCAACAGTTACCCAAGCTCTGTCTCAAGAACACAGTGAGGGGGAGTTTAAGGGACCATCCTTTCCCCACTATGTGGAGGCAGAGATTTCCCAGGGAACATCACCATTTTCCAAAAACCAAGTTTTCTACAAATTCTTTTTTTTTTTCATTTTTGGCTATTTATTTATTTGTTTAAAATTCACAGTTCTAATTAGAAGGGATTAAAATTTCTTTTTTTTTTTTAATATTGGAAAACAATAGCTCTTTGGAGACTAGCTCAGACATTGACATTTTTCTCCTTGCTGTGAACTTGTCTACTTTTTTTTTTTTTTTAATTTATTTATTTGTCAGAGAGAGAGAGAGAGCGAGCACTGGTAGATGGAGACAGAAGAAGAAGCAGGCTCCCTGCTAAGCAAGGAGCCCGATGTGGGACTCGATCCCAGGATGCTGGGATCATGACCTGATCCGAAGGCAGCCGATTAACCAACTGAGCTACCCAGGCATCCCTTTTTTTTTTTTTATTTAATTACCTGGTGGTGGGTATTAAGGAGGGCATGTGTTGCAAGGAGCATGGGGTGTGGTGCATAAACAATGACTCTTGGAACACTACAAATTCATTCTAAGCCATTGTAGCAGGTTCCTTGACTCCTTCACCACCCTATGATTCACCTCTTGGGTCCCCAAACCTGTCCCCTTTGTCTCAAATCCCATCCTTCCACTTCTTCCCATCTCTTGTCAGGCATCCTCACGGCTGCCTTTACTGAGGAAATCAACCACCAGACAAAAGGCATTCACCTCCCTCCTTTCCAGTTCTCTCTCACTGTTCATGTTTTTCCTTCTCCCTGGGCTGGGAGAAGTACCTCTCCTCTTGTCCCAAGGCAACCCCGTCCCTCAGTGTGCTGGGATGGGGTTTAGGGTGAGAGGATATCACGCCTTTTCTATCCATTTGGATGTGGATATTTTCTCGTTCACCCAATGTGTAAGAGCAGCTCAGCTGGTTTCTGGAATTATCTTTAGAAGGAATTGCTCCATCTGTATCCATAGATTTGGTGTGTCCATGCAGAAGGTGAGCTCAGGTGCCTCTGAAGTCACCATGTTGGCCCAGAACCAGTAAACCTTCCCCTCTTGCTGGAAACCACACCCCTGCTGTCCTGTGTTAGATCTGAATGACCAGGCGGGTCCTCTCTTTCCCATAGCTCCAACTTCTGCACCGCCTCGCAATCATTCTCAGCCTATATATATGTTCAACTCTTTCCTACACTTAAAAATAGCTTCTCTTCACCCTGCTGTCTCTTTCATCTCTCTTTTCTCATGCTTCTTGTATTAGTTAGAACAGGCTAGGTCATGCTGCTGTAACAGACAGCCACCAGTCTAATGCAACAAAGATTTGGTTTATTTTTCCTCACCCAGGCCAAGTTCACTGCAGGTCAGTGTGACTTCCTCGAGCAACTGTGTTCCAAGCAGGGACCCAGCAAAGCAGGCTGCTTTAATCTTGTATCTCCCCGTCCTCAACCTCCTCTCCTTACTGTAGCGGGAGAAGAGATACATGGCAATAGAAAATAATCTTCCTATGTGCCAGGAAGCCCAAAATCACTGGAAATAGAAAGTCACTAGAAGGTTTTTCCATACCTTCACCAACTTAATTGAAGACAGATTCAGCATCTGCTGTGTCCACTTCCTTGCTTCCTTGTAACTTCACCCCTGAAAATGGCTTCTGTCCCACTCTCTGCAAAAAATGCTTACTCTCAGGGTGCCTGAGTGGCTCAGTGGGTTAAAGCCTCTGCCTTCAGCTCAGATCATGATCCCAGGGTCCTGGGATTGAGCCCCACATCGGGCTCTCTGCACAGCGGAAAGCCTGCTTCCTCCTCTCTCTCTCTCTCTGCCTGCCTCTCAGCCTACTTGTGATCTCTATCTGTCAAATAAATAAATAAAATCTTTAAAAAAAAAAATACTTGCTCTCCCTGTGACCACTGGTGAAACCTTAGAATCTTGGCTTTCCCTAATTGGGTACAAAAACAATTCCACAGCATCCTCTTCACTGGGCTTTGCTTTAATGTTTTGTTCTGGATTTTTGTACACAGTCATTGTAAGAAACAACTAGAGGATTCTTTGCATTCGCTATGAAATTTTTTATTGACAAACTATTATATGCCACAATTTTCTTTATGTAAATCCTAGGTGAAAAATGATTTTCAAATTTGTTGCCAGCGAAAGTATCACCTCTCCTGAGAAAATACGTTCATATCTTTTATAAAATGTTCCATGTTTTGCTTTTTATCCTGGTTGCCAAGAAGTTCAGAACCAAACCATGTGGTCCATTTTATACTAATACTTATAAAGACATGCAGATCGGACAGGAAGAATGAAGACTGTGTTTGCAGTATTATAATCTATAATAATAATCTATTATAATCTATAATAAAGAAAATCCTAAAGACTCCAGCAAAAAACTGTTAGAACTAATCAATGAATTCAATAAAATTTCAGGATCCCAAATCAACATATAGAACATTTCTGTACATGAATAATGAAACATTTGAAGAAGAAAGAAAACAACCCCATTCACAAGAGCATCAAAAACAATGAAATACTTAGGCATAAATTTAACCAAGGCAGAGCAAGATCTGTACCTCTAAACTACAAGACCCTGGTGAAAGAAATTGAGGTCATGCATGAACAGAAAGATCTCCCATGTTTATGGATCAAAAGAATTAATATTGCTAAAATGTCCATATCACTCAAGGCCATCTATATCAAGGCCATCAATGCAATTCCTATCAAAATTCCAGTGGCATTTTTTCACAGAAGTAGAAGACACAGTCTTAAAATTTGCATGGAATCACGAAAGACCCCAAATAGCCAAAGCAATCTGGAGAAAGAACAAAGCTGGAGGCATCACACTTCCCGATTCCAAACTATACCGTACAACTATAAAACAGTATGGTACTGGGGGCATCTGGGTGGCTCAGTCTGTTAAGCAGCAGACTCTTGATTTCAGTTTAGGTTATAATCTCAGGGTCTTGAGAACAAGCCCCGTGTCTAGCTCCATGCTGAGTGTGGCGCCTGCTTACGATTATCTTTGTCTCTCTCCCACCACCTTTCCCATCCCCGCCTCCCTCTCTAACAAATAAAAAATTTTTAAAAGCCCAGTAGGGAACTGGCATAAAAATAGACCCAAACACCAGCGGAACAGGATAGAGAGGCCAGAAATAAACCCCTGCATATACAGTCAACTAATATTTGACAAAAGAGCCATGAATACTCAACAGGGTAAGGCAGTCTCTTTAATAAATGGTGCTGGGAAACTGGATAACCACATGCGGAAGAATGAAATTGGGCCCCTGTCTCACACTACTCACAAGCATGTACTCCAAAAGCATTAAAGACTCAAGCACCAGAACTGAAATGGTGTAAAACTCTCCAAAGAAAATGCAGGCGAAACTTTCTGGATACTGGTCTTGGCCATGATTTTTTGGATAGGACACCAAAAGAACAACCAAGAAATGCAAAGATCACCAAGTGGGACCACAAGAAACTAAAAAGCTCCCATACAGCAGAAGAAACTATCAACAAACTGAAAAGGCAACCTGTGGAATGGGGAAAAAAAATTTGTGAATCATGTATCTGATAAGGGATTATTATCCAAAATATAGGAAGAACTCATACAACTTAATAGCAAATAAACAGTCTAATTAAAAAATGGGCAGAGGATCTGAATAGGAATTTTTCCAGAGAGGACATACCCATGGCCCACAGGTACAGGGAAAGCAATCAGAGCTTATGAACCCTTCGGAAGCATCCAGCTGGGGGAAGTATACTCGTTTGCTGGGACTCTGTTAACAAAATGCCCCAGGCCACCGAGTCAGGGGAGAGGGAGCGTAAGCAACAGAAATGTATTCTCTCCTTTCTAGAGGCTGGAATTCAAAGGTGTCTCTGCAGGTTTGGTTCCTGCGGAAGCCTCTCTCCCTGGCTTGCCGAGGTTCGCCTTCTCGCTGTGTCATCACATAGGCTTCGTCTGTGCCCATGAACTTCTGGTGTCTCTCCGCGTGTCCAAATGCCCTGTTCTTGTAAGGACACCAACCACGTTGTGGTAGGATTCACCCTAATGACCCATTTGAACTTAGTTACCGCTCTATCTCCAGATATACTCACAGCCTGAGGTACTGGGAAATGGGGCGTCAACATATAACTTTGGGGGACACAATTCAGCCCATAACAAAGAGGGTGAACTTCTCTCTTTCCCTCTTCACTGCTCCCCATCTTGCTAACTGTGCTTCCGGGCTCCCCAGGATAGGCGCTCTGGGCAAGAGGAGGCAGGGAGAGTGGGAAAGTTCTCACTCACCTGCTTCTGGGGGCCTTTTCTGCACTGCTGCTCAGAGGCGATCCCCACCCGTCACTGCGGAGTGCTCTCTGCAGTTCCCGTTACTGGGTGAACACATCACCTCCAGGCTCACTGGTGTCCTCCCTCTTATGCCACAAGGAATCTGCGTGAACTCCGCTCTTTCCTGCTAGAGTCTGTTCCCTCCACACACACCTGCCCTTGACTCTTGAGAAGGGCACGCTTCTGGAATACAAACTCAAGGTGATGGCAGCAGGACCAGGGCTCGGACACGAGCCAGGCACAGACAGAACCCAGGTGCAGGGGAGAGCCGAGCACAGATGGTGGTGGGTGCAGGTATAGACGGGGCTGGCCCGGGTACATCTGAGAGCAGGTGGTTGGGGATACGGAAGGTAGGCAGTTATAAAGGTGGGAGGTGTTCTGCCCTGACATTAAAGACTGTCCAGGCTTCGGTAAGACCTAGTCACTCTTCAGAGAAATTTCTCCTCCCTTCCAACCAGGAGGCACCAGTGTTGAGCTCACAGACCTGTGAACAACAGCAAACATTTAAGAGGGCATTCTAGGTGCTGTGCACCAGGTAAGGCAATTTGTATGCACACACTAACTCGTTGAACCCTCCCGACTCTGTGGTGTCTGTTCTCTCATGATCCCATTTGACAGATGGGGGAGCTGAAGCACAGAGAGGTTGTGTAATATGCCCAAGATCACACAGGGAGGAAGCAACAGAGCTGAAGTTAAATCCAGCAGTTTCCTTCCCAGAGCCCATGCTGTCAATGACCCAGATTATCCTTCCTCCCAAAGGACAAGCTGTTTGAAGGAGACAGTCACTCCCCTGCAGCTCGGCAGCCATAGGCAGGATAGGATAGATGGTGGGCAGGAGGGCCCGGTGGGACCTGGGCTCTACCCGCCTCAGCTTCTGTCATGGGAGCCATGGGGTAGGACTTGGCCCTTCTCCTCATCTGCTTCCAGTGACAGTTCGGTGAGTGGCTGCGAGAGACTGTCCCTTACCTCCTGCTTTCCTTCCACACCCAGCACAGACTAGGTGCCCACAGATCGTTCACCTGAAACTTGACTTTAATTGGCCAACAGTATGCAAAACTCGGGCTAAGTCACCCTCCTCTCTAGAAAATGTCTTGACTTAGCAAGCATAACACAACATAGGCTTCATGGCTCAGGGTCCTTTCTCCCTCTCCCTCCACTCCAGATGTTCTCAGCCCTGGCTGTTTATTAAAGCCATTGGAGGAACTCTTAAAAATACCCGTCTGGGCCCTCAAATCAATGAAATCGGAATGGGGGTGGGGCGTTGGGTGATTCTCATGCGCAGCCTGGCTGAGAAGCATGGCCCCTGTCTCCCCATTACATTCCCGCTCAGAGCTGTAAGCTAAGATCATTTCCTTCTCTCCTCAAGCATGGGAAATCAGAGTACTTTGCCATGAATGATTTCAGAAGCCCTTGTTCTTCCACACACCATGTTCCCCCAGACCAGCCCTAGCTGGGGTGTTCAGGGGTGGGCAGGCAAATCCTCAGGCCCCTGAGTGGTCTGGCGGGCTGAGGGGGGGCAGGTGTGACACAAACTCTGGGGAACGTTCCCGGCCATCTGGCCCATTTGTCTCCTGCACGCCCACGTCAGCTGAGGGAGGCCCGCAGCCCTGCGGAAGAACAAGAGCTCATCCGTCAAGTGCTCCAGGCAGGGATGGGCCCAGCGCTCGGGTGGAAGCAGGTCCAGAATTTATCATTTTGTTCCGGGCACTGTTAGCAGCTGGCAGATTGGAGCCCTCTCACAGAGCTCATCTCTTCTAAGTAATGGAAAATGAGAAATTTTTCTCCACAGAAACAGTGGGGGTTACAAGGAACCATGATTTCCGTTCTGGGCTCTCTGAAGCCCAGAGACAAGTTCCCCTGATATAGATAGCCCCTTGTCAAGGGCAAGGACCGAGGTGATGTAACAGAAGTGTCCTAGGCCTGCAGACCAAGAGAATGGGATGGGCAGGCCGGTGCTGCCCTACCCTTGTTCCCGGCAGCCGTGGCTGGGCCTCCCCTCGTGTTGGCCTTGCTCTCCCAATCTCTATAATGAGCATATTAGGCCCTTGAGCCCTGAGACTCCCCCAGCTCAAAAGTGCTGGGATTTCTGCCTTCCGGTGGGAAGGAATTTCCTCTCCTAAGCACGCATTCTGGAACAACCAGCAAGCTTCGTGGGCAGTTCTTACTCTTGAGAAACTTACCCTGCGAATATTGAGAGAAATGTTCTCTGGATAGTATGAGATCTGTGTCCTGTCTTCCATTGCCAGACACATGACCCTGAAGGCAAGGGTGTGGCTCCCCCGGGGGTCTTCCCCAGTGTGATGAGTTCTGGGCCCCAGCTGGAAGGGAAGTTTCTGGGATTCTTGTTCAAACACAGTTCTTACCCAGAAACCTCATGAGCACAGTTGTGGGAACCCCCACCCCCACCATTTTAACATATAACCCTCAAAAACATGACACTAGACAGATTCTTTTTTAATTGAGCAGAGAACTGAGAATTGAAATATAATCAGCGTAATTATCCAAAATACCTAGCGCCTTTTTGTTTTGCGATAGTTTTAGATTTCGGAAGAGCGGTAGAGATGGCACGGAGTTCCCCTACACCCCTCACCCAGCTTCCCGTGAGTTCACATCACCCGTAACTAGGATACATTCAACAGAACTCCCTTAATGTTGGCACACGCTAAGAGAGCTTAATATTGGCACGCACTCTTAACTAATTTATAGGCTTTATTTAGATTTCACTAATGTCCTTTTTCTATGCCAGCACCCAGTCTAGGAGAACACTTCACTGTGGCTCCTCTGTATCTTACCCTCTGGGACAGCTTTTCAGTGCCTGCTAATCTGGATCAGGTCTCCTCAGCCCCGACTGTCCGCTAGAGTCACCTGGGAAGGCTTTGGAGGGCACCAAGTCCAGAGCCATGCACCTACGACGTCAGAATTGCCGGGCATAGACAGAATTAGCATCATTTTTTTCTAAAGCTCTGGGTCATTCTGATATCCAGCCGGCCAGAGTTGAGATAGACTGCTCTTAAAATATCAGAGTTCCTTCTCGTCCAGTCAAAGTTCTTCCTGGTATGAGCAAATGACTCCTTCTAAATTAATTTTTAATGACATATGAATATTTAAATACATTTCTTATATAGTGCTTACTAGTGCTTTATAACTATTTAATCAAATCAGAACATTACAGATAAAGGTTAAGTCCCTTTTAATTACCCTCCATTATATTCTCTTCCCTTCTCTAGAGACACAGATACTCACCCTTCCCACACTGGCTTATGTATTACAGATTCGTGTCTGGGACTTAATGGTGGTGTGTGTTTCTATTCCTGCTGGGATCATATATGTAACATTCTGCAATGTGTGTTTTCACTTGCTTTTATTTATTTCTAAGTTTTGGCTCTTGCCAGCTCCACTGCCATGGGCACGGAGGTGGTAGAGTGCTGGGTACAGTCTAGCATCTGTATAAATGAACGTAGCGCCATTTGGTCTCCTGCACATGCCTGTATGAGAGGAAGAAAATAAGGATCTAGGAGTGGAAGTGCACGACCTCAAAGGGCGTGAGGTTGTGTGCTTTCTGTTGTTGTGATATTATCTTATTCTCAACCTAACCTGCTTTCCCGGTTGATTCTGTCTCTTCTGCCAGAAGCAGTGTACGAGAGCACCGATTTTCCTTGCGTCTTTGCCAACACTAGATTTATTAAACTTCTTAAAGTTTGCCAACAAAGAGATAATAAATGTTGTATCCTTTGCTTAGTCGGCATTCGAGGAACTATTTTTCAAAAACTTTTTATAAATAAATATAAATATTTTAAAAATACCAAATAGAACAGGTGCAATGAAATACCAGAGTTGGAAGAGACCTCAGCGACCATACAGCCCCACCACTGTGTTTAAAGAATCTTTTTATTGCATACAAATAATATGTGGACACACTATTGTGGCAAAACTTGAAAACCAATTCTAATATGTTGAATAAAAAACAAAAGTCCTCTTTTGTGTCCTCTCGGACTCCCTTACTGAGAGGTAAACTGATGGTAATGGTGGGTATTTCGTGATGGCTCATTTATTGCATAAATACATGCATATGTAAATGCCTATAAAATAAAGTGGGTGGTGACGGCATTTTACATACAAGGGGTACAGCTCTCTGTATTTTTGCAGAACTACAAGTTTCTTTTAACAACATGTCTGAGAAACCCTTCCATATCATACAGAGAACAACCCCATTTTTAACAGCTGCATAATATTCTCTAGCACGGGATATAGTTGTTATTTCTTGACGGGTAACAAGTTAGCTTCGAAATTTAGCAACAAACACTTACCGTCTCACATGGTTTCTGAGATCAAGAATGTGGAAACAGCTCATCCTCGTGGTTCTGGATCTGAGGCTCTCAGGAGGTTGTGGCTGAGCCTGAGGCTGGGGCTATAGTAGACGGAAGACCTGACCAGGGTTAGAAGACGGGCATCAAAGGTGGTGCCTTTACAAGACTGCTGGCATGAGGACTCAGGTCTTCTCTGCAAGGGGCTCTCAGTAAGGCTACTCATGACAAGGCAGCCTCCCCAGTGATGAGCAAGAGAGAGAGAACCCAAGAAGGAAGCTGCTGTTTTTTTTAACAACCTGAGCTTAAGAAGGGCATGGCAATCCTTCTGTCACGTACTATGATCTATTGGTCACAGACACCAATCCTGGTTCACTTCGGGAAAGGACAACCCTTGCGGAATGCCAAGGTGTGGGTGGGATTCACTGCAGGCCACCTTAGAGGCTGACAGTCACATGGTGACCTCAGGTGGTCCTCATGTCTCACAACCTCATGCAGTCTTGCTGTCAGGTTCAAGCTCTCGGGTATGCTGCCTGATGCCCACATACCTCTCTCCTAGCCCTGGAAGGAGAATTGCTATAATTCCTTCATTTTCGAAAGGGGACATCAAAACCAGAGAAAAGTGACTTCTCCAAGGTCACAATGCTAATCACCTGCAAGCTTCAGATTACAATTTCAGTCACCTGACTTCTAGTCCATTCCTTGTCCAGAGCTGTTCTGTGGGCCAGGTAAACATGGGCTGAGATTTCAACTGGTAACCTGAGATAAAACCGGGCTGGTAACTGCCAACAGCCAGTTCCCAGAATACCAACAAAGCATGTAACGGCTCATCTTGCTTTATAATTGCTAAATGTACGTCACTGAGCCCAGAGGCTAGATCAGCCATTGTGTAAATTCCTAGCCGGCCTTAGTTAAAAAGAAGCTAGTGGAAACAAGGAAGCATTTCCATGCCATCATTAGCAGAAATGTGGAGTCAGACGGACCCTGGATCTAGCTCTGTGACCAGGGGTGAGCCACGTAATTCCTCCGACCCTGTGTCTTCATCTGTAAAATGGGAATGTGCAGAGTACCTACAGGACAGGTAGTTCGGAGGCCCAAACAAGGTGGCGTATGTGATGGGATAGCCCAGGCTCTGGCCCATTCCGTAAATGGGGTTCCTGTTCTCTGTGTTCTTCCGGCTGACCCACTTCAGCAGCCCATCAAACTTTCTGAATGAATGAACTCCATTTTCTAAAAATACATGGTGCCTGCAGAGCCCACTGTATCCCGTCTCCTACCTCCTGATGCTATTAAGAGTGACCATTATTTTGGGACCTATGCTTACAGTTGCAAATGGTCCAGATTTTTGACAAGCAGGGCAACTTGTGGACATGAGGTCTGGATGGAGCCCCCGAGGGCTGTCCCTCTAGCCTGTGCACAGTCACTCTTCCTGCCCCTTGTGTGGGTTTGATGTGCATGCCATTGTCCCAGCAGGCACAGGCTGGGTCCCCCTCACCTCTGTGACTCTAGTGCCAGCACAGGGCCTGGCACTTTAGAAGTGTCTGGAATGCATGAATAAATGCATGTATGAATGAATGAATGAATGAATGAAGAGAGATTAATCGAACCAAATCAAGTGAAATGAGGGTCATCACCAAGGCCATTCACCAATTGCCAGGATTCTGATTTGAGCTATACAAGGATTGGGGGTGTGGAGTACCTTTGCGTCCTCAGCCATCTGACAGAATGAAGGATGGGGTAGAGAGAGGGGTGAATGTGGAGTTAGTTTTCTGTGTGCTGAGTGTAAGGAGCCCTTGGCCCACGCAGGGGTGACATGAGGCACCAGGCAGAGTTTGAGGGAGAGACCTATGACTGTTGACCATCTCCTGAGCAAATGGGCTTCTGACCACAGGCCACAGGAATTCCCTGAGCTTCTGCAGAACATTCTGGTACCTCAACTGTTCTTTGCAATCTAAAGGCCACACGAAGTTTCTGGCCAGAGCCAGATAAGGGACAGAGATGTAAAAGGGAAGTGACAGATGTCCCAGGCAAGGGATTCCCCAAGCCAAAGCCAGCAGGAGACAAGCACCCTCTCCCTCTCAAAATCTGAAGGGTCAAAAGACATTCCCACAGGGGATGCTGAGTTTGGTTTTCCCCGACTACTGCCTCTTCAGTCCTGAGAGAAACTGGACCCCTGGAGGGCTGGCTCGCTGGCCCATTTCCTCCTCTGCTTGGGCCCGTCCCATCAGCTGCTCTTGTGGGTCTGGAAGAAGCCCCCCCCACCCACTCCCGGAGGGTGAGAAGGGCAGTGCTGGGGCCCAGCATGGCTGAGATACCACTCCCAGCAAGGCTCCGATTGGGCACACCAGGCACTAACCATGACAGGCAAAGGCAGGGCCATGTTCTCATTCCAAACCCCTTCGCTGTTCTTCCTCAGGAAGCTTCCTGTTGGAAGATAAATGCTCTGCTTGTGATCACACAGATTTATATTTATTTATTTTCCTTTCCTCCCAAGCTTGAGCCAGCCCAGACAGGTCAAAGAGCAGGATTCCAAGCAGCCAAGATGGTCTCTAGAGAAGTCTGGAATTTCCCTGCAGACACGGCATGGCAGAAAAGAGGCAGGGTCCCCTGGGAGCCTGGACAGGGGGCTGCCAAAACCCCAGGATCCCTTGGCAAGTGGAGTACCTCTTAGGGTAGGCAGGGGCCTCCAGCCACCTTGAGAACCTGACCATCAGTTCCTGAGTCTCTGTTTTCAAAAAACCAGAGGGCCTTATGTCCCCAGAACAGGAACCAATCCTAGAGACACTTACAACCCAAATCAATTTCCCTTCAAGACCGGGCCCAGGCTGGAGTAAGGAAAGGCGATCCTGTGCTGGGTCACTGAGGGCTTTATCTTTGCTGCAGCTGGGCCTTTAGAACAGACTATAGGTCTCTTACGTGACTTCTCACAGACGTTCTACAAAGTTCCTGACAAGAGCCCTTATCAGATGCTGCCAGGACACAGGGGCTTCCACAGAAATACATGCACTGGGCAACTAAAGCCCATTCCAAAATCCAAACTCACAAAATTATTTATTTTGCCAATTTCATTGTAAAACTTTCTAAAAACACTGCACTCAGCTTATAAGAAGGAAATAAATTGCACACCACTGGATACCCCAGGGACCGCGAGAGGGGGGCTGGGACAGTCGCCTTCAGGCCTGCTAGGGATGGTGGGTCAGGTCTTCCTACGCTCCCAGACTCCGAGTGCTGTACTTTCCAGTTCTTGCTGCCAGTAGCTTTTTACGGTTTTGTGACCTGCGCCTTTGTAAGCCTGTCACCCTGTCACCCCACAGCCGTTTCTCCACCACTTCCAGGAGAGAAGCAGGAATGTGGGACACAGGTGAGCGGCTGAGGGCGCCACCGGGAAGAAGGTAAGGGCTGTGGTTCTACCCCTTGTACCCCACCCTGGGGCAGGTAACTTCTTTACCACCCACTCCTAGCTCCTCATCGGAAACACAGGGAAAAAAAGACATTTGCTGCAAGGCTGTAAGTCTTTCTAACACCCCATGAAATGCTCCACAGTGATCTGCAGCTCAGCCGAGCAACTGAACAGACTGCGCTGTGCATGTCTGTTTAGCTGCCTTCCTCCCTCTCTGAGGGGCAGGGACTGTCTTGGATGCATGTTCCATGGTCTGGCAGGGAGCCTGCCTGTGATCTCACAAAGGACCACGAGGGTGGACACGCTGTGGCCTGAGCCCTTGAGACCCAATTCCCTTCAGCTGTGAACCTCTCCTGTGTCCCCGCAGCTGGGATGCAAGTTCCCTGGGATTGAGCTAGAGATCTTGTCTTCATGGGATCTCCAAGCAGGGCAGATGGTCAGTCAGGAGGCACTGGTACGCATGGGCCAGTTGTTCAGGTGTTCAAATACTTCTGTGCAGTTGCTGCCTGGGACCTCAGGGGGCCCGCTTCCCCCAGATTCCCAGCCTCTCCTCCAGAGCCTCCTCCCCGTCATCCAGCTGCTAAAGAATGATGGCTGGCCTGGCAGGGCCTCCAGGACTCTGCTCCAGCTCTAGCCTTCTGACTGTTCGTTACGTCTCCGAATGGTGGGTAAGTCTGATGCGGATGGTGGGAACACAGCAGGTGTCTGGTACGTACGTGCTCATACTGGAGAATTGCTGTACATGGGCTCTGCTCCCCCAGCAGACAGAGGGAGCTCACAGCCCTAAGTGGGCAGTGTCTGCTGCCTGGCCTTGAGAAGACACGGGTATGGGATCCCCCGCTGGACAGGCCTCTATACCGCCAGGGGAAGGAAAATACAGACTTGCGGTCCTTGTTGCCCCCATCCCAGTCCACCCGTCCATCTGTCCATGCAGCCTCTGTTCGCGTACCACACTCTGGGACATCAGCTCCCGTAAGGCCAGAGAGGTCCCTCAGTACAAGGAGCCATGCTGGAGGATGGGCAGGGGAAGCGAGAGGACAAAGAGGACAGACTTGGTGCTGAGGGGGGGAGTGGGGGGGCAGCTGAGTCCCTGCCCTAAAACTGACTCTCCAGGGGGCTGCACCTCACAGAGCCTGTGTTCCCTCTTCTGTGCAAGGGAGAGTTAGAACCTGCTTTCCGACTTCTTGTGAGGACGGGAGAGTCTAACACAGAGTCTGACCCAGTACCCACATCTGGCATCCCCTCCTAGTGGAATCTTACTCTGACACATCAAGACTTCGGAAAGGATCGAGCCGATACACAAGTATGTTCCGTGCATGAAGACACACCAAGTTATACACTTACGCATGCTCTTCTGTCCGTAAAGCAAACGTTGGTTAAAAACTCAACCACCAAAGACACAGAGGAAAAAAGTGGAGGTGTCCAAAAAACATGGCTGAGCTAAATCTAAGATTTTAGTCCTAGAGAAAGCTCCTCAGAGAGGGAATTCCAACTCGGCGTTTCTTCTTTCAGCATGTGAGTCGTGAGCGTATAGAACCAGTCCTGGGTAGACTTTTCTCCCTGAAGCAAGTGTCGAATGGGGATATCTCAGCAACAGCAGAGCTGGGGAGACGCAGCCTGTGAGGACGGGCAGGACGATGGTAAGGAAAGGAGCCGGGCAGCGGGCAGACACCGCAGGCCAAGCAGACATCGAGTCAGACAGGGTCGGCTACATAGAGATCAATGCTGGCCTTGGAGGGAAGGGGAGTGGGAGGTCCTCGGCGCACACTCAGAGGCGGGCCTTGGCTAATCGGATCTAACCACTGATGTTTTCCTTCTGATCCAGGAAGTGCTGTGATACTGACCTTGAAGGTTCAGAGACGTGTGTTTAGGCCACAGCGAGGCAGACAGCTGCAATCCCCGCCACGGTGGAATTTCTAGTGTTTCACTAGGGCAGGGCGGGCGGCGTGGGGAGCCGGTTTCCAGGCATTTTAGTTTTCAAGGACAAGGACGAGGGCCTGGCCAACTTTCTGTTTCACCTCTGCTTCTCCCCTTCAGAATGTTTGTGTTCTTCCCATCTTGGCCAGGCTTCAGCCAGGGCTCCCGGCTGGTGTGCAGCAACGCAGGGAGTCCCCACGTTCACCAAAGACAGCTGGTTCCTGTGAGCTTATCTGCACCTCGGTGTGTGTCCCACGCAGACAACGCCGTACACAGCGCTGAGCATGTCTAGCAGGCCCACCGACTCTGTTAAATCCTTCTGTACACTCTGGAGGTCCTAACAGCTCTAGGGACATAGCACCACATCGCCAGCTGTAAACACTTTGGATCTCTGCTTCTCATTCAGCGGGTTGGGGAGGGGTGGGGGAGGGGAGGAGTGGTGTGGGCTGACCTGTGTCAGCCAGTGTTCCTTCAGCCTATACCTGCAGAGCTACTGCTCTGGGCCGGGTCCTCACTTGGAGACCCCCTACCTCTAGGGTCTCAGTTGGGGGCAGCACTTGGGACAGGTGCCAAATACCTACACCCAAGATCCAAAGTGGCCCCATTAGGTGAGGGCGGGCTGAGTCAAAGGGGATTCCAAGGTAGGCATGGGCCGGGACATGTGGGGCAGAAGCAGGGCACTGAATAAAGACGGTGCAGGGGGACTTGGAGAATGGGCTGGGCTTGGAGGGTCTTTCAGGCCGAGGACAGGACACTCCATGTTCCTGAAGCATGGACAGCCCAAGGATGGCAACAGACACACTTGTCCTTGCAGCTCCTCCCCAGGCTTCCTTCTCGCCAGGGGAGCTGCCCAGGGCCTGGCCAGGCCAACCTTGTCCCCTTGGGGGCAGTGGAGGTGGGTTCGGGAGACAGACAGACGCCTTCCTAACCCCCAGCAAGAGGAAGACTGAGTCCACAGCAGCACCTCCCACTAGCCCTCCTACCTGGGGCCTCAGAGAAGCCTCGGAGAGAGAGGACTCCTACTGTCCTGGGCAAAATCGTCTTTAGAGCAACGGCTTCACCCCACCGGGGCTGTGCAGACAGCAGCAGACAACCACACTTCCAGCGGAGCTGAACCGGTCCAGCTCTGGATGTGCTTTCCAGAATTCAGAGCAGTCAATCCCCCACAGGCCCATTCCTCTGGATACCAGAAGAGGAGCAGAAAGAGGTCTCCTTAAAGCAAAAAGGAATGAGAGTTGGAGAGCACTCAGCTGTGGCAGCCATGACCTATTGGGCCCAGTATCTGGCTCCCTTTGTTCCATGGGCCACTCAGAATAGAAACTACATTTCAGAGCATTTCATGTAGCAGATATGGTTGTGACTACCGTCTAGTTGATAGGTGAGTGCCACTTCAAAGACATTTTCTTAAAGGGAATGGATGTGCCTTCCTCCTTCCCTTTTTCCTCCTGCCTGGTGGCTGGAATGCCGACATAATGGCTGGAACTGGAACAGCCATGTTGGACCACGAGGTACTCTTGGGATTGAAGCTATATAGAAGAGCAACAAGACAGAAGAGAACCATGGCTCCTTGACTCCATGAAGCTGTTCTGCTGGCCCAAGGCTACATAGCTCTGGATATTTCTGTGAAAAGAGGTCACCTTGTATTTTGTTTAAGCCATTTGCTGTATTGAATCTCTCTGGTACTACCAGTCAAACTTAATACTAAGTATTGCACCGTTTTTCAAGGTGCAAATCCAACCTCCTCCAAGAAACATGTCCAGAACTCCGCAGTCAGAACCAGCCTCTCCTTCTAATGTACCACTGTCCCAACATTGGTCATTATGAGCAGTGAAGCCCAGACACTATCCTTCCACATGTATGAATTTACTCCTTCCCTGTGTTCCGCAAGCACCAACCCCAGGTTGGTATTATCGTCAGCAGGCCACAGGGGTCTCAGAGGGGTAAATGATTTTCTGCTTGGGCAACACTCTTCAGTGGAAATAGGAATTATTAGTGCCTGCATCCCCCTCCCCTCCTGCCCTTGAGCTCCTCTGTGGCCCAGCAGGGGCTGATTCCATTCTGATTTCCTCCAGGGCAGGAGGCCCCACCCACAGCAGGCTCTCAGAAAATTTGTACCAAATCGATTTGCTGTAAATGCAGCAAGTTCTCTTCCATCCAAAAATATTGATTTCTTCTAAACAGTAATTCTCAGTTTGACATTCTCCAAGAAAACTACAAGGAAAGCAAAGAGCTTGGTCCTTTCTGGTGCCTACAGAGGCCAGATGGCCTGGGCTTGGCAGTTCTCCAGCTCCTGCCCCCACCCCCCACCCCGTGCCCCTTCCCTGCCCCCCTGCCCCCTACCACTACCGAGGGCTGAACCTCTTCAACAGAGCTGCGGCTGGGAGAGCAAAGTATCAGAGGAGGGACCTCTGAAGCCACGGGCTCGGTGAGGATCCGACCCAGCTCCCTGCCTGGGGTGGGGGACATGAGGAGCCCCAGGAAGGTAAAGAAAGGAGCCTTTCCAGAGCCAGACTCTTTTTGCAAGTATGAATTCATGAACTTTTCAGCGCTCCCCCCAGGGTTGGGCAGCAGGTGATTTCATCTTTCGTTGGGGATAGAAAGCTGAGAAAGAAGAAAGAAAATGAGATCTTGCTGCTTGCTACAAGGAAAAACCACTGCCCCAGATTTGCAATGACCCTGCCTGGGGAGGGACCCAGGATTCTACTTCGTGATGGAAATAGCTGTCCTCATTCCCCGCATCTAACCAACCACTCTACACTGGGTTCAAAGGCCACCCAGTCCAGCCCACCCAACAATACTTTGAGGACCGAGGCAGGCCTTGCCCTTTTCAACCAGTGAGGAACTAGAAACCCAGCGGGAAAGTGACTTGCCCAGGGTCCCACAGCACCAAAGCTAGAAGCCAGGCGTCCCTCCCACTGTCTGCAGCTCCTTCAGGGGACCTTGCACATGGACCTGGACAGAGCTGTCGCCTTTCTCTGCTCCGCAGCTCACAAACCCTGGCGCTAGCTCCTGCTGGACCCCAAATGCCGGCCACAGGGGAGATGAGAGGGTGGTGTTGGACTGAGTCCAAGCCAGCTCTGCCCCTGTGAATGGGAGCCTGGGCCCCGCAGATCACGCCAGGCCCATGAAGTGTTACAGCCTGGAGGGTCTAGTAGAAAGTGAGAATACTGAGTCCCACTGAAGGGACTTGCTCAAGGTCACACAGCAAGGCCAGTGGGAAAACCCAGAGTACAGAGCGGCACCCCTCTCCAGGCACAGATGTAACCTGGGAACTTGGGCTCCTCTACGGGCATACTCATGTTGACAAGGATTCACTTAACAGACCGGCTTCCCTGGGGAGACAGCTCTGTGGTCCTGTGCTCAACTACTCCCCCGCTCTCCCCCAGGAAGTCCTAACTATCTCCTCAAGATCCTATGCAGATGCCCCTTCCTCCAAGGGGCTGCCATCTGGCCTCCATCCCCCATGCTCCCCCACTACTTGGGACAACCTTGGGACAACCTGTCTGCACCTTGCATGGCCTTCATTTGTGTCACATAGAATCACTGACCCAGGTCTTAGCCCTCCGGCTGTTGGATGCTCTCCAGGGCATGACCACCACACCTGGTCCCCCAGGTTCCTTGGGTGGATCGAGGGAAGTCACAGCGGCTCCCTGGCGGAACGAGGTAAGCCAGGGCTGTGGGATGCTGGGCGAGATTCTGCTCAGTGTCCATGGTCATGGGCTCTGGGCCTGGGGCAGCAGTCCCTCAGAGGGCAGTCTTAAAGGCCAGAGGAATGGGGAGGACGGGCCAGCCTCCCAGCAGTGCTCTAGACCAGGTGATTCCCTGAGGGGTTTGTGGAGCCCAGGGGAAGGGTCCATGAAGCAACCTCAGGGTCAGCATCCCAGTGACTGTTGATGCAACCCACCCTTTTTAAAATTTCATTTATTTTGAGAGAGGAAGAGAGAGCATGTGAACATAATGGGGGGAGCGGCGGGGGGGAGGGGGGTGGCGGAGAAGTAGACTCCTGGCTGAGCAGGAAGCCTGACACAAGGCTTGATGTGGTGCTTAATATGGGACTCGATCCCAAGGTCCCAGGATCATGACCTGAGCCAAAGGCAGACACTCAGCCGACAGAGCCCCCTACCTGCCTCAGCTGCAGCCCAGGGGGGAAGCCTTCATATGCCCCAGGAAAGGCCCTTCCACCCCATTCTTCCAAGGAGAGGTGCCAGCCAGACCCCACTACCCCAATATGGGCCTTTCTCAGCGGCCCTGCCATCTGTCCCTGGATGATGGGCTTGGCCCCAGGGGCCACCACCTTATCTGGTCACACTGAGCAGTGTCCAGGCACTGAGCAGAGGAATGTACCCATCCCCAAACCCATGGCCCCTTTGGGGTCCCACCTGCCCACTACTCTTGATAGATATCTGTGTGTAATTGAACTACAGAGTACAAAAAGGCAACCCCAGTGAGTAATGTTAAAACCAGTGAGGGCCATAAGTCAAAAGGAGCATTTTCCCTCTTGTGTCTTAAAGCAGTCACCATCCAGATGACGGCCAGAGGGCTGGCCTCTCAGCAGTCCGGAAACTGGAAAGCCAACCTGGCGTGCCCCCTGCCCCTGCCCCCAGCCCTTCTCTGCCCTCCCAGATGGTTCCAAACACGAGTTCTGAGGGCTGTGAACATGCTTGAAACGCTGGGCCAGGCCACCTAGATTAAAGAGGTTGTTGATTCAATTTTATATTATTTTCAGCCCACAACTTCCTCAAAGGTGGCTCCCAGGACCAGAGCATCTAAATGCCTTTGAACATGAACTTTACTCCTTAGATTTCCCCTCTTTTAGCTGGAGTTCTGCAACAGCGTCCTTACCACTCGGCCCACCCCAGCCCTGCCCCCTGCCCCCTGCCCCCAGAAGTGCCTCCCCTGCCACCAGAGAGAAAATTCTGAAATTCTAGTTGGGCCTTCACTCCTCACCAGACCCTCCCGTGGCTCTCCTAGACCCCAGAAAACTGCCTCAAGGCCTTTCTCACCCACCTAATTCCCCAAGCCTCCCAAGGGGCCAGGGTAGTGCGTCCCAGTCTGTCCCCCACCTCCCGCAGTCCTGAGAGCCCCTCCCACCAAACCCCCTCCCCAGCACTTTCTCGCTCTGCCTGGCTAGCTGCTAGGCCTTTATTTAGCCGGGTGGCTGCCCATCTTTCTTATGGAAGGCATGTCCCTGGGTTTCCGCTGCCCCTAGAAAGTAGGGAAAGAGGAAGTTGAGGGGACTGCGGTGCTTGTGCCCCCTCACATGTGCTCAAACCAGCAAGGGGCAGTCTGGGACAGCGTGCACCTGCTCTACCCCGCCCCTCCTGCGCCCAGCCCCTTCCAAAGGGAGGAGGGAGCTCAGGGTTATCCAGGCTCCATCATTTCAGCCCTGACTGCAGGGCTAGCGGGCGGCAGGCCCGGGTTCTGCACTTCCTGGCATCTAACTTACTGTGTGACCCCAAAAGGGCCTTTGCTAGAGGCTGCATTCTTCCCACCCACAGAATGTGAGGGCGTGAGGCCAGATAGGTCATTCTCAGGATGTGGTCGCAGGAGCAGCCTAAGCAGCACCTGCCAGCTTCTTAGAAATGCAGCTTCTCAGGCCCCTCCTTGGAGCCACTGACTCAGAAACGCCAGAGGTGGTGATTCCAGCAATCTGTTTTACACACCCTCCAGGTGATTCATGTTTGTAAATGGCTGCACTGGCAGACCTCTGCGGTGGGCACCATGAGGAGCGGCTCACCTCCTCCCCACTGCAGGGAGCACCCCCACAAGACTGCCCTCCACTCTCAGCCCTTACCGGGGTGGCTAGGCTGAAGAAAACTGCCTGGGGGAAGGCCTTGCCTCCTTCCAGGGGCATCCCACCATAGGTGGGCAGTCAGCTTAAAGGTATCCGTATCCGGCCCCTCACCCGAGCACGGGACAATGCCGCAGGGCTCCCTGCTCCAGATGGCCTCTAGAGTCACCTGAGGCCTCTACTTCTCCCTTTAGGCAAACCTGCGTCCTCCCCTTCCCTTGCAAGGGTGTTGGCCCCAAGAGCTCCCCGGTATGCGTGTGTCCTGTTTGTTGACCTTCGTCTCGAGGTCCTCTTCCCAGAGAACCCAAGCAGCAATAGCCCCAAAGTGCTCTAACACTGAGTCACCTCCAGCAGCAGCATCTTCGTCACCACGACAGCATGCCAGGCCCTCACTGTGCAGTGCCCGGTGCGGAAACCCTGAGCGCCTCTTGCTGCTCAGTTCCCAAGACCACCGCGGGATCTGCCTTCCAGGGAGGGTCAGAGAGGTGAAGGTGAGGGTCAGGGCTGGACTGCCCGGTGCTGAACCAGTATCCCACCCACTGAGCTTCCATCTTCCCCACCTCCTATCTCCCAGGGGGGCCCACACACATGACGAGCAGCAGGAAGGAGCGGAGGTGTAGAGAGAGGGGGATAAGGAGCAGGGCCCCAGAAACTCCTTGAGACACTCAAGGAAGTCCAGGCTGACCCCAGGCTTCACAGTGACCTAGAGCCAGCAGTCAGGCTCCCCCCACCTTCCGAGCCACACAGCCCAGCCTCCAAGGACAAACAGCCCAAGGGAAAGGAAGCACATACATGTCTCACACGAGGCGACTGTGAGCAGCACCAGAACGAGGAAGGGGAGGAGCATGGAGAACTTGAGGGGGATGGGGGATGTCCTGGAGGACAGCAGACTGACACCAAGGAAGCCCAAACTCTTGGTGAGCCGGAAGTGTGGGCTGGCAGAGGAGGCAGGCCACAGCCAGGCCACAGAGTGGCCACAGCTCAGCTATGGGCCAGAGCCCCCAGAGCCCTCCAGGGGCAGCTGTGCCAAGTGGCCAAGTCGGGGCACTCCACAGGCAGGGAGGGCTTGCCCAGGCCCAGAAGGCAGCAGGAACAGGTGCAGCTCTTGCCCCCAAAGGGCAAAGGAATACAAATCAAGCCCAGGCTTCCCTACCCTCCTGGGAGGCACGTGGTGGGGAGGCAAGGGCAGAGGCCACACCATCGGACGCTGTGGGCCACATCTCCCCTCTGCCACTTGCTGGCTAAGCGGCTTTGAGTAATTTCACATCTCTAAGCCTCATGTTCCTGACCTATTAAATAGGTGCAATAGACCCTCCTTTTGGGGTTTTTTGTTAGATTGAAATACCATGATATTTTTAAAAAGCTCCTGGAACAGAGTAGGCCCACAAGGTCTGTCCCTCCTGTTCCAGTGTACCCCATGGCCAGTGGCTTAGAAATGAACACGAAAGGCCTATAGTGACCCCTGGAATGGAACAGACGCTCCATGCAAAAGGTTCTTATCCATCCTCAAAGGTACTCCAGAACAGCCATTGTTTAAAAAAGGATTCTGTAATGAAATAAACTTGGGCTATCCTGGGATAAAAAGAAGACCCAGTTTCTTCCTACAGGACCACTCAGAGGAGCCCAACACGCCAAGGAGCGTGTGGGAACAAGTGTGGGAACGGGGTTTGCCAAACGTTTGCCCAAGAAACCTTTTGATTTCCAACCACAAAATCCTTTTTCTTCTTTTTCAATAGCCATTAACTCTCTCATGTTCTGAGAGATGCTGATCTATGTTCGTTCTATCACTTTACAGATGGCCAGCTAAGGCCCAGAGTGACAAATTAACATACTCAGGATCACTCAGAAACAGAGCTGGGGTCTTCGCCATTTCAAGGAGTCCAGAAATGGAGGGAGGTGTTTCCTGACAGCTGCTTGAGCGAGAAGAGGGTGGATACTAGTGAGTGAAAGGGGCCCTGCCATGGCTTCTCCCGTGGCCCCTGTTCACACCACACCCCACTGCGCCCACAACTCACACCTCTTTTGTTACAGAATGCAGGTCGGGCCCATTCATAACCTGTTGCACCAGTGTCTGCCCGAGTTTCTCACCAGCAACTTCTGCATGAGCTCAGCTGTGTCCCTAGTTCCTCCCTCAGCCCATCTGCCAGCAAAGGTTCCATGAGAAGAAGGAAAAGTGTGTCCTTGGGGGAACAGCATTACCAGCCTGCGATGCTGGGGGTCAGGGGTGGCCGAGAAATGGCCAGGGGACAGCTGGACACTAAGGCCACTTACAGATGTGAAGGGAATAAAAGGTACCCTCCTCCCTCTGCTTGGAATGTTTTACTTGGGTTAGCAATAATCACAGGGACCTGTCCTGCAACTCAAAGCAAGCTATTCGTTCTCCATCTTGGGCAAGATGGAGCAGACAATCCTGTCCCGCTCAGAACAGACATGTGGCAGAGGCCTGAGTCCAACCTTCCCTATGGAACTGCTCGGTGGTTCTACCACCAGGAACACAAATCTTGGGGCCCCAGGGACCGTCAGAAAGGGAAGGGGCTTCCAACCACACAGCCAATGACTCCACCAGCCAGCCAGCCAGCCACCCGTCCATCCGTCTGTCCATCCAAAAGAAATATGCTGCCTTTCCTTAGTCCCTCTCCCTTCCTGGCCTCACATGTGGCTCCATCTGGGAACTGACCAGCTCACGGAGCAAACCACACGAGTCCCTACCACAGTGTGTGTTTCCCCTAAGTCACCTTATGCCCCCTCTGGGGCCCCCTCCCAGGCACTTTCCTTCCCTGGCGACACCGCTTGCCTGTGGGATGTCCAGTGTGGTCCCAGCAGTACATCCGACAGGACTCGAAATTGAACACTGGGAAGGGGAAGAGAGGAGAGGGATGGTTGTGGAAGGGTGCTCAGGAGATCCCAGTTCCTCAGGTATTCATAGAGAAGCCTCCTTCCCGGAAGTAGGCAGATCCTCTAGAATCTGCACCTGAAGGTGCTCAGGTCTAGAGAGTAAATGGTTCCCCGTGGGGTTACTTGTGGAGAAAGGGGAGGGAGATGGGCTTGGGAATCCAGAAACTCAGGGTTGTCAAGGACTCATAAGTCAGCCATCTCAGCTCCTATCTGCCTTTTGGCTTCTATCTTGTGTCCTCTCACAAGAGGCTGTATAGTCTCTGTTTGCATACCTCCTGCGACGGGCAACTTACTATCTTTATATGCAGCTCTTTCCCAGTCCTTCTGTGCCTCAGGGTCGTGCACCCAGGTCCCACTAAGCAGGGCCACTAGAACAATTGAGGGCATCCCTCAACCAGATACGGGGAGTTTAATGAAAACCACTGTCATAGGAACTCTCAAGTCCCTGCAATTCATTAAGCTCAATGAAAGGAGGAATGTGAACACCAGATATTTATTAAATGGGGACATAGAGGGAGCTTTCCTTCCATGAGTGCTTAGTTC
Organism: Mustela nivalis; assembly: GCF_964662115.1. Lineage (NCBI taxonomy): Eukaryota > Metazoa > Chordata > Mammalia > Carnivora > Mustelidae > Mustela > Mustela nivalis. The sequence continues at coordinate 113,664,676 of NC_139020.1, forward strand.
TGGGCCTCCACCCATTTCCCCTAAATGGGGGAAAATCCTCCCAAGCTTCCCAGTGCTCTCCTATCCCTCCTCCCTTTGGCCCTTACTGACACTCTGTAAGGTGGGCAACCCTGGGCCTGTCTCCACCCTTCCATCTTGCTCCCCAGCCAACAGGTGCCATTTTTCTTCTCTGGGGAGGCGTGGCACGATTTTCACGCAGTCACACGATCAAACAACAGATTCAGTGAGCACCCATGGCGTGTCAGGCACTGTGTCAGGTGCCGAGGCCACAAGGAGGCCCGAGACCCACTGTCCAAGAGTGCAGAGGCTGTAGGCAGAGCCGGACGACTGAGGCGGTAGTAGGATTACAGTGGCATCTATGCAGCAAAGCTCTGGGCCCTGCGGGACCCAGTTTTAGCCTTTTGTGGCTTCCAGTAAACCAAACCAGTCATCAGGACTAAATAAAAGAGCCACGTCAATCCGTATTTGGTTACTTGAGAGAAAGCAAAGGTGGCTGCATTCATGTCCCCCACCTCATTATGCTCACCGAAAAGTCCCCTCACTCCTGAGCGCCACAGCTTATCGCCCTCACCGACCCTGCCCCACAACCCTTCTCCACACAGGTAACCACTTCTCTTTCCTCTCCCTGTGGCTTCCAGCCTCACAGCCCCTGGCCAAGGGGCCCTCAGCCTCCCTTGGGGCTACCCCGAGTCAGAGGTCCCAGAAGCTAACCCGAATGGAGGAGCACAGGCTTTTACCCATGGGTGGCTTGGGTGTGGCACCTGATGGCACACACGCCCCCAAGCAGGACTCAGGCTGATCTCGAAGCTTCTGGTAGCACCACAAAGCTTCTGGCAGTACCATGTGGCACTGGGGACTGGGGACGGGTAGAGGTGCAAGGGAAGGAGGGCGTCTAGGGCCTCAGGAGTACTGTCCTGTGGCTTATCTCATCTACCACTCACAGCCGTTCTGGGAGGGCGGCAAGGCCAGGAGTGGGCTGAACTCTCCCCAGTTCACAGACATGTATACCGATGGCCAAGGTCAATGTGATACCACTCACGGAGAGCACCCCAACTCAGGCTACACATTTCGGAGGACTCCAGTGTAATCACGGGTCCACACGAGTGTCCATGCATGGAGACGTGACCAGGAACACAGTCACGCAGAGAAAGCAAGGGCTCATACTGGTGAGAACGGGGAGGGGACTCTAGGCACCACTTGGGCCGAACTGTGGGATCCGGCAGCACTGTTCCTGGCTGTACCACACAAGGCAGCTCTTACCTGGTCCACAAGAAAGAGGACAAAGCTGCCTGCAGCAGGCTCGTTAGTCTGGGGGTGGGGTGGAGGGCAGAGGTGGGCGGGAGGTGATGTGGGGGCCCAGCAATGCAGGCGAGGGTGGATAAGCTGGGAGAGCACACCGCCGACCAATGGGGGTGCGTGCAATAAAGGCAGAGGGTGGATTTGAGAAACTCAGTGCTGTATGGAAGTTCCTCAGAAAGTTCAAAACAGAGCTCCCCTAGGAGCCAGCAATTGCACTACTGGGTATTTACCCCAAAGATATAGACATAGGGAAAAGAAGGGCACAGGCACCCCAACCTTCCTAGCAGCAATGTCTACATAGCCAAACTGTGGAATGAGCCGAGATGCCCTTCAACAGACAAACGGATGAAGAAGAAGTGATCCATGTATACCACAGAGTATTACTCAACCGTCAGAAAGGATGATTACCCACCATTTACATCAACATGGACAGGACTGGAGGAGATTAGGCTGAGTGAAGTAAGTCAAGCAGAGAAAATCAATTATCGTATGATTTCAGTGACTTGTGCAGCATAAGGAATAGCATGGAGGACATTAGGAGAAGAAAGGGAAGAATGGAGGGAGGAAATCAGAGGGGAAGATGAATCATGAGGGAATATGGATTCCAGGAAACAAAATGAGCATTTTAGAGGGGCGGGGGGTGGGGAGATGTGTGACCCCCGCGATGGGTATTAAGGAAGGCATGGATTGCATGGAGTACTGGGTATTATACAAACAATCGTGGAACCCTACATCAGAAACTAATGATGAACTGTATGGTGACTAACATAACATCATCACCATCATCATAATAAAAGAAACTTAGTGAATGAAAAAGAAAAAGCAAGAGAATATATTGAGTTATTCAAATTAAAATACATGTCCACAAAACAATAACACCATTTTGCATGAACATGGAAGACCCTCCGGTTGCATCTTAAAATGACTGTTGGGGGATGAAGGTGGGATATGGAAATGAGAGGCCTCCCAGGCAATGGGTCGTGTAGTGGGGGGCATCGTGAACTCACCCTCCGCGCCCAAGGTTAGAAGTGATGGCGAGACTGGCATGCTTAGCTAGACTCTGACACACATACAAGAATAAATCTCTTCAACAAGCCCGCAAGCTTTCCAAAGGCCATTATCGTTTGTGTACACACACAAGATGATAGAATCAGAAATGAAAGCAGCGGCTGGAGAGGCTATTCTTAGGTCACTTTCAGTTAGGGAACTGGGGCATCCAGAGGCAAAGTTGAAGACCCAGAGCCTACTTAGCCAAGATTATGTTTTCTTACGGATGATGGCAACCATGGCCAACGTGAAGTGTAGAGTAGCCAGGACGGGCCTTATCTGTAACTGAGGGGGATGGCAGTGGCTACAATTTTATAGTATTTATTGTTTATTACAAAAGTAATTCACATTCAGAAATATAGAAGTAAATATAGATGAAGATAGAAAGCACCTTGATCCTTCCTCATACCCAGAAATGTTCTTTCAAGGCTTCTGTTCCACTCACTTCTCTAGGCTTATGCACCGCAGTGGAAGTTTTCATCAGGCAAAGGCAAAACAGCACAATGAGTCATGTTTGAACCTCATCAGTTACAACAGGATTCCAGTGAGGAACCAGCTGTCTAAGAGCTGTCCAGAAGTCACATCCACTGGCTTTGCTGGGCCGGCTGGACCTCCTGCTGAGTGTTACTTTGTTCTTCACAAAATCCATCAGTGACAGAGGAGGGGGCAGCTCCTGAGTAGGTGATCTCAAAAGTAGAGGAGGAGATTTGGTTTGGCTTGTGCCCATTTTGATCAATGAGTTCATTGTTTTTTCTTTGCAATTAACAAAGGACTCTCATAGCTCCAGAAACCCTCGAATTACTGAAATTAACGTGGGGAAAATACCTTAGTTATTGAATCTAAAATTCTCTTAGCATTTTACCCCCATTCTTTCCCCATTGAAATAATTGTTTCTAATGTGGTGTTTGAAACACATGGTATTTTAGGATTTGAACTAATTAAACAGAGTGGAACAGGATCTCTTTATACATATACCCATATATACATATATAATTTTTAAAATAAAGTGAGGATCATACTGTACATATAATCTTATATTTGCCTACTTTACTTAACAGCACATTGTAAGCATTTCCCAAGGCATTAAGTATTCTTGAAAAATAGGATTTTAATGCCTAAACTATTTTATCTTATGGATGTAACATAATTTATCCACTCCCTTAGTCAACATTTTAAGTTACTCCTAGCTGTTTTCTATTTTTAAAAAAAACTGGTGTGATAACGACTCTCTGTCTACATCTCTTGTTATTTTCTTACAATAAACTTGAGAATTGGAATCACCTTCATGAGGTTTTTGCGAGCATTATGAATAGTATATAAATCCCCAAAACAATGCTCGGCGCACAGCAGGCTTTCAGCTACTAGTAGCTGTAAACAGGAAATCAAGTTCCTAGGAGAACAGACCAGTTCTGTCCAAGCCAAGTCAGGCGAGAGATGTGCTCTCTTTGGCTGGGGAATGAGGTAACCAGACAGTCTAGGTAAGGCAGGTGAGAAGGGACAGAGCCATTCTTGCTTCCAGATGATTCTCCAGTGACCCCAGTGCGGCCCTGCTGCCCTCCCTGTGCCTGTCTCAGCCACAGCCCCCACAGAGGCCGGGGGGCCCACTAAGCTCCGTCATGTGGACGGCAGGGGCAGCCCTGAATGACCCTGAGTGCACTCTTGACTCAACCTTCAGGTAGCAGTAAACTGGGGTCAGAGAAGAAACAATGTAATCATCATGTTCTCAAAGACGGTTTATTAGCTATTCTCACTCATGGTAAAGAGAAATAAAAAAGTGGATGAAATTGAGATCAGAGGAGATGAAAATCCAACAACAGTTCCTCTCTGAGGACCTCCCCCAACTAGACAACATGGACCACCAGGGACTTTGTGTCTGCATCTAGCAAGGGAATGCATTCAGAGAAGAACTTAATTTTTTCGAAGGTACAGGGTCTAATATGATGCAATGAGAAAATCACAGGATGATTTTTTTCAACAGAGACTGAACGCTTATCCGTCTACGAGGGACACCCCTTCCAAGCCACACGGTTATCCGCAGAAACTGTTGGGCTCCTCTTTGGAAGGTGCCTTCCCCATGCAGATGACTCGACTCTGTCGCCTGTCCCTGGCCGTGGCCGAGCTCTGCTCTTTGATGGTGGATCTGATTTCTGAGCACAGTCTGGTCACCTGAAGCCGGCTGGGAAGAAAGAGGGATAAGGAGGCTCTGGGATACGGCTGGGAGCGAGAAGCTGGGGAAGCTCCAGCGATGAGGCCGGGTTTCTCAGATGGGCTGCCACTGGCCCTGCAGGTCCTCCCAGAGCCGGCAAGGATCTTCACCCCCCACAACTGGGCAAGGGGGGCATGGCGGGCATGAGCACGCAGCCTCTTAGGGTGCGTGTGTGTGGAAGCTGGGCACTCGCTGATGCTTCAGTTCCAGGCCAGCTGCGAGAATACCCCTCTCTTGTTCAGCTCCCTGGGAGCCCTAGCAAGACAGTTTGTTCTTTCTGGCAAGAGGGAAGCTTGTCAGTTTAAAGTAAATTTATATTTGGTCTAAGAAAGGCCAGTGCCCAAAAGGATTTCCATTCTTTGGGGGCCGAGGGCACGGATCGCCATTGTCCTTCCTTTCTTCTCTTTACGCACTTGCTTCCGAGCCCACTGGAGGATGTCTGCGTGTTTGCCCTCCACAATACCTGGCCCTGCAGAGTGAAAAGGCCCCAAGCACCAGCAACTCGCAGGCCCATCCTCACTGGGTGGCCTCAGGAGAAGGACCCACCAGGTGGGACAGCTGCAGCCCCTTACCCCAGAGCACATCCCTATAGGGATTCGGACACCAGCCAGGGGCTGATTAACAGGGGCACCCCTCTGGCCTCCCCCAGACCCTGAGACCTGAGGGCACAGAAGATGGGACGGGACCTAGACGTCAGGGATGGGGGTGTTGCAGTTCCCATGGTAGATCTTGACATGGCCCTCACACCGGAAGTAAGCCTCGAAGACGTCGCTGTAGCCATGGTCCCTCCACCAGGTGCAAAGCTGCCGGTTCCAGGTGCAGTCCAGCACATGGAAGAGCTCGGGGTGCTCCATGCCAATCATGGTGAAGAAGTCCTGGTCCCCGAGATGGCCACGGAAGTGGTACTTGTCGGCCAGCTGCTGTACCTGTGTGGGCTCCAGCAGGCGGCTGTAGAGGGGGGACTGGCGCATGGCCTCCAGGTTCAGCAGCATCACTCCGCTATTGAAGCCGGGGAGCCCCTCGGGCGGGGGGCCCCCAACCCGTGTCTTGGGGTTCTCGTGGCGGAACTGCCAGAATGTGTGCCTGGAAAGGGAAAGAGAGCAGATTTAACCTGGTTTGTGTGGGTGAAACAGTCTGCCGGCCCTATCTTCCCGGGTGGTCAAAACCAGCCTGGAGAGAGATGCTGTCTTCACTCCAGGTTTATAGCTCTGGGGACAGGGAGGTTCTTGGGCTGGGAATTGGCATCACGCCACCAGCAAGTGGCAGAGCTCGACTCAGACCCCAGCCTCCTGATTCCAAGCCTCAGGGTCTTCCCACGATCCTCTGCTCCTTCAGGATGACATCGTTGCTAACATTTGTCTAGGACTCAGCAAGTAGCAGGCGCACAGAGAGAGAAAGCACAAGTAAGCAGTGCGAGAGGGAGAAGAAGGCTCCTCAGTGGGGAGCCCGATGCGGGACTCAATCCCAGGACCTGGGATCATGACCTGAGCCGAAGGAAGATGCTAAACCGACTGAGCCACCCAAGTGCTCCTGCCTTTGTGATCTTGGAAAGGAAAGGAGAGAAGTGGGGGAAGTGATTTTGAGAAGCGATCTGGTAAAGAGGTAGAAAGCTACCTGCAGGCTTAAATAAAGTCAGTTTCTGCTTTAGAACAAGCTTCATGAAGGCCCAAGCCTAGCACTTCTGAGCGGCTGGGCAGGGCTTGGAGGCCTGCAACAGAGCTCAGGGCCCACATGCATGGGTTAGGCTGAAGAACAGCTGGAAAAGCCAGGTGGAATTAGGGCTATTTTAGAGGGAATGACATCCCAATCTTCTCTCAAGGTCTCAGGATGGGGGATGCATGGGGGCACCTGGAAATGCCATCCCAAGGCTCCCAGAGGTCTCTCCCTCAACCAGTCACAGGGCAGGATCTGTGCAGGGAAGTGACCAGCGCAGGGGAAAGAATACAAGAGACCTGGCCCATGGCAGCCACAGAGATCCATTTCGCAGCTCCCACACACTGCTCTGTGTCTGGGAATCGGAGAGGCCTTCCCTGAGGTCTCGCATATCACAAAGGGCACCGAGAGTTCGATCCTGGGGAGGGGAAAAGCATTCCCTCTGGACATTCTTACAAGCAGAATAACAGGTCTATTGTTTGAATTTTGCCATAATTGGACAGTGAGTGGAACAGAGCTCTGGCGCCTGCTTGGTGATAACAACCTTGGCAAAAATAAGCTTCCAGAGCAAAAGGAGATGTGGGAGCCCTTCTAGTGATGGGATCACAGGGCGCTGGAATGCTGCCTGGCGACTTGGTCGGTTTTACCATATTTCTTCCAATTGGTTCCCGCAGGTCCAGGCTGTAAGCCACTAAGATTCTCCCACCACAGCATGGGAGAGGAGGGCTCCTCCAACCAGGAGCAGGGGGGCTTTACCCAGGAGGCAGGACTCAGCCTTCCAGGAGAGAAGAGAAGCACTCACCAGGGAGGGGAGGCCCGGGAAGGGAGACATGTGTAGAAGACCGGCAGGGCCAGGCCTGTGGAGGTCCTAGACATGGCGAGGCCATCAGCCTCCTTCTTTTTGTCCCCCAGGTCTCGTCTCTCCCCTTTCCAGGGGACCATGGGAGGGTGAGCAGGGTGCAGGCTAGCGGTCAAGTCTGCCCTCCCCAAGACTGCCGCCACCTCTGCATTCTCAGCACCTCGCACGGCGCCCACACGGTGGGCCTTCAGAACATGAAAGTACTTGATGAGGAAGGATGGGAAGGTCAGTGGGGCTCAAGCTATGTCACCTTCGGTGTTGTCTGGAACCGGGACAGAGAAATGTCAGGACACAAAGCTGCAGCTGTGGATGCCGTGTTCCAGGCCCCAGGGCCCCATCTCTCCGGCGTGGTGAGGGGCAGGGGACCACGAGAGGGTGCTCAGGGGTTTCAAAGGGTTCGGTACAGTCTCTACTCACGAGCCAGCTTGGGGGTGCAGAGGCCATCTGCTGCCCTGCAGTACCCCCCGGAGCTCCCCTGTCTCTAGCAGACTGACCTGCTACGGAACTTGCTGGGCCCAGGACAGTGGGGCCAAACGCAGACAGAACAACAAGCATCCTTCCAGGTGGGGACCAGAAGCCAGGTGGCTCTTTGGGAACCTCATGCCTAGTACCACCGGCGCTACAAAGAGTCATTTTATAACAAAGCCAGAGAGAGCCAGGCCCAGGGCATCAGCACATTATGACTGGTAAGGAGAAGCGAAGGAGGGACAGGAAATTGGAAATGCAAGCTGCCCAGGATCCGTCCTGAGGCAGGAAAACAGCCTGTAAATGAACCAGTGCTTCTCTAAGTACAAAATTATTTCCAGGGTGCCCCTGTTTAAAGCAGGCCTACCACTCCAAAATGAACCCAGACAGACAGAGCCGCCGCCTGCAGGACTGCTGGGTTTCTCTGGCCTCTGTGTCGGCTGGTTTGTGTGGAGGAACCACACTGGCCTTGGGATGGAGAGAAGGACAAAGGGCCATGGAGGGACCTGAGCTCATGCGCCCTGATCCCACGTGAATGGGCCAAACAGGGCAGTCTGGCTGGTTCCCCCTGCCACAGCACAGCGAGGATGGCAGAGCCCTTTCTGTTCCCCGCCTCGGCTCCTGGGCGGCACGGGGACGTCACTGGCGGCATTCTAACAGGGACGGAACAGAGGTCCCCTGTGCATCAGGGTCAAGCCCGACTCAAACTCAAGGGCTCTGAGCTTCAAAGTCCCTTTCATCTTCACTCGGATTCCATGGGCTAGGTTTCCCAGGAGCAGCACTTGGATTTCAATCTCATTTCTGAAGTTGGCTGATACCCCCAAGGCCACGGGCTCTGGGGACCTGGCTGGCAGGTGAGGCGGAAGCTGCTGGTACTTCACTGAGAGGGGGTCAGACCCAAGAGCCTGTCTCAGGGAGGTCAAAGAGAGCCCTAGACCCTAGCCTTCCTCACAGGGCCTGGGGCTGAACTGATATGTATGCAAAGGGCACTGCCAGTGGTGTGTGCTGAGGCTGCAGGAGCCTCCGTATGAATGCAGGGATCTGGCTCCAAGTCTTGGAGCTTCTAGAAGTTTCCCCGATTAAGCTCCAAGCCCACAGTCAGCCATGTTGCCCTGATGCATCATCTGGACTTGGGCCTCTGCAGAGGCTTGTCTCCATCCTCCACTGTCCCCTGGAGATACACAAGAGAGGGGACAAATGGGAAACAAGCCCTCACACAGGCAGTCCATGGTAAATACTGAGTCTTTCCTGGAATCAACCAGGCTTGACAGGAAAATACAAATTAAGAACCTTCAAGTACATTCTTCCAAGTATGGGCAATGCATTTCCTAAATTTGTTCTATTGAGTATGCCCTAAGTAATACTCATAAAAAAGACTATTAAATTATTAAAAACAAGTACACTAGTTTTCATGAAGAAAACCCATCTTATGAAAAGAGGTATCTGAAATCATTTTGAAAAGCAGTCATTTTCTCCCTTCAAGTCTTTCCCTGATGACCATTACCAAGGTCACTCCAACAAGTCTCTCAACTAGAGAAGCTGGCCAGAAAACCTGGGAAAGAACACATGTTATTATGAATAAGTCTTTCTCCTCCCACCACCCCAATCACAGACCCTCCTGCCTCCCTATCCATGCTTTTCTCCTGGGTTGGTTTTTCTTGGCTCCTAAGGCTCAGGGTCTTCCATTTTCACTACTGAGAGGGTTGAGAAGCAAGGATGGGAGCATGCAACGAGCCTGGGCAGTCCTTATCGAGCTCCCTAAGAAGGTTCTAGAAGCCCATGCTGACTCAGGCTGAGTTCAAGCTGTTGGTTTTCAGGCAAAGAGGGCTCTGTTTTCTGAGGTCCCTAAGGACAGTGTCATGTGTGGCACTTCTCCCTATGGTTTAGCCATGGAGTCTTCAGAGTCAAGTGCAAAGTCTAATGAGCAGGTGAGGCTGGGCCTCTTCCCGGAGGAAGCATGCCGTCTGGATGCTGTCTAATCAGCGAAGACTGGAATCAGGAAACATTACTCCCTTTATGCCCATGCTTGTGTCCCAGGACCAATGAGCTCTTGTTTGACTTGGAAGGGACCCTGTTTTCCAGTCTTTTGCAAGCAAAGGCCGGGAGTGAAGAGCAGCACATCCTGTTAGGTGACCAGGGGACAGTTGTGGGTGATGAGGGGCTGATTTCGGAGCAAGGACAGTGTCCCTCTGTCCTGCCTTGAGCTGACGTTCTGGGGGACAGACACAGACTCTTCAGTTCTTTAGCAGAAACACCACCCTGTGGTCTCAAACTGGAGATGACACAGACTGCCGACACAGTGAGGCTTTAGACGGCCACTTCCCAGGGCACTCCTCACTGCCAAGAGTCACAGCCGACCCTTATCAGGATCTCTTGCTAGCAACTCAGGTCTCCAGCTCCAGCTCCAGCCAGACAGAAACGTTCTTGAAGTTCCACAGGCTAGTAATGGCGAGAGGGTTCTCTTCTGGGACCACAGGCTACCAGAACCTAAAGACACGTGAAGATTCTTAGCTCACCTGCCTGGCTTACCCATGAGGACATCGAGGCTCAGAAATGGCCCTGCCCGTAGTCACACCACTGAAAAGGTAACCCCCACCCCAATCCCAGGCTGATGATTTTGCTTTCCCAAAAACGCCCTTCCCAGAGAAGGCAACTGCTCCCTCCACCATGCAATAAGCCATGTGACAGGTGAAACTGTGCCACTTAGTGCCAAGCTTTCGGGAGGCACAGAGTTCACGCTTTGCCATCTGGCAGGGACTAGCTCCTCCAAGCCCAACATGCCTGCACCTGGAAGGGGAGCTGGGCCCCCAAATGGCTGACGGGGCTTGCTTGGGGCAGCAGGTGGAAGGCATGTGCTTGTCCGTGTTTGCAGGACCTCAAAAGAAATGTGTGCCTGCTTTCAAACACCAGCCCTGTTTGCAAGCCAGCAACTGAGTTTCCAACCACAATATGCCCAGAACCGAGAGAGGACAACAGGTCAGGGGTTGAGGCAGGGGGCACATGGGTGGAGCTGGGGGTGCTGGAACCAGGCAGCCTGGCAGGAGAGCAGAGGACTTCTGGGGGTGCTCAAGTCCAAAAGAGACTCCACAGGGATGAGGGGATAAGGAGAGCACACTGCAGGGATTTCCCCAGGGCCTTCTTCCAGAAGCATCAGGGCCCCCCGTTCACCCCTCCCCATACCCAAGACTGCCAAGGTTCCTTCTTGGCAAACTGGCATCTCTGCACTGCCCCAGTCTGAGAGGAGGGTTCATGGAAGTAAGAGGAGCTGAAGAAGGTCTGGGGAAGAAGGGGAGGGAGAAAGGGGTTATCATCTGCTGAGTCTGTGTTTTCTAAAAGCCATGATGGAGGCTTTCATTGGGGGAAGGGCGGGGGGGGTCCCAACGGGGCACTGGGGTAGCTATTATTACAGGAACCAAATTTTCTAGAGAGCTTATCTGGACACTGGGCTCTTCATTCTTACCTACAAGACCACAGAGCTCTCTACAGCTGTCTGCTGGGGCTGCCGAACACAGCGTCACAGACTGGGGGGCCTGAGTGATACAGATTTACCCTCCCCTGTTCCAGAGGCTGCAAGTCTGAGATCAAGGTGTTGGCAGGGATGGTTCCTTCTGAGGGCTGAGGGAGAAGCTGTTCCATGTCTCTCTCCAGTCTCCGGTGGTTGGTTGGCAACCTCTGGCTTCCTTTTAGAAGGATCACCCCAGGATCTGTCCTCATCTTCACAGAGCGTTCTGTTTGTGTGTCTGTGTCCAAATCTCCCAGCCCCCCACTTTTAGAAAATATTTTATTTCTTTGAGAAACAGTGAGAACGAGAGAGAGAGAGAGAGATTACAAGCAGAAGGGAGGGGTAGAGGGAGAAGTCGACTCCCTGCTGAGCAGGGAGCTCAATGTGGGCCTCGATCCCAGGATTTGGGATCATGACCTGAACCGAAGGCAGATGATTAACCAACTGAGCCACCCAGGCACACTCAAATCTCCCCTTTTAAAGATACCAGTCATATTGGGCAAGGGGGCCTATCCACTCCAGTGTGGTCTCATCTTAACTCATTATATCCATGGCTACCTTATTTCCAAATAAGGTCACAGTCTGGGGCACTGGTAATTAGGACTTCAGCCTCTGAACTGGGGGAAGAGGCACACAATTCGCCCAGAACCCTCTCCAACAATGAAGACAAAGGAAAATGGTACACAGCTTACCTTCATCTGTGTTCTCACTGTCTGCAGTAGGAGGGCACTGGTGGCACCTAGAGCTGCCTTCAGGAAACTCCCTGACTCCCGCAACCCCCGGCGGGCTGAGCCAGACAGTCATGACAGGCTGGGTTGCATCTGTCCAGGAGGCTCACAGAAGGAGGGGGAGGTGTCTATAGTGGGACGCACAGGCTCCAGAGAAAAGCAGAGGGATTCAGAAATGTGGGTGTGGTGGTGGGGGTGAGAGGTGACACAACACTGATCAACCAGCAGAGAGATGTCCAGAAGCCCACATTGCGGTGTCTCCTGGTTCTGAGGGAGATATGCGGGAGCACCAGACAGCACGCGGATTGAGAGAATAATCAGTCAGCGGTCACCCAAATACTGAATGGAGCACCTATCGGAGCCTACAACAAATGGGAAGTAGAACATTCCTGCCCTCAAGAAACTGGTGCTCTAGCAAGACCCTGACGTGAGCACATCAACAGCATCTATTGTAAGATGAAGGGGTCTACAGCTGGACTCAGGAGGCCAGGGGTGAGGGCCCACTGTACAAGGTTTCCTCAGCACTTGGTTTCCTCAGTGCTAACATGGGGATGGGGGTGAGACATGCCAATGAGGGGAGGCCCTGACTGGCAGAGAAGGGCAGAGCTCCACTGTGCCCAGGCTCCTTTCATGGTGTAGTATCTCAGGGGCAGCCCTCATCCACCTAACCAGCCAGAAACCATCTGGAGGCTTCTGTCTCATCATGGCTTCCTGCCTCATGAAGTCTAGAATAAAGGTAACCAGTGCTGTCTGGCTCATTCCTAAAGCTGTACCAGCTGTGACCGACCTCTGTAACACCTGGCACAGCAGTGGAATCAGGGAGGGTGAACATCCCCACTAGGAAGGCCTCTGACCCGCCACAAGATGGCCTGAAAAATTCTGAGCCTGGAGACCCTCCAACTGCCCACAGCCCTCTTTTCTGCCTAGAGACCTCTGGAAGGGGAGCTGCTCAGTGTGCCACCTCCCATAGGTGGCAATGAATGGGTCCTCTCCCATAGCATGTCACAGCCAGGGTCCCGAGGCTTCCCATTCCCCTGTGTGCACAGGAGGGTGGGATGGCCTTCTCTGAGTTGCCAGTCCTCTTCTCACACCTCCTGGCCCGCCCATCACTGCCCATGCCCAGCCTGATGGGACATCTCGGCCACACAGCCTTCCTCCCACACCTGCTGCTCCAGAGCTGTGAACATAGGTCGGAGGGCTGGGAGCTTATGGTCACTCAATCTGACAGCTCCCAAGTGTGCTGTGCCTAACTGGGATAGGGCCTGGAGGGCAGCATGGGGAGAAACTGGGGAGCACCAAGGGACAGATGATGGAGGAAGAAGCACTGGAGGCTTCAAGCAGGTAGGTGGAGCTCTGAGGGCTTCATGCCCAGGTTACAATAAGGATGGTGAACACTAACTAGGGCAAAGTTGGAAGGATAAAAACGGAGAGGACCCATTCAGTCTTGAACAGGTATCAGCAAGAATAGTGATGTGGTAGAGTCCTGCAGGTGGCAGGGGATGGGTCACAGGCATGGAGCTCAAAGCAAGCATGACAGAATTCTGGGGAGTTCCAATATTTAGGGGATGGAAGAAGAGGAGCCGGGAAATTCACTTGCAATAATGTCAACGGCCACAATGATGGCCTCATCATCATCAGCCCCACCTGAGCTACCCACTGGGCTCTCCCTCCATGAACCTTGCCATCAGAAGGCACTCTGCTCCAGTGACGGGAAACTGGGATCATCCCCTCTGACTGCATCGTCCTGCATGTCCCCCCCACAGAACCAGCTTTCCAGTCCCTTGTGAGCCACTGGGGGCCCACCTCTCCCTATTCTCTACATAGTCTCCCCTGGATCCTTCTGGCTCCCCACCCACTCTAAACTGCCCCCATTACCTCAATGCATATGAGAATATGGACTGTATTGAAAGCGGCAGAGGATGGGAACTTGGAAATGCTATAGGAGATGACAGGTCTCTGACAGAGATAAGCGACAGAGACTAAGGAGCTGGGCACTCAGCACGGGGTAAGATGTGGCCAGGGGGGACATCTATGTGCCCAGGGAAAGGAATGCATATGCCAGACTAACGAGGTAAGAAATACAGGGTGAGTGGAAGGGTGGGTACTTTGAGGAACGATAATCATGATGATGGCTAATACTTGTACCAGACCCTGTTTTAAGTCCTCATTTAATGTCTATAACAAACAAATGAGGTAAGTAGTATTCTTTCCCTGTTACAGGGAGCAAAGTATGGTTGGGAGATATGAACCATTTGCTCATGGTCATAGGAGTCAGGCAGAAGAGCTTACCAAAAAGTGAGAAATTCCAGGACAAACCTGAGACTAGAGAAAGGACATAAATAAGAAGATACAAGTTCTGTAGTGGGAATTAGGGATACTGAGAGAGGGCATTTAGGGTGAACTCTAAATCTTGGGAAGGTTAAGAGGTAAAGTCATTTATGGAGATAGAGGGACTTGGGTACCAATAAGGGTTTGAGAAAGAGAAATGGTTTACAAGGGCAGTGAGGAATCCATAAAAGATGGATAAAGGATTTGCCTGAATATGAAAGGTCTGAGTGGAGTCCAGAACCAGGCCTGGCACTGGCAACTAGAATGTATTATTCACCTTTATGACTTGAGGGCCTAGTGTGGCATTTGGTTCACAGTAGGCCCTGCAAACTCTTAAGTTTCAAAAGGATAAATGAATGGATGGACTAAAGAATGAATGAAAAAAGGAACAAGATACTATAAAATCAGAGGATAGAATTGAAAAGAGGGGAATGGTGAATGAAGGTGGTGGAACAATAGTTTAGAAAGGGAGTTGGGGGAGAATGTGCCATGGGCCCCATGAGCTAGAGCATCCAAGGTGTTTTAACTGAGGGTGGCCAGGTCTCTGTTGGGGAGGAACAATTTTACTCTATCCTTCAGAGGTTCTTCCACCTGGTCTAAGAATTAAAGTGACATGAAACAGATTACCAGGAGAAAAGAAAAATTAATTTTGTACAAACAGGAACCCTACGCACATGAAAGGTTCAAAGACGGAAAGGTAAAGTGAGGTAGATATGCCATCCTGAGCTAAGGAATGGAATAGGGCTGGGGCATCAAAGAGGAGGAGGGCAATTCACAGGGCAATATAAGGAAGAGCAGAGGTTTAGTAATTAGAGGTCTGCCTGGCCATAGAGATAGATCATTTAGATAAATTTATCTCTAGTAATAACCCCTACTCTGGAAAAGACTCCCAATTTAGATTCTTCTAGATAGTTAAGAGAGGAGCAAAAGTTTCTCTTGAACCTGAAGGTCTCCGCTGCCTTCAGCCCAAAATAGCCCACATATCAAAGTGACACATTTGGAGGAGACTTGTTTTGAACCTTGCGTTTCTCTCAGGGTGAGCACAGAGAAAGTGACGTAGAAATGTCAGCTCCCTGAGCCGGGGAATGCATATCTGTGATGAAGTGCCACTGTGATGAAGATTATCAATGAAGGGACCCAGATGGTAACCTGGCCCAGGGGTGCCCACAGCTCTCTGGACAATGCCCTATCCTGGCAGTGGCCCTAGAAGATGCCAGGACTCCAAATACAAGGCTTGTGCATCACTGCTAGCGAGAAGCTCAAATCTGGTAGAAGCCCTAAGAGCTAACCAAGAGACTATAGGGTATGCAGCCAGCAGGCTGGGCCACTGAATATCCACATGGAGCTGGCCTGGCATGCGTGGACAGGCCCCAGCTTAGCTCCATAATCCTGCCCTTTCCTGGAACTGAGGTTGAGGGTGAAGACAAAGCCAGGCAGAGTTACCTGCAGAATTAGCTCACTGTCCTCAAAAAGCCCACAGCACTAGGGGACACAGAAAAGAAGTACCCAGGACACATGCCAGAGTGCTTTCTGGGACAGTGAGCAAAATGCAGTCAAGTGCAGTAAGGGTGATGGGGAAGAGCAGGTGTAGGATTTAACCCTCTGTCCAGAATTAAGCTCAATCAATCCAGCCTAGCACCCTTCACCCTCACAGAAGGGGGTGTCCCAACCCAGGAGCTGGGTGTTGGGAGACTGTGTGGGCTTGGCTGACCCAGGCACAAAGGCAATTGAGCTGCCACAAAATATGTTATTTCTCAATCCCAGAAAAAAAAAAAAAATCTATGAGCCTTCCCGTTTCATTTAAGCCAACCTCTACCTTTGCTTGTCCCTGCCCACTGTCTTCTACCACATTTGTGGCAGGTCTCAGTCAAGGGTAACAGTGATTAGCACATTGGCAACTGACAAATGCTGAGGATCTCCCACTTGTCAAGCGCAAGCAAGGACACAGGCACAGCCCCACAGGAGCTCGTTCTGGGCAGTGGTACTTCTCAGACTTTACTGTGTGAGGGGCTCACCTGGGATCTCGTTAAAATGCAGATTCTCTTTCAGAGGCTGCATTTCTGGCAAGCTCTCAGGTAACGCTGATGCACTCAGAAGAAAAAAACTGGTATTTGTATAAAGAGATGAAAACCACGAGAGCTGCAATGATGTCATTTTATCTTGCAAATGGCCATAAAGTAGGTATAGATAGAGTCACTTACAAATTTCATACAAATTTTATGCTAATGCTTTTCTGTACCTTCTCACTTTATCACAGCTCTGGGAAGGGGGAGCAGGGTGGGTGGGGGACCATCAGGGAAATGGTTCCTGGAAGCAGCGTGCTTATGGCACTGGGAGGAAGGACCCAGCTCTGCCGCCTTCTATCCTAGGGATTAGCCATTAGTCTGGAGTGGGGGTGGGGGGAGTGGCAGGGCAACTCATGTACATTGGTTTTCTACTGCCTTGGAAAAAAGTACTGGTACATCATGGGGTTAAGAATGCAGGTTCTGGGGCGCCTGGGTGGCTCAGTGGGTTAAGCCGCTGCCTTCGGCTCAGGTCATGATCTCAGGGTCCTGGGATCGAGGCCCGCATCGGGCTCTCTGCTCAGCAGGGAGCCTGCTTCCCTCTCTCTCTCTCTGCCTGCCTCTCTGTCTACTTGTGATCTCTCTGTGTCAAATAAATATATAAAATCTTAAAAAAAAAAAAATGCAGGTTCTGGGAGCAGACAGTCCAGGCTCAAATCCTGGTCCTCTGCTTCCTACCCCAGAGAAGGTACTAGAGCTCTCTGTACTCCAGGATTCCTGTATGGAGTTAGGGTGGTTGGAAGGGTTTTTCAGGAAAGTATGAGATGATGGACGCCATGGACACACATCACACTGGGTGAGAAGCAATGTGGGTTCTCTATGGCGAACAAATGTCTGCTTCCCCTACCTTGTCTGTCACAGGGAGGGGGCCTGAGCCTGTTTGCAGAGCTCTGCAACCACCAGTGGGGTGACCCTGAGCAAGTCACGCCCCCTCCCGAGACCTCAGTTCCTGCGTCTGTTAAGTAGATTAAGCAGGCCTGTCGTTTTATGCCCAGAATGACCACCAATCTCCAATAATTAATCTTTCTTTAAATGTAGCATCGGTTGGTGAGTATAAGGTGGTTTTTCTTTCTTGTTACTTGCTTTTGTTTCTGAACCCCGTTTCCATGTATCCACAAAGCCCTATGATTTGTGTCTGCTGACAAGCTGGCAAAGTCCAGGCCTGACATGCAAGGGAGACCACTCTGCAGCAGGCTCAGTGCAAAGTTCTCACTCAGCCTCCCCCCGGGCCGTGGCGATCACACAGCACTGCGAGCCCTGAGCTCCAGGGAACAGGCACACGGAGAGCTGGCTGGGTTCGCCATCATCCTCCAGCCCCTGCAAACCCTGAGAGGCCACCCCGTTCTCCTCTGTCTTCTGCCCCACTGGGACCCTTTCTCTCCATGATGCCCCAAGATGCAAAACGACTGTTCTTGACTTTGTAAGCCTCTTCTCACCCAAGGGCACTGCACAAGAGGTCATCTGTATAAATAGAGTCCACCTCAGCAAACCAAACATGGCTGGCCTCTGGCCCACCCAAACGTCCAACTTGTCCCTGGCCTGCCTGAAGGCCCCACAGAGCCAGCTGCTCGTCGTGCCCAGAAGCCTCACCACGTGGCCCTCCAATGCACTGTCTTCCCTTTTCTTTTTAAAGAAAGGAAAAAGGGGAGGAAATCCACAAAACAATCTGTCCTTAGATCACAAACGTGAAGGGCTGGATCAAGGAGCACCATCACGAGGGGTTGAGCAGCACTGTCTGATTCAGAAGACAAGCAATCCCTCAAAGGTGGCCTGGAGTCTCAGTCGCCAGCACTGAGGGCCCTTCTGGTCTCTCAGCATGCCAGCGGTCTCAGCCAAAATCACAGGCCTGCAGGGGAAGATTCTCCACAGTTCCGGGCAACAAGCATGGCCGGTGGGAAGGGCAGGGGAGTCAGGCCTGGGCTCCAATCCCAGGACTCCCCCTTCCCAGAGGTGGGGCCAACAACAAATTCCTTAACTCTCTGACTGTGGCCATCCAGAAAACTAAGACAATGAGAATTTTTTTTTAAGGGCTCATTGAGGTTTTAGCAAGTTAATATATGCAAAGTGCTAGGGGCAAGCCTGGCACATTTATGAATTCAAGAACTACGTACTGAAAACCTACTGTGTGCTAGACATAGTTCTGGGCCCTGAGAGACAACACTAAATAAGAAAGAAACTATGACTCCTTCCCTTGTCAGCTTGGTGTTGGGGAAGGACTGATGCAGCAGGAGGCAGACCGGCCAACAGGCGGTTACGACCCCAAGTGGCAGGAGAAGGGATGGGACCATAGTCGGGTCCCTGCAAGAGGACCTCCTCACCTAGTCTGTGTGGGGATGGAGGAAGGTTCTCCGGAGAAAGAGGCATCTGAGCGCAGACTTAAAGTGAAGAGGATGCAGGTGAAGACAGGTAGTAGTGAGGGCACATGGGCCATACCAGGAGGTTCCTGTGAGGAAGGTCAGGGAGGCTGACCTTGATGCTGAGGGGAACAGAAGGGCTGAAGCAAGGCAGCCTGTGTATGAGGATGGTGGCTGGCTGGGGTGGGGGTGGCCTGGAGGAGAGGGAGGAGCTGCTGCATGGCCCTAGGGGAGCACAGTGGTGGTGGTAGTACTAATGACAAGGGGAGCTATTTGTCAGCAGCAGGCATGCGACTGCACCTGAGGGTGGACAGAAACAGGGGATGCAGGAAGATAAGGAGCCCTGTGCCTAGATTTCCGTCCTGAGCACTATGGGTGCAGCATGAATGACAAGGCCTACTTTCATCATTATCACTGACTTTTGCACAGTGACACCAGCTGGGTCACTCCCCCGTCTCCCACCAGTAAAACAGACAGACCTTCCTGGCTCAGATACACTATGGCTCTGGTTTTTGACATCATGTCAGCCATAATGGCCTCAGCACCAGCACCATGGGGCTCACTCTTGCCTTTGTGCCTTTCTCCAAACACAGGACCAGGCTAGGAAGATGCGGAAGGGGACAGCTGAGAGATGCTGGCCATCATGGCCCATTCACAAACCCGTCTTTCCAGATGACCTGGAGCAAACATCTCTTTCACTGGCTCCTTCCAGACAGTAGCCAACCTCATCCTCACCCAGGGCAGGTGAGCTCTTCTCCACCTGCCTGCCGCCTTGTGATTTCCTAGGGAGATTTTTTTCCCTGCTTCAAACTGAAAGTGATCCCCTTACCCCTCCTTGGGCCCCTTCTGCTTAAGTCTCTTCTCCATGCCTTCCAGAGAGTTCCCCAGAATCTCTACAGAGCCTGTGGTCCTCTTTATAAAGGGTTAAAGAATCAGAATTACCCCCCCCCCTAAACACCTAGCACTCTCTCTGGTGTCCATGCAGGCATGCCTGGGGCTGCCTAGACTTCTGTGACTTCTCAGCTCTCTCAGGAGTGGAGTCCTGAGGCTGGGACTTAGCCAGAACAGCCAACTAGGATTTGAGGGAACGTGAAGAGTGGAATTTTTAAGAACCAGATCAAAGGTGGCATTAAAATTAGATGCGAGTCCAAGCCACTACCTGAGGAAAGTAATTAGGATCTTCTGAAAATAACAACAGTTCTGCTAGACACTACTCCTGGAGCCATACTTCTGGAATATTCTTGGGCTGGTCAGGGAGCAGCCTTTTTCCCTCGAGTGTTCCTGGCCATCTTCTCTCTGCCTTTGTCCCCACAGCAGTTCAGGCTGCTGGACTGCCGACTGAGGAAGTCGATCCTGACCTGACCCATATCCAGACTACTTAGGTGCTTATCTTCACCTCCCACACCCCAAGGAGTCACCCATCCCACAAATCCTCGTACCACCCAAGGAGGGCTGAGCCACTCCGCTCTCTGCTCCATGTGGAACCTGCAGGGCTGGCTGACTGGGGAGGCCCCAAGTTTCCGACTTGGTCTCAGCCTGAGGAAAAGAAACCTCCGCTGTGGACACACCCTGCGAAGGAGGCAAAAGAGAAAAGAAATGACCCTGCCCAAGGAGAGCCAGTCCAGGCCCCATGACAGCCGAGTGCCACCAGCCGGCTCTGCCAGCCTGTCAGCGCAAAACCACATCCACACCCCTGGGCAGGCTGGCATCGTCCGCACTCCCATCCCATCGAAGTCTTGTCCCTCCTGCCACCTGCCTGAGACCAAGAGACACCTGCCCACACGTACACAGGCCAGGGTGGCCCAACCACACCTCCTTGCCCCCCGCTCTGTCCAGGCACAAACACACAGGGCTGCTGACTGAGGATACGACTACCTGGCTCGACCCCTACACCTTGATCACAGCCAGAGTCCTTGTGGGACCTCGGGAAACTCCCCACACCAAGCTTTTCGAGCTTTAGGCCATCCTCCTCAGAAGGCACCCCAGAGGCAGTTCACTGAGAGCACTCGGAGCTGATTGCCTCTCCCGCATCTGTCTATGGATGTGTGGGGGGACTTGAGGCCTGTGTAGGTGTCAATTCTTCCATCCTCATGTGGTTTGCCCTCCCACACAGGTGGCAACCTCTCTTCCACGACCCCCAGGGTAAGGAGGTCTTCTCGGCCACCCGCCTCGGTTCCACTCCCCGAACAGGCTTCTCTCACACAGAGACTGGGCAATGGGTGGCCGTGTTTCTCGAACTTTCTTGGGCACACCGAACCTCTGTGTGGAATTCGGCAGGTGAGGCGGTGGCATTCTGCTCTTCTGACAAGCTCCCAGGCCATGCTGAAGCTGTGTTCCACCTGCCCCAGTTCAAGTAGTGAGAAGGCAGAGGAAAGAGCAAGGGCGTCTGAGTCGGTCAGACTGCGTCCTGGCATGCGCTCCCCCAGAGCCAGCCAACACAGCTCTGGAGACCACCGTGAGGACCACATGGTGCCGGCAATGCTGGCAGTCCCCGGAGTAGCAGGCACCGAGCAACGCAAGCCCTCTTCCGTCTGCTTCAGCTCCCCCCTGCCCTGCAGCGGCGGGGAACTGGGAACCTCAGGAGAGAGGACTTGCCAGAGAAGTCAGTGAAGTGACCAATGAATACTCTGGTGCCCAGAGGTGAGGGAAGGTGAGAGGTCTCCTTCCCCTCATTGTGTGTCTAGTCCTGGGTCTGGCGCATAACCTGGGCCCAGTATGATGGGGGAAGAGAGGGTTCAAAGGCCTGAAGGCCGCAAGGGTCAGTATGTCTGGCTCTGAGTGTTTGTGTGCATGATGCTGGGGAGAGGGGTTGTTCGGGCCGGGCTGAGGGGCAGTTCCTCAAGGGACTCTGGTATCTGGATATCCGTGCTTGAGCAAGGGTGAAGCTAACTCAAGAGGGGAACCACGATGAAGCAGAAGCCTGCCAGGAATAGCCAGCCTGGACCCCTGTGCACCCCTCTTTATACATCTGATGCTACCGTAGGCCAGAGGCTCAGTGGGAGAAAGCTAGGTGCTTTCAGAAGCTGCTTTAACCAGTCCGGCTGGAAAAGGACCATTTATCAAAACCCTTCCTCTCTCATCCTTCCAGCAGCTTCAGAGAGGGTCTTGGTTGTTTCCAGGGAACGGCTAGAGACGCAGGGAACTTAGCCCAATATGTGATATATAGCAGTGTTGTTTCTAGGGTCTAAAGCAAAGGCAAGAGAAAAAACTAGACCAATGGCCAATCCATATTCAGCAAGTCTGCATCCTGCCTCCTCCTCACACAGAGACAAGCCCCGTTGACGTTACTCAGAAAATAATGGTGTTTCAACACACTATCAGGGGTACTTGCTGAGCCCAGGACCACCTAGGGGAGACTGGGGGACTCCCCTGGCACGGCCCC
Organism: Mustela nivalis; assembly: GCF_964662115.1. Lineage (NCBI taxonomy): Eukaryota > Metazoa > Chordata > Mammalia > Carnivora > Mustelidae > Mustela > Mustela nivalis. The sequence continues at coordinate 113,686,562 of NC_139020.1, forward strand.
AGGCCACATCCAGCATGGAGGGACAGAGGTGGCCAAAGTGATGATGGCAAACACGGAGCTCATGGGGCTCTGAGTAGGAGAAAGACCACATAATCCCCAGAAACCTTGCTCTGTTCCCAGCGTGTACCCCAACACACACACACGTACACATACATACACACACACACATCCCCTCCACACTGGGGAAGCTGAAGCTCAGCTTCCCAGCTAGTCCTGAGCCCTCCCTCCTGCAGAAATATGAATGCCATTCCTTCTTCAGCCCCAGAGCTTCTCCATGCCCCAGTAACATTTCACACAGCGATTTAGCAAGCTGGGCTGAGGTTTCTTTTAACTGGTAATTAAAATCGGAGCACAGAGACAAGTTTTGTAAAGCCTGGCTTTCACAGAGAATACCTTCTCTGGATTAGAAACAACAACAACAAAAAAAATGAGACTCTTGATTGAAACCGTGGGCACCCACACAAACACAAAGGCCCCCTCAGCGTTCTGAATGGAGACGGCATGTGAGGCTCTTCTGACTGAGGTTAAAAAGAATTCAAATTCGCAGGATTCATTTCTGAACTTATGAAGGAAAAGCAGGTAGAAATGCTAGGACGGAGCTGTGAATGCTCTGGTTCACACACAGAGGGCACTCTGTGTGCAGGCCGCCCTGATCTCCACCTGGCCAGCTCCGGAGAAGGCCTGTCTTCCTGTTTCTCTATGCTTGTCTTCAGAAGCACAGGAAGGGCAGGCACGGTTTCATCTGCCCGAGGGCCAGGCCCCTGTGTCATCACGACCGTAGACACTGCAAATTGGAGACAGTCCCTGGAACAGGTCTCAGTGCCAAGCCGGTTTTGAGGTAAAAAAATAAATACACACACATATAAACACATACATGTCCTCACAGGTACACAAATCCACACACACACACACACACACACACACACACACATACATATACTCCACACACACATGCCAACACACATACATACACTGTATATCCACTACCACACCATCCTCCACAGCCCCTTGGGGCACGGGGAGCACCCCACATGACCATCCACTAGGACAAACTCATCCCTGAGCATCTGCCACTCCCTCCCGCTGCTCCCAGATGGAGAAGAGAGCCTCACCCAAAGAACCTCACTCGGGGCAGTCAGGTGGGCGGAAGGAGTGCTTCCCCTCAAATGCTCCAGACAGAAGAGCAGGCTACTGAGAGGAATTCTGGAGTGTACGACCTCCAGATGAATGCAGGGGAGTCCCAGAGGCCCAGCGGGTGGGGGACACTAGGAGACAACAGCAAGCTCCAGGACCCAGAGGCGGCAGAGAGTGGTGGGGCAGGGGGCACTTAAACGCCTACAGGATGGGCAAAGGCAGAGGGACTGAAAGAACACTAGACAGTAGCAGAGGGAAGCTAGTACTTAATGGGTACAGAGTATCTTTAGGAGTCATAAAAATACCTGGGGAATAGACCATGGTGATGGTTGCACATGGTGAATGGAATTAAACAGCAGTGAGCACACAGGGTAAAAACAGTTCTAATGGCAAATTTTATGTTATATATATATATCCTATCACACACACACACACAGTGGTGGAGGAGAAGCCACCAAGCCCCGACCATGGCAAGGTTACAACAGAGGTGAGCCACTTCTTCACGACGGAAGCTGATGGGAGTCTGGGGCTCTGCCTGCATTCCCAATGCCACCTGCTCTGGGGACCCATCTCGGGCCCTCAACTCTTGGATCGGTGGGCTCCAAGCCACCTCGAGGCCCTCAGTCCCCACAGGGCGGTGGCTTTCCCTTCCTCACTGCTTCGAGCACAGACCATGTTGCAATTGCTATCTGTTTTCCCAAACTGCGATGCCACAGGAAAAACCGAGGCAGCGGCATACTGTATAATTAACATGGAATGTTCCGAGGGAGCCGAAGGCAAGTGGGGCAGAGGTCAGGTTCCCAAGCAACACCATTTTCTGTGCAAGAAGGACTGTTTTCACCTCTCTTTCTCCCTTTGCAAGAGACTGAAATAAAAAAACTTGAGAGAGAAAGAAACCTGTTCAGCCTCACACGTAAAAAGCAGACCCTGGCGTGGGTACACGGATTCCTGTGGGGGAGGGGGGACCTGGACAGGCTGTGCTCAGCCTCCATCACCAGCCAGGCTTCAGGACCACAGAGAAACACATTTAGCCTCTGCCACTGAAGCATTAGCCTGTCCAGTCCAGCAAGGCTGCTGCAAGCCTGTGCGGTCAGTCTGGATGCAGTTAAGGTGCATTATAATCCTTTATAATAAACTGGTTCCTAAGCCCCCTTGCCTGCATAATTTAGAAGAGACAGACCATCTCATGAAGATTAAATGCAGCAACTATAGTTGAAATCTTGTTCGGTGTAGGTAATTTAAAAATTATCTATTTTTAAGGTGGAGTTCAGTAATATTGGGAGTCTGTTTCTCACCAAACAGAAATAGAAGAAGGAAAAGAGAAAGTCTTCCTATCTATACTAAAAAAAAAAAAAAAAAAGACAACAATAGACTAAATCAAGTACACGAAGTAATTTTGGGGGAATGTGGCATTTCTACCTCCTGCAAAAAACCTTCGGAGATCTTGCACTTGGAACGAATCTCCCCACTGCCCTTGTTCTTGCTGCTTCCTACAGCGGGCTATCGCTCCTTGCACGAAGGGGTCCAGCCGCGTCTGTCTGCTTCCGTCTCCCGCCAGCCTGCAGACTGCTGTGGGACAGGTGGACAGAGCTGGCTTCCTCGTCATCTCTGGCTCTCCTGCCTTCACGCTGGCCTGGAGTTTTGTCTCAGGGAGTGTGACCTCTATGAAATGGAAGTCAGTTACAGCTTGGCATTCTGGCTGCCAGGACAACAAGACAGCTTGATTTAGCTAGGACAGGCAGGTGTCCAGGGTCTTCCATCCTGACATTGGGGTGACACCACGCTCCTCACTGCCTACTGGATTAACTGCAACTCCTCAGCATAACACATGAGACCCACCCCCTGCCCAGGACTTGGCCCCTGCCCCCATCCAACCACATCCTCTTCTCCTCCAGAGCACCCTGGTCCTCCATCCAGACCAAAGTAGCTGGAGTGCCTACACAGGACACGGAGGCCTCCATGCTGTGCTCCTCTGTGCTGTGCCCTCTCCCTCCACGTCCATCAGACTCCCCTTCATTACAATTCACACGCTGGGTGAAGTGCCCTCGGCTCCAGGCCTTGGAAGCAGGTGTGCTGTATAGTCCTCTTGTGTGCCTCTCGGTCCTCTTCAGCCCTGAGCTCTTAGAGGATGGGGACCACGTCTTTCATTATCCGAATCCCTGCTGCTTAGCCTAGTGCTGGCACCAAGCAGAGACTCAGTCCATATGAACCGAAGTCAAGTCTAAACAGGTAGACCTTCACCACCAAGCAGTGAGGATAAAATGTGCCTTTTCCACAATAGTGAGGTTCCACATTTGGCCAAAGAGCTAAGACCCCCTAGGTGCCCGCCAGCATCATGCAGGCTGCTGGGAGCAGCCCCAGCCATGCCCAGCTCCGTGGGGAAGCCCAAAGCAGCTCACAGCACATGGCAATGAGGCCACCATCACTCATTAACACACTGTTTTCCAAGCCTGCCAGGCCATTTGCCAGCATCGGGCCACCCTTTTAGAGCTGGGACCTTTGTGCTCCACCCGACTGAACATAATCTACTTAATTAATTACAGCACAGACAGAAACACTGTACCTCCACTACTGCCTTCGCTAAAACCACTCGAACCACACTAGGAAAAGACCGGATCTCCCTGGCAGTTAGTACTTTCTTTTCCCCCTTCGGGAGTGGGGAGTGGTCAAGGGAGAGAGTCTTAAGCATCCTCCACACCCAGCAAGGAGCCCAACATAGGGCTTCATCTCTCCACCCCAAGATCATGACCTGAGCAGGTATCAAGAGTCGGATGCTTAACTGACTGAGCCCCCCCAGGTTCCCCTGCAGGTTAGCCCTTATATTCTCTGGCCATTGCCATGGGAAAAGTGGTTTAAAAAAAAAAAAAAAAAAAGTCTGCAAAACCACTCCCTTCCCAGTTACTAATTTTTCTAGAAATGTATGCAACTTTAATCTGCTTTAAGTAAATATTTTAAAACATTAATTAGCCCCAGGGATATTCCTTTTGTATGCTATACATTTCAGAGAGATTTGGGTAAAACGTGGGGGTTATACACATATCTCTGATTAGCATATTTTCTGAATGAAAATGAGAACACCTGGCCCTTTGTTAAGATGAAATGTATGAAACTGAGATATGTCAGAAAATACGTCTGGCAGTTCTGACTCTGTAATTTTCCAAAATGAGGTTAGAACTAGGAATGTTTTGCTGATTTTTGCCAAAGTTTTAGCTCTCACAGGAATGAAAAAGGCATGGCTCCATTCACAGCCAGTACCTGGTGAGGAAGACAGGCTAACACTGGTGGCCGTCAGTGTCGTGGGCAGAAGGTGTAGCTGGAATCCTGCACGGAATCTGGGTCTTTGCAGACAGAGCCTGAGATTCGGGTCCACAAGGCTGGGCCTAGTTTCTCAATGCTGGCCACCGAGGGGTCTGGTCACCAAAAAAAAGAAGAGTGCAGCCACGCGACCCCACCCAGCAGCTGTGTTCATCATTTCTGGAATTGTTGGAGGCTGTGTGGGCCAAAGTCATACTAGCTCAAGGCCCATAAAGAACCAATCCAGGTGAGGGAAGAAAGGAGTTAAATTTAAAAGGGAAAATATGGGGCACCTGGGTGGCTCAGTGGGTTAAGCCTCTGCCTTTGGCTCAGGTCATGATCCCAGGGTCCTGGGATTGAGCCCGAGTCAGGCTCTCTGCTCAGCAGGGGGCTTGCTTACTCCCCTTTCTCTGCCTGCCTCTCTGCCTACTTGTGATCTCTGTCTGTCAAATAAATAAATAAAATCTTTAATAAAAAAAATAAAAGGGAAAGTGTTCTTTGCCTTTTAAAGGCTGTTGACATTCACCATCTCTGTGCCTTTACCTAGACTCTGATAAATGAGGGGTGAGCTGGGATGCTTTGGGACCTTTGGAATCCACCAAGGGGAAGCTGCTAGGCCAGGGAGCTGTGATTCAGGCCTTGGGCAACTAGGGAAAAGAATTAAACAAACAGCGAAATCCTATCAAGTGACCAATCCCAATGGCATCCTTTGACCTGGGGGTAGTAGGGGGGGGGATAAAGGAGAGCCCCTGTTCTACCCCAGAAGAAAATAGGAGGAGTCTTGCTCTTCTTGCTGAGCAGGGCCACAGAGGCTGAGAGCATCTCATGTTCCTGCTAAACTGAGTGCCCTCACTGGCCTCCCGATAGGATGCAGACATTCGATGTTTGAGCCCCCCCCCCCCCGCTCCAAGTCTGTTGCTTGCAATTCTGAGCACATTCTACTCTAAAATCGGGCTCCTTTTCATACATTCAACATGAAATGGACCTAGGGTTTAGAAGGGGACCTAGAGTAAGAGGAGAAGGGGTGCTCATGCTCCGTGGCTAGAGCAAGGTTGCTCGGCATCCTCCCATGTGCACATGTGCCCGTGTGCATGTGTGCCTGCACGTGTGTGTGCACGGGTATTTCCCAGGAGGACGGGTCTATGAGAGGAAACTGGACACAAAAGCACAGGGATGCGACTGAAAGACAAGGGAAGTACTAGGCCCAGACGATGGTTCTGTCCCAACAGCTCCTCCTCTGAAGTCCCCTCTTCTCACCAGATGAGTCCTCTCTCTAGAAATGAGTCACTTCTCAGGTGGGAACAAAGGCAAGCTGTTGCCTTGAGGCTAGGAGAGGGGGAGGGGAGCCAGCAGCAGCCTCCCGCCCACTGGCTGCAAAAGGACATTTGTGACTCAGCTGCTCAAGTTATGACTGAAGCACATTATGCATGACCACGTGTTCGCTGAGCAGGATCAAAGCCTCAAGTGGCCAGGTGGCCAGGCGGCGACGGGAACACGTGAAGCTGGCGGCAGGGGGAGGCCCAGATCATGCAGACCTGGAGAACACGGGCCATCAAACAGGCTGCTGCCACCCCTGCTCAGCGGGGACCACAGGCCTTGTAGAGAAGGCAGCCTAACACTGTCACGACTTCTGGGTTTTAAAGAAAAGCTATGCAGTATCCGGGTTTTAAATGCTGGCAACGAATACACATTAAACCAAAAAATGCTGCAGGGAAAACAAACCATTCTTCCACCTGGTCTGCTGGGCTCCCGTTGGCAGCCCTCTTCCAGGAGTCCTATAGTCAGAATCAGAACTGTTTGGTTCTTTGACCTCCAAATCTAGCTATAGGCCAGAATCACTTTGGATGCATGCTCAAAATGTACATTCAGAGGCCCCAACCTACAGCCACTGAGTCAGAATCCCCTGGGAGAAGACATGCATTTGGAGAGGCTCCCTGGGTGATCACAAGGGCTGTCCTGTCAGCTAGGAACCACAGGCTAGTCCGTATTTCTGCTCTCCTTGTATTCACAAGTATAACCATACTCACTTCTATCTCGTGCCTCTAAGTCCTAATGATGAAATAAGATTATAATAATGAGACCATAAAAATGTATTAACCAGGGCTTTTAAAACTGCCCCCCCACCCCAAAGAAAGGGCAGAGGCCAGTGTTGAGGGACACAGGACACAGCTGGGGCCAAGTGTCTAAAACTGTGTCTTATCTAAAAGGCTTATAAAACTTTAAGATTCTACTCTGTAACATAGCCATACATGCTTTAATATACCATGTTCTCCATGGCTAAATCTTGGGGTGGATGACTCTTCAGGAAGATGCAGTACGTTATTCTTGTGATTTGGAGTACCCCAAGGACTACTCAAGTAGAAGTGTCCCCAGGATATTTACCAAAGCTTGGGAAGGGCAGGTTTATATTTAGATGCCATATTATTTCATTTGATGTAAACCCAATGGCAAAACGCCACATGAAGTCCATAAAAGGCGGGCTCATCTGCAAACCTATATACTGGACTTACATACTTCTATTTAAATTTCTGTTCTTTAAAAAAAAAAAAGGCATTGCATGTGTGTCAGAAATGTATTAGATGGGGGAGAGAAATAGGACAGAATCACAAGAAACCATCCTTTAGCACATCCCTTTAAAAAGTACACGGCTTGAGAGTGCTTTGTTTACATTTTTCATAAAAAGTAGTCAAAGGATATGAAGCACTTAAATTGCTGTAAAGGCCCTGCTCCCCTAGACAGTGAGGGCCACATCTGGAGGGTTTGCTCACTGTGATGCTTGGCAGTAGGAATAGCTCAGACACCCCTGGAAACCGCAGTCCGTCCCTGGGAGCTCCGGCTAAGTCCACACCTAGTCCTCAGAGCAATGACCCGGAGACCAGCACCTGGGGGCCTGGTGGGTATCAGGGAGTACTACGAGTGCCATGTGCCCTCTGATCAGAGCCCCTGAGTGCAGAGCTGCAGCCCAGCCCTGTAGGCCTTTCCGCCATCGTCAGTGACGTTGTGAGGAATCCAAGATACTGCAGCTTCGCTGGGCTTAGCGTTTCCTTTCTTTGTGATGTCCACAACTGTCACCAGCATTTAAAATCAAAACACTTCTCTTACCCTAATACCATTACTTCTTAATAAGACGAAAGCCTTACCTTTTCCTGGAGTAATTACATTTAGTTAAGTGTGAGACTGCCTGATTAATTTTAGGCAGCGTTTCATGAATGTGTAGCATTTAAATATTTATTTGAAGCAATTGGTGCTGATTCCTATAGAAAAGGAAGCTTAGATTAAATGTGGGCTCCCTATGTCAAGTGTCCAACTTGTTGTCATTAATAAGGTGATAATCAATAAAATTGTCACTGTGCAAAAATAATAAAATCTCCTTGTAGAAGCCAAATAATACATTTATCCCATCATCCACTAATGTTAACGGTAGAGAAATGCTCTTGCTTTACTCAGCACGCCCACCCCACCCCCCAAGAAGGTTCTGGCCCTGGCTTAGCTCCAAACACACCCTCTCTCAAGGGATTAGCCTTTTCCTCTCTCAGATCCTCAAAAATGGGGTCTAAGTTTCATTAGGTGGAGCGGTCCAGAGCTCAGTGATTCTAAACTGTTGAGGGGGAGGAGCCCTGATAAGGTTCTCCCACCTGCACGCAGCCCTGGATGTGACCCAGGTGAGACCCCTGCTGGTGAGGTGTGAAACTGCACCCACACAGGAGGAGGGGCGGGCAGGCGAATGCGGAAGGGTCTAGGGTCCTCTCAGCAGAGACCGTCAGAAGGTGGCCACCCAAGAGAGTCAACAGGTGTCAAGCCCTCTTTCTATTTCTCCACCGCCGTCCTCCCACTGCCACCTCCAGCGGCGTGCAGGACATAAGGTATTACTAGTCCCCAGCAACAGACAGACTGGGCCGCCCCCATCCGAGACTGGAGACACACCATCAGTGCTCCTGCTCCCCCCCCCCCCCCCCCCGCAGGCCACAGCTCAATTCTCCCAAACATTCCCTAGAGGGAGGGGATGGGGGGGCGGGGAGAGAGAGAGAGAGAGAGAGGAAGAAGACACTTGGAGCCCTGGACATCTGGCCAGGGTTCCCACAGACGACAGATAAACTGCTCCTGGCGCTAATAAAATCAGAGGCTCCTTGGAGTCTTTTTCTATTGCTAACAGGATTAGAAAATAAAAATAAATCCCAAACACACAGAGGCACCCCCCTTTGCCTTGAGCAGAGAGAGCATTTGTTTTGTTTTGCCTAGAACAACCTTTCATTTACAACTTCAGTTCAACAGGACTAAAAGCTGCCTCCAATCTCCTTTCAAACAAGGGGGTCCACAAAGTGCCAGAGGGCAAAATTAACCACAGCAATGGGTATTCTCCTCAACCTTTAACCCCTTCTCAGTCTCCTGCCTCAAACAAATGATCAAGATTTATTAGCATTTAACCCTCTCGGTCTTGGGAAGCAGAAGAAAGGAAAGGTGAGCAAAGAGAAACCACTTCCCAGCCAGACACAGCTGCTGGCAGGGAGGGACCATGCTTCTCCGGCCAGCTGCCAGGCTGACAATCTTACACCCACATTCACCTCTCACACAGCCCAGCCACGTGACACTGGAGGTGAGGTAGAAAGGCCCCTACCCTACCGGGCTCACATCTGGTTTCAGCAGCCCTCCTCACACCATTCCCCACGTGGGGGTCCAGCCCCCTGTAAGGAGACTTGCAGGGGCCGCCTGGGACCACCCCCACCCCCACCCCGGAGTCCCAGTTCTGGGCGGGGCCAACCACGTTATTTCTTGTTTCTCCTCATTAACTAAAACTGCATATTAAAACCACCCAAACATAAACATTAATGAGAAATGCAAACCCGTACCTTTACAAAAACATACACAGTGAGCAAGATATAAAAAGAATCCTAGGGACGCCTGGGTGGCTCAGTTGGTTAAGCAGCTGCCTTGGGCTCAGGTCATGATCCCAGCGTCCTGGGATAGAGTCCCACATTGGGCTCCTTGCTCGGCAGGGAGCCTGCTTCTCCCTCTGCCTCTGCCTGCCATTCTGTCTGCCTGTGCTTGCTCTCTCCCCCTCTCTCTCTGATAAATAAATAAATAATCTTAAAAAAAAAAAAAGAATCCTAAGAGCCAGGTGTATTGGAATCTTTCCCAAGAACCTTCAACCGTTCTCAAACCGTTGGCGCTCTTGCTTTACTTAAGACTTGGTACAAAACTTCTCCTTTTTGAAAAAAAATCAATTTCTTGTTTGTAAAATACATGTTCAAAGTAAAAAGGCTGCAAAATTTTACAAACCATAAAGAAAAAAATAACACTTTACTATAACTCAGTCTCTCTCTCTCTCTCTCTCTCTCTCTCACACACACACACACACAGCTGGAACTCCAGTATGTCAGCCAAGAAAGCCAGCTAGAGGACTGTCCTCTACAACATGCTACTGTTCAAGTCACTTCCCAGTGTTTATTGATGATAATAGTTAAGGCAGCTCTCCTCTTGGGAGCTAAGTACCACGGTCAGAGCTTTCCCTCTATTTTCTTTAGTTCTCACAACCACCCCAAAGGTACTATTATTATCTCTAAACCATCAGTAAGGCAGTGAAGTCTCAAGGAAGTAAAGTAACTAAGAAATGGCAGAGTCCAGATTTTAAATTACCCTTGTCCATCTGTGCCTAAAACTCATGCTCTCTGCTTTATAAGAGATCTTCTCATTTTCTTGCAGCTCTCCATTCTTCAACGGGAGTGCAATTTTTAAAAGGAAGGCCTGTGCATGGTCCTTCCACACAAGAGGTCCCCAACACCCCAGCAGCCCCCTTCATTAAAGCTAAAGCCGTCCTTTTCACCTGACCACCTCAAGGCACATGCTGTGAGAAGCTGCTAAGAAGCAGTCCGGGCTCTCCTGAGCCCCAGCGTGTGGGTGGGTGGGGGTGAGTGTGTGGCTTGTCCCACAGGCCTGGGGGCTGGGAGTCCGAGATCCAGGTGCCTGCGGGTTGATTCATCTGAGGGCTGTGAAGGGAGGATCTGTTGCATGTGCCTTGCCTAGCTTCCGGTAGTTTGCTAGCCATCTCTGGTGTCCCTTAGCCCGTGGAAGCAAGGCCTCATCTCTGCCTTCATGTTCACATGGCCTTCTTCCTGTGTGTGTCTGTGTCTGTGTCCAAATTCCCCCTTTCTCTAATAACACCTGTCATATTGGATCAGGGTACACCCTAATGCCCTCACTTAACTAATTATATCTGTCATGACCCCGTTTCTAGGTCAGGTCAGGTTCTCAGGCCCTGGTGGTTAGAACTTCAATATAGGAATTTGCAAGGGATATAATTCAACCCATAATAGTGACTGAGAGAGAGAAGAGGGGCCATGGGGAGGGGAGAGGATGAAGGGGATGGAGAAAGGGAGGGGTAAGGGAGGAAGAGTTGGGGAGAGGAAGAAGGCAGGCTGGGCTGCTTCTGGGTGGTATGTACTCCTTCCGGGCAGGACAGTTCTCCAGGAGCTGGTGTGGGTGGTGCCCAGTGAGTCTTATGAAGGAGCAACTGTCACTCTGAACATCTGTAAGCAGTAGGTAAGCGACATGCTCATGGTGACCAATAAATACCACTATGCATCTCCGGCCTGCCCACCACTACTGGGAGTGACACTGGAATCCTACAGATTCATACAACAGAATTCTGCTGTCTTCAGGCTCGCAAGGATGTCAGATGGGTTTCTAATATATGCTGTCCTCAGAGAGCCTCAGGGCTGTTACCTGTTACAATAGAGTAGAATTTTTGAAAATATAAACTCAGCTTAAAGACTTAAAATAGAGGTAAGGTGTCCTTATTCCATGCTTCCCGGGGGAAAATATGTAAATATAAGGCATCATTTGCTTCCCTCAGTGGCAGAAGCTTGCCTCAAATAGAGCATGCATGCTATATATGCAAAATGTACATGAAGATGGGCTGTAAAGGCCTCAGGAACTCATTTCTTCTACAGTTTACTTGGCATTACTGTGGCTGCATAAATAAATTTGCTGTTATGCAAATGATGTGGGTGTTAATATCAATCATTCATCGGCACACCACATCAGCGCCAAGTGAGAAAAAGATGGTTATAATTATTCTTAAAACAGACAAGACCACTTCTGATCCGGAAGATAATCCTGAAGGACACAGACCTGGGCTAGGAGGAAGACCTTCACAGCATCACAGGACCAATGGGCAGAAACCAGAGAAGGCCAGAAGAAAGAGAAAGAAAAGTACTCTGGGAAGCAGATAGAGCGAGAAAGAGCTCCTGCAGCTGGTGAGCAAGGCATGCTAGGAGGAAGGCATGACTGACTTGGCCCTGACAGAGAGGATTTCTCAAGGTGGAGATGGGTGCGGAGAAGTCCCCCAGGTGGCAGGTACAGCACTGGCAAAAATAAGGAAGTGAAAGCTTGGCACAGACTCAGGGGCCCTGAATGCCAGGCCCCAGGGATTAAAATTCAGAATATGGTCCAGGATTCAATTAAGTAATCAGGATGATGATCTGTGGGAGAACTGTCTCTGTTTCTGCCCTATAATGGTGATGATTCACCATCCCACACAAATGGTGCCCTCCTCCAAATGCTCTCCAGGAAAGCTACAGGGGGTGGCCACCTTCTCTCTCCTCCACACGGGGCCCTGAATACAGTTGCTCCAGTTGTTGCCCCAAAACTGAGGGCCTGAGAGCTGACAGCAGCCTGGAGCCCTGGGAGACCCTGAGCTTCACGAGTGTCTGTACTCCTGCCCACATTTCATCTCTTCTTCTTACACTCCAGGTAGTATGTAAACCGTCCTAAGCCCCTCCTCTCCAAAAGGTACTGAGCCAGGCTGACTCGCTCCAGGGCACCCAGAAGAGGTGTGGGCCCAGGGCCGGTGACTAGCCTGTGGTTCTATTTCACCCCTATCACCACCATTCAATGCGTGGCCTGTTGGCACCAAACACCTGGCCAGGTCAACAGCCACGAGCTAATCCCACCATCCTGCCCAACGGTCTTCCACACTCTCACAACTCAGAGGCCTCCCACAGGCCCCCTGAGACCCAAATCACCATCATTTCCCTAACACTTGAAACACAGTCCCCCACCAAAACCCACAGGCCATCTTTTTACACAACCGTGTCAAGAGCAAGGAGAAACTCTTGCTAACAATGGTGCTGGGATTATTCCCGGAAGTTCCCCTTCATGTCGAACCACAGTGACCAGGACTGGCCCTGGAGTCCTAATGACCCAAAACAAACACCATCCAAGGTTGAGGCTGGCATGACTTGGCACACTCAGAGTCCCTGCACCCTATCAAGCTTGCCACTCTGGAATTGGGGACAACTAAGCAAACATTAACATGTCACGCTTTCGGAGCATTCAGGAAGGTAGCAGTGTCGCTGCGCTTAGTAGACGCAGAGACGGGAAGGAACACAGTGGGCTCCTTGCTGGCCTGGGGGCAGCTGTATCTGTTGGGAAGAAGAACCTGCTCCAGGGAGGCGGCTGCCCCCTGCTGAAGGCACCAGAGCCCTGTCTAGGAAGCCTCCGAGGGCTGGCCTCTGTGTAGGCATTCCCCTGGGCTGGGCAGAAGTTGAATGTTGCCAGTCAGATGGACCTGGGGCAGAGAGAGGGAATGCAGCCTCTGTCACTGCTGGTTCAAACACCGCAGTCACCCTACACCCAGCTGTCACACTGCAGCTTCCTGGGTCTCAGCAGGGCAGGGTGAGGCCAGCGGCTACCAGTCCAGCTCCATAAGCCCTGGACCTGCACTTAGGGTGTCCGCCTTTCAGTCTCCTGGAGATTCTAGAAGCTGCTGTGTGCTGACAGATGCTGCTCCTGTAGGATCTAGGAGTCACCCAAAAGGCCCAGTCTTGAAGACCCTGCCCCTTTGGCCTCTCCAACAATGATGTAAGCACTGAGTCCCAACATTCATACCTTTCTGCTTAAAAGGCCTGGAGTGGTTTTTGTTTTCTGCACTGGCCCCTCGTTGATGAACTATCTGACAAAGCAACAAGCTCGAATGCCCCAGGAACCATAGTCAGAGTGCTCCCCAGAGCACTGCTCTTTAAAGGAGCACCACATGATTCACTGTGTTGGGTGAGGGCCAGTGAGTCCCCTGGGCAGCTCTGGAGGAAGGCCCTACATTGTCCTCATAGAGCTGAGACGCAGGGGTGTGGAGGGGCATGTGTGAGCGGCAGGGAGGTCAAGGGGGGTTGGTGGGTCCCAGCAGGTGAGAGCCAGGACCAGGGCGACTGGGAGTGCTTCCTCAGAGGGCGAGAGGGTTGCATAGGGTTAGTCTGGTGGAAAACTGGAGAAGCCAAGGTGGCGGCCAGCCTCAGGAGGGAAAGGATGAAACTGAGTGACAGCGCGAAGGGACAAGGAGCCACCACACAAGAGGTAACAGGGAGCGGAGCATCTCAGCAACTGAACCATCTGTGCGAAGCCACGAATGGATCTCAGTGGGGCAGGGAGTGGGGGAGCTGGAAGAAGTGGCTCACTGCTCAGAGCTTGGGTGTACTGGAAGGTTCTGGGAAAACCAGCTGGATCTGGGGTTACCGACTGTTCTTAGACTGGGGTGTCCCTGTCACCAAGGGAGGAGGTGCGGTGTTCTGTGAGGTGACCTCCATGAAGAAACCTCGGGATTGAGATAGAGAGACAAGAACTCGCCACTGGGGCACCTCTGCCTCTGGCTCAGGTCCTAATCCCAAGGTCCTGGGATGAAGACCTGCATGGGCTCCTTGCTCAGCGGGGAGTCTGCTTCTTCCTCTGCCCCTCCCCCGTACTTGTGCGAGCACTCGCGGGTGCGAGCTCTCTCTCTCTCTCTCTCTCTCTCTGACAAATAAATAAATAAAATCTAAAAAAAAAACAAAAAAACCAACTTGCTACTATGAGCTGTCTGATCTACACTGGACTGTATCTACGGAGGCACCTGAAAAACTCAGAAGAGCAGCACAATTTCTGGGCAAGGGTTACTAGGAATTTTCCCCCCTGGTTCTAATCAGAGTGCTTAAGGCCAGTGCTTCTCACACTTTTGTGTGCAAAGGAATCATCTGGAGGTCTCCTTAAGAGGCAGGTTCTGGTTTAGTAGGTCTGCGGTGAGGTCAAAGGTTGGGCAGACCACGCTATGAGTCCCCAGACCTTCAACCTCTGAGACGTCAGTCACAATCTGAACTACTTCCAGATGCCTTACTAAGCTCCTCTCTGCGGAGGGGCTGCTCCCGTTGTGCAGATGCAGACTTCGCCTCAGCAAGAAGTGAAGTCACTTGCCTGGGGCCAAAAAAGGGAGAAGGAGCAGCTAGCCCACAGGCCAGCCTGTCAGCTTTCACTGGCTTCTGGCTTTCCCTGGGCCAAAAAAGGGAGAAGGAGCAGCTAGCCCACAGGCCAGCCTGTCAGCTTTCACTGGCTTCCGGCTTGCCCCTCACCCCCTACTCTGAGACCCCTGGGGGCATAGGGTTTAATAGCTCATTTCTATGGACTCTCAGAAACAGTGCCAGGGCAAGGGAGGGGAGGGAAGGAAAAGAGAGGAAGAGAAAGGGAACAGAAAGCCAACAGTCACCAGGACCAGGTGAGGTTGGCTCTGGAACACACCCATGCTTGCCGGCTGACCCAGACAAAGACAAGAGTCCTATTGGTCTCATCCCCCAATGTGGGGCGAAGGAGAGGGTGGCTAGAAGAAAAACGGGCAAAGGATATAAACAGGTATTTCATGGAAAAGCAACGGCAAAGGCCCAAAAATCATAGAGGAGGGTACTTAGACTCAGCAGGAGTCAGAGAAATGAAAGCCAGAGCAATGATGAGCTATTCCTGTCTACCTATCAGATCAACCAGCATTAACTAGGGAGTAACAGTTAATGCTGTGGGCGTAGGGGACGGTACTCCCACCAGCTACTCGTGGAAATGAGAAATGTGTACTTTTGGGGGAAAACAATCTGGAGGCATCAATCAAAAAATGCAAATACCATACCCTTCAGCACAGCACACTTACCCTTGGGAATCTGTCCCTAGGAAATAAAAGTGGTAGTTCACCAGGAGGTTTATGGAGGTCTATGGAGGTAGTTATTTACAAAAACAAACAAACAAAAAACTGAGACAAAATGAATGCCCATCAGTGGAAGAATGGGATAAAAAAGTATGGATGACCCTTCCATGGAATAAAAAGGATGAATAGGAGGCAAACCAGCTGACTTGGAGGGATGTTTCTTTGAAGTATGGATGAACAAGAAAACAGTATGCAGTAAATGTGACTAATATCCCCTTTTTTATAAAACCATGACTTTTTTTTTAAAGCTTGTACACATATTTATGTTTATGTGTATTGTATAACTATATAATTTCTACAAGCATAAACAAAAGTACAGAAAGATTCCAAGCCATTACAATGACTTATTTAGTGCGGGGCTCAGACAGGGAAGGAAGCAAAGACAACAAACCCCACGCACATCCAGGAACGTGCCCACGCACGCATGCACGTGCACACCCAGCCCTCCGTTGATAAACGATGACTGAGGAGAAGATCACAATCTGGGGAGTCCATCTATCCTCCAGTCCACACTTCCCACTGACATCACCGCTGGAAAGGAAGCATACCACTCGGCCATGCTGCTGTTTTCAGCAAATGTCTCCCATGTCCTGTAAGGCATGAATCTGGAAGTCTGATGTCATAGGTTCTATCCTCGATCAAGAATCCAGCTGAACTGTCCCCAGTCACAACAGCTAAGGTACACTCAAATTCTGCTCTTCTCTAGAAAAATCACAGATGGGCCTGTTTGACTACCATCATCATCGCTGCCCTGAGAAACTAAGGCTAAGACCAAATGCATGGGTCCCACGTCCAGAAGGATCTTTCCCTGATCCTCTCCATCCTTTAGGGTGTCTCCTCAGCGCCCCATTCCGGACTGGTTCAGTCCTTGTGGGCAGCTGTCTCTCCAGGACCCTGGGGAGGGCACAACCACAGGCCAACAAGGTAAAGGGAGAAGGCCATCTCATTCCCCTACTCAGGACTGGAGATGCCATCCCCGGGCCCTGACGTCACAGCCTGCCCATCACAGGAACATGACTTTCCAGAGAAAACTCACTCTGCTCCCACAACATATTCTATTTTCTGAAAACTACACTTGTGTGTTCCTTTTTTACACTATGCTGAATTTCAGCCCCTTAAAAAATGTCTACTGTCTGGGGGGAAGTCCTACCCCCTGAAGCCACAGGCACAAGTGTATTTCCTCTCTCACATAAGGACAGTGATAATGCCCCCCCCCCCAATGTGTTTTCTCTTATCTTGACTAAACATCCCCATTTCCTTTGACTGGTGATGAGCATACATCTCAGGAATTTCCTGAAGGCAGGTCAAGTCGTTACTCCTCCAGGGCAACAGGAGGATTTTGACAGGGTATGGGCAAAGCCCCCAAAGGAACAAGACTGCGCCATCTCTGTCAGAAGAAACCTGAAAGAGACATGGGCAGGATGAGGAGGAAGGCAGTTCCAAAGTCCTTCCCCATTGCCTCAAAAGCCCCGCTGTGACAAACGTGAAAGCAGTCCACCACCAGTGTTTTGACACAGAGGACCGTGACCCAGCTCCAGATGCTCGTTGGGCCATGAGGTAACACAGGGAGGGCTCCAGAGATTAAAGATGTGGCAGAAGGAATGGGGAAAGGCAACTGAGTCACGTGTCCTCAAGGAGGCAAATGGCAAATTAACATGCTGGCTCCCCGTGCTATGGTCACTGAAGGGCAGTGGGCTGTGGTGGGGGCACTGGGCCCCCAGGGGAACCATTCAGAATGAATTGGGTCAGAATTAGAGAATTAAAGAATTCCCCAGTCCAGGAAATAGCTTTCAGGGATAAAGTCAACAGTGGGCCCACAACGTTCTAGAATTTCCAAAACCGAGGCCGTATGCTTTCAGATGTAGTGCCTTGAAGGAAGAATCCTAGTAGGGATTGAAGGGGCTACATTCCCAGAGGCTCCATCCAGTTGTGAGCTGACCAACATCGGGCAGGTCAGCTCCCTGCTTCAAACCTCAGTTTGGTCTCTGAGGACATGGAGATAACATCTATATCATGAAACAGAAATAAAGGTGTGATAAGGGATATTACTATGTAGACGACAGACTGCCGCATGAATGTGACTTTACTATTCCTGCCGAGAGTAGGCAGTTGAAGGTGGATCTGGAAACAGCTGCATAGCTAGGAATGAGGATGAAATTACTCACGATCACTGGGTGACACCCCTGAGCCACTTTTCCCGACCAGATGGAAAGTACGGACTAGAAACCAAGTCAGAACTAATGGCTATTACCAGTGTAAATAGGCCCAGCACAGAAGAGGGGCGCCTGAGGCCTGGGAGAGGGCTCCAGGGACATTCACATTCCAGAACAATCAGCTGCAGACTCCCAAAGGAGAGGAGGCCTCAGAGGGGCCAGCGCCGTTTCATCCTGGCTCCCCGGAACAATGCTGAGTCTCCTGAATGCCTCTTTGTTCCATACGGCACAAAAATCACAAACATTTTTTAACTACCCTGTGTTTTTCTAGCTGTTTTGTTCTTTTTTCAAAGGTCCTAAGATCACAGAAAGGCTTCCAAGTACAATAGCTGGTAAGCCTGCTCTGTGCAGTTGAAACAACAAGGCTGAAGGCGGGAAGGCTGGGCAAAGGGTCGGGGCTTGGTCCCCAGGCTCCCCAGGGACGGGAAGTTCCTGCTGCATCCGCAGGATTCCTGCGGGATGACTGGGGCACTTGCTGCGTTTCTCCAGGATCAGATTCCAGTCCAAGCTCACAGCATCTCTCTTTTCTCTCCAAAAATGAAGAGCTTAGATTTCTACCCGGTCTTCTGGCGAAGGCCTGCACCAAGGCCTCAGGGAGGGGATGATCTGTTTGAAGACGGGCCTCACTCCTCCCACTCTGACGCTGTAGCTGTCCTATCATCCCAGGGTGTCTTGCCTCCAAACGCCACTGCTGCTCAGGTGTGCCTGCGAGGGCCACAGTGAGGGTAAGCCTGATAGAGAGCCTGAGACTGTGTGTGGAATCCTAGCTCCCCCACTTCCCGGCTCTGCAGCCGGCCTCGAGCAAGCAGGCAACCAATCTGTGCCTCAGTGTTCTCATCTGGAAAATGGAGGTGATTACTAATAATGACTTTCTGGCGTCACAGTGACCGTTAAATAGCGTTCCACGTAGAGTACTCAGCACAGTGTCTGGCACAGGGTGCACCCCAACAGGCGTTACCACCAGCAGGACCAGTATAAGCCCACGCTTCTCTGTGCTGTTATTAGTACCATTAGCATCACTATTATATCCCTTCAGGGTTCTCCCACAGGAATCGGGATCCAGGAAAAGCTTTTAGCTAAAGCCAAAGCGAGCCCCTGCTTTCATCATTCTAATTTCATTTGGGATTTCCATTCTTCGTGGTTCAGTTACTGAGCACCCGCTATGTTGGGCTCTGGAGGGGAAGACAAAAATGAGACCTGGGCCAGCTCTAAGAGTTCTCACAGTACTGGGACCGAAGCCCCGGGCTTGCACAGCTCCTCACACTATGTCTCTTCTCCAGCCCGTCTGCCAAAGTCAGGGTCCCAAGACCTGCCTTTGGGCAGAAACATGGCCGAGCCCTACCCCAGCTTGAAATTTAAAAAAGAAAGGTTAGGAGAAAAGAGGTTCCCTCTGGTAGGGAAGGAGGCACAGAAAGCCTGGGTCCCTGTGTCCAGAACAGATGGAGCAACATTTGGGACACCTGCCCTGCCCCATCTCTGCTCCTTTACCAACTCTGGGCCCTCATGCACCCCCTACCCACCAAGATCCCACAGAATACAGCTGCTCTAGGCATCCAGTCCTCTGCTGAAGGGCCCCTGAAGGTTCCTTGGCAGCACAGCACCCCCTGACTTGTCCATCTTACCCATCCCTGCACTCATCGGCCACACTAGAATATTCTCTGTGCCTTAAACCTACTCCACACTTTCTAACCACTGGGGTTTGGAGCTATGAGACATGCAGGAGAATGGATCCCAAACCAGAAAGGCTGATGGTTCTGCAGGGAAAACGTGGAAGGGGCATTGGTAGGGTAGCCTGGGCTTCATCCTAGCTCTGCCATCACTTGGCCCTGTGATCTTGGACAAGGGCTACCCCCTCTCTTGACCTTGATGTCCTCACCTATTAATAGTGGGTGCTGGACCCAGTCATCTCTGAAAGCACTTCTAGCACTGAGACTCCACAGGACAATCCAACCTCCAGGGCATCAGAGTGGCATGCTCCCACTCCATGCAGATGTAGGTAGCTCTGACACCCACCTCTACCTTCTCTCCAGGCTCCAGGGAAAAGTGGAAAAACCAGCTATCTAGCCAGAAAGTGCCTACGCCCAATCACCCCAAAGCCGAACCCAGCAGAGCCTACGACAGAGCATGAAGGCCTATCCCCTGGAGCAGTCTCGCTTGGTTCCAGCAGATTCTAATCTGTCCAAGGGGAGAGGGGACTGAAGAGGGGGCAGTGAGCCCTAATGGCCATGAACCAGCGGGGGAGGGGGAGCATTCTTTCACTTTCGCCTTACTGATGGCTCACAACATATGCACCCCACAGCCCCAGAGGTGTGCTAGTCAGGACAGGCGTGCTACCTTTGGCATCACAGAGCCACAGAGGGAAAAGAACATCTGCTGTACCAGCATTATGGTGCCTGGGATGGTCTGCAGCCCTCTCAGAAAGACGCTATGCTCTCTGGGCTCAGAGTGCACCATGACGGGCTGGAAAGGACATGGGGCTGTGAGCCAGGAGGCCTGGGTGCTGGCCCGGCTCTGCCTTGAACCAGCTGGGTGACCTTGAAAGAGTCACTTTTCTCTAGTCTCATTTTCCTATGCTGAAAAATGATGGAGTTGGATGAGATGATTTCTGTGTTCCCAGGCAGCTGTGACATTCTATAATTCTACTAAATGGGAATGAGAATCAGATCTAATCAGCTAGAACTAATTCAACCAATATTTTTAGGTACCTCTAACTTGCAGGGAAAAAAAATAATCCTAGATTTTTTCAGAATGGCCGGGGATGCTACAGAGCGACCGTGGAGAGGAACAAGTGGAGGGGGCCCACCCACCCCTCACAAAAGAGGAGCACACATTCATCCCATCACAAGGGGCCTGTCTGTAACCTGCTGTTGTAACCAGTCCCCCGCCTCGCTGTTGGCAAGCCCGCCACCTCTGAGCTGACAGAATTCGAGTGGAATTAACCTGTATCAATCTTCCTTCTTCCACCTGACGAGGCTTTGGGGATTCTGGGGAAGCACTGGAGGTACCACGGCCTGAGTCATTAACATCTGTAACAGGTCCAAACACTCTCCCCGGAACATCTCCGGAGGCAGAAGACAAGTGAGCCCCAAGAGCTGGAAGGCGGGGGTCTGAAGAAGCGCGTTGGCTGAATTATTAATGGGACTCTGAATACTGCTCAAGTTTCCCATGACAGATGGTTTTGTGAGCTGATAGTTCTGAGGCCAATTAGGAATCATTGTGGATTCTGAGGCAGTGACACCACTAGTGAGTGTCTTAAAATGTCTCCGGAACCCGCGGCAGGAAGTTCAGTCAGCTGTCTCCCTGGACGCTGGCGTCATAATCACAAGTGTGGGGAGGAGAGCTGGGTGTCGCAGGGTCGGGGGCCGCTGCCCCACACCGGCTTCTGTCCCCTAGCCCAGAGGCTCTGTGGGGTCTCTGAGCCTCGGGAAAACAGGTGCCACATGAGAAAAGGGATCTAGTACATTCGACAAAGCGAGGCCGGACTGAATCCTAGAGGACTTCTGAGGGTCTTTAATGCATTCTGGGAATCTAGAAGAGGAAAGTACAATTTATGTATTTATATAAAATGTTCCCTTTCCCAAACATATTCCATCCTGGGATTGGTATTCTACGGAACTCACCTGAAGAAGTGGGTGATGGGCATTGGGGAGGGCATGTGATGTCACGAGCACGGGGTATTATAGAAGACTGATGAGTCACTGACCTGTGTGTTAATTAATTGAATTAAAAAAAAAAAAAAAAGTGTGGCCCTAGACCACAGCCTCTGTTTTACAGATGAAGAGACAGAGAGGACCAGAGCGATCCCACAGTGAGCCAGAGCCCAGGCAGAATCCCTCATGCTAATTGGTAATGTTCCAGGTGCTTTAGGGCAAATGCCAAGGATTTCTCCAGGAATTGACAAGAGAGCTGAGGACTGAAGTGCTTCTGGGAAAGCAGTGATTAGGAATCCAGACCCTAGGACCCACCTGGATAGAAATGGTTTGGATTACCAGCAGGAGAGAGCCCCAAGACCTTCTTGCTTGGCACAAATAACACTTTTTTCCTGATAATAATTTGTTTAATGTTTCTTTCTTTTTTTCTTTCTTTCTTTTTTAAAAGATTTTATTTATTTATTTGGCACAGGAAGAGAGAGAGAGAGAGCACAAAAGCAGGCAGAGGGAGAGGGAGAAGCTAACTTCCCCGTGATCATGGGATCATGACCTGAGCTGAAGGTAGACTCTTAACCGAGAGCCCCCACCAGGCACCCTTGCTTAATGTTTCTATGTCTCCCCTGCTACACTGTGAACTCCAGGGAGTGGGGACCACATCTGATTTGTTCATGAATGGGCCCCCAGCCCCTGGCACAGGGCCTGGCAAACAGACAGCACTTGGCAACTATTTGCCGACTGATGGACTAATGAGCACATGCCTTAATGTCTATGTCCAAGAATCCAAGACACCTTCCAGATGAGGCCTCGTTTCCAGATGCAAGAGCTCCACAGAGACACAGACACAAACCCATTCCTCAGTGCTGCGGGGCTGCCCCTGCTGCTTGGGGATGTGGTCAGCCGGGGCCCCTGGAGCTGACTAAAGCATGGAAGGGGCCGGCTCCACAAAGACTGGAGTCTGAGCCAGCACTGGAACCATGTTTTCTGGATGTAAGCCACATCTGCATTTCCTATCAATGATGTCGGGGGAGTGAGGCAGCCCTGGGTTATCTGAAGTACACAGTAGAAAACAGCTGCTCTGGGAATAAATGGCATCCCAGCTTCTTTTAGGCCAACCCAGGACCCACTGGGTTGTTACCTAGTCGAGGAAAAAAAAGAAAGACCTTAGTCCTTACTTAGTAGAGGAAAAAAAAGAAAGACCTTGTCCCTGCCCGCAAGAAGCTAACAGCCTAGAACGAGAGAAGAGATGGGTGTGGACTTAACCACGTTAACACAGAAGATGGTGGTTATCAGAGATACACAGATAAACTATGTCCCAAGACTAAGATAAGGAGCTTGATTCTGATAGAAAGTTGCAGTGGTAGTGAATCTGGGTATTGAAAAATGATGCTTTTGGCTTCCTCTCCTCCCAAAACATTGAGCAGAATGGTCCCTAAAAGGTGAGGGATGAGGTAAAGGGGAGGAAAGCTGGGGCTCCCTTCATTCCCATCTCCTTCCCCCAGGGCTCAGGAGGGAGTCAGGAAACCACCCATGGAACAGAGGGGTCTTCAGCAGGACTGTCCGCAGGAGGGGGGCTGGGAGGGGAGTACTCCAGCTGGGGTGGAACAGGGGTGAGGGGCAGAGCCCAGCGTGAGCAACAGAGGGCTGGGACCGCCATCCTCTCAGCCACCGGGTGCAAACCTCTTGGGGTGGGCAAGATCCCCAGCCAGGATCCCAGCGCCTTCTACCCCCAGGTAGTGCCAGACAGGCCCCTGGCTTCCAAATGAAAAGCATTCCAACCAAGCAAAGAAACCACATTGCTTTGCAACTGAAATCTTGCGGGAATAACCTGAGGTGTCCACATCAGAATCTGTGGCCAGGAGTGGTCACACCAAAAGCCCGACGGTGTCCATCTGGTGTGGGGGCCAACCCGCCACGTAAGGAAGGCTCCGGCAGTCGCAGCAGCGTCTGTCCACAAACACTGGTCAGACCACAGAGCCCCTAACTGGGAAAACTGGGAAACGGAGGGTAGCTGTGGGCCAGACAGACAAAGAGAGAGCCTAGAATATGAGTTTCTCCCTTCAGTCCCCGCCATAAGAGCGTCGTCTCAGGAGTGATGGTGAAATGGGAGAGCTGCCTGCTTCTGCTTGGAAGGATGCCTGGAGATGAAAATGGGAATATGGGGGCTGCTGCTTCTGGAAAGTTTACTACAATCACCGGGGCCCCTTCAGCTAAACCAAGCGTGGCTTTGATGATGTACACATACACTGAGCACCCCTGAATGTGAGAGACCCGGGGAAATAGCCTAATGGGGCAGGTGCACAAGGGACACTTTGACACTGGTTTTCAAGAGCCGAGGACACTGGTTTTCAAGAGCCAAGTACCCTTTCTGGCCAATTTGGATCCTAGGCTGGACAAAGAGAAGGGCCCTTTCTAAAACAAAGTACTCCCAAACCGGGGGCATGCCCATGGTCCCCAACAGCCCTGGGATGGTGGGAGGGTCAGAAGCAGCATTCTCTGTGGTTTGGTTTCTGCCTGTGTCCTGGGATGTGGGGTAGGCAGGATGGTTCAGAGCAGAGCCCAAGACGTGAGCTTGGGTGCAATTTGTGAGGTGATTCTAAAACACAGGAGAAGGGAGAGACAGAGAAGAAGCAGAAGCTGACATGACAGCGCGTCATCAAGATGGCAGCTGTTGGCCAGGACCCAGACACGTGGGTACAAGCTGCTGGAACTGCCCTCCAAATGGAGCCCTCGGCCCCAGGTCCCAGGCCCCACCGGGAGGGCTGCGTGGGGCACTCTCACCCTCTCTCACCTCTGGGCTGGTCACAAGGACATCTGCGGTTGGGGTAGGGTGTTTCCCCAGGGTGGGGCAGCTCTCCCAGGCTTCACCACATCTGTACCTGGATCAGGAGCTGGCCAGCGCCTCCGACTCGGGCACCATCGACTTCTGCTCCAAAATGTACCACACGCTTGTTTTGCCATATGTATTTTCTTTCTAGGACTCAAAGAAGCTAACTGCTCAGATGAATCTACAACCAAAGCAATTAAAATATGTGATTTTTTACTTGCTCTTCCTACAACTGCTAAATCTCTTTTTTTAACATTGCTTAGTTCTCCTTTATTAGATACCACCTTAAAAATGTTTGCAAATTGGGGTGCCTGGATGACTCAGTCAGGTAAGCATCCAATCTCGGTTTCAGCTCAGGCCCTGATCTCAGGGTCATGAAATTGGTCCCGGGTAAGGTTCCAAACTCAGCACAGGGTCTGCTTGGGATTCTTTCCCTCTGGCCCTCCCCTGCTTGCTCTCAAAAAAAAGAAAAGAAAGAAAAAAGAAAAAATCTTTGTAACTAGATGGGGTCTAAGGTACAAAAGTATGTGAATTCAAATTCTGACTCAAGCAACCTTTACCAAGTTCATGACCACCCTCGAGATTTGCAAATGAAACCTTGCGGGAATAACACTGAGAAACATTGCAGGGAGTACCACAAAACCACATCTAGGAATTACAGCTCTACAGTCAGCAAATTAAACATACCAATGGTGACCAACAGCCACATCTCTCTCTCTCTCTCTCTCTCTCTCTCTCACACACACATACACACACACACACTCCCTAAGTTATTTTTAAATTTTGCTTTGTCATAGACCTTCCTGGAGCAAGCCAATGCTCTTTTTCAAATGAGTTGTGTTCTACTCCTACTTCATGGAAGTGAGGGTGGGAAACCTACTCACCGTTGTGCAGCCTGAGGCAGGGTGAGGCCCACGGGAAAGGCTGCCAGAGCCAGGCCCACAAAAGCCCCATCAGCAACGTGGCGAAGGGACCCCACGGCACAGGGCTAGCCTGTGGCCACAGACATACCTGTGCCTTGAAAACCATGTGTGGTCCAGAGGGCACGAAGAGAGCTGAGCGCCAACCCCCCTACCAAGCACCCCCACCCCCGGGTAAAAACAGGTCAGAGGTCATCTCCTCATTGGGAAACAAGATCAGCCAATCAGCCCTTCATTTGCTCACTCAGGAAACATTTGCAGAGACTTTGTGTCAAGTGTTGTATCAAGGGCTGGAGGCATAAGGGTGAAGAAGACAGTCTCCACTCTCTAGGAGCTTGTGAATCTGGACCGGGCCTTCCAACTCCAACCATCCTCAGTTTTGTGACAGTCTGGGAAAAGACCCCACGGGACTGAGCAACTTCAGGGAAGGAAGCAGACAGGGACAGAACGTCCATTCTTGAGAAAGAGGTGAGACAGGGAAACAGGCCACCCTATGGCATCCTTCCCTCTTTGCTCGATCTGATGCCTACACTGTCCTCCCTGGAGAAACACTGTCCAATGTCAACGCCACGCTGCTCCCTGCCGCGGGGAGGGCCTGGCCTCTTGGAAGCCCTCACCCTGCCCTGGTCACCCCATGGAAAAACACTGTCAATCTGGGGGCAGGTGATTTGATTTCCCTGTTGGGTTGTGATGCAGTTACAATGCCATAAAGCAGAGAGGCCAAAAAACCCTCACCAAGAAGCAGAAAGAGTCTCTTTAGCTTCATAGCTTCTGCTCTCCAGCTCAGGTCAGCAACCGACACCGCGGTCCATGTCACAGAAAGTTCTCCGTGTGGATTTTCTGAACGAGGCTGAGAAATTAAATGAAGAGGGCCTCAGACGTAAATGTGGGGAAAAATGCGAAGTAGCCCGGATGGGCGTCGCCTTCTAGAAGAGCCTTTGCTTTTGGAAAACCTTCTCCGACACAGCTCCCCAGTAAATCCAAATGTTCAGAGATTAGTGCTTGAAAGAGAGGGTTTGGGAAGGCAAGCACAACAGCAAAACCCACACCTAAGCTCCTAGAATTCTCAAACAGTGAAGAGATGATGAGAAATGAATTCTGAAGCATCTCTGGAGTGGTTATGTAAACCATCAAAGTGGGGGACCGTGCGAATGTGTCGTCTCCCACCGTGAAGAACAAGAGAGAATCAGAGCTGGAAGGGAGCTTGAAGACCAGCAAACGCACCCTCATGCACAGACAGCCAGGGAAACTAGAGTTGACAGTAGTGCAGGATCCCAAGGCTTGCAAGGACCTGGAAGCCAGGACAGGACCAGTGAAGCCGGGAAGCGTGTGGCCACACCACTGGCCGGCGGTGGATCCAGGAATACCTGTCACTTTCTAGCATGTGGTCCAGGACTGATCGCTCTGTATGGCTCCCCCAGGAGGCAAAGGGCCAACCAGCACATCATAGCTCACATACAGGCATCACCACCCACCGGGATGTCCCAGATAGAACCCCTCATGGCATCCCTGACCTGTAGCATCTTCCCCCTACCTACTACCTCCCTCTTCTTAAATCTCATCCCCACCCCGGGCGTTCACGTCTTTACTCTTCTGCAATCTGATCTCCATCATGCAGTCAGCTTGATCTTCTGAAAGGGAAGGGGAAACCAGGCCTACCCACCCACTACCAGATAAAGCCCAGATGCTCTATGTGGTTTACAAGGGGTTCTGTGTCTGATTCTTTCCCTGCTCCCCTTGGCATCCTGCACTGAGCTCTCACAGTGCCCCCACAAAGCACCCTGGATGCTGTCCCTGCAGCTCTCATGACCTAAAATGTCCTTTCTTCCTGGTCACCCAATGCCTACTTCTCTTCTGATAAGTGACCTCTTCCTGAAGCCCTCCCTGAGGACCCCCAGTTGAGTTCGGGGCCTCTCCCACATGTTGGCCAAGCCCCCATAACAACACAGGTCCATTACTTGCTCCCTTAAATGTTTTCCCCACTGCACCAGAAGTGGAGACTTTCAATTCTGTCTCTTCAGAATCTAAAACACTGGTAGACAACGTATGTTTGCTGTGAAAGAATGAATGACTGACTAAATGAATAAAAACCAGCACCAACACTGAAAGATGAGCAGTGCTGTCCTGTCCCAGGGGCCAAGGAAATCCAAATGCGAGCCAAGTCATTTTAATTCTCTTGGAAAGTAAAAGGGCAGCTAAATCATAAAAATGAAATAAAACTCTTCATCCTTTAAAAAAAAAAGGGGGGGGGGCTTTATACAGATCTATCAGTACTTCTGCTTCCTCCATTTGGGAGAAAAATACTGTACGGGTGCTTCCTCCATTTGGGAGAAAAATACTGTACGGGGGCAAGGGGGGTATGCCAGCCCTGTCAGCCGGTGGCCTTAAAAGATGTCTCCTTCCAGAAAAAAAAAAAAAAAGGCTTTAGCACATACACTAAAGTCTCCACTTCCCTTGCAGCAAGATAACTTCTCCCACCTTATTTTTTATTGTTGCTGTTAACAGTTTGATCAGCATATCATTCACCTGCTATACAGTTCACCCATTCGATGGTTTTTACTATATTCACAGAGTCAAGCAACGATCACCACCATCAATTTTAGAATGTTTTCACCACTTCAAAAGGAAACTCTGTGTCCTTCAGCCATCAGCTCCCACATTCCAAACATCCAAACCATTCCAAAGCAACCATTTGGTCCTATTCCAGACATTTCATGTAAATGGAACCAGAGACTATGTGGTCTTTTGTGACCAGCTTCTTCCACTTAGAATCATGTTTTCAGCTTCCTCCACATTGTAGCTTGTCAGAACTTTGCTCCTTTTTAAAATGGCCAAAAAATATTCCAGTATATGAATATACCACATTTTGACTATCCCTTCGTCAGTTGATAGACATGTGGGCTGTTTCTAGCTTTCGGCTGTTAGGATGAATGCTGCTGTGAACATCGTACTGTGGCAGCGAGCAGCATTTCCCTGATGACTAAGGAGGCTGAGCATCTTTTCATGTGCTTTTTGGCCATTTGTATCTCTCTCCTGCCTTTTTGTCAACCTCAGCAAATACTCAGTCTGATGCACTCAACTCCTGGGAACTCTGGGTGGATCTCGGGGTCCCACTCTGAGGACGGCCGGGTACAGCTCCGACATTCCTGCTAACAGGGAGGGCTTACCCACGAGCACCTTTAGAGAGGACTCTACGGCTGACTTAGAAGCAACAATGATTCTGCTCAACAGACGGGGACGGTGCAGCCTGTTGTCATTAAGCAACTGCTAGGTAGAGAGGGGCTGGGAGTGAAAGGTATAGAGATGGGTAACAATGGACCTTGGACTTGGCCATCAAGCCATGGAGACAACAGAGCCTAAGCAAAGAGCTTCATGAACAAAGGGAAAGGGAGATGGGATTCCAGCTGAGGGCTAGAGTGTGGCTCAGGGGAGGGCTCATGGTAGAAGTAGCTAACTTGAGCTCAGCTTACAGAACAAGGAGGATTTCAACAGTAGGAGTTGGGGAGGGGCACGCCCAGCTAAGGAATCAGCATCTGCCAAGCTTTGGAGGCAGGAAGAGGGGAACGGAGGCAAAAGGCAATCTGGGGTACAGAACCCAAGGCCAGTACCTCTGCGAATCTGAACAAAAGCCACCAATGCCCACACACGGCTCACTGTACATACAGTTTCAGGGAGTGCAGGGTAGTGCATCTGAAAGATCAGATTGAAGCTAGATCAAAGGGGCCTTCACATCAAACTAAGTATTGCTTGGTCCTCCAAGATACAGGGAAGGAAGGAAGGCAGGGTCCCAGGGCTGCAGGATCCCCAAGGGTCTGCACGACTTGGGACCTGCAAATACAAGAGCACAGCCCCAGGCCCGCAAGTTTGCAAGTAGTAACATTTGGGTGCCACCCTTCAGGTATGCCAGCCGGCCCCCACCCTGCAGCCCACCCTCCGAAATGGACACAGTGCGTGTTCTCCCTTATGCGGGCCTGTCCCATCAGCCCGTCCTCCTCCACAGCGGGGAGAAGCAGCTTCTCTCTGTCCCAGGCAACCTAATTACCAAAGATCCAGCCCTCACGCTGCTCCATCAGCCTAGCATCAGAATCCCGACCAGCTGGATGAGGTCTCATTCACCCCTCATTCCCCACACCCACCCATTTCCAAACACGCTGTCTTCCCCACAAAAGGGAAACAGGTCACTGCCCTCAGGGCATGGGCTCTGCCTCGCTGTCTATAAGGCAGGTCAATTTCTCAGTCCCAGGCCCGCATTTCATCAGCACCCTCCAGGCAAGGGCAGGCCTTGGCTTCTCAGCAAGCTGTCCCAGAGCAAACTCCGATGGATGGCCCTCAGCTAACGACGGCATGGCTGTGTTTGCCAACTCCGGCAAAATGCACAAATCAGCAGTCACAGGGAAGGGCTTCGAATGTGCTGTGGCAAGACAATGCATCTTCAGAAAGCTCCACTCGGTTTGCAAGAAGACACTTTCCCCCACTCTCCCCTGCTGTGGCCACAAGCCAGCAGTGCAGCAACAATTCCAACTAAGAAATGAGAACCTCCTCCGGGGAAGACCGTTCTCAGAGCACAGGGTGGGGAAGGCTGGAGTGGCAGAGCAGGAGGCAGACAGCAAAACTCTGTGGTAAGTGCTGACCGGTGGCCCTGACCTACGCAGGTGATTTTCAATGCAAACGATGCAGCTCTGCAGAACAGTAGAGCGAATGCTGGATTACGCTAGAGGCCTGGAGCCTCCATTTTCTAGTTTTGTGACTTGGGGCCAATTCTGTTAAGTGGGCACAGGCCAGGGCAGCACAGTGATTAAGAGCAGTCCATAGATTTGAACTCAGGCTCCACAATCACAGGGTAGGACACCCTGAGCATGCAAGTTTGCCTTTCTATGTCTGCTTCCTCACCCATAAAACAGGCACAGGAACAGAATCAGCCTGATGGAGCCAGAAGAGTGAGACACCCAGCCTTCCTGAGGTACCAGGTCAGAACCACAGGGCCGAGGGGTGACTCCGCGCTCTGCCACTACTTGCTGACCTGGAGGTTGGCAGCTGGCCCCCACCATCCGGGAGTTGCATGTGTCGAATCCAGTAATAAAAATCATCTTCCAGAATCGTACGTGGCCCTGTAAGGTTTCCTCAGATCCTCAGATCCTGAAACAGCTCTGTGAGACACACAGTGTGATTCGCAGCTCAGCCCTGAGGAGACTGCAGGAAGACTGTAATTCGGTTTGCTGGATTCCATGAAAAATTCTCTTTCTAGAGACTCGTTTCTTCTGACGGACGGGATTTCCTAGTTAAATAAGGACAAGAAACAGCCCCTTTCCGTAGACCACATCTTCCACCTGGGTTCTAGAGAAACTGAAACTGACAGCACTGTACCCAAAGAGATGTGCTTGGAGTGGAGGAGGTGGGCTGCTGTGTAGACCAGTGTGGTCCGGGAGCCTGATGGAGTAAGGACGTGCAGATGAGGAACCGGCTGGATGGAGGAGCATACAATGGGAAGGAAGAAGCGGCTAAATGTCCCACTGAGCAGCCAGGTGGCTGCCAGGCTGGGAGGCTCTGAGGAGGATGGAAAATTAACATTTCCTGAATGACACCGGAGTCCTGGCAGCCCCATCTGCAGATGGACAGCTTTGTCAGCTCTGGGGAAGGAAAAGAAGGGTAGGACCTTTCTCCCAAAGCAGGAAGAAGACAAAAAGCCGGTGCATCCAACAGGTGTCCGAGAGTTAGGCAGGAGGTGTAGGCACATGGGGGACTAAAGGCTTTCTGGAGAAAGCACCCCAGGAGCAATGGCTCAGTACCACACTCTGAAGGAGTGTGCCTATGTCAGGCAAATGCGATTTTCAGCCTCATGTGGGGAATGCTCCATATTTGAATCACCTATGGGCAGCTGAGCTGGTATCTCAAAGGCTCTCGGGTGCATATTCTTGGTGGACGGTGACCAGGAGGCACTATATTTTGACACAACTGCGTTCCTTACTTTCCCAGTACTCACACTCACCATTTGTGCCGGCTGTCGTTCCAGGCACTTAACAAATACAAACTTATTCAGTCTCCCGAGCCCCACCCCCACAAGGAAGTTTCTGTTTTCCAGATCATGCCAGGACCCCATCAGACTAGACTGCTTGCTCAAGGTCACACAGGTGGTGACGGGCAGAGCCAGCATTCAACCCCAGGCACACGGACCCCAGCCTGGGAGCGTGGCCTGCCCATGAGGGCTGCATCACCCTCAGCCCCATTCTGAGAGACAGGAAGGATGTGACCCAGCTTCCCCCAGTAGAGGCTCGGCCCCTCCTCTTGGCCAGCACTAGGACCCCCCGCTCCCCAGAACCTCCTAGCAAGCCCGGCGCGGAGGACGCTGAGAGCCACTGCAGTGAACCGCTCTGCACCACAGCTCTGTGCTCCAGTTGCTCGAAGCCCCTGCTGACCCACCCAGACATACACCAGAGATATCTAGGGTTTGGGTTCGTTTTTATTCCAATAGAAAATTTAATTTTTAATCGAGGCAGTATGTTCTCCAAGCAGCCACAGAGAAATCCACCCAAGGCTATGATAAAGGCCCCATGGCCATGAATTCTAGCGGTCAAGAATCTCCAGGCAGCAGAGGCCCTTAGAGCTAGCAGACGTAAAAATGCACTGCCCACACTGGGCAGGAAACCTGGAAGGTACAGGTACCCTCTTGCCCCCAGACTGGCGGGAAGAAG
Organism: Mustela nivalis; assembly: GCF_964662115.1. Lineage (NCBI taxonomy): Eukaryota > Metazoa > Chordata > Mammalia > Carnivora > Mustelidae > Mustela > Mustela nivalis. The sequence goes on from NC_139020.1 coordinate 113,718,276, forward strand.
CAGAGGCAGCTCTTTGGTGCACCAAGTTTTGGAAAAGATGGACAGAACTTCTGCCTCCCTGGTGGGAGCTGCTAACACCCATCTCAGGTTAGTTCTGTAGTGTGAGATGGCCAAGCCAGCCCACCAGCCAGGAGCAGTGACACAGCCATGGAAAATATCCTATTTTTCCTTCAAATGGAGATGGGGAGAAGACAAGGGAGGAGGGCACGCCTGAGCACATGGTCTCTGCGGCCACACTCTGGCTGGTTGCTGCTGTCAAGGACCTGCCAGGCGACTCCCAACGAACTCAAACATTTCTTCCAGATACTGGCTATCTCAAAGCTTTCTTCTTCTGTCCCTTTCTTCTTCTCATAGCCCCAGACACCCTGAGAACCATGCTGGCCCCGGTACCCTGAACAAGAACACGACCCTCGCTGATTATCATGTTACATTTCTGAGCCGTGTACACAGAGCGAGGCTGGAGACTAGGCCCCACAGAGTCTGCACGGTGTGTTCCTGCACTGAACAAAGTCAGCCCTCGGGAGGCTAAGGGGGACAGAGTGAAAGCTATGAATGGGGCCCTGTATTCCCAGGTAAGAAATGTGTGTCTGCCCTGCCTTGCTCCAGAGAGGACTTCTTCCTGCCTCTTGGTGCCTGTGCCAAGAGGGAAGGCCTTCCACTCACAGTTCCTACTTGCTGAAGTTCAGAAGTAAAACCCTATCCCTAGGGGAAAGAGCAGGGGTGTGTGTGACGGAAGAGCTATGAGCCCACACAAAAGAGGACTCAAGGGAAATGAGAGTCTCTCTGGAAATCTGAGTATCAGAAGGACCTCTGTGAGGAAGAGTTACATATGCACGTTTTGTGTGGCCCCAGAGTACAAATGTGGGGAGAATGAGTAGGAACCACAGGGAAGCAGATTGTTTAAATCTGATACACAGGAAAACATGCCAATGAATTTGTCCAAAAACAAAATAATGGACTGCTTTGTAGGTAGCAAGTTCCCCACTGTTAGAGGTAATCAAGCTGAAACCTGGTAAGTCAGAGATGTTGGGGGAGGGCAATCAGACAGGAGAAAAGATGCCCCCAGATGTCTCTCCTATCCCTGAGATTCTGCAGTTAATTAAATAGAATCTGTTAAAGTTAGGAAAGACATTCCAATCCATCGTTCTCATTTTATAAAGGAAGAAACTAAGGCTGACAAAAGCCAGCCAGGTCTGCCTCTCCATCTCTGCATCAAACAAAACCTTCAGCAGGGTGAAGAATGCTGGTCCAGCATTTCGGGGAGAGGACAGAGGCAAAGAGCAGATGGTTCCAAGAGCTGATGACACACTGAGCACCTCCACATCTCCCTGGGGACCCCAGACTGGCTCCAGACCCAGGTCACAGGCTCAGCACCAGGAGGCCAAGACTCATGGGAAAGACACTCCAGTAGAAACAGGCTGCTGTTGTAATAAACAGCAGGATGGGATTTCTGTAAGTTAAGGGGTAGGTACTGAAACTCATCAGACTCAAAGGAACAAACCCATAGTATATCTTTCCCGTCATCTTAGAGGGATGATGGGTAGAGGGATGGATGGAAGGCAGGCAGGCAGAAGATAGTACTCTAACACTTCCAAAACCACGAGAGAAATTCTAACCCAAGTCAGGCTGCAGACCTATCAAAAAAAAAAAAGGCAGGCCATGTCCTCTAATAACTAAAACCATTCCCTCTCTGGTGTCAAAGCCCTGAGGAGTCTGCCTGGACACAATTCACACTAAAACCTACACAACTGAGGTTCCCCAAAGATTAAAAACCCTAAGAACAGACTCGTTCATGACACACTCATCACAGCATCACCAGGGAGGTCACTGTACTGCGAGAAAAAGTGATAAAACCATTTTGCTGGAAGGACCTGCACACATTGGAGCAGAAATCCAGCCTTTGCCCAAATGTGACTGTGGCAATCTCTATGGAGTTTGGACCCCGAAGCAGGAACTTGAGTCATCGGAAATGTTTTCATGGAAAGATCGGCATTGTCTTTAACATGGAAGTCTATTCTATGAATCCCCAAAAAAGGGGAACCCGGTGACCCAGGCTGTGAGGTGGCTGAGTACGAGGCTGCAAAACCTCTCTATCTTGATTGTTTCATAGCTCAGGAACTATAAAGCCAGGGGCCAGAAGCCATCCCCGGAGGATCTCAGGTGCTTAGAAGACAGGCAGGGCACACGAGCCCAGGACCCGAGGCTTAGAAATGACCAGGTGACCTGGGCAAATTTAACCTACCCAAGTGCAGTCTCTTCTACAAAATGGGAAAACACTACCTGCCTTCCTCCTTTGCTGAGTTCGCACAAGGAACAGATATAAAACTAACTTACAACAACTGAGCGTGGTTCGACCCTGAGGGAACGCAGCACTGTCATAACCACAGGCAGGAACAAAGACACCGCAGTGGGGAGCTCATGGCCCGTGGCCTGCAGGGCCCTCCTGAGTTGCTCAGGTGTCAGCCATTAGCATGTCTGTCAACAGGTGTGGCGACTTCACATGTGAACAAGAAAGGACCAAAGGGAGGCCCAAGAAAGCAAATACCTTATTCTTTGCCTCTGGAACGGAAGTGGCATGGGATGATAAGATCTTAAGCACACCGAGTCTGGATCCAGAAGACAGGTTCTCCAGATGAGAAAGGCCCCAGGGGGACAAGTGTCTAGAAGGAGGTGCTTAGACTTCAACTTGATCAAGTCACGTGAGGCTGTCCATTAATGGAGGATTGGCAGCGGGCAGCCCTGGGTCATCCCGCACAATGACTGCAGGCTGCCAGGCTGCAGAGGAAGCGGAACCATCGGCTGGCCTGGAAAAGCAGGGGCACACAAGGGGCTCTCAAGTGACAAGAGGAAGCAAAGAGAGAGAAAGTGGGGTGTGACCCTTCTGGGACACACCACAGAGGGAAAGTGGAGGGACAGGCACATTACAAGGGGAAGCCTGACACGCTTCAGCACCGGTGCTTCTAAAAATCCTCAACCCCGGGTTGGTGTACACAGTTTGCAGTTTGTAATCTATGAAGCATAGGTGAGTTATGTATCTCAAATAGGCCACGAGGTGGGGGGGGGGGCAGAAATCACTTTATAACCAATACGCTAGAGGCACCCCCATTCCACAGATGAAAAACTGAAGCTTTAAGTACATTATACAAAGTAATATGGTTAGGAAGCAGTGGAACAAGGAGTCCACCCACCTCTGACTTCAAGCTCGGACAATTTCCCAACATTCTAGTCTATCTCCAGAGTACAATAAGAGCATATATATTTCCAGAAAAACTAATGATTTGGCTTCATCCCTATGGCTACAGGTCAGTTCCCCCTACTTCCCCCTGATCCTTCATGCCATTATTTAAAAATAACCCAAGATGTTCTTAAGAGGACCAGAGCTGGATAATGGCTGGAGGAAGGGCTCCAGTCCAAGGCCCCAAATTAACTTCACAGGCTCTCAAACTCTTTTGAGCACCTACCCTATGCTAGTAGGCATTGTGCTAATTCTAAAGCCACTTTGACCACCAACTCAGGGACCTCTGCAGTCTGCCCCTACCTTTCACCTTCTCCCAGCAGCTCTACTGTGCCTTTTGTCTCAGCCGTACAGAACCTCAGCTGCCTCCCAGACAGGTACCTCACTCACACGTGGGACCTTTGTCCCAGCTGGACTTGTGAGGCTGGAGGAAATGACAATGTTTTAGTAGTCAAAAGCCCTGTCCCCCGGTGTACATAGGAAATACCTGTCCTCTAAGTCATGACCTGCTACATGATCTCAGAGCAGTCAGAGCTGAGAAGCTGTGGGTACGGCTGGGACCACGGAGGGCCCCAGGGGGGCTTTTCAACAATGGTGGCCTGAAGGATGAGGATGATAAACAGAAGGGCAGGATGGAGGGACAGCATACCCAAAGGTCCCACGTGTGAGTGAGGTACCTGTCTGGGAGGCAGCTGAGGTTCTGTACGGCTGAGACAAAAGGCACAGTAGAGCTGCTGGGAGAAGGTGAAAGGTAGGGGCAGACTGCAGAGGTCCCTGAGTTGGTGGTCAAAGTGGCTTTAGAATTAGCACAATGCCTACTAGCATAGGGTAGGTGCTCAAAAGAGTTTGAGAGCCTGTGAAGTTAATTTGGGGACAGGGATGGGGTAGGCTGTCCCTTGGCTGCAAAACACATCACTGAGAGTCATCCAAGAGTCTGTTCATCATAAATGAAACTGAAAGCCAAGTGGACAGGCTGGCCAATGAGCTTCTAAGAGGCAGAAACAGTGTGGCACATGGAGAGGTAAGCCAGTCCCCCAGGGTCAGAATGAGCAAGGAGGAAGCCAGGTCTGGAGGTAGCTCTAAGTTAAGGAAGTGCGGTCACAGACCCTGTTACAGGGGGTTTTCTAGGCTGCTCCAACCCTCAGCTGCTGGTGGGGCCGGCTCTCCAGGCTGTACACTCCTGACGGCAGGGCCTGGGACTCATCCACCAAGACCGGTTTTGAGCAGACCCTCAACGAATGCCTGTGGAATTCTTCATGACTGAGCTGCTAGCCCCCACATTAGCTTGGAGAAACCCAGATGAGGGAAAAGAGCCACCTCCCCCAAAGGAGCCCGGACTGAGGCCCAGCTCACATGCATGGCCCATGGTCTTCTCCATCTTGCTAATATCAAGGCCGGGCCATAGGAGCAAATCAGCAGCGGGGGCCCGAGTTTCCATTCCCCCTCCCAGAGATGGGCTGTGCTGCCTTCCCCTACTGCCCCCACTGATCTCTCCCACACGGGGCCCCTGGCAGCTTCTGGAGATTCTGCTCCAGACCTACAGTCAAGCCCACCTGGAAGGCACTGGGGCCATTTTCTGAGCCCTCCACCCTCATCTGGGGAGGAGAGCACCCCCTGCTATGAGTGTGTTTACGCCCTTCAGCGTGCCCGGAAGCACAGGGTCAGCCTTCCCATCACAGGCTGCAGGGGCGCAGCCCGAGTGAGGCTCTGACAGGCAGCTAATGCGCACTGAGGGCTCTTGGGAATTTTGAGACCTGCCAAAACTCAACGGTGAACACAAAGCATTTACACTTTTGAGAGGCCGTCGCCTCGCCTATGCTTCTTTCCCTTGACTCCTTCTGCACAGAATTATGGCCAGATCCCAGGGGTGGGCTCTCCAATGCAGCAAATCAGCCTCCACAAGGCATGAGTACCAGCCCACACGGAAAGTCCAATTTGCCCATTCAACACAGGGCCAGACTACAGATCGGGGGCTCACGTGGGCTACCCGGAGATGCAGGGGGCAGGCATGGTGAGACACATTTATTGACATGGGGCGCTTTCCCTCTTCGCCTGGAAAGGCCAGTCAAAGGCCAAATGCCAGCCCAAGAATGATGCAACACCCCCTTCCTGGTTCCAGCAGGTGATGGGTCCAGACTGCTGCCCACGTCAGCAGCATCTCTGACTCCAGGAACCTCAGCCCTCCCGGCTGCCCTGCCCTGTACCAGCCCACCCCCCCAACCCCCATCCTTTTCCCTCTGTCCTTCCCTCCTCAGCCAGTTTGAGTGCAAGATGAGGACACATCCTGGGGTGGTCCAGGACAGGGCTGGCTCACACTCGTCCTAGTGTAATTATCAATAGTGTCCCCTTTCCACACATGAAGGGTTGTAGCTTAAACAATAATTTCATGGGGAAATTAAACGTTCACTGCACCCATGCTGTTCTTCCTCTCATGATGTTTACCATTACTTACTGTAGTCAGGCAGATCTAGAAAATGGAATCGTTAGTGGGAGGGCCTAGTGAAGACGGCACACATCTTCCTCCCTACCCTCCTTCTTTCCTCTCCTTTGAATGTTATCCCCAATTTTGTTCCAGGAGGAATTTCTCTTAGCTAGCAAAGATGCCAAAATGCATCCCCTAGAGAGCTTGATATAGGCATCCCACATGTGTGGCTCTATATTTTCTATTAGGCAACTGAAGAAAAGGACATCTAATTGGTTGTACAGAAGGAGACACCAATTAATTGTCCATGAGAAATACAAGTATTTGTGACTCGAGGAGCAGGGAGAAGACTCTCCAGATGGACCATCCAAGAGGCCACTCTGGGTGCTGTTGATGATGTCTCACTACCACGCCAAAGCAGGCAGCAAGCTTTGGGACTGGGGTCTCCATGGGTCTGGTGCCGCCCCAGCTTGTTCGTGAGGCAGCACTGAACAGACAGGAGGTGAGATGAGGCACTGAGCAGGCAGCGGCCACACGGCTCCCAGACCTCTCCTGTCCCTTCCCTCTTCCCTGTTGTTTCTCTCCCTCCCTTCCTCCCTCCCTCCAATCTCCCAAAGGCATCTGCAGACACAAGAGGAGTTTAAAGGTGTTCTAATACACGGTGCGGTTAAAGTAGTTGCCAGTTCTGGTAAATGGTTAAGTCTGGGGATCTTAATATTTTCTTCCAAAATTATATTTCTGCACAAGAATTGTGCTTGACCTTGACACGTTATTATTGAGTGAGTCTGAGGCTAGTTAGAAAAACTTTTGATGGAATTTTTTTCTAAAAATTTTATTTATTTGAGAAAGAGAATGAAAGAGAGCATGAATGGTGGGAAGGGGCAGAGGGAGAGGGAGCAGCAGACTCCCTGCTGAGCAGGGAGCCCGACATGGGGCTTGATCCCAGGACTCAGATCATGATCTAAGCTGAAGGCAGACGCTCGGGCGCCTGACTGAGCCACCCAGGCGCCCTCATCTGATGGAATTTTAAATTACCAATCAAAACCAACTACGTCAAGTGATAGGAGAAGACATCTGAGAAAAAGAAAGTTTAAGCACCCCAAACTGTGGCCATCAGCATCCAAGGACCAGATAACCAAAGTCTTCAGAAGGTCTAGGCCAAACTGGTAAAAGCATTTCATCCATTTTTGCCTTAGTGAATGTTTAAACTCAAAGTCTCCACTGGGCAGTTCTTGGGCTCGATCCGGTACACCACAGTTTGGCTTAGCTAGCAGGCTGTTTGCTTAATTGTCAAAATTTAAAGATCAGAAGCTTTAACATTAACAACAGAGATTTCTGGCTTCCCTGGGTCGGGGGTGGAAATCAGAAGATTTGGCAGCATGGGGTCCATATTCATGCAAAACAAATGAAAACATCAGAAACACCAGTCAAGGTCCAGGACACAGATGGGGTTTCAGTCATTTTTTTCCCTCCTTCTCTTTCACAATCCATTTCTAAATCTTCAAAACCTTGTATTACTTCCTGGAGGCATTACCTGAAACTAAACTGTGATAGCCTGTATCCTGACTTTCTGAATCACAGACAGTCTCTTCTTGTGCCTGTTACAATAAGCTATATTCACCGAATGATCCCCCTTTGAGAGCATACCCAATCCCCCTCATTTTACAATTTTATATAAAACCACCGCTCACCTCTATATGGTCTTGAGTATGACATGGCACAAGGACCAGAGAGTGGGGCTCCTCCGGTCTGGTCTTTGCAGGTGACCAGCAGGCACCCATATATGCAGCTCCCAGACTCCCTGGAAGCTGAATACCAATGAACTACAGTCCCATGAAGAACACACAAATCTCATTTGCTGCCAAGCCAAGTAGAATGTTACAATTGTATTGTCTTCTTTACAGTTCCCAGTTCAGGAGTCTTGGGTCAAAGAAGATAAAATGGTCCCAGCATCAGGAAAGGGTTTCCCTTGCTTTGACTCTGTGCAGGTAGGAGGCTTCATTTTATGAAGGGTGGCAGTGTTTCCTTACAGGGAATCGAGTGGAGGCAGAGAAGCAGTCAAGTGCACCAGTGCCTCACACCACACTGACTGACAGTAATGAGGCCCCATGAGCATCTCTGGGACTTCCCAATTCTGGAAGCCCATGAGGACCAGTAGCCTCATAATGAGTGCTCATCAGCAGCAGTGAGGACATACCAAATGTTCAGGCAAACTGTTCTACAGAAAGCAATTCTAGTTCCTAAAAAGCTTCCTCTTTTATGAGTAATGAGAAAAAATTCTTGAGGATGGAGACACTTGGGAAGGCTGAGTCCCTGGAGCAAAGTGCTCCTGTGGGCAGCTCCTTAATAGTGAGGGGTCAGTTCTGCCAACTTTAAGCAGATTATAGGGGCGCTCTATCACCAACAGTAAACGGCTCCTTTAAAGAAGGCACCCAGTGCAGGTGGAGGAGGTAAGGTGTTCATTTCAAACTCAAGTCCAGTTTGAAAGCTTGCTATTTCTGCAGTGGCTAATTCTGCAGCTAACTTGGAGGCAGAGGGCCTGGAGGCTGACTATCCAGTTCCCTTAGGTCAGAAACGCAGCTGAAATGTGCGCCTGTGGTGGCTGCAGAGGCACCCTCTAATTCCCCCCCACCTGCAGCCAGCCATGCTCAACTGTCCTTTCCACACACTGTCTGTCACAGAACATCCCTCTTCTACATGTGCCACTGCGATTCAACTATGTTCTTTTGCTCTACACCCACCTCAAAGAAGACACTTATAGATGAGTCTTTTTTCCTGCCTGGATTGTAAATGAGGGTCTCTCAATGAGAGGCTTCATTGGCAAAAGAAACATGTTCTAGTAATGCAAACAGGGACAGTCCTCTCGGCCCATTATCCTTTGCTGGGTCTCAGTTGAGAACACCTGTCTGGAGCCCACCTCCCAGTAGAATGATGTGGGGAGGTGGTCCCACCAGCTAGGCAGCAACCTCTGAGAGACAGGGTCTAGTTTCTCTCTACTGCTCAGCCAGAGTCTCAGCAAAAGCCTACTGAGGGAGACTCTAGTGCACACAGCCTGGTCCATCCTAGGGTCCTCCTGGAGGCTCTGCCCATACAGCGATCCCACCACCCTTTCAAAAAGCCTTTCAGAAGAAAGAAACATCTCACTCCTCTCTCTCTCTCTCTCTCACACACACACACACACACACACACACTCACACACACACACACACCCCTTGGGATTCTGAAGGCAGCATATTAAGCCAGAATGATGTATATGCCACATGGTGACGTTCACAGTTCCGGCAGCAAGGCATCTTTGTGGCTCGTCTGAGGAAGACCCCTAAGTAACAGGACTGACTTGCCCTTGAAGCCTCCCTGAATCTTACCTGCCCCACCTCCTTCACGTGGCAATGGCTTTGAAAGCAGGCACATGTCTTCTGAACCTCATAAACTCTAAGTACCTAATCGTGTCATTCACGCGCCTGATGAGCCCAATGAAAATCGAGAATAACGACATAGCCAGCCGACAGGTCACAAGTCCATTCATAATCACCTTACATTAGGGACCATAATTCCACTGTGGGGCTTCTGTGTACATCTTTTCCATTTTAAAACACGTTTTCCCAATGGTGTGACTAAAGAACCACCACCTCACAGGGGAAATTTTTTAGGTCTACCTCCTCTATTTTTAGGAATTCTGTAGGGCCTCGGTCACAGCCTCCAGATCCCACAGGCTCTGCCAAGCAGGCCGGCCTTCCAATGCCCCAAGAGTGAAGAAACACTCAGCTTCTTTCTCAGTCACTACTGTAAAAGGTGGCAGCCTTTTTTCTCTGTTACTCAGATTTAACTCTAATAGAAACTGACAGGTTCGATCTTGGTTAATTTAAAAAAGAAAAAAACCATGAGAACAAGAGCCAAGAAATTCATTTTCGGGTGTCAGAGGAAAAAAAGAGAAGTTACTACCTGAAATGACGGTGGTGGTAGGGCTCCCTCCTAAAGCAGATTCATGCCCAGTGAACAGTGGACCTGAATTTATATCAGTGTCAACCTTTCCAGACGTGACTGTTGAAATAACAGCCTGACATGAGACAATCTGGAGAGAGACGGAAAACGCTGGTTGGCTAGATGTCAGAGCCCTGCCTATCCATTTTCCTCCCTCATACAAATTGATTTCAGACCGAGGAACTTGAAGACAAAATGACACCATGAGTTCACACAACTCTCCTCAGTCCAGACCCAGCAACGGCAGAGAGGATACTTTAAAAAAAAAGAAAAAAAGAAAGAACAGATTAAAAATGACATTTACAGATGCAAGGATATGCTGCCTGGGATTAGCTTCAAAATAACGGAGGTGGCAGAAAAGGGGGAAGAGGAGAGGCTGGGGGCACAGAGGAAACCAGCGCAGCTGAGGGCCGCTAATCATTGAAGCTCCATGAACACAGTAATATCAAAGCGCTCGGCGGACTACGTGACTCTGTCTGCTTCTGTGTATGTTAGAAGTTTTCCTTTTGGGGAGACTAGCAATGCTTACTACAGAAATACTGAGTTAGGTGTAAGGATGGCTAAGACACACTGAGGCAGTGAACAAAGACAACAAAGACGCACAACAATATATAAAGTATGAGTCTACTGAAACACACCTAACTACTGGTAAATTTGTAGAAAATTTCTGGAAAAATAATAATCCTCATATACTTCTCAGATCTTTAATGAAAATACATTACTTTTACATAATGATTTTTTTTTTTTTTTTAATTCAAGGAGTGCAGCAGGAGAAAAGGACACAGGAGAGTTAAAAAATGAGATGAACATCCCGGTGGGGCAGAACCAGAACACAAACCTCACTGGTGATCAGGGCTAGAGCCACAGGCTGGAATCTAGAAGCAGGTGGCGTGACCAGCAGTCCACCCTCTACAGGGCACTGAAATACCTGGGCGGTGGGGCGGAGGGGTCGGGGGAAGCCTCCAGGATCACAGTGGGAACAGGGACTGGGGTGCCTGCCCCCCTTCCTCCCTGCTGTGCTGCAACCACACTGCCATCTTCTATGGGCACAGCTTCCCCCCTCTGAGCTCCTGGTTTCCCGCAGAGGCATAGTAAAAGTACCCTCCTTTATTGGGGACTAGTTGATTTCTCCTTGTAACATTGTCTGTTTTGCAAATAGCCTATATTGCTTAGGGTATAAAGTAAACATATAAAAACCCGCCTGCACAGACATGAAATTCATTGTACTGATTTCCTCAGGGGAAGGAGGGAAGGAGGGGCCCACAGCACCAACACCCCAGCTGCAAGTGCAGGAAATATAGTATCAGGCTTTCTGTCTTCCTTGAAGGAAGGCTGGCATACCCGGCAGGGTATTCCTCAAACACAGGCAGGGAGTTCAGATGCTGAGAAGCCAAACTATTAGCACTAATTATGCTAAGTTATCAGTTGTTCCAATTTTATATAGAAGGAAACCGAAGCTCAGAAGTTAAGGGACTTCCCTTGGGTCACAGAACTAGTAAGCAGTGGAGCTGGGACAGGAGAAAACTGCCAGGACCGCTAAGGACTACTGTATGCCAGACACTATGCACACACTGATTTCATCCTCCAGCCAACTCCACCGTATTTCCTACTATACAGTGCTATAATCTCCATCTCTCAGCTAAAGAAGCTCAAGCTCAGAGAGGTCAAGAGGCTTGCCAAAGGTCACACAGCTATGAGTGGCATGAGTGGGGTCATTTCACAGCCTCCTCTCTTACCTCCCTGCTAAATCCTCACTTCCTCCCCAGCTCGCCTGAGAGCCCTTCACCAGTCCTGGGAACAGGATAAGGCAGCCTGCAGATAAATTGGACATTTCCATTCCAAGCATCTGGAAAGAGGCTAGGCCGACACAGTGCTAGCCATAAAAAGCACGTGACCTAGAAAGGTGAAAGAGTAGACACTATTAAAATACTTAACACAAAAGCAAATTCCTGCCTTGTGGTATGTTATCAGCAGCTGACAGGATTAGCCTGCTGCTTCCACCTCATGGTGGGTCTGGGCTCAGACCAGTACACAGCTGGCCTGTGGAGCCAACAGAGAATGAACCGGAAGCCTGGGGCCCCCACCAACAAAGCTCCCATTCAGCAGCTCCTCAGGTGGCCAGCTCCAAGACAGAAAGACCATAACCAAAGGCAGTGATCCCAGCTCCTCTACACACACACACACACACACACACACACACACACACTCACATACAAACATATTCTCTCTCACACAGACACACACATTCTCTGTCATATACATTCTCACACACACATTCTGTCTCACACACACACATACATTCTCTATCACACACACTCTCTCTCACACCCATGTTCTCTGTCTCTCTCACACAAACACATTCTTTATCATACACATTCTCTCTGTCTCACACACATACACACACACCACACTGTCTCACACACACACATATTCTCTGACATACACATTCTCACACACGCATTCTGTTTCACAAACACACACATTCTCACATACGCATTCTGTCTCTCTCTCACACACACACATTCTGTCCTCCTCACACACGCAGATCATTCCCTTCTGTGAAAAAGAGGTTTTAATTTTTGGGTAGGGGTAGAGCTATTCGATTTAGCGAAACAAACAAAAAACAAGGCACCACATATATAAACAGCAAATAATTGTTTTGTGTATGTATGTCCCCGCACAATATTTGGGGCATACCTACATAGAACTATTATTTGTTGTTCTTTTGAAATCCAACTTTGGTGAGTGTTGTGTATTTTAACTGATAACCCCGTATGGTTGGGGTGGGGTAGAGTAGAGGTATCCAGTAGAACAAATAATCTTAAAAAGAAAACACAAGGAAAAGTAGTGAGGATTAGGGGAGGAGAGTGAGCAGGTGCCCTTTGCTGAGCATCCCCTTCACACCTGAAGCTTTCATGCATGTTGTTCGTTCGAATTTTCCAGCAATTCTATGCTTCGGTTATATTTATCCCCACTTGTAGATTAAAAAACAAAACAGAGGGTCAAATAAGCAACTTACAAAGCACTGGCGGGTAATTCAGGAAAAGTGGGACTATAATGTAGAGCTTCCGGGTACAACCCAAATGCGATTTCTTCTGCATCAAGCTACTTTGCCCGCTGATACACATTTATAAGGTTATACACTACATAAAAAGGGCCCAACAGATTTCTTTGCTTTTCCAATACCTTCATGAGGAAGCAAATTCAAAATGGTATCCTCGATTAACATGCATGTGTAAAAATACAGTTACCTCTCTACAGGAACCATCCTGCTTATAGAAAAAGCACTAGATCCTTCTCTCCTTTCGGTCATGTGCCCCACCTAACTAAACACATCACCTATGAGGACCACCTGTCCAGTGGTCTAGCTCCTTGACAAAGAAGCAGTCAAAAGCTCAAGACCATTTCCCCCGAAATGACCATGGCTCCCCAATTTTCAGATGAGAAAGGTCATGGGACATTTGACTCAACAGAATCCTGGCAGGGACCCAAGAGAAAAGTTACCTCTATCACTATCCTAGCATCCCACAATCCATCATTTCCTAGAAAGCACAGTGGGTTTAGTGTACATTTGGGGTAGGAGGGGGGTGAAACTTTGGTGGGAGAATTGTAAAAAACAGAAAAACAAAAAACGTTATTTGTCAAATGAATAGTGAGAAAGACTTTTCCCTCCACCCTCTTCCAAGCTCCTAACGTTCTTCGTGGCGCACAATAGAGGGGAAACAACCATTAAAATGACTTAATATGTTCCCTTTTGAAGTACAGTAACTGTCAGGCAAGAGACTATAAAAATAACACAGTTGAGGAGATCCAAATTTATTTCTGCTTAGTGAGTTTCCAGATCAAATTGCGCTCAGTTAAAGTCAAGTTTTGCTTTTGTACTGTTCTCTAAATTTTCCTTTTCATAGATGCTAGCAAATACTGCTTATGATAAAACGTTTGCCCACCTCACACTCCACCACTTAGGGAGTGAGACTAAGTAGTTGTGGGAAACCCCACTGGTTCCTTGTTCCTCAGTGAGGGTGCAGGAAGCGGCACACGAGTGGGCAGATGCCAGCCTGGGGATGCCCAACCAGCGGTGGTGGCCAGGTTCAAAGCCATGGGGCTGGGGCTGGGGCTGCCTGCTCCTGCAAAGGACCCGGCTCTGTCCTTCCTCGTGCTCGCTGCTTACTCTTGATACCCTTCCCTCACCTGCTTCTTCTCCCACACCCTCCTACCCCCCAACCCCAACTGCCACCCCACACAACCAGACACAGGCTCCAAAGGTGCAGACAACCAACATTTACTCTTTTGGGTTCCAGTTTTCCAGTGGAAGAAACACCCTACACTCCATTCCGCCTCGGGCCCAGCCAGAACCAAACCATTCCCAGCCCCAGCACGAGGCTGCGAATATTCAGAGGCAATTACCCAGAGCCAGTAGGGTGTACATTCGAGCAGGGCCGTCATTTGCAGACTTAATTATTAGAGGCTTTATAAACATTTCAGCTGCTGGGGGGGGAGGGGTGGTAAGTAAGGGGAAAGGGGGAGCATATAATGGAGGAGTTTTCATTTCTGCTGATCGTGAGTTCACAAGCCCTACAACAGGCCAGGGGTTTGCCGGCAGCGACAGAGGCCTCATTTTTCTCATTGCACATGATAATTAAAGACTCCAAAGGTGAGAAAAATTCAATTTCATTTTGGATCTAAAATCTTTCAGAGATTTCTTCTGAGAAGTCCAGATAATTAAATTGATTTAAGTTTCACCATTAATGAAATCCTGGATCTACAAAAACATAAATTCTGGCCAATACTGTTTAAATGGGATCACATTTCCATTTCTATTGCGCAAGAAGATTCCAAACCAGGGCTTGAAGGCCTCATGGCTCTGACTGGATTTAATCAGGAGCCTGGTGCGAGTATTCTGGGGACCCTGGCCCTTAGGAAGCCGTGAGGAGCCCAGCAGCAGACCAGCAGCCTCAGGACACAGGAAAGACCATGAGGAGACGGTGCGGGTGGGAAGAGTAGGCTCACAGTGCTGAGTCGGGGGAGGGAGGTCTATAGCACACCAGCTCCCATCCTCAGCTGGAGGAACCCCAGCCCCAAGCATAGGGAATTAGCATGTAGGACTCTGGACTCTGAGTTCAGTGCTCCTTCCACTGCTTCTAGGTGTTAAATCAAGAACCCTCAAGAACCCCTGATATAAGGTCCACCTGTACAAAGGGGAGGGAAAAAGGCGCTAAGGCTGCTCTGAGTTGAAGTGGCAAGTGTTTACTTAAACCCTCCCCTCCAGTTGCCTGCAGACTGTGAGGCTCTGCTGTGTGACTGGGGGACAGCCTGGGAGAGGATGACGTCAGGGCGAACAGCCCACAAGGCCCGGGAGTTATCAGCCCATTCAGAGGCCTCGCAGGAATTTCCTGTTATGGGATCTGTGTCTTGCAAATAGTCACAAGCAAGCAAGCTGTCACTCTTCCTCACTTGTTTAGGGGAAACACGGGCTCTGGGGTCACGAGCAGCCTATGCCCGGCAGCTCTCCAAAGACAGCCAGGCTCCAAGAATGCCCACAGGGAGCTGGAGGGAGGGTCTGCTCAGACAACAAAGGGCAGGCCAGCCCAGGGGGATGGTGAAATTCCAGCTCTAGGCACTAGGTTCTGGGTGAGCTCTGGCACTACCGGGAGGAGGATCAGTCAGCAGTATGGAACTCTCCGGACCCAGAATCATGGTTCTAGTTTTAACAAACACTTCTAGGTGTATTTTCCTTTTCGTCATTTCCACTGTAAGGCATACAGTACACACACGAGACAGGAGACTGAGGTACTCCAGCGGCACCCTGAGCTCAGATCCTCCTCCCCACCATGTCCCCACCCCTCCATAGGGAACACCAGGCCAGCTTGGGAGATCATCGCTGCCTTGGTTTTCCTTATAATTTTTGCCACATGGCATGCACCCTTACAGATGACAGTTAACTTTGTGCAGCAGGGCGTGTGTCCACTGGCTCTCTGTGGTTCTGTGTGGTACTCAGCTGGATGAAAAGATTTTCTTTAACCATTCTGCCATCTACGGACAGTTAAGTCATGCCCAGTTTCTGGCCACTGCCCACAATGCTGCAGTGAACATCCCTGAGCATGTCTCCTGGTTCTCAGGTGCCAGGCTTCTCTACAACCCATGCTTCACGATGAAGCGCATGGCATCGCGCTGGAGGCTTTCTTCACAGTGACGAGGTGACCCCAGCTGGGGCTCCCAAGCCGTAAGGCCTTCCCTTCCTCACAAGACACTGATACACTGGTTCTGCTCAGACAGAGGAGGGATCACTGGTGACTCAGAGGCCAAGAAAACCTTGGTTGTCACCAGACGAGGCAATTAAAGCTATACAAAGCCTGATGTTGTAAAATTCTGATCTTAACCAGAACCAACAACCCAAGCAGCTCAGCTTTCTATGAGAAAAAGGCTCCAAACTCCCCAAAAAGGAGGCAGCAGCTACAGTTTTGGGGCAGTCCCACCTGCCACACTAGTCACCATATATGCAATAAAGACAAAGGTGTCTCTAAGAGATTTAGTGCAGATTAAGAGATTTAAGACTGTCTACAAATAAATCTCGGTCTGCCGTGGGAAGCAGGGCAGGGGAAGGAGATGAGGGGCTAGAGAGGATCCTACTGCCCCCACAGCTGCCACAAACCTACCTGTACACGGGCTGCATCTCTCTCGCTATGCCGATGACAGCGCCTGGCAGGAAGTTGTCAAACTCCTCAAACAATTCCCGGATGTTGGTCTTGTACTTCAGGTCCAGGTCCAGCTGAATTATCCGCAGGATCTCTGGGGGGAAAGAGAAAGAAAACAATAAGACGCAGACACACATCCTGGGAGGCTCAGCCACAGGCAGAAAATGAGGTGGGGGGTGGGCAGAAGCAGGTAACCGATGACTATAGAGGTCCCGGAATGATGCAGAGCTGTCACTGGAAACAGAGGCCCTTCCTGCCCCAGTGACCCACTCTGCATCGGAGTCTTCATGAACTGCCCGCACCCCACCCCACCTCTTGCACACATGCATTTTTTCTAGAACAAGGAGACCATATGCTCTACCTCGGGCCCACTGTCCTGGTGTAACTTTCAATAGCATGCCGCTCCATTCTCAAAACGAACCAGCCTGGATGCTTGGATGATGGATACCCTACCGAAAGCTCAAAGCTTACAGGTGTTTCTCTGTGGGGCACAGGTGGTAAATGACCCATGAGAGAGAGGGCTGGAAACCCGCCCTGACTAGTGCTTTCTCAAACCCAACATGTGCCAAGTTCAGAGGCCGACAGCACTGCTGAAAGACTCGGACACGGTTATATTTTTATTCCACTGTCTGAGAGACAAAGTGAGCTATAATTAGACAAACTGAGTCTTACAATTACCCGGCACGTAAGTGCTATTTGCTTCCGTTGCCTCCAGATGACTCAGGGAGAGGAGGGTAGAGGGAGGCACCGGCTCTGTTCTCTCCTCCTCCTTCCCCCCCCCCACACCCCCCGCTACCAAGCCTGACTCAGCTCCTGTGAGGCAGTGGCATCAGGGGACTGGACCCGGCTTCCCAGGACCCCTATTCTGTCCCCCACCAGGAATGACACACAGGTGGCTGGAACCAAGAAGGGAGGAACTTGGTGCATGTCATGGGCAGGGCTGCAGAGGCTCCAAGGAGGGGGTGCTTGGGGTCAAACAATGCAGGAGAGAAAGCGCTCCACACTGAGGAGGGGGCCTGAGGTGGGAATCAGGACTCGCAAGTGCAAGTTCCAGCTTTGCTGCTGCTTACTTCTGGGACCCTGGGAAAATGACTTCCCAAAACCTTAGCTGTCCCATTTGTTCAAGTGGGGGTGATCCAACGGGCCCCCTGAGCCTGTAATGTCGGGAAAATGAGACAACATATGGGAAACGTCTTGTATTCAGGCTGCAGAGCACAGCAGGAATCCAGCGTCTGGAGAGCAGGGAATTCACTGATGCCTGAGGCAGTCAAGGGAGACTTCATGGAGGAGGGAGGCGTGGGCTGGGCCTTGACACCTGGGCAGGGGTGGACAGCTGAGGCTCAGCGATGCCCACCAAAACCCACCATCAGGCTCTCCCCAGGGCATGACGACGGTCTGAGGACAGGCTGTCCGGGGAGGCCGTCTGAAGACAGGGACCCCATCTTTGGCATCTCAGCCTCCACTTAATCATACTGCAGACCTTGGTGGTCAGTAAACACTCAGGAATGTTTGTGGAATTCAATAGGCATTCTCTAAATTCGTTTATGAAGAAATCATAGCTTATGATTCCAGAACAACTGATTCATTTGTTCTTGTTCTCTTTTCCTTTGTGGCACAGAAAAAGAACATTAGTTGACGTCCAACGTGAGTGTTTTGAAAAAATTAAGCTACACTAGGTAAACCCAGCAGCCCAGGCCAGAGGAAAGTGAGGGGGGTACCAGAGCCAGACTTCTCTGGCCCTGCAGGAAAGGGGTGCAAGAAAATGGGTGGGTGATCAGGAAATGTTATGACTCAGGGGTCCAGAGGTTGGGAAGCCGCTGTGGTGACTTCGCTCTCTCCCAGAAAGCTGCCCTCCACCAGAAGTGGAGAATAGGGACAGGCCATAGGGCAGAGCCTCAGGGCATCTGCTGCTCTCAGAGGCAGTCTTGGGGAACAAAGAGAAGGAGGAGCCTGATGGTGATCTTAGAGAAGGACTCCGTGTCCCTGGAAAGGATGTCTAGGAATGAGAGTCATAGCCACCAAGAAGTCACGTTGGGGAGGCCTCATAGCACACATGCCCCCTCTAGCCACTTTCCTTTTCTTTCTGCCTGACTCCTGTGCCCCAAACTCCCACATCCACAGTACGCACAGTAGAGTGGAGCACTAATGAGACAGGGACGGGAGGGCACTGTCATCATCCCAAGGAGAGAAAGGACGTCATCACAGGTTCTGTCAATGAAGGGAGACAATGGCGTTTAGCCAGATGATGGGGAGGCCTGGGGAACGTATGGTGGGACTTCTGAGGCACTGACAGGGCTATGGAGAAAGGGGTTCATGTCATCCTCATGGCCCCAGGGGTACTTTCAAAGCCACCAATGACAGCCACATGGAGGCATCCTTTCCGTGAGTGGTTCTTAAGCACCCAGCATTGCACAGGCACGAGCTTATTTCTCCTAACCACCCAACAGGTTGAGTTATTCCCATGTTCTGGTGAAGAAACAGGCTTTGAAAAGTTCAAAACGACAGCCCACAGTCCCGCAACAAATGAGTGCTAGGGCTGGGATCTGAACCTCAATCAGTTTCACGGGAGAGCTCAGTGACCCTTTCCAGTGGAGCCTGACTCCCCTCTCACCAGAGAGAAGCTCCTGGGAGGCAAGCCCAGCACCCCTGCTACCCGCACAGAGGCACACAGAAGTGCCAAGGGTGTTGACAGACAAAAAGCAGAGCAACAAGCTGGCCAGATGTGAAATTTAAGTGAGGTCTTCTATAGGCAAGCATTTTCGCTAAAGCTAAAGAAACTCCCAGTGGCCGAGAGGCCAGTCAGCCAGCTGCTCAGGCCTACTATGTGCTGTGTATACTCCCTGGGCTTTCAAGGTCATGTACATCCAACCTATTCTCTGAGGAGCAGCCCCAATGCCTCCTTCCCTCCCCCACCTGGACAGGCCCTGGTCAAGGTTGTGGGCACTGACACCTATGTCCTGACCTCACCACCTTGGCCAGACAGAGTGCTCCTTGAGGCCAGGAATGGGCTGGGGGGGCAGAGCCCTGGCCTTGTCTGTAAATCTGAGCACCTTCCCTGCCCTCTAGGACCAGCTGGGAGTGAATCCAGAAAAAGGTCATGTGTAGCCCTAAGCCACAGGAACTTGACATGCTTTTATAGCTTTAGAACTCCTCGTTTGTCGAGTACCTTAGTTTGCTAAAAGGTGCTGATACTTCTATCAACAGAGACCTTCCCAGATGAGGTGACCTGGCTAGGAGCAAACTCACTGCTTCCCACCGATGTGAAAGGACTGGCCTGTTCCTACCTTTCCAGCTGAGGCTGGGAGATGCCCCCTTCTATCCTGAGAGCTGACAGCCCTCCATAACCTGCATCGTTGTGCGGGCATCTGTCTAGGCGGTTATTCTTTTATGTAATTATGAAATAAGATGCCAAGTTGCTAGAAAGAGGAAGATGCTTACCAGGAAGGCTGGAAGTGATTAGGGTGAGATTCTCTTAAAGGGCCTGTTCCTCTGGCCTCTGGTCCCTGCTGTCATCGTCTCTCTGTGGGAATTACATGGCAGAGCTGATAGGCCCTTCTGAGGGTGCAATAAGATTGGTATATGGCAGTGACAGCCACAGTGATGGCCCAGAGAGGATGCTGGTTGGTTGGAGGACAGCTGTAATGGCGGCACTTAGGACCACTGAGAATTTATTCCTATTTAAGGAATAAATAGGTGAGAGAATTAACTCCAAAGGGATGAAATGTATAAAGAATGGGGAAGAATATCCCAGAAAAAGGACTAGACATCTTTAAAATTCAAAACAGTGGCCAGCATCCAGGCCTACCATGTCTACCATGTCAGAATCCCATGAGAATGTGATAAAAAAAACAAAGAGGACAGAATAATCTAGGATAATAGGTCTGAAGGAAGAGCCAAGCTACCCATTACACAGATGGGGCAACTGAGGACCAAAGAAGAAGTGGGCCTTGTCAAGGGTCACACTGTCGAGCTAAGTGGCAACACTTATGCCAGAACTCAGGTCTCTGTGGCTTATCTAATGCTCTCATGTCGGTCGGTGTTCCCCTTCTACTACCCACTCCCATTATGGACCATAAACTCCTCAAATCAGGGAACATCGTGGCCAGGCTAGTATGACCCAAAGGGCTGTGCACAAGACTAGCCAGGCCCCCAGTGCAAGGAGCTCATGGAGGGTCTGCCCCTCACACCATGACAACGGAACTTGAGGATGAACAGTAGTAGCTAAAGAAAGATCTCCATCATCCACATACTGGATAGCCAGCTCCCAGGAAATTGCTCTCCATATTCCCACACTACCATCAGGCATGGATCTTAGAGAACAAACAAAACAACAAATCTTTGGGTTTCTTTGGGAACCCACCTTGGACTGCACTACATTCAAAGGGAGGCAGGAGCCAGACTTCACAGTCAAGGGCCACACCATCTCCTGGTGTGAGAACAACCACCACCAGTAGTAAAACACTGTCCCTGCACTTCAGCCTCTGCGCCCCCAGCCTGGCCATCTTCTGTTCTGGCTGGACCCGTTCACTCCCAGGAACAGGGTACTGTGACGTCCAGTCAGCTGGATGAGGGGTCTTCCCACCAGCATCTCAAATCTTCAAATCTTGCCATGTCTGTGCTTAATCTCAAAAACGAGGAGTGAAGGGTGTCATTTTCTCAGGTAGGAGGAAGCTTGCCCGTGTGTTAGGAAGAGTCCTGCATGGGCACTGTCCTCGGGTGAGCGCCAGCACTTACACTGGCAGGCCAGGCCCCTCAGGGGGATGGCAGGATGCAGAGGTGCTGCCAGCAGTGTCACCTCTCGGGGCAGCTCTCAGAACATGGCTTCCTCTGTGGGATGGTCGCTTGGTAAGAGATCAGGCAAGCCAAGCCAGGCCACTTCAGGAAGCAGAGGAATTGTTGCCTCCTGGGTACAGAAGGTGGTCCGGGGGTCCTAGCTGAAACCCCCAACCACAGGACTGACAAGTGTCTGACCATAAGATGGGAGCCACGGAGTTATGTCAACCCGACATGAGAAAAGATGCTAAGGATCTAGGTCTGAGACCTATTTCCTGTTGAACTTCAACTCCAGGGGTAAAGTAAAGAAGGTGGTACTGTCTTCGAGAGAGGCCCCATCTGCTCACCTCAGCCTCTCATGCTACAGCCTGACTAAAAAAATGGTTCACTCCTTCCTAGCAAGTGCAAAAAGGAAAGACGAGACTACAAGGGCTAGCTAAAGAGGCAGCTTTCAGGACCTGGAGACCCCAGATCTGGGCAGCACTGAGGAAGTTCCTAACTGTGCAGAGGTGTTCTCGGAGTTCAGGAGGCCCAGCCTGGCAGGACCCCGGGGGCCATTCACCACAGAAGGCAACATGCATAACCTCAGAACTGGCTGGGAACTTCCCAAGTCAACATTCCCCTGTGGAAAGGCTTGAGACAGCTCATCATCAGCCTCCAATTAAACCAGTCACAAGGCATGTCATCTGACCATGGATGGAATTACAACCCAGAGTGAGTAATTAATGATCGCCAAAAACAAACAAAAGGGGGGAAAGAAGCTTCCTTTTCTCTCTTCTCCTTCTCCTATCCCCAGAAACCATTCCTGGTAGACGCGTCTTCACATGCACAAAACAACATACAACAAAAGAGCCCGGGAAATTAGGAAAAGACAGACATGCTTGGGTAAGCCTATCACCCTGGGCAACAAACAGTCCTTCTCTGAGGGGTAGAACAACTGTGCAAGCGCCTCCTTTCCCTCTGTCTGGAAAGAGTGTCAGAGCTTCCCAGAGATAAATACTTACAATGCACCAGAGGGCTTTCGGCTCAGAACACCAGGCCTAGCTTTCCACTAACCAGGAGAGGGTTCAGGGAGAAGGGGACACTGTGACAACCCAGGCTCTGTGAGGTGTCATGAGGCTGAGACTCCGGAAGCAGCTGCTCAGAGAGGAAGCTTGACTTCTCACCGTCTGCCTAGAAATATGGCAGCCATCGGCCACCTACTTCATCAGCCTCTGGGGCTTCTTCATTGCCGTTGGGCAGGACTTCTGGCTGCCAGGGTCCGAAGGGCCACTGAAAGGGGTAGACACCTCCTCTAACAGGAGGAGGCCCACAGCCCAGGAGAAGCTGTGCTGAGGCCTGAGGGACAGACCCAGTCCCAACACACCAGGCCAACCCCCTTCCCCGACCCCCTGGACTGGCCTCTCCTGCTGCAGGGTCTCAGGCCATCATGGCAGACTCCCCCCCACCCCACAATGCACTGACCCCAGCTGTGTCCCCAAGGGTGTCTGCACTTGGAATGGGCTGTAGTGGCTCTCTTATCCAACCAAGAACTTGGGTCGCTTTCCAGCTGGGCTTTTCCCGGTGCCCCCAAAGCCCCCTTCCCCACTCCCTTCACCCTGTAAGGCCCAGCTGCAGGACAGCAGGCTAACTAGGGGGGAAGCTGCCACCAAGCAACATGGTGGAACACACCAAGGGTCCGAGGCCTTGGGTCCCTACTCTTGGGGCTCCTCCAGCCTAGTCAGCCGAACGGTCTCTCCCTGGCAACAGAGAGAGGGTGTCTGTGTGCCAGGCCCAGGATGGGGACTTTCCACTTGCTGGTGCAGCTCAGGAACTTGCACTACATTTTCTGCTGGGTGGGCGCCAGTAGCTCCTGTGTTCGGAGGAGAGACCTGAGGCTCAGAGAGTCTGGGCAGCTTGACGAAGGCAACCCTTGACTCGAGGCAGCACTGGAATTGAGATCACAGACTTCCTCACTGGATAGTGAGTTTGATCCATCACACACGGGTTTTGGAGAAAAGCCTTTAGACATCCCCAAGTCCCTTTTAAAGTCCCCCTACTTTTAAACACAAGAAATGCTGCCACATCAAGGGCAAAAACATCAGACATCTCCAGGCCACCCTAGCGTGGTGACTGGGACTTCTGTGGGCAGAGAAGGGGCTCCCACTTCCCACAACCATCCCCCTCAAGACCCTCAATGCAGTGAGCTGGAGAATTCCTGGGGTTCCCTTTCACTGAGCAGAGACCAACAGAGAAACTTCAGGGAAAAAGGGGGTCCCACACCACAGAAGTTGAAAGGAAGTTTTCAGTGATGATAGCCAACCTGTGTAAGATGTGTTATTATATTCATGTAAGCATCCAAATACTCTGAGATGGGCATGATTATTTCTACTTGACAAATGAGGAAGTGAAGAACCTTGGTAATCGAGATCACATGGCTGGGAAGCAGTGGAACTGGGACTCACATCCAATCTGCCAGGCTCTAAAGCCCAGACCTGCTCTTCACCCCCACACGACCCTACCCTCCGGCCCCCAGATGGCTGTGGACGAGGCCGGCTCGGTTGTGCCGGTGCTGCCCAGCTGTGGAGCCCCCGACTCTCCTGGGGCTCCTCTCCGTTTTCCACGTCAGCAGCCGGCCCCTGCCTCTGAGCGTGGAGGGAAGGGAGGAAATGGAGTTCCTAAGAGTGATTTATACAACCTGTTAGCAGCACTGGTAAAAGGTTTGGGGGCCAAGAGGTTGAAATTAATGACCACAGTCAGTTTTATGTATTAGCTATACAAAAAATTCTTTCTTCCAGCCCTCCTCACTCCCTCTCAAAATTAAGCATGGAAAACTGACTGTGAGCTATGGGCCGGCTCTCACATTTTTTACAACCATCGCCTCCTGTTTTGCGGACAAAACAAATTATTATGAAAAGACACAGTGTTTGCTCCAGCGCCGGTGTGACATGTGTCCCCTCCCTCACCCCTCGTGCCTTCAGTGACTAGGTATATAAATCACATCCTTTAAGCGAGGACAGAATTTATTTCCAACTTGGCTGGAAAACTTTAGGGACGTTTATAATATATGACAACCCATGCAACACCTGGTCTCCATTTTCCTCTCACTGCTATTGCCAGTACAAAATTATAGCTCAGGCACTTTTGTATGAATTTCAGTCTGCAGAGGAAACTGGATTCTAGATCTGGAAAGCAGAATGTCCCCCTTCCTTTCATTTCTATGGCACAGCTGTCCGTGGCCCCCGCTGACCTCGCCACAGCTTAGAGCCCTCTGGGGTCTGCTAGAGATTTTATTTTTTATCTGCAAGAGCTCAAGCCCTGCTTCCTATTTGGGGCCCAATCACATTCTCACTTTGTTCACCAGCCTGAGATGGATGCCTGGTCTCCGCTCTTCACCAGCAGGCTTTTTTTCATAGACCCCTGGGGATGGCAGCTGTAGCAAGCAGTGCTCTTTGGGCAGAATTAACAGGTGTTTTCTGAAAATAGCGATCTGGTTACCATGGGTCTGCCTGAATGGTCACAGATCAACTTTCCAAATGGCTCACCCTGAGGTTGTTTATGGGAATTGTGGGGGCTCCTGTTTCTCATCTCCTCTGTCCTCTTCTACCTCCCCCAGCCACTTTTCCCTCTTTCCCAGCATTCGTGGATTCATTGTAAAATTAGGAAAACTAACCATGCAGCTCCTCATCCCCATGCTTTAGCTCTGGCACACACTCATGCCCCTAGCCCAGCCAGCCTGTTCAGGGCCTGTCCACCACAGCCCAGTCCCGCAGGCCTCCTCAAACGACAATGGCCACAACAGGACTGACTGCTTACATTTTTAGAGTACCCAGCAGTGTTCAAAGTGCATTCCCGACTCACAAAACTCTTTGTTATACTTGAGCTCATTTAAACCTTCCCATAACCCTCAGGGGCAGGTGCATCTGTGTGGGTCGGGTCCAGCTGCTATAACAGAAGATGTCAAGCAACAATGGTCCGAATAACATACGAGGACCAAGTTAAGTTACCCAGGTATTACAGGACTGCTTTGTAAAGCTCTCAGAGGTCCTGGCCCCTTCTACCTTTCCATTTTGTTACCCTGGGTCTGGTTTCCATTCTCAAGGTCACTGCTTGGTGCAAAATACCTATTGGGGCTCCAGTCAGGCTGCTTTCCAGACAACAAGGAGGAAGACAGGGATAGGTACCCGCCCTAGCCCCCTGCCATAAAGCAGACCCTTTCAACAACCTTCCTGAAGTCCGGAATTTAGTCACTTGGCCACACCTAGCTGCCAGGGAAGCTATGAAATTAATGCTTTTACCGGGCATAATGCTGCTCCCAATGAATGGGATTGGCTTACAAAGGAAAAAGGAGAGAACTGACAGAGGGCAGCAACCAGCAGTCCTTCCACTGCCAGCACATGGTAATTCCACCCACTCTACAGATGGAGAAATAGAGGTCCAAAGGATTAAGTGCTGCTAAGGTTCCACTGTCAATGATGGCAAACAGGAACCAGGTGCATGTCATCTGACCCCTATCCTCATTCACAAAGCCCCCTCCTTTGCCGCAGCAGAGCTGTTGGAATGCTCCTGCCGGCATGCCTGTCCACTCACCTTCCAGACCTCCGCTCAGCCCTCACCTGCTCCTTGCTGGCGGACAGGCCCACTGGCCCTGGGCTGCCACCCTCAAGGACTCCAGTCCCCCACCCCCGGCCTCATGCTTCCCTTCCAGCCCAGCTCTCCACCCAGTGTCCCAAGGTGTCTCTTAGAATCCACACATGGTCACTAGTAAGGGGAACCACGCCGGAGCTAGCCAGACTGCAGCGAGCTGGGCAGACCCTCCAGGCAAGGTCGTAATCCCCAAACAGTCTCTGTCCTGCCGTGGGGTTCTGGGAGCACCAAACCTCCCTCGGGGGTGCCCGTGCAAGGACAGCTGCTGCCTCTGAACTCTGTTTCTGGTGACAGGCCTCTGGCATGGCTGGCACGTTGTTCCATCCTGGAGCTGAAGGCACACTCCATGCACACTGCCTAGTCACGTCCTAGGCCATCCCAGCAGTCCCGGATGACAACGGCCACCCAAACACGGACAGTCTGGCACTTTCTCTCACGTCTCTCTCACGTCACTAATAAAAACTGTATTTTGGCAATTCTTCCTGGTAGGAATGGTGAATCCTTTACTCTTTCCTGAGGCTCAACTTCCTGGGGCCTTTTCACCCCGCAGACTCATCCTTCCCTTGGTGGGGTTCTGCAGCCCACCACTGCCCTCAGAGGCCCAGGTCACCTTCTATACCCTCTCCAGTGGCACAGGGCAGAAGGACCTGCCACCATGACCGGGGCATGCTACTGAGAAGTCTGCACGAGCAGGACGGGTGCAATCAGGCTGAGAACAGCCAATCCTCCCCCAAGGAGAAACAGCAGGTTCTCCCAGGACTGTGGGGCAGCCGAGGGGAGAACGGCCCACCATCACTCCTTGTGCCCAGAAATCCACAGTACAGCAACTTTCACAGAGAAAAACGAGTCTCTCCATATGGGGAAGCCAGAAATACCTTTCTGAGATTTATATGTGAAGACCTACCCATTCCCTTCTGTAGCAGGAGAAAAAAAATAGGGTTTTAATCTTTTCGGGAGCAGCACCTGTGGCCCCGTGACAGTTTGCAGACTGACTTGGCCAGTGGTCAAATAGCTCTTCAGGCTTCCTGTCTCCTGAGCCAGGCCTCTTGCCAAAATGTCATGTTATTTTATTGATTCTTACGCTACAAAAAAAAAAAAAAAAAAAAAAAAGCTAACGATCTATCATCGCCTACAAAATGAGGTTCCAAAGGCCAGATCCTGAGCTCGGTATTTTTATGTGTTTTACCTCACTTAATCCTTACATGCAGAGTTTACGGTCCTCATTTTATGGGTTCTCCCACTAAGACAGTCTGCGTTTCAAGGCTTTCATCCCTGTTTCCGAAGGTTAAGGGGAACCCCACAGGAGCCCAAGTCTGCTGGGTCGTAAGAATTACCCAAGAACAGGGAGAATCACAAGACTCCACTCTTACTTCCATTTAAAATACAACTTCACCTTTCTTTGGAGCAGGGCACTCCAGAAACCCTCTTCTAACTTATTCCCGTTCCAGACTCTACAATAGAAAAGATTCTGTCTTCTGAACTGTACCTAAACACTAATTAATTCATTTCTCTGTTTTAATTAAATTTTAATTTCATTTAATTAACTAGTTTCTATTTTTTAATTAAGTAGAATTTAAGTTATTTGTTTTCATTTTTAATTAAAGACATAAAATATAATACCAAACTGACATAACTATAGATAATAGCAAAAAAGAGAGAGAGAGGGAGAATTTAGGCTCTAAGATATTTCAGTATGTATTTCCTAGGAAACAAGGCCACTCTCCTAATGGTGGTACTACCACCAGATCCAGGAAATTAACATGAATACATCACTGCCATTTAATCTATAGCCCCATACAAAATTTTCTAATTGTGCAAAAACAAAATTTGTGACTCAAGATGACACAGAGTGATCCAGTCTCCTCCGCCTGAAGTCGTTCTGCAGTCTTTCCTCATCTGCCATGGCCTGGGACAATTTGAGGAGTATAGGCCAATGGCTTTGTAAAATCTCCATTGAGGCACATTTGTCTAATGTTTCCTCACAATGAGATTCAGGTTGTGCATCTTTGTCAAGAACAACACAGAAGTGCTACTAATTTCTTCTTTCTTAATCCTGTCAGGACACACAGTATGTCAATCTGTCCCATTATTGATGATGTTAATTTTGATCATTGTGAAGCTACCACTTGTTCTGTAGAACAACAACATCATGGAGGGAAACATTTCAAGACTATGAAGATGTCCTCTTCCTGAACAAGTTTGACTCTTCTCATCTGAATAAAGGATTACTATAATGGTTATCACCAAACAGGGACTTTCCAATGCCTTCCTTCTCTGTTTATGAACTGGCATTCCACTGCAAAGAAGAAGTTTCTAGGGTACCTGGGTGGCTCAGTTAGTTAAGCAACTGCCTTCGGCTCAGGTCATGATCCTGGAGTCCCAGGACCAAGTCCTACCTAGGGCTCCCTACTCAGCGAGGAGTCTGCTTCTCCCTCTGACCTCTCCCGTCTTATGCTCTCTTTCACTCTCTC
Source organism: Mustela nivalis (assembly GCF_964662115.1). NCBI lineage: Eukaryota > Metazoa > Chordata > Mammalia > Carnivora > Mustelidae > Mustela > Mustela nivalis. Next base: position 113,746,479 of record NC_139020.1, read on the forward strand.
TCTCTCTCTCTCTCTCTCTCTCTCATTCTCTCACTTGCTCTCAAATAAATAGAATGTTTAAAAAAAGGAAAAAAAAAAAACCTTTCGGGCATCCCCACTTACAGCAGGTCATGCCAACCTTTCATGACTGGAAGGTTCTGGTCCTACCCGCCACAGGGGTCCTAGACAAGGAGGGAGCATCAGGATTGCTGTGACTGGGACTTTTGGTCCATCCTCCTCCAAGCACCTAATGGCTAGGGGGCTGTGGAACAATGGCCCTCTTGAAAAACTTCTAGCAACACCAGGCTAGAGCGCCCTGGTGCATTCTCACAAAAATAAATAATTGAAGAGAAAAACAAGTATCACAGACAGTTTCAGAAAGTAACACCACCCACCCTGGCTTTCCTCCGTTTTGTAAAACAGGAATACATGGGCTCTACCTTACTTAATGAAATGTGACTTAGGGAACTTTAGGCAAGTGTGCATGGGTGGGGCCCTGGCTCACAGGTCTGATTTTGCCCCTACATCCAGCCTTGAGCAAGCCACCTCCCATCTGGGCATTGGTTCTCCCAGACTGTAGACACAGGAGGCTTAGAACAGATGCCCTCCAAGACCCTTCCTGACCCTGCCACCAATGATTCTGAATGGAGGTGGCCCTTTTCCCTCACTTATAACCCAGCAACTTGTTCTCAGAAGAGCACAAGATACATAGATCAGGCACGAAGATAGACCTTGCTGTGTTGACCTCAGCTGTGTCAAGCCAAGCAAGCCCCCCACTGTGTGCCAAGTATCAGAACAGTGTGAGAGAGGTTTGGAAATGCAGGACCTTGTTCCTAGCCTCAAAAATTGCAAATACAGTAGCATTTTCATGATACATTCTCTGCAGCTGCCACAGCCACTGCTGTTTCCAACATTCCTCATGATCATTTTCCATGGTGGTAAATAGTACATATGAAACTCACACTGATTTAGTACCTACTATGTGCCCCACACTAGAATACTTTCAAATCTCCTAGTTTCCATTTAACGTATGTGAGAACGATGGTTTATAGTGGCCAAAGAACCCGCCCAAGGTCATATAGCTCATGAGTGCTGGAGCAGGAATGCACACAGCAAGTATAAGTGGTTCTAGAGTCTGAGTCCCTTTAAACAGGTTTACTTCAAAGTCTGCCCATACCTGTGCCAGTTTATCTGTTGCTGATAACAAACTACCCCAAAAGTCAGCGTCTTCAGCGTATGCTTATCTCTGTGGTTTTATGGGTCAACTACGCTTACTGGGTGATTCTCCCAGGTGTCTCTCTTGTGCGGATGGTAAAAACAGCAGCGGAGGCTGCCATGGGCCAAAAGCATGGGCCAGACTGGACGTTCTCTATTACTCACACAGCTAGCAGTTGCCACTGGCTGTTGGCAAAGAGCACTCGCCGGGCTGTCCACTGGAGCACTTTCACAGGGGCACTCCCCGGGGGTTTGGCTTTGCCCAGCATGGCAGCTGGATTCCAGAAGGGAGCGTGCCAAGAACAGGTGTTTCAAGAGACCCAGCGGAGAGTATGCAACTCCTGGTGACAGCTTTGGAAGTCCTGCTGCATCACTTCCACAATATCTTGTTTGTCTAAAATGAGTCACAGGGCCAGCCCACGTTCCAGCAGGGGGACCACATGAAGTTGTGATCACTGGGAGCCATGGCTGGTGAGGAGGTCATCTTGGCACCCAGCTACACAGACCACGCCCCACAGTGGTGTTACAGATTATCAACATTTCTGCTTTATGGTTGTCTACATTTCTACCATCTGTGTGTATTCTTTCATAATCCCTGAAGCAAATTACTATTTTGAAACATAATGTTATAATACATATGATTATCACTATGTCCAATATATATATTTTCAGGTACTTAATGTATGTATATATACATATGAGACAGGAAGAAAATGTGCATTTAAAAAAAAATACTTCTCATCTTCTCAAAATGAACATGTATTGCTTTTAAAATAAAAACATTTTTACACTTGATCTTAGCCAAAAGGCCAAGAAGCGATTAACTACCTCATAGAAAATATCCACTTTCTGGCAACATATATCAGATTTAAGACATCTGCCATGACCTCAAGATTCTTTTAGGATTCCTTCTCAAGTTATCCATTTTTATAATCTTTTTCCTAGGATGAAGTCCGTCTAGAGATTTCTGCCTTCCTCCTATACTTCACCACAAGGTAGCTTTCTGGATTTCCAAAGGGATTTTTTTTTTTTTTTTAAGAAAAGGTAAACAACAACCTGGGAGTACTTTTATCTGATTTTTTTTCCCTGTCATTTATGTAAGTATATTTGTGCTGTATTTTCCACATCTCCTCTTGCCAACTACAGCTTGGAAATCCAAGGCCAATGGCAGGTACTCTGGATATCTTAGCAGCTTAGAAAAGCCCTCAAGAAGTGAGTCCTTCTTTCAGAGGTCAATTTGCATTCTCGGAGCTCCAGGCCTGGAGGAATCCAAAAAAGAGTGAGCAGCTGTGAAGATACACAAGGACATTCAATCACAACCTGGAAAGTTTGGTCAACCCTCTGCAATGAGGGGGGTTAGCCTGAGGCAGAGTGAGCCCCTCTGGTCAGGTAAATGGCTGTGAAAACATCCCCATGGAAAATGGGGGCTGCAGGTAATAGAGTTGCCACTGTCCCCAAACAGAGAGCCTCCCTCTGAGTCATGGCACCAAAGGACAGTGGTGAACCTGGAGTGGACACGTCTGGCATTGAGTTTGGAGAAAGCAGGGAATGGGGGCAGGAGGTGTCAGGAGTGGGACTGAGTTCTCCTGGCAGGTGGGCTGAGCCCCGCCCTGCCCTGGGCGGGGTCCCACTACCAAGCCCACCCGCAGAAGCAGCTCTGGGAGTCTAAGAGGCTGATTCGTTGAATCATTCGGCACTATTTTTACCCAGTCACTTTCCAACCATAAACCCACATTTCAAATTTCATTGTTTGGGGTGGATTAAGAAATTCGACTTGGCCTTTCGTGTGGTTTAATTTCCTGCATGCCTGCATGAAGGAAAAACTTGAGAATTCCGATGGAAACATGACATTTTAACCTTTTCTTGGCAGGAGAGTGTCCAGATTTTTGGTGTCTCGCCTATTGTCCAAACCTACAACGGATTCAGCAAGGACGCCTGGACCTGCCCTGTTCTCTCTCTACCGAGGCAGAGTTTCCCCCGTGGCAGTGTTTATGGCCTGGCTATTGGCAGACTAGGTTGGGGCAGATTTGTTATGAATCTTCCAGTCCATTATTGAGAGCTGACGCTGCCTCTGTTCAATTTGTGTAACAGTCAGTTGTGACATGCTCAGTCATTAATGAGCCACACCCAGGTGCGGAGTTTGGTGACTGTCAGTGACAGCAGAGTCTAACAAGCTTGAAAACAAGTCCCAAATGATTTCGGTTACAAAGCCACGCATAACTCTATGGTCACAGGAACAGCAAACACACACCAAAAAGAGAAGGAAGGTTCCTTTTCTGTGGAAACCAGGATGAGTCCTGTTTTCTTTTCAAAACACATTCGCCTCCCCTCTTAAGTACAATGATGATGCCTGGTTAACTTTAATTCCTTTGATATAAACAGGCTCTAAAACTTCAAGGTCTTCCTGATGGCCCAAAACACTTCTAGGTCAGGCAGAGCTATGATTTGCTGTTCAAGGATGCAGCCCCCTTTTCAAAAGCAAAATCCAGAACTGCACCAAATTTTCCTTCTGTATCTCATGAGAGGCTTGACATGCTATAGAAAAAACAAAAAGTCAGTGTGGCTAGAAGTACACCGCTGGGGAGCAGACATGCCCCCCAGAGGCTAAGAGCACGAGCACACCCTGCTTTCCCTCTTGGTCCAGGGGCAGCACCAAGCGAGGCCCTCAGCGTTCAGCCCACCAAACCCATACAAGTCAGCAACGCACGGCAGTTCTGAGACTCGGGCCACTGTTCCTGTTTGTGATGGACAACTCTGCACTGTTTTGATTATCCAACAAGTATTTACTAGACCCCCGCTCTGTGCCTGGCATTCCAGCCACTGCAGCTGGAGCAGGGAAGCCAGCCCAGGGCCCTGCTTTCATGACCCTTCTGGTCTAGATGAGAGGACAGCACATGGCAGTAAATGCTGTGGGGAGATGCTGAGGAAGGGGATGCAACATGCTACGGTGAGGGCAAGTGAAGATGGGACAAGAGAGAAGTGAGGCCTGAACAATGGGGAAGGAGAAAAGCCAAGATCTGGGGAAAAGAGAGCCAAGGGAGCCTACTGGTGAACATCGGCATGCAAGAGGGGGCGGGTGTGAAAGTTGTGGCCAGAGCATGCAGTAGGCAGGCACGAGACCCACAGGAGACTCAAGCATAGTAGGAGGGTGGCCTGACCGGGGAACCTTCCCCCCACTGCAGAGCTGGCACTTCAATGTGCCTCTGTCCCCAGCCAGGGGTCCTGGCCTCAGATGGGACGTGCCCCTAGGGCACCCCGGCTCTTGGGGCTGGGCTCTCCACAGTGAGGGTGCTCGACTTGAGAACTGTAACAGAGCTTCCCCATCTAGGGAACTGCTTCTGTCACCTAGTTTCTAGGAGGCTGGGGTATATGGACAGGTTCTGTTCCTGGCCTCAGCTCTCCTTTGTGCCATCACCAAAACAGTTCCTTTCTTCTCACTGACTACGCCAGAAAAGCCCGGGGCGGGGTGGTGGTCCCCTCTTCTACCCTCCTCCCATATATAAGTACACAGGAGGACTTACGTTAAAGGGTTGTCAAGAGCAGGGAGACCAGACAAGTGGCCATAAAAGCACTCCACGCGGCCAGGCAGCCACCTGTAATGAAGGCCAGTGTGGGGCGGCTGTGGGGGTGAAGTTCAATCCTCATTCAGTTATTAGTTGAATAAACATATGCTATCTGACTGATTAGGCAAAGCCAAACAGGGTGTCCACCCTGGACCTGCTCATAGACTAGTGATAGAGATGAAGTAACAGCACCAACCAGCACCCAAGGACACCCATGCTCAGGGTCCGGGGTGCCGGGGGACAGTGCTGGGGTGCCCCGAGCAGGCACGCTGGAGAAGACTTGGCATGCACTTGGGCCTTGTCCTAGCCAGCTCAGGCTGCCCCAACAAAATACCAAACCCTGGGTGGCTTCGCTCATGGTCCAAGAGGCCGGAAGTCCACAGCCCCGGTGCTGACAAGTCCGCTTCCACTGAGGGGTCTTTTCCTGCCTTGTACACTGCCACCTTCCCCCTGCGTTGTCACCAGCCTTTCCTCTGTGCTCGCTCAGACAGAGTCACGTTCTGGCCATTTTGCCCGCTTCAACAGGATACCGATCCTATCTGATGGGGTCCCACCCTTATGACCTCATGTAACCCTAATATCCTCCCAGAGGCCCATCTCCCAATACCATCTCATTGGGAACTGGGCTTCCACATCTGAATTTGGAAGCATGCAACTCAGTCCACAACAGGCTTTGAAACACTGTTAGGCACCAGAGGCTTCTCTGTGGGAAACAGAATTACAGGAGAGCCTGGCATCAGCAAAGGCAGGGCCACGTGGGCTTGGAGGCCCTGCTAGAAGAGTAGAAAGCCAGCCAGTCCGGCTTGGGTGAGGAGTTGTAAGAAGCACGAGGGAGGTGAGACTGCTGGAAAGGAGGTCTGGGAGCAAGGGATAGCAGGGAGCCAGGGGCCTGCCAAGGAGAGGAGAAGACAGACAGGCTCCGGCCTATGTATTGCAAAACCCTCCCAAGCTATGTGAAGGACCAGACAGAGGAGGGGGACAGTTAATGGGCAGCTGCAATCGTCATGACAAGAGAGGGAGAGGCTCTGAATTAAAGCCATGGTTCAGACTGGTGAGAGGCTGCAGACAGAGGAGCTCAAGCTCTTCTGGGACTGGTTGACTGGAGCCCCGACTTGGGTCGGGAGGACAGGAAACTAAGCTGAGGTCCCCTTGCCCGGGACTGCTTGGCCCATGTCCTTCTCTGGGCACCAAGAAAACCCCACACTCCCCACCCCATGCCCAAGTCCAGGAACACAAACACTCCCATGTTCTCCCACCGCCCAGGGAGGAGGCCCTGGCCCTGAGCAGCCGTGGCCCTGTCCTGCTAGGAGCGGGGCCACAAAGGGCAAGGGCCTCGAAGAGAGGGTTACAGATATAAGTGGGGGGCTCTCTCCAGTGGCAACTCATCTGACCAGCTTCCCTGAGGGCTACTTTGCTTCCCCTCTTGCCCCCCGGGACAGAGAAACTGAACAAAGAATGGAACCAATGCTTACCAAGCACCCACTGCCCACCCCTCACGCCCCCCACAGGGCCCTAAAAGAGGGCAACTCTTGGATGGGAAAGCAGGAGGAGCTTCCAGATGTTCTGGAACTGGACACATGCCAGTGACCCAACAGGCAGCATTCCTGATCCCTCATCAGTGGTTCTGGTGAGGCCAAGAAACCAGTGTGGCTCACAGGGTCCCTGTCACAGTGGTCGGCCTCCCTGTGGCCCTTGGGTCCATGTCCTCATCTGCAGAACAAGGGGTTAGGCCTGGGGGTCCCTCAGTCCCCTTCCAGTCCTAGCCCTACCACCACCAACACCTGGGAGAGCTGACCTTGGCAGTGCCTGATGACAAATGATGTGGAATTTTCTGAGACTTGGCCGAAAGAAAAAAAAAACATTTCCCAGGGCACACTCAATATATGCCTAAGAAACTGGCATGACACTATATTTTTATTAACTGAATCCTATTTTCTCGGTGATTAAAAGCATCATTTCAAAGCTCTTTCATTTTCCTTTCTAATTTTCAAACAGCAGTGAGCTTCCCAATTCCCCAAAGTTCCTTCCTCCCACCATCACCATCGCACCAGGCAAGCAGCTTGGGGTAAAAAAAAATGGCACCCAGGGAATCGTATTTAAAGGAATCTCTATGGAGGAAGTGAGCTTCCCTTTACAAAGCAGGCACTGCTTTGCTCCCTACCAAGCACCTGCTTCTGCCAGAGAGTCCCTCCAGGTACCTGTCAGAGACCATCAGCCCCTTTCCTTGCAGAACAGCCACCAGCAGTCACTCAGGGGATGCCCCCCACAGGGGATGAGGGCCCAGCAGCCGTGTCAGCAGGAATACTACCAGGTACAGCCTTTGGCTCCCTCACTTTGCAGGGGGTACAGTCACGAGCCAGGGGCTGGTTGGGAAGCCCATGGCACAAAAAGGACACGAGGCCGTGAGCCACTTCTCTGGTGATTGCCTTGTCTTAATGAAGCCTACAAGTCACTCTATGTCAGTGTCCTATAAACAAAGTCTCACAGTAGCCAGGAAACGCAGCCTCACCATCGCATGTCAAGAAAACCCCAGACTCCCCACCCCATGCCGTCTTGAGTCGCCAGACCCTCAAAAGATACACCTTTGGGGGCGCCTCGGTGGCTCAGTTGGCTGAGGGTCTGACTCTTGAGTTCGGCTCAGGTTATGGTCTCAGGGTCACAGATCGAGCTCTGTGTGAGCTCTTGAGCCCTGCTCAGCAACGAGTCTACTTGAGATTCTCTCTCTCCCTCTCCTTCTGCCCATCTCCCCCACACACTCTCTCTCTAAAATAAATATATCTTAAAAAAAAAAAAAAAAGATGTATCTTTCACTTCCCTCCCCAGGGCTCAAGGAGAGGGGTCCAGGATCAGGACCCTACAGACCAAGTCCAAGGATTTGCTTATACTCTCTTGCTCTAGGTACCATTATTTTTCTTCTTAGGACTTGTCACAATTCATAATTACATATTTATTTATTTACTTATGGTCAGCCTCACCCATGAGACTGCAGGCTCCACGAAGGCTTATACTGTCAGCACTCAGGACCGTGCTTGGCACATCTCACAACTACTGCTTTTTTTAAAGGAGGAAGTACAAGACTCCCCCAGAACCAGAGTCACTGTGAGATATCTACTAAGGAGCAGAGTGTCTCATGGGGGCGACTAGAAAAACAGCTATTCTATCTCAGGCCCAAAGAGGCAAACAGAAAACTCTTGTTGGAGAGAGGGGGATCAGACAAGGACACCCAGGAGGTGATCCTCAACCTAGGTCCTTAGAAGACAAGTGGTAGGACCTTACAAGTAAAAAGAGGGCCCACAGGTCAACAGAGAACAGGGCTGTGGCAACTTACCAACCACACTGTCAGTGTTTTAGGTTTTTATGATCCAAGTAGCGATGCAGTCTGCATGGACTGAGCACCAGCCCTGGAGACAGGAAGAGAGACTGGAGCCATCAAGAGACATGTGTGAGAACAGGTGAAACCACCTGACAATCCCAGTGGGAATGAGGGAGGGAGGGAAGTCTAAGACAAGTTCTTTGCTTCTGGCTCAAGCAACCTATGATCTGCCAAGATAAGGAAAAGGCAAACTTAGGAGAAGACGACAATCAAGTCTGTGATGCAAGTTGACTCTGACGTACCTGTGGGACATTCAGATGGAGACCTCTGGGACCAGTCCTAATGGAAACTTTCTAAAAGTGGGTGTCAGGAAGATTCAGAGGTAAGGACACTGCTAGTAGCGCTCCCGCACCCTGTCCTCCTGGCTCCTTGCAGTCACAGGGCCGTCTAACCAGCTCCTGGGTTATGGACAAGGACCAGGAGTGATGGGGGTAACGTCTAGACTAGAACAGTGAGAGGCCACTATACAGCCCCGCCCCTCTTCCCCTATAAGCTGTGAGTTCCAGGTGGTGAGGCTGCAGGATGGAAAAGCCTGAACCCCCGTGTTATCATTTGAAAGGAAGCTGTCCTCCAGGGCCAGAGAGCAATTTGTTTGGAGGAGAGAAAAAAGGTATGAAAAATGTCATGCCTGACATTTCAGGCATGTTTGTTACCGCAGCCCAGTCTAACGCAGCCTTACTCGTGCAGATGATGTCAGCACATAGTAGCTCCGTCAAGGCACAGATAAGGTGGGCCTGCAGAATCTTTTATCTGCCCACCCCCATACCTAAAAGATAGGACATGATTTTAACAACGGGATCACACTCCAGTAATGTCCTGTAAGGATGAAGGACACTCTTGCCCCACCCTGGGGTACATATCACAACCTCAGCAAGAGGAGGGCTACTCAGATCCTCCCCAGGTCATTCTGATATCTTCAGGCTCCTACTCCACTTGCTCGATCTGCAAGTAACTGGGATGAAATGCAGAGAAACAGATTTTGAAGACAAATCTGGGTTCTGTCACTCAGTCCCAAACAAAGCAATCCACACTCATGAACCATCAGTGTGTACCACCTCTGATACTCTGGGATTATTCGATTAGTTTATCATGTCTATCAAGCTCCCTCTGCTTCTCCATTCCCCCCATTTGGACATATCCCGAAGTCAGAGAGACTGGGGAAGTCGAGGAGGGCACGACATCAGTCTGTATCATACCACAGCCTGCATACACAGACTCCCTTATGCTCACCTAGTGACTCCGAACAGGAAAAAGACAGAAGTTTGCCACTGGAGTTGACAATGTGAATAAGTCATCAAAAAGACGCCAAAGTCACTGTTCCCATGGCAACACTCCTTACCTCACAGAACACATGCCCACAGTGTCTGCAGAAAATGTGATGTTGGACGAAGGACATAGCCACTCAGAACCAATGGAAAGGAACACCCAAAACCCCTGCCCGGGAACTGATTCCCCAGGCCTGCAGACACAGCAGACGTCCGCTCTGCGGCATGTCTGGGGCCACCTGCCACTCCTCTCTCGGGACACTCACATCAGCACATCCAGCTCTGGGCTCCCCTCGTGAAAGCTCTGCCGCTTCCTCAGGCTTCAGGGGTGGGGGCAGGGGTGTCTTCCTGTGGAACTCCTCATCTTCAGACACATTCCTGGTGATCCATGCAGACTGGCTCCCTCCCTTACACTATTTATTACATAATCCTACCACATGCACGTGGAGTCCCATTAGCTGTTTCTGCATCTGTGACGCTCACCAAGCAGCCTTGCCCCCCTTTTATTCCTGAGAACCGGATCCAAAGAAAGGCCTTAGCTGCAAGGTGAGCTCGAATGAATGAATGAATGTAGAACTCTTGATTCAGACTTGTTCTGTTAACTGTGTCCACTGAGGATGTGTTAGAAGATATAGAGACTCAGCTACCCGCTTCTTGCGGTCATGCCGGCAGGAAGTCCAAGTGAGCGAACCCTGGCCTATACAAAACCCTCACCCCAACCCCACACCCAGCCACCACAGGAACCCCAGGCCAGTCTCCCTTTCCTACTCTTGCTGCTCATTTCCAGACCAGTTTAGGAAACTGCCCTGCTCACCCCAAGAAGTCTCATTATGTGGTCTAATACCACATGGTAGGGGCTGGGAGGGGGCAGACAGGAATTTGCTATAACCGCAAGCACTGCATTTCCAGCCAGATGCAGCCATCAACCACGAATGGATGTGTGGTTACATCAACAGAGGTATAGTGCCTCACATGCAGAGGTGAGACTATCACCTTACTCTACCCTCCAGTGTGTACCTGTCCCTCTCACAAGTCCGCCTTTGAGTACTCTCCTATTCAAATCTGAGCCCCACACTTGAAGAGGAGCAGAGACCAACAGTAGCATGCCAAAAAGCAGGCATAGGGATTGTGGGTCATCTGAAAGCATTCCCTGTGGGGAACGCATGAGGAAACTGGGGCTGTTTCCCCTGATTGAAAGCTGCCTTTGAATTCCTGAAAGAAAGGAACTAGGCTTCTTCACTGAGGCTAAGCTAGTACAAGCGTCAACAGATAAAAGCAGGTTCTGGACAATGTAAGAAAGAAGTTGCTGAAACCCAAACATGTCCAAGATGAAAGAATCTGCTTCTGGCAGCAGTGGCTCCCTGGCAGAGGGAATCCAAGTGGTATGCACCACACCGTCTCACTCCCTGGGGATGCCACAGAGGAGAATTGAGAATGGATAGAGGGACCATGCCTTCAAGCTTTTTCCAACTCTGCAATTCTCTGACCCAATTCAACAACTCCCTTATCGCCACTAAAAACTGCGATGTTCCATAGTCTGACCAGAAAAGGATATGGAAGGTTCAAGGACGGGTTTGCAGTCACGTCCGATTTAAGCTGAACCTGAATCCCAGCCAAAAAATCAGGGAGCTGGAGAGATCTGTGTGTGTGCACATGTGCACGGGCACGTGTGAAGAGCTGGGGGCGTTTGGGGGGCAGTGATGAGACAGAAACCCCAGAAGGGGCACTGCTAGGTTCCACCTTCATAATCATTCCCAAGAAACAGAAACAAACTAATCGGACTCATCCAGAGGGAAGCAGTTGTACAGGGGATTCAATTTCCTCCTTCCTGCGAGGGAAACATTTAAAGGTGATTTCCCAAATTTCACTGAGAGTAGTAAAGATCTGGCACAAAGCTACCACTGGTAGCCTGCGTGGGTAGGAAGCCTTGTGTCTGTACTTCCATGCTGTGTCACTGGTCTGTGCTCCTCTGCGAACATCCCTCCTGCCCACGTTGTACCTCAACTCCAGCTCTCTCCTGTCTGTCTGCCTCACCCACGGACCAGGACTCCATGCTGCAGACAGAGCAGGACTGGGTGAGGTGCAGTGACAGAGCCACTGGTGAAGGACAGGAATCCCAGAGCTCCATCGCAGAGCGACAGGAGCTCCGGAGCTTCCCGGAAGGGCGCTCTTGACCTCCGAAGGGGCAGGGCAGGAGGAGCAGAAGAAAAGGTGCAGATAGGACAGGTGGCCACGCAGCACCTGGGAGGCATTGGCCTTGAAGGTCACGCATTCATTTCTTTCCTTTTTTTTTTTTTTTTAGCTTTTATTTATTCATTTGAGAGAGAGACAGAGAGAGCACAAGCAGGGGGAGAGGGAAAGGCAGAAGTGGACTCCCCACAGAGCTGGGAGCCCAATGTGGGACTCGATCCCAGGACCCTCAGATCATGACGTAGGTCGAAGGCAGATGCTTAACCAACTGAGCCACCCAGGTGACCCAGACCATACATTCATTTCTAAGTCCAGATCCCCAGATCCGTAATTGAAGCCAGGGGGTGGGAGTGGCCCAGAAAGTCCCTCAGTAACCATAGAGGACTCTTCCACCCCAAAGACCTGGCTGGTCAGGGCCAAGAAGGACAGAGTCTCAAAGTCTGCATATGATTTATCCCTCTGGGCTGCCTGATCCCCAAGACTGATTTCCTTCAGCTGCAGCCTCCCCTGATTCCCAAGCTGTTTCCGGCTGCTTTTCTCATCTCATTATGCCCTTTTGAACAGTTTCCTTTTCCTTTTTCTTTCTAGGGGAGGCTGCTCCTCTTCCTGGCTCTGCAGCACTTGGAAATAAGCAAACAAACAGATGAGAGCCAGCCTCTGGAACCAGCCTCCTCAGCCCCTCCTGGCCCCAGTGCACGACGTGGCCCCGTCTGGCCAAGGGGAACCAGGCAGCAGCGGTGACCAGCGGTGGGAGCAGCCAGCGCCATGGCCAAGGTGTTTGGACCCACATGCCCACAGCGCCACACACACGGCGGGCAGACTGGAAAGGCATCCACGGCCCCCTCAGCCTACACATAGCTGCTCGCCAGGGGCAACAGCAGAACAGAACAGCATTTCTCCTTAGGAGCAACTACAACCACCCAGGACTTTGGTCATAAGAAGGTTCCAAACATGAGATGGTAGAAGAAACTTAGCCATTTAAAAAAAAAAAAAAGTGACATGGTTCAGCCCTGCTTGGCTAAGGAGAGCTGACCACAAACCAACATATAAAATGCTCCACTGATTCCAAAGAATTCAGTTTGGACAAAAAGACAAGCAGGTGGAGAGCACAGCGGGGAGTGGAAGACATTGGTAAGCTGGGGGAGAGGCCTCCCCAGCGGGCCACAGGCAGTGAACAGAGCCCAGCGATGGGCCAGGAGATTAGAACTTGGAGCCCATTTTCCTCCATAGAAAGAGAAATCAAGGCATTAGCGTAATTCAGAAGGCAATGCTTGAGAGAGCGTGGCTTCCTCATCTCCGATGGCTACGGAAGGGGCTGTGCTTGCCCTCCTGCACTGGCCAAGCGCTGAAGTGCTCCTTCGGCAGCTCGGTACATGGCTGGGTCTTTTGCTGACGTCCATGCTTTCATTCGCTATCTATTCAGCCATTGTCCTATGTCTCCACTTGGTTTTATTTTTTTAACTTTGTGTCATCTTACTGGAACACCTCACATTCTTTGAGGAATAAAGGATTGAGTAGAAAAATAGTTACAAATATCAACAAGACTAGTACAAGAGCACTGTTGGCTTACCATGTGCCAGCTACCGCTGTATGCTACGCCCGTTCATGAACTCATTTGGCTGTCACCACAGCCCTGGGCACAGGGATTTTATTGCATTCACTTCACAAAGCGGGGTGCTGGAAGCCCAGAGTAGTTAAGGGCACATACATGGTATCTGGCAGAGCTGGGGTCTGAGCTGATGGGTTAATCTCCATAGGCTATACCCTTAACTAGGAAGGGAAGCTGATGAATTACCCAGTTAACTCACAGACTAAGCTCTCTGGCTAAATTCTAAGGTTAGCTCCAAAGGAGCCATAGTAGCTTTCTTGACATCCCAGGTCCTCCAAGATCTCCAGTAAAACATGCCATTCCAACCACACTTCCTATGTCAAGAGGCGCCCCGCTTCTCCAGACAAATTCCCAACCAGTAGGTCTAAAAACTGCCACCGGCAGAGCTCCTGCCTTGTGCCAGACGCCATGAAGGGCACACTGACCCAGTGACCCAAATCCTCAAACTCCTAGTTGCCAGCTTCCCAGATACTGTGCCAGCCACTCCATCCGGGGTGTGCTCACGCGCGAGTCACCGCACCTCTTTGGCTGGGATTTTTCATATTTAAGGTGGGTGAACTCTGGTAGCCACCTTTTCAGCTCACGCAGTGGCCATGCGGTTAAAGGTCAGGACTCACAAAGCACTTAGACTTGCGGCTGGCATCAAGTAAGCGTTCAGTCAAGATCGGCCAAGCTGTCACTGCTGCCACCAGACAGGGACAGCAAGGCAGCCTGTTCAGTGAGCAGAACCAACAGCTTCCGCCATACACAGGACTGCACAGAGCATCTCCATTCTAAAGGTTTGAGGGCTCAAATGACTCTCCAGATGACCCCATGAGCCCTGCACTCACGTGTGGTGGCCTCCTGCCACAGAATGATGTTCCCTGGATAAGCAGGGAGTGTTACTCCACTGCCCAAAGCTTGTAAACAGTTCCACAGAGAAAACATCCTGCTGGGTTTGCGTTCTCCTTCCGCCTCCTGCAAGCCTAAGCAATGAGCCAAGGTCTGCTATAACCATCAAGAGGTGAAGATCTTAACACAAAGAGTCACTGGTGGAAAAAAGGAAATGAAACACACACACACACACACACTCACACACCCTTACATTATTCATCCCTTTATGTGAAATTTATTTTTTCCTCCCAACAATATCAACTCCCTCCCCATAAAAGGTGAGAATTTAAACTGTTAGTTTAGGGCTGCCAAAACAACTCTCTAAATCCAAAAAGATTTACTGAGAATCTTCTAATGTGCCTGGTGCTCCAGAACATACCAAGGACAAAAGAATCTCAAAATCTAGAGAACAGGAAAAATGAACTATGTTTCTAAAGCATGTGTCATGTTTTCATGTACTTCATCTCCTTTATTTTCTATAAAACCCTGTGAGTTACACATTATTCTCCTCATTTTACAAATCAAGAAACTGAGGCTCAAGCATAACAAATCAATTCAGCTCACACCACCAGTTTGTGATGAGCCCGGGATAAGATGTTCGGGCTTGAGAATTCTAACTTCTTCACTGTTCTCACTGAACTCTTGGGACTCAGACTAGGACTGGTCTGCTCTTGGTCTCTCAGAGAAACTGGCTTCCATCTGCTATAGCCACTGGAAGAAGGTTAAGTCATTTCCAGGAATCCAGAGGACTCAAGTCCCTCCAGACTGGGGTCAAGGCTCTGCTGTGGTTGTGAACCAGATGGAAGTAAGATTACCATGGGGCCCAGAACCCAGCTGCTACTCACCCTGGTCCCCGGGAAAGGGGTGATTTGGAACTGACTCAGATCACACCTCTCAACAGGCCAGGTTTGAAGGGAACCTAGGGTTGAATGGCCAGAAAAATCTTGAAAGCCTGTGACTTCCCAGAGTCAAAGAGCTCTGTAAGGCACCTATTTTTGGGAAAGGAGCACTGTCCTAAATTCTGGAATGAAAAGCTGTTGGAAGACACGCTGAGTTATCTTCTAGAGAGGGGAGAAAGAGAAAATCAAAGATAGAGATGAATGGCCTAATTTGTGCAACACTTCCTAACATATATTAATTCATTTCATCTCATAATTGCCCTATGAGGTCTACCAACAACAGTCAAACCAAGCCATACAGATAAGCCCTGCACAAAGCCATCTGTGTAGACTCCTGCTTATGTTCCTCGTTTCACAGTGCATTAGTCCAACGCCAGGAACAATGGACAAGCATGATCATTGTTTCATTTTTACAATGACGGACTATACAGGTTTTCAGAAGAGCCCTTCTAAAACAAGATAGGTATAGAATAAAGAATGGTCCTTAGCACAATGTGTGAAGCCCTCCATATGGCTATTGATTTCTTTCTGGATTTCAGACTGCCAAACACCACTGGATCATAGCAAGGGGACTCACAGAATGGTATCCATCTTCCCTGCCTCCACCTTTAAACTGAAACATGATTAAAATCCCAACTTCCTTCCCTGACTAGCACCATACCACCTTCAGAAATGGCTTCCTAGGGGCACCTGAGTGGCTGAGTCGGTTGAGCACCCCACTCTCGGTTTCAGTTCAGGTCATGATCCTCAGGGTTGTGAGATGGAAGCGGCATGTGGTTCAATGCTCAGCAAGAAGTCTCTCCCTCTGCCTCCGCCCAACTTCAAATAAATAAATAAACCTTTTAAAAAATCGCCTCCTAATTCTGGAGGTTAGGAAAATCCCCAAAGTGATTCAGAAGAACCCCAACCCTCCACCCCCAGGAAACCTGATAAGTCCGTCTGATCCAAGTCTGCTTAACCAGAAGTAAGATAGATCACTGTCTTCAGGTCCCAATGGACGATCAACACAACTCCCTCCCTCGTCCCATGCAGCCAGCAAAACTTCCCGCATTCAAATTAGCATCAACTCTGTGGGTTGAGAAAATATTCTAGGAATCATTAATCCTGTAGGAAATACCTACACTTTAGTTAAGGAAAAATTCTGAAGTTCCTCCTTCATGTCAAATCATTCTTATCTCTGTCAATAAAATGGACTACATTAAGAAAGAAGAGTCTTATAGTTCATCCCTGTGTCTTCATCCTTTCAGTTTCATTTTCCCCCATGCTGGCATTTTACATGGTCGCTTTATGGACTAGACAAATCAGAAGTCGTAGCAAGGAGGGCATCCTTGATGTCTAGTCTCCTGCAGAGTAGTGACAGCACCACAAATGACTTCACTCCAGTTAAACCAGAAAGGTGGGCAAGAAGGAAAGAAAAGAAAAATAAGGTAAAAAGAAAAGAAGGGAGGAGGTGCACTGGAGCATTGGGAAGAAGGGTCTGTTCTGTGAGACAGAACAATCAGGGTTTTGGAATGCTCAGTGTCTTTGAACTTCGAATAAAGAATGGAAAAAGCAGCTCAGTTGGGGAGCGATCCATCATGATAATCTGATTAGCAGAACACGAAACACTGAGCACATCTGCAGTGAAACAGGGGAGGAATAAGGATGCCAAAGGGACACTCCCAAGAACCAACAGCACAAGGACAAAAAGACTAGCGCAGAAAACAAGTTACTGGTATCTTCTGGTCCTGCTTCCGGAGCAAAGCTGTGGTCTGGACAGGTTTTTGATCCACATTTGTTTTTTCAATCTGATCTCTTAAGTCACTGACTGACCATGGATAAAGAAGTCAAATTGTGCTGATTTATAAAGTCAGCTTTCTGACTTCAGAGCTGTGGCCCAAGTTATGTTAGCCCCACCACAAGGTGCTGTGGTTTCTGGAACTGGACTGACCTGGCTGAGGGCGGCAAGTCAGTCCCTCTAGGTGCTGAGGGACCCAGTAGGGTTAAGGCTTCACTTTCTTCTTTCAGGTCCTTCCTGAATGTCGAAAATGAGCCCTTATTTCTCTGATAGGGGGTTCACACACCCATCTGTACGCCTGTAAACCCACCTCTCCTTCCACAGCAAGCCCTGACACCCGCCCTCCCCTCCCCATACCTCTCCCCAACCACTTTCACTCAGGTTTATAATCTCCTGACTTCCCAATGAAGGCCTTCTCTTCCCTTAGCATTCCAACTCTGAAGACTCTTGACTACAGCTTCCCCACTCCACTGTCCACACCTGCCACAGTGGTTAAACCCTCCCTCTCACTTAAGGATTCCAAACCACTTCTCTCCTAGAGTCCTCAGGCTGCTTTCTGGTACAGACAAGGTTTCCCTGGTACTTGAAAGCCACCACAGAGCTGCTCCCCAGACTCTGTCAATCTCCTCTTCAAAACCTTCCAAAGCTGGCTCCCCCACCACAACCCCATAAATAGAACTTCTCACTGGGCTTTGATGTGCTCCATGGGGATCTTCAAGTCCAGGCCACACTCTTGGGTCCATCCCACAAAAGAATGCACCAAGAAGCACTTAAACCACTAGATGAAAATGCAAACCTTGCTTCAAACTCCATCAGCAGTTGCAAATCCCACTATCCACAGGAGAAAATCCCCTCAGCACAGATCTCCATCCAGCCTGGCCTGGCCCCGCCTACCCCAGATCCCCAGCAACACAGCACCCGTGGTTCCCCTTCACTGCCCTTATCAGGACTGTAATTAATTAACCACTTGTTCAATTATCTGATTAATGTCTGTCTTCACTATACATTCCATGAGGGCTGAAACCTCTGTTTTCCTAACCCTACGTTCCTCACACTTGGGGGCAGGGTTTAAGGCACAGTTGGAATTCAATAAATCTTTGCTGAATGAATGAGGGAATGAAGTGCTGGTGACAGTTTCTCTGTCCACCTGAGTCCTCTTACTGGCAATATAGGCTGATGCCAACTTTCTCTTCTGTGTTCCTTCCTTAGATCTCTGCCTCCATAGCCATTAGCCTGCTTCAGGGTTTTCAGGAAATTTCAAACTCTCCTTGTAGCACTATGAGGAACCATAAGAATACAGCCAATCAATCAGAGAGGCAATCTCCCCCTAATATCTTGTTCTAACATTTATTGGAATGACTTAACCAAGAACTGCAATACAGAGAAGGAAAAAGAAATGGGATTCCGCCTCTGGAAATCATTCCTCTAAGCTCCTTTGATTTTAATTGCTCTGCGTGCAAATGGAAGTAGAGTCCCAGTTGATTGGAACTTTTTTTCATTTGCAGCCAGAGTGAACAATGCAGGCTGCATTCCAGTGAACATACTCTTAATATTATAGCAAGACTTGGAGCTAAGGACATGTCCAGACATGATTAACAAAGCTGTGCACTTGCAAATTAGATGAATGCCAGGAAATATTTAAAACTTTCCTTTCTCACTAAACACTTCAAAGACATGCCCTTGTTTATTGTCAACCTTTTGCCCCCAACTTGAAACAAAAACATAAACAAAACCTTTCTCTCTGAGAAAGGCTCTACTAAAGAAAGTCCCTGTGAGAGAAAATGTACCCGGAGGACAGGAGTCCTTGTTTCCTTAGCTCTAAATTTAAATGTGAGAGTAAATACCTGAATCTAGGAAAGGTCTGATCCCAGAGATAACCATTTCTAGATAGGAAGAAAACCTAAGGGACCGAAATGAATTCATTTACTTCCCAAAGGTATGGTCAGTAGGCATCGTCTCTAGCCAGCAAACCACACATGGAGGACTTGACCTTTACTCCTTGGGAAGGAAAGCCAGGAAGCAAGGCTGGAACAGTCCCCCGTGCTGGCTGGAGAAGACTGTGGGCAGCGGCGACTGTGGGCTTGTGTGCTCCAGCAACAGCTCTAGCTCATCAGCAAACTCTCTTCCTCGGTTTCCTCTCACTTCCTGAGCCGGGCAGATGGTGATGTAAGGTATGCTGGCCCCAGGGAGCTCTCTAGAAACCTAGACTCCTGTAAAGGCCCTGGTGAGGTGAGCTGTGCTGGGTACTTTCCAGAGCAAGGGCTAAAAAGTAGGTGTCTCCTGGGTGCGCATCATCTCCTCCCACTCTAGATCCTCAGGAATCTTAAAGGCAGATCACCAGCACTAGGGGTCCATCCAGCTCAAGGTTCAACAGCTGAAACTCCTTGCTCCCATTTCTGTCCACCAAGCCTTATCTCAGAATCATAAGACCTTGGGGTTGAAAGAGCAAAATTTCTTTCAATCCTCAACTCCAGTGGTTGACCTTCCTCTACAAACAAGCTTGTGTAAACATCAAAGATGACTCAAACATTTTGTGATTTCACTTGATAGAAACATGTCAGAACCAGAAGGCACTATTCTACCACACTGCATCAGACATGCCTGAGTTCAAGCTCTGCTCTAGCTTTCAGATGTGAGATCTTGAGTCACGTCTTCTCCCTGAGCCTCACTCTCCTCACAGTAATAGTAAACAATAACAATGCTCCCATGCATTGAGCACTTACTACGTACCAGTCACTATGCTGAGCACTTTACACTGATTTGGTAATTCAAGCCTCCCAAAAACTTTAGGAGTTGAATATCATGTTACTCTCATTTTATATAGGAAAACCAAGATCTAGAATGTACGTGACATGCCCACTAAGCTACACAGACAGAGAGGCAACCCCCAGGAATCCAGTCTTTTTTTTTTTTTAATTTTTTATTTTCTATAAACATATAATATATTTTTATCCCCAGGGGTACAGGTCTGTGAATCGCCAGGTTTACATACTTCATAACACTTACCATAGCACATACCCTCCCCAATGAGGAATCCAGTCTTTAAAAAAAAAATACTAAACAAACACATTAATGGCCATACACAAGAGGTGAGAGATTTCACAAATTTATCCCAGGCAACTTACTAAACAAAGAAATAAGCAAAATAGAAACAGCAACCATATTAAGGAAAACATCAGAAACTAGAATTGCTGTAATATATTAACCAACATGCTCAGTTTCCAACAAAAAATTATGAGACATGTAAAGAAACAAGAAAGCATGACCCATACTCAAGGAATATAGCAATTAATAGAAACTATTTTTGAATGTACCCAGATGATGGATTTGGCAAGCAAAAACTTCAAAGCAGATATTATAAAAATGTCCAAAGAGCTAGGGGGAAAAACACGTAAAAAGAACTTAAAAATATGATAACAATGAATCAACAAATATTTTCAATATGGCTAAATTCTTTTCTTAAGAACCAAATGAGGGACGCCTGGGTGGCTCAGTTGGTTAAGCAGCTGCCTTCGGCTCAGGTCATGATCCCAGCATCCTGGGATCGAGTCCCACATCGGGCTCCTTGCTCCGCAGGGAGCCTGCTTCTCCCTCTGACTCTGCCTTCCACTCTGTCTGCCTATGCTTGCTCTCGCTCGCTCTCTCTCTGACAAATAAATAAATAAAATCTTTAAAAAAAAAAAAAAAAAGAACCAAATGAAAATTCTGGAGTTAAAGAGTTCAATAACTGAAATGAAAAGCTACTAGACGGGCTAATGGAATATTCAAGAGGGTAAAGAAAAATTCTGTGAACTTGTATATAGAAAAATATAAAGTACCCAATATGAAAAACAGATGGAAAAAATGCATAAAAATGAAGAGTCTCAGAAACCTATAGGACAACATCAAACATACCATATATGTGCAATGAGAGTCCCAGAAGAATTGGGCAAGGAAATAAAGAAAAAAATATTTGTAGAAATAATGACTGAAAATTTCCTGAACGTGATTTAAACACACACACACACACACACACACACACTACACATTCAAGAAGCTCAAAAACTCTAAGTAGGGTAAATACAAAGAGGTCTATACCTAGAGAAAGTATAATTGAACTCTGAAAGACAAAGAAAATCTTGAAGGCAACCAGAGAAAAACAATTCATCACATACAAGAAAACCTCAATGTGCTAGTTCACAAAACAAATCTAAAGGGGCACCTGGGTGGCTCAGTGCGTTAAGCCTCTGCCTTCAGCTCAGGTCATGATCTCAGGATCCTGGGATCAAGTCCCACATCAGGCTCTCTGCACATCAGGCTCTCTGCTACGCAGGGAGCCTGCTTCCTCCTCTTTCTCTCTCTCTGCCTACTTGTGATCTCTCTCTATCAAATAAATAAAATCTTTGAAAAAAAAAAAAAAAAGATTCTCTCTCTCTCTCTTTAAACAAAAAAATCTAGGGGCACCTGGGTGGCTCAGAGGGTTAAGCCTCTGCCTTCAGCTAAGGTCATGATCTCAGGGTCCTGGGATCGAGCCCTGCATCAGGCTCTCTGCTCAGTGGGGAGCCTGCTTCCTCCTCTCTCTCTGCCTGCCTCTCTGCCTACTTGTGATCTCTCTGTCAAATAAATAAATAAAATCTTTAAAAAAAAAACTCAATAAATTTAGAAGGTCTGAAATCATATCAAGTATACTCTGTGTTTAAAAGCAGAAATCAGGGGGTGCCTGGGTAGCTCAGTGGGTTACAGCCTCTGCCTTCAGCTCAGATCATGACCCCAGGGTCCTAGGATCAAGCCCTGCATTGGGCTCTCTGCTCAGCAGGGAGCCTGCTTCCCTTCATCTCTCTGCCTGCCTCTCTGCCTACTTGTGATCCCTCTCTCTCAAATAAATAAATAAAAATCTTTAAAAAAAAAAAAAAAAAGCAGAAATCAGGGGGCACCTGGGTGTTTCAGTCGGTTAAGCATCTGACTCTTGACTTCAGCACAGGTCTTGATCTCAGGGCTGTGAGTTCAAGCCGCATAAAGAAACTTAGGAAATCTCCAAACATTTAGAAATTAAACTGCATATTTTTAAATAACCCACTGGTCAAAAAGAAATGACAAGGGTAATAGGAAAATATTTTGAATGCAGCGAAAATGAAAACATAGTATATAAAAATAAGTGAGATACAGCTCAAGCAATACTTAGAGGAGAATATATAGCTTTAAATGCCTATATCAGAAAGGAAGGCTCTCAAACAAATAATCTAATCTTCATCTTAAGAAACTAGAAACAGAAAAACAGAACCCACAGCAATCAGAAGAAAGGAAATAAAGACTAGAACAGAAATGAGAGAAAACAGAAAAACACTTGAGAAAACAAAAAAACAAAAGTTGATTATTTGAAAAGATTGACCAAATTAACAAATCTTTAGCTAGACTGATGAGAGAGAGAAGAGACACAAATTACAAAATGAAAGAAGGGACACCATTAACAAACCCACAGAACAACTTCATGCCACTAAATTATACAACTTAGATAAAATAGAAATGTGTAAAATAAGATAAATTATCCAAACTGACCCAAGAAGAAACAGATTATCTGAACATATCTATAACAAGAAACTGGATTCATAATTTAAAATGTTCCCACAAAGAAAAGCAGAGGCCAAGATGATTTCAAAAGTGAATCCTATCGAATATTTAAAGGAGAAATAATATAGGGCACCTGGGTGGCTTAATCAGTTAAGTGCCCAACTCCTTTTATTTTTTTTTTAAGATTTTATTCATTTATTTAACAGAGAGAGATCACATGTAGGCAGAGAGGCAAGCAGAGAGAGGGGGGGAAGCAGGCTCCCTGCTGAGCAGAGAGTCCAATGCAGGGCTTGATCCCAGGACCCTAAGACCATGACCTAAGCCAAAGGCAGAGGCTTAGCCCACTGAGCCACCCAGGTGCCCCAGCGCCCAACTCTTGATTTCAGCTCAGGCTGTAATGTCAGGGTTGTGAGACTGAGACACAGACACACCCCTTAGGCTCTGAGCTCAGCATGGAGTCTGAGATTCTCTTTCTCCCTCTCACTCTGCCCATCCCTCTTCTTGAACACACACACACTCTCGCTCTCTCTCAAATAAATAAATAATATCTTTAAAAATAAATAATAAATAAATAAAGGAGAAATAATACCAATTTTCATAAATCTTTCAGAAAATAGCAGGATGGAACACAACACATTTCATTGTATGAGACCAAAAATACCACAAGAAAAGAAAATTTAATTTTTAACAAAATAATAAGCTGTATCTACCAACATATAAAAAGATTATATAAGATAGCCAAGTGGGGGCGCCTGGGTGGCTCAGTGGGTTAAGCCGCTGCCTTCGGCTCAGGTCATGATCTCAGGGTCCTGGGATTGAGTCCCACATCGGGGCTCTCTGCTCAGCAGGGAGCCTGCTTCCTCCTCTCTCTCTCTGCCTGCCTCTCTGCCTACTTGTAATCTCTGTCTGTCAAATAAATAAATAAATTCTTTAAAAAAAAAAAAATCTTGTGTGGGGGGGGAGGTAGCCAAGTGGGGATTTATTCTAGGAATGCAGGGTATTGGTATACCATCCAAAATTAATTAATGTAATATACCATATTAATAAAGTAAAAAAAAAAACCACTGATAATCTCAGTAGACAAGATAAAAACCCTCAATAAACTAGGAAACTAGGAAAATAGTGAAATTTCTTCAACCTGATAAAAGGCATCAATCAGTTTTCTTAAAACCTGTAGTCAACCATCATTACATAAATGATGAGAGACTGCTTCTTCCTCCCAACACTGGGAACAGGTATGACCATCTCTATTAGACCCTATATTGTATTCACAGCTAGTGAACACTGAACTTAGACCTAGTGTAATAAGGCAAAAATATTAATCGTCATCATCATCATCTAATGAAAAGCATCCAGATTGGAAAGGAAGAATAAAAACTGTCTTTATTCACAGATTACATGAACCTGTATGTTAAAAATCCCAAGGAATCCACACAGAAAAACTATTATTCCCCTCTAAATACATTTGGAGTCACCTCTAAATACATTTGGAGATTAGAATTTCAACATAAGAATTTTGGACAGACACAAACATTTGGTTTGTCACACCTAAGAATCTACCCAAGAAATATGAAAATATATTCACACAAAAACATACACACGAATGTTCATAATAGCATTATTCATAATAACCCCAAACTGGGGTTATTATAAATACGTGAACAAAATGTGGTATATCCATACAATGGAATAGTACTTAATAATTAAAAGGCATGAACATGCTACAATATGAATAAACCTCAAAAAGATTATGCGAAGTGAAAAAATCCAAATGCAAAGGGTTACATATTATATGATTCAATCCATATGAAATCTTCAAAAAAGTCAATAGAGAAAGAAAGCAAATCAGTGATTGCCTATGGCTAAGGGCAGGAGCAGGAATTAACTACAAACAAGCACAAGATCACTTCCTGGAGTGATGGAAAATTTCTAGAACTGGACTGTGATGATAACTGCATAATCCTATAAATTTACCAAAATCATTAAATTATGCATTTAGAATGGGTGAATTTTATGATATGTAAATTGTATCTTAACAAAGTTGTTAGGGACAAAAAGATAATGTGTGTAAAAATTCTTTTTAAATCATAAAATACAACAGCTGCTAGTACATTGGTTGTTGATGTTGCTAAATGCTATGGTCCTGGGCCTTTCCCACTGGGAACCCTCCATTGATAAACTTTGCTTATTCTCATAATAGTTCTCTTAAGTAAATTCCCATTAATCACTTAGAATAGTGCCTATGTCTTAGTAAATATTATGTAAATATTAACTATTGTCATTATTATTAATGTGATAGGCATGCCCCAAAGTGTTCTGAGAAGGTAATCCTGGGCCCTAGAGGCTGGAATTGTTTCTGTAAGGGGTCCTATGTGTCTTCCATTGGACAGACCCTCTTTCAGCTTAAAAAAAAAAAAGAAAAAGTAAAAGACCACCTTTGTGTTCTTTGTTCCTTTGTTCTTGGACCCATTCAGATGCCTGGGGGAAAGGCCATTCCTAGTACATTGTAGATGAGAGAGATTCAAGGGCACCTGGGTGGCTCAGTTGGTTAAGCAACTCCCTTTGGCTTAGGTCATGATCCTGCAGTCCCAGGATTGAGTCCCACATTGGGCCCCCAGCTCTGTGGGGTGTCTGCTTCTCCCTCTGAACTTCTCCCCTCTCATGCTCTCTCTCACTCTCTCTCACTCTCTCTCAAATAAATAAATAAAATCTTTTAAGAAAGAAAGAAAGAAAGAGAGATTCAAGAAAGACTAGCCTTTTGTGTGTCTTGGTCTCTGGTCTCTTGAAGTAACCCCCTCGCCCACCCCACCATCTACACTCACACCGCTTCCAGAACAGCTCTGAGCAGCAGGGGAGTGCTGGATTGGGAACCCTCTCTCCCCTGCACTGCAGATGGCACCCCTAGCAGGCTTGACCCCTCTGGCAGGCAGGATTTTCACAACCCCTGCTTCAGCTTGGTCTTCAAGGATGTCTAGGCTACCTCAGCAGGCCAGGGTCTTGTCACCACCTCCAAGTTAGTCCCCCTTTCCTCCTCACTGAGCTGACCACGGTGTGGCTGGGGTGAGCTTCAATTTCTTTACCCGGCATTACTATTCCCTCCAGCCTGAGGCCACAGCTTGTTCTCCCCTCTTCAGGAAGCAGAACCCCATTCCTGTACATGGGGCTTAGCCAGTAAGTACCCTAAATGCTGGCTTCTCCAACCACCCAGCAGGCTGCCACAGACTCTAGAGCAGTGCTGACAGAACTTTCTACAGCGACGGAAATGGTTCTGTATCTGCACCATTCAAGGCAGTTGCTACTCATCACATCTGGCTATTGAGCACTTGAAATATGCTTACTGTGAGCAAGGAATTGAATTTTTAACTTTATTTACTTTTAATTAATTTAAATGTAAATGCCATATGTGACCACTGGGTATGAAATCAGACAACAGAGCTCAGGGATCTGTTGGCGGCCTGGGTGGGAGCTCCCTAACCTCCTGTCTCTCATCCAGTCCCATTCTCCCACTGCACACAAGGGCTCTGGCTTCTTCTCCATCCCCACCAGCTCGACCACCAAACCAACAGCCTTGACTGTTCCAGTACACCCACCCACACCCCGGGGGGCAACAGGTATACTCCGAGAAGTCTAGCAACACATCTCAGGGGAAAAAAACACAGAGGGAGAGACCACAAAGATAAGCCTGGCCTGTGAGCCTGCAAACAACTACACAAACAAGAAGGATGGAAGAGGCCCCTTCTTTCTCCTTTTAAATCTGAATAACTAAATTGCTTGGAATTTGGTCATAATTTCACCACTAGAATAAGAGGGCCCAAATCTTGTAAAACAAAATTTAAGAGTCACAGGAGACAGGAAAAGGAGGATAATGATAAAATGCTTTACAGAAACTAAAACAGCAAAGCAATGAGGACTATCTGATGACATAAAATTTATGGGGCTATAATTTCAAGGCATTAATTGTCATTTCACGGAAAAATTCTTTTTTAAAAGAAGTAACCCACTTGAAGATAGGCAGAGGAGCTAGCAGAAGGAAAATCCTTTGTTTTGAGGCAGGTAGGTCCTTTTAAAAAGCCACAGTTGGTCAATTATTTTACAACATAACCATCACCTTGGATTGAAAAAAATCAGTATGCATCCAGGCAATCACTTTCTGCACCTCCTGCTACTGAATTGGCAGCGAGTTTTCACGGCTCAGTTAGCTCTCAACTTAAAATAGTAGCCAGCCTCTATTTTTAATTGGGATATTTATTTATAACAAAGTGCAATGCTATGTCAAATTGTTTTAGAGAATCTGCAAAAAAAAACCAGACTAAGAGTCAAATATAAATGACATAATATTAAAATGTTTTAATTCTTTGGTCCGGTAATCTCACCATGATCATTTTTGGACAGTATGATTCTAAAGAAAAAATTCTCTACCTCAAGATGTTTGCAAGCATCATAATCTAAAATGGCAAAAAATTTAAACCACTGACACAAATTAAACGTTCTACAAAGAAGGAAGCGATTATATATCCACTCTGTTCAGGTTCAACACTTGTCATTGCTCTGGAGAAGCTGCTCGTCAAGGTCACCGACGACTTCCATGGTGCTACAGTCAGCCCTCATTGTACTTACCCCTGAACAACACTTAACACTGATGATCACTCTCGCTCTTGAGAAACGTTTTATGCACTTGGCCTGCCTCACTTACTCCCCTCACATAACCAAAAGCTCATAGAAAAGCAAACTCAGAGGCTTCCCCCCAAAGGCCCTGAAGGCACAAGCCTCAGAGGCAGCTTATACTAGTCCCACCCACCCATTACCTGCCGCTCAAGTTGGAGAGAGAAGCCAACCCCAAGCCAGACTGGGCTCCGGTGCCTACCACAGGCTCACCCTCAGCTTTCCCCATCCATAAAATCAGACTAGACACATGTGACTAATTCATAATGGCCAGAAATCCAATAAACATTCAGCGGGGGCTTTGAGAATTAAATATATGTAGGTCAGTTTCACCCAACTGGCCTGGATTATGAAAACTAGTTGCATTTCCTCACTGTGGAGCAATTGAGGAAAACATCCCAGAAGTAGGCCTGGGAAGGGAAGGATGCAAACGAAGGAGGCAGTATTTGGCACAGTTGATTCACAACAAGGGTGAGTAACTAGAGGAGGAAGTAGGCTCAAAGAGCAGAGTCATGCGATGTGAAACTTCTGTTCCCATTCCCTCTGAGTTTTAGAAACAAGTCAATTAGTAGCAAACCACCCAGGTGTTTCATCCTGGGAAAGCCAAGTGCCTGATGAAAGAGTTCTAGGCCACACTGACTCCATAGTAAGAAAAGGTTATCAAGTATGGAGCCAAGGGCCTAGATGTCCAGAGAGCTGGGTTGTAGGGTTATCCCAACTGAAGCCACATTAAAAAGCACAGTAACAGCAAGCACTTAAGTAACACTTATTACGTGCCTCATATCATCCAACACATTACATATATTAACTCAATTAACTTTCACAAGCAGATACTACTGGTTTCGGTTACTAAGCAGCAGAGCTACTTTCAAACTGAGACAGTGTTGTTCCAGGGCTCTCAATCCTTATGCAAAACATAACAAGATCTTTAAACACAAACTCCCCAGTCATCAGAGAAAAGCTACACAGTGTTCGCAAGGCCACAGCATGGATAGCCAGTTCAGGAAGTGACTCTTCCATTACTGGAAACACAATATCCCCTTCCGTCTCCACTGGGCACATGGATCACTACAGAAATTCAGACAAAAGCTGCAGGGTCCTCAGATGGAAGTACAAAAACCAATTACCAAGTTAGTGAATAAATACTGGTAGACATTTTGCAAGGCACACTGGAAAAAAACAAATCTCTATTAAAAAATCAACTGAGAAAGGTTTGCTGCTGCTTGTAAACAAATTTTGATCAACTACATTACCACGGACTGAAATTAATCTCCAAAGTGAATGAAGAGCTGGGATAGGCGGCTGCTCCTAGACAGGGAGTAATGTGGGATAGGAACAAGCAAGGCCCACAGAAGAGGCCTCGTCAGCAGGACCAGAAGAGGAATCCAGATCAAATGGGCACAGTCTGTTCTCTTATTCACTCGCTCAGGGTTCCCGTGACCCCTCTGGAACTCTGTATACCTACAGATAGAACTAATCATTTCCAACTAATCTTTAGGCATTTGTCCAGCAAAATCCTATGTATGTACAAAATCGCTTATAAACAAGAAAGTAGGGG
Organism: Mustela nivalis; assembly: GCF_964662115.1. Lineage (NCBI taxonomy): Eukaryota > Metazoa > Chordata > Mammalia > Carnivora > Mustelidae > Mustela > Mustela nivalis. The sequence continues at coordinate 113,774,989 of NC_139020.1, forward strand.
CGCCTGGGTGGCTCAGTCATTCAGCATCTGCCTTTGGCTCAGGTCATGATCCTGGGGTCCTAGGATCAAGCCCCAGGTTGGGCTCCCTGCTCAGCAGGGATTCTGCTTCTCCCTCTTCCACTCCCCCTGCTGTGTTCTCTCTCTTGCTGTGTCTCTCTCTGTCAAATAAATAAATAAAATCTTTAAATATTAAAAAAAAAAAAAAAAACAAGGAAGTAACTGTAGTATTGTTTCTAATTACAAAATTTAAAAATAATCTAAAAGTACATCAACAGGGACTAGTTAAATAAATCAAATACTGCACAATGAAGTACTCTATAGCTTTAAAAAGAATTAGCCACCCCTAAAAACACTGATTTGAAATTATCAGCAGACATATTATTAAGAGAAGCAAAAAATAAACAAGGTACAGAACTTTCCCATGGAGCTGAGCACTTGATAACAGGGGATGAGGGTAAGAAGACTTATCTTCTCTGTCTATTCTTTTATATTTTCTGAATTTTGTACCATGTGGAGACAAATAAGACAAGAAAAGCAAAAAAAAAAAAGTCTTAATGAGTTTCATCAATGTGGTAAATCTGTACACATTGACAGCTAAATGTCTATCACAAAGTTAAGTGGGGAGAAAAAGCAAATGTAGAGTTAAATCCCATTTATATTAAAATAATTTTTGTTGCGTGTTGTGGTATGTCTATTCATTAATGCACAGAAAAAGGCCTAAAATGAAACACCAATCTATTTTCAGTGCTCACCCCTGAAGAGAGGAGTAGAATTGGGATAGGAAAGAAGGAATGAAGGAATTTGTGCAATGATTACCATTAAAAATCTGCATTTTTAAGATTTTTCTAAGTGACCGCCCATAACTTTTTGAATACTGTGTTCCTTATCTCTAAAAGTTGTATGTCGTTTTTCAGATATGCAAGGTCACTTTTTACTGTTTCCTGCAGGTATTTTCAGGCCTGTCTTCTGTTTCTTTCAACATGGTTAGCATACATTTTTTATGCTAGTGTCTGGTAAGTCCAACACCTGAAGTCTTTGAGGGCCCACTTTTGCTGTCTCTTGTTTTTGCTCGTTCTCACTCACTGCACCTTGTTTTCTTTGTGCTTGGTTATTTTTGTTTGTGCACTGTTCGTTGTCTCACTGTTACTTGTGAGAACATTCACCTAAGTTCCCACGAGGTTTGTGGATCCCCCAGATGCCCTAATCCTGGTAAAGAGTGTGGCCCCTAAGTCAGGCAGTCCAAGTTCGGGTCCAGCTCCCCAGTCAGGGCTGTGCCTTAGGCCCCACTGTCCTCACCTGTAAGGTATGGAATTGTACCTCCTTCTGGGCTTGTAGGAGATAAGATAGTACATACAGTAAGGCACTCAGCACATGCCCGTCAAAGGTGAAACTTCTTGAAATCGTGGAAATTACTATTACAATAACATTTTAGAATAAGGATGTGACCCAAGGAGATGGCAGTGAGAACACAGGAAGAGGGAGGGTGGGTGAGAGAGAATAATGGGGTCTCTCCCTAAGTAGCCTATAAGCTCTGTAGGGACCAGAGCACTTCTCACAGGCGACTTAGTCTGTGGTGGGTATTAATAAAAGTGTTATAGAACATAAGAAATAAGTTAAAGGGACTGCGTGATAAAGAATGTGCCCCCCAGGCTCCCAGGGGCACATTCTGCGCTGATGGTGACTACCCATAGAGAGCCTACTACTCAGCCACAGGGGCCCAAATTTGCCACCAGAGAAAAAGCCTGGCTCCCCGGAATTCACTGGTGCCCTGCCCCCAAAGAGTGGAGACATATAGGGGACAATGAGGCAGAAACAGCTAGCTGGGTCCTTGCAGAACAGCCAGAATGACACCTCTAATCGCCCTCTGGCTACAATTCTTGCTCATGTTTGTGTCTTGCATTAACACGAATGCTCACGCCAGGCTCCCAGCACTCCTGGACCTTCCCTGACCCATTATTTGCTCACCAAGTGGTTTGTTCCCACCCCTGTGCACCACTGAACACCCTTTTGGGGTCCTCGTTACCTTCACAAGAGCAGCAGACATAATCCCAACCCCAGGCCTGTGATTAATGGCAATGCAAAAGGAGTGTGCAGACAGTAGAGAAAACACAGAGGTAAATCTCACAAAATAAAAATCTCATTTTCTAAAAAACAAAGAACAGTGATCCAGCAACCGACTGACATTTAAGTCAGGGGAAAACAGCCTAACATCCATTCTCTCTGCTGGGTTAGTATCTCCCCAACATGATTCCCCTGCACATAGTTTGGCTTTTTTTCCCTTTTAGTCTATTACTTATTCTTCCCAGCCCTCTGCTGCAGTACACCAGCAGCAGTCGTTCTTGATGCTGATAAGGCCGGGAGGCCAGGTAACCGCTAGGCTTCTTGTCTGAGGACAGCAGCAGACCTGCGGACATTTAGTCAGGTCGGTCTCTGGAACAGAGGCTGCCACCGATATTGGGGACATCAGTCAACAGCTCAGCAAGGGAGAGGGCAGATGAGGGAAGGATGACAACAGCTAAGGGAATTAGTGTCGTGTTAGACACAGCTCCAGGGAAGGGACAAGGAAAGTGCTTTTTAAAAGCCTCACATCTTTATCTCTCTCTTTTTTTTTTAAGCTTTTATTTATTTATTTATTTGAGAGAGAGGGGTGGGGAGCATTAGCAGGCAGAGTGGCAGAGAGAAGCAGGCTCCCCATGAGCAGGGTACCCACCGAGGGGCTCAATCCCAAGACCCCAGGGTCATGACCTAAGCCGAAGGCAGACGTTTAACTGACTAGGCCAGTCAGATACCCCTAAAAGCCTCACATTTTTATTTCTTTTTTTTTAAGATTTTATTTATTTATTTGACAGAGAGATCACAAGTAGGCAGAGAGACAGGCGGGAGGGGGTGGGGAGGAGGCTCCCCACTGAGCAGAGAGCAGGATGCAGGGCTCAATCCCAAGACCCTGGGATCATGCCCCTAGCTGAAGGCAGAGGCTTAACCCACTGAGCCACCCAGGCACCCCACATTTTTATTTCTAATAGAACTTGGAATTTGCTGCACACAGTGAATGTTCTAGAAAACTGTCATCACCTTCAGCAAATGTGGTATGGACCTGTGGCTAAACGGCCAGCACACACACATACATTCCCCGATCACACACCCTGGCATCTCTCCATTCTGCTCCATCCTGCTTAGGAGGACTGCTGGCTGGCCAGGACAAGGAAGAATGAGCAGGTCCTGTTAGTCAGGGTGGTTATGCCAGAACCTGGCTGACGGCGAGCAGGAACTAGGGCCTCCCTAGTTGCTTAGGCTACCTGACGATCTCCTTCCTACCCTCAGCATCTTTTATAAGGCCAGCTGAACTAGCCTGACATGTGGCTACTCTGGTGACCCAGCAGCCCTGTGTCATCCAGCCAGGCTGGAAACTCAGGGGCAGACAGTGATTCAACATCTGCAAGGCTTCCTAAAGGTACTGAGGCCACTTTTAGGTACTGTCATGGGAGAGAAGCACTCAGAGTCCCAACTAGGGACAGTTTCTAAAGCAGCTTGCCATGAATCACCTCAATCATGGGGCTCACCTCAGCGTAGTTTTTGTCCCCAGTTGGTCGGGAAAGAGAGGCAAAGGGAGAGAAGACCCATGGATTAAAAGAGACTCAGGAAACACTCACACATCATGGGTGGGCATATAAAATGGTACAGCCACTCTGGAAAAGTTGGGCAATTTCTTATAAAATGGAATGTGGAACTCTAAGACCCAGCTACTGTACTTTCAGGCATTTACTCCAAAAAAAAAAAAAAAAAAAAAAAAAAAAAAAATTTATGGTCACATAGATACTGGTACTCAAAGGTCACAGCTGCTTTAATCAAAATAACCAAAAACTAGAAACAACCCAGATGTCCTTAAATAAGCAAATGATTAAACTGTGGTATATCCAGACCATGAAGTACTACTCAGCAAAAAAAAAGGAATGGATTATCGATATAGGCAACAACTGAATGAATCTCCAGAGAATTGTGTAGAGTGAAAAAAGGCTAGTCCAAAAAGGTCGCATACTTTATGATTCTATTTATATAACATTCTTGAAACAGCAAAAGTATAGATGTGGATAACCATGGAAAACAAATCAGTGGTTGCCAAAGGTTGGTGGGGATGTGGCTACACATGGGTCACATGAGAGATCCTTGTGATGGAAATGTTCTGTATCTTCACTGATCAATGTTGATATACTGGTTGCTACATTGTATTAGTCTTGCAAGATGACAACTTTGGGAAAAAGTGGGTAAAAGATCTCTATACTATTTCCCACAACTGCATGTTAATCCATTTCAAAATTAAAGTTCAACAGTGCCTGGGTGGCTCAGTAAGCCTTCGCTCAAGTCATGATCCTGGGGTCCTGGGACCGAATCCCACATCAGTCTTCCTGTTCAGCGCAGACCCTGCTTCTACCTCTCCCTCTCTCTCAAATAAATAAAATTTTTAAAAAATTAAAGTTTAATTTACAAAAAGAGAGAGCAAGAGAGAAAGAAAGACTTAAGAGACATACAGCGCTTGCCTGGATCCTGGTTTAAACACACCAATAAAAACACATTTCTAAGGCATTTCCTCACATGAAATGTGAGCACAGAAGAATGTGAATGCTGCTTGGATATGAGATGAGAGTAAGGAATTACGACTAATTTTGCTCAATATGGTAAAGACACTGTGTTTATGGTAAGAGTACTTATCTGTCAGAGATACTTATCAAAGTATTTGAGAATAAGTTTGAAAAACACTGGGCTGAGGGAGAAAGACAATGGATGGGAGGAGAGAGAAAATAAGACAGGCCCTGAGTTGATAACTGTTGAAGCTGAGTGATGGATACACAGGAATTCATTACGCCCGTCTCTCTACTTGTATATATATTTGAAAATAATAAAAGGTAGAAGAGTAATTTTTAAAAAGTCCCAGGGTGCCTAGTTGGTGTGGCTGGTTAAACATCTGACCCTTGATTTTGAATCAGGTCATAATCTCAAGATTGTGAGATCAAGCCCTACAACAAGCTCCTCCATCTGATTGAGATTCTCTCTCACTTTCCCTCTGCCCATCCCACTCATGCTCTCTCTCTTTCTCTAAAATAAATAAATAACTCTTAAAAAAAAAAAGTCCCAGAGAGGACGCTCAGTACCTTAAGGCCACAACACCAGTAGGAGAAATGGGACTTTAACCCAGGTCTTCAGACTCATTTAGCAGAAGCTGAGCCAGCCTATTTCTGGAAGGCCCACTGAGGGCAGGGCCCACAACTGAGCCAGTAAGAAGCTGGCCCAGCAGACTTTCAGAGAGCACAGGTCTCAGGAACACCTGGAGGGCAAGGCCTGTGAGCCTCAAGTTGTCCCTCTCTAACCAGTATATGAGATGCTAAGCAGCCTTGCACACAGGTGACCAGGGCTGTGATGGAGGCCACCAGGGCCTAGGAGACTCAGCCTTCATTAGAAATGCCACACGTCAGGCTGAGCGGGAGGCTTAAGGAAACAGCCAATCCTGCCCTTCTTCAGCTCAAGTTATGGGGGTTCTCAGAAGCCATACAAAGTGAAGAGTGCCAGAGCCATTTCATATTCCACTCTATGGAAAAAAAGATGGGCCTTGCTCAAATACCACATACTTCTCAAAGCCTTCCCCAAGTTCCTCAGCCAAAGGTGCCCCTCCTTTGCACTCCCACAGCTCTGGGCTCATATGCCCCTGTATCAGTTATCTCCTATTGCACAACAAAGTTAACCTCAAACTTAGCAGCTGAATACAACAAACATTTCTTATTTCCCAGTCCCGGAGACATGGCTTAGCCAGATGCTACTGGCTCATAGGCTGCCATTGTCTCCCAGTTCATTTGTGAGGCTGCTGGTGGGCCTCAGGTCCTCTTGACTATTGGCCAGAGATGTCAATTCCTTCCCATGCAGGCTGCTCCACTGGGCAGCTCCTAACCTGGAAGCTGGCTTCCTCCAGAGCCTGGGCTCAGAGAGAGAAGAAAGGTATCCAAGATGGAAGCCATAGTGTCTTATGACATCATCTCAAAGTTATTCTGCCACCGCTTTGCCATCTTCCATTCTCGAGAAGGACATCAATGAGCCCAGCCCATGCTCAACGAAGGGCACGAACACCTGAGAGGCTGCCTACAGCACACTCCAGGATGGATGATCATGGTAGGACAGGAATTTCTCCTTCTCCCACTAGAAAATAAAGTCCTGAGAGCAAAACCCTCTTCTGCCCTCCCCTCCAATGAGAGGGGTCAATGACTGCTATGTATGTGGGGGCACAATCATGGGCTGGCCCACTTCCCACAGCCCTGCTGGAGAGGTGGGCCCAGGTGGCCAGGTTAGGTGCCATGTGGTCCCACCTGCTGTGGTCCTAGCTGAATGGATGAACAGCAACAACAAAAAAAAAAATCAACAATTTATGGCCTCTAGACTGTCCTGAAGAGTCTCTTGCAGGATCTAAAATGGAAAATACCAAGACATGCTGCCTGATATGGGGAAGTCGGGACAAACCAAAGCCCCATGCAAGCTTCAGTTCTGTTGGAACAGAAGAGCACATTTTTAAAAAGTGGCTATAGAGAGGATAAAATGTAGAAGTGCAGGCAGAAACAAAGATACCATGAGAGAGAGGGAAAGACAAAGAGTCACCAAAATTGACAGGTCCCCAGGACTGCCCCAAGTTTCGTGCCTCTCACTCCCAGCCATCCCATAATAACCCCTTTTCTTGTGTTGACTCAAAAGAGCCGCACTTTTTCCTAAGGGAAGGAGAAGGGAAAGAAGAGAATGGGGAGGAGGAAGTAAGGAAGGAAGGCATCTAGAGGTCACATCCAGTCAGGACCAGAAGGCTTACGAGAGAGGTCACTTGAGGTGAACGACCCCAGTCAGAAGCTCGCTGCTGCCCCAGGCACTGAGAGCTCCTTGAACTTCACAGTTCTGTGACTGACGACTCCAATGGACAAACTTTATTATGTGATAGATGATGCTTTAAAACAAAAACAAAAACAAAAACCAATATTGTATCTCATTACCCCAGCTCAACGCAGACAGGAAACCATGACCCATTTCTTCCCACAGCCCCATACACCTCTCAAGGAGCAGTTATGTCCCAGACCCTCTGATGTGAGTGAGATGAGGGCAGGAACCAGGCAAGCCTATTTAAGGAGACAGCCCTGAACCAAGGCAGGAAGCTAGTATGAGGGAGAGCAGTGGAAAAGCAGAGGCTGAAGTTACGGGGAGGCCTGTGGTAGCTGCCTGAAAGAGCATCCGGTCCTCAGAACACCATACCCTCCCCCCAGGCTGAGTCTATTCACTTAGTGGAATCCCTTGACTGCTGAGAGTTCCTATCCATACCTTATGGGAATCATCCTCACCTACCACCCCCAAAGCCTTTCAGATTTTTTTTTTTTTTAAGATTTTATTTATTGATTCAACAGACAGAGGTCACAAGTAGGTAGAGGCAGGCAGAGTGAGAGAGGGGAAGAAGGCTCCCTGCTGAGCAGAGAGCCCGATGCGGGGCTTGATCCCAGGACCCCGAGATCATGACCTGAGCCGAAGGCAGAAGCTTAACCCACTGAACCACCCAGGCACCCTGTCTTTCAGATTTTATAAAAAGTTAGGAAGGATTTTTTATTTTAAAAAAAAAAAAAATCCAAGATGGTTAACCAACAGGCCCTGGTCACCAGCAAGCACATACACTGCTTGAGTCAAGAGATGGGAGTGCTCTCCTGCCAGGAGGTCCCCACACAAAGGTAGGCCAGAGAGGAGAGGCACACCTCATGCCAGCCCCGAAGGGGCTCATCCAGTACACTGGACTAAGGGACTTGGGACCTCACACCCCTGAAGAGGCCTCTGCCCAGACTGAGACCCGGGTTGCCCAGCACAGCCTCACCCAGAACACAGATTTCCTTCTGTGGCAGATGGTGCCCTTCTCCTCCTCAACCCTCAACTCCTCAGCCTTCAAGGCTGGCACAAATCTGCCTCATCTTCCTCAGTGAAGCCTGCCCTCTGAATTCTGATGGGACTGACAGTATCTGGTCTGCTCTCCAGGCAAACCACCCCACACGATCTCCCTTCAGCCCAGGCCCAGGGCTGCAGATCCCGACCCTTGGTCTACGAGCGTCCACCCGCGTGGTCTCTCCCCCAAACCAGAAGGTGAACTCCACAAGGGCAAGGCAGCAGCACCCACCCCAGTGCCCTGCCTGTGGTGGGGGGCAGCCAACCCTTTACAGGGGATGAGATGCCTAAAGTAAGGGCCGCTTGACCTCTTGACAACAAACACTGCCTCGTGCCTTTGCCTGGTCACCAACAATTTCCAAGAGGATCTTGAAAAGCTTTTAAAAGACAGAATCTAATAGAGGGGACCAAAATGGAAGATATTCCTGTTCCAAATCAGCTTGGCAACTATTTTCATCAGCTTACAAAGAGCTTCTGGCATCAGTAGAAAGTGGTCTAGATCACATGACTATTTTTAGCACTTTATGACAGAACTGCTCGGCTGTCCCTCTTCAGAGTAAGGGGACTCGAATGCCTCAAGTTTGCTCCATGGGAGCTGCCAGAAAATAGTTTTTGCTAGAATCACTGGACACATGTTTATAACCTTGGTTCGGTACTTGCTCAGATGTTTTCACTCAGGCAAGTTCCCCATATCTGTTTCTCCTTTTGCTTCTTCCACACAAGAACTCCTGCAGGCCACACCACACTGAGCCCTGGCATTCGGGGCACCACATCGGATACCCCAGGAAATCAGCATCCACTGGATCTCCTCAAGGCTTTGGGGACCCATCAAGAAACAGTTGTCCAGAAAATTCAAGCTCTTAGTGGTGACTGACCCACAAGAAACATCCAGTTTCTAGACATTTTACTGGAGGCTACTGGATTTCACCCCCGGGTGGTCTGAAAGGGGCTTCAGTAAAATCGGTAAGGCTCTGGCATACTGAGACCACCCACAAAACACACTCGTTCAAGATCCAAGCCTGAGAAAAATTCACTCATTTAATTCACGAGACAAATACATATGGAATACATGTGTGCTTGACATCTTCTAGGCTATGGGAACACGACAGTGAACCTGTGTCCTGCCCTCACAGAGCCTACATTTGGGTGGAAGAAAGAGACCATCAAAAAAAAAAAAAAAGAAAGAAAGAAAGTAAACTACATTGTCTAGCAGATGGCGATAAGGACTATGAAGAAAAATAAAGTAGGACATGGGTGCTCTAGAGGACAGGAGAATAATTTTACACGGGAGGGTCAGGGATGCCTCATTGAGGAAGTGACATGCAGACAAAGATCTGAAGAAGGTGAGGGAGCAGGCCCTGGGGGTTTCCACAAGGAGGGTGGTTCAGGCAGAAGCTGGCACAGATGCCGGCAAGTGAAAGAGCAGAGCTCGCTGTCTGCTGAGCTGACCTCATGGCTCACGAGGCCTTCAGGCCCAGCAGGTGTCACAAACAACAGAAAGACAGGGAGCCATGGGTTACGAGCCTGGGACAGGCAGTCCGCAGGTAACACTCCCACCAAAAGCTCCTGAACAATGATAAAAACCGCCAGACTGCAGTCCGTGGCGCAAGCTGGCCAGTCTGCGTGCTGGATCCTTATCCAATCCCTCAGTCTTTAGGTAAGGACCTACCATCTGGGCAGGAAAGAGCCTCACCCGTGGGCTAACAGAGAGATGGTGACTCCGTTAGAACTTCTAGTCAGCTATAACTGGTGTTGCCTCTTGGGGCCACACAGAACACACCTGCTTCCTCTTTCCAGGATAGCCCTTCACAAAATGGCATGTCTTCTCTGGTGTGGAGGCCCAGTTCCTTCAACAGTTGATTTCAAGATCCCTCAGCCACCTTCAGGATCACCTCCTCTGAAACACTCCCATTTGTCATTGCCGTGAGGGTGCCCTGCTTGCAGAGGGGCACCAGACATCAATCTCCCTCCTTCCAAACAGCTCTGTCTCCAGGGTCTCCGCCATGATTCATGATTCCTTAATCCTTCTGGGTCTGAGGTAAACATTGAGTAAGACACTCATGGAGGGAGTCACAGTCCAACATCCAACCAATAAAGTAGTGACTAACTAAAATGCCATACCCGATGACACGGCCTCCTGGCTGTGCTGCAGAGAGAGGAGGAAACACTGACAGGACGGCCCCCACCCCCGCAGAGAGAGCCTCGCACAGATGTGTAGTTATTACCCTTATTTGAGAGCAGCACTTCTTAAAGTAAGGTCATGCAACAGCCCTGTCTCAGACCGTGAATGGGTATTCCTCCAAATGTGTTCGGTAATAAGCTGTACTTGAAAAAGAATGCTGGGTTGAAGCAAGCTACATTTTTTTTTACTTTAGGAATCAGAGCTTCAGAGTTTGCTGGTATGCACCTGGGCCTCCAAGAGGAAAAGCATGGACACCACATGTGCTGAGGCACTAGGACACTTCACGCTCATCTCTGCCTGCCTTTGTCACAACTCCACCACATGTGCACAACCCCCACTCTCCACGCAAAGCCTCAGCACCTCCAACAGATCACTGCCTATACTCAGTGTTGTTCTGGCCAGAGAACTCAGAGACAGCCCTGTGACCCCCACTCCTGAGGAGGTGTCTGAGACATGGAGACAGAGGAACAGCAGATCAGGAAGTCAAGGACCAATTTATTATTAGCGGGGTGTGATGGAGAATTCTCTGGCAAGCCAGGCTGGAGAATACAGCTGAAGCCCAAAGTCTCGGTGGGACCCGCTCTCCTCCTGCTGAAGGAAGCATGAGGGGCTTTCCCCGCCCCATCCTGCTGAGGCAGCCCTGTCCCAGTTCACCTCTCCTGCCTCGAGAGTGGGAATAAAACTCCACAGGAAAGGAAAGCCACATTCATATTTGTGACCTTTTACACAGGGACCATGTCCACTGGTAAACAGGGTCCTGGAATCAGATTCTGTTTTGCCTTCCTCTGGTGAGCAATCAGGGAAGGGGGCAGCTCTCCCCTACCCCAGGGGGTAGGGTAAGAACTCACTCCCAGGGTGGCAGACCTGTATCCACACTAAACCACCCCCATCTGTCCTCAGGCCACTCTACCCCAAAGTATACAGAACCCAGAGAGCTAACTGTGGATACAGGCACATGCTGGCCAGCACTTTTCACATTAAGGATTTTAGAGACTGGAAAACCATTTAAAACAGTATCAATGAGTTTAGGAGCCCCTTATTTCTGTTTCCTCCTGATATTGAGGTTGATGGGAGGAGGGGTAGAGAAGAGGCCAAAATTCGCACTCCTTCTCCTCCAAACCCCAGGCTCCAGAATGCATGAACATCCCCCTACAGAACCCTTCCCACTAGATGCATGTCTGCCTTGCTGATGGATAACTAGACATTGACTAACAATTTCCAATTTGGTTTCAAAATTATGAAGTCCACAAAAAAGCCTTTGAAAACCTTCTCTACCTTAGAAATGGCCATGTACGAAGAGTAGAGAGCATTAAAGACCTTCCATGGTAATAAGTAAGGATATAAAAAGCACAGAATAATCCAAACTGAATATGGCTTTTACTACATTTGCCAAATTTCACTTAAGAAAAAAACAATGCAATTTTAAAGGCTTTCCTCGGAAGGTTGTACACCGACCCCAGTATTCCAAAATGTGAATGAATGATCGATGAATGAAAGGAGAGCTGCCAGCCTGCAGGCCCCCACTCTGGTTTTGTCCCAGCCTGCTGGCTTTCCAGCCCTGCCTCCATTCCTTCTATAAAGGACCTACAAACCTGAGCTGAGCAGCACTTGAACACAAATTACCCCAAGTTCTGCACCAGCCTTTCCTGTCCAGTGCCACACTGGTCCAAAGCAGACCCAAGACTGTCCTCCAAAGAGTCCAGCCTCCGGACCATGAGGCCCCAGTGACAGACTGCTGAAACAAGGACCCCCAGGGTGATGGCACCCAAGATGCTAGGAGAAGGGGGGCTGGGAGGGCTGGGTCCACCCCTGATTCCAAACCAATCAGCTTTGTCCTGATTTCCTAGGACAGAAAACATTGCTGGCTTCAAGGACATGGCACTGGGACAGAGGAGGCTGGGCCCCAAGTCTCACATTTTCCAGAAATTTGAAACACCGTGCCCTTGCCTGGTCTTCTTGCACATACTAGTCTCCTCAGGAAACACGAGCAGGATGGGGCTACGGTGGTCAGGACAACATGCTAGGACTGTGCAGATTTCAGCCCCGATTCTGGAAGCTAATGGAAAAGTTCTTCTGGCGGGTAAGGGAGAGGAAACGTTTTCAGTGGCATCACTCCATTTCCAGCTCACAGTAACCCTGAGAGGAAGGCTGGTCAGACATGGCCCTTGGAGATAAGAGGAGACATGCCTTGTCCACATCACACAGAAAATGTCCATATCCCTTATCAGAAGCTCTTCCCAGAAGGCAAAAAGTGTGTGGTCTAAGAGCCTGAGAGTCCCTCCAGCCCCACACCATGGGTGCTGTGTTTGCAGGCATGCCTCCTCATCGCCACCCAAATGGCCAATAGCTCCTGGGCGCTCGCCATGGGCTAGGCACAGGGCTGAGCACTGTTACAGGTACCGTCTTGGCAATCCTCTGAGGCAAGTCCTGTATCATCCCCATTTTACAGCCAGGGAAGCTGAATTCCAGCGAGGTGGCAAGCTAAGTGTTCAAAACCCACTACATATACTAACCCGCTGAATTCTCATAACCACCCCATGAGATGTGAACTGTTATCTCCATTTTACAGAGGAGAAAACCACAGACATAGACAGTTCAGTAACTTGGCCAGAGTCACATAACAGGCCAGTGACGGTGCTGCTGGGGACATAGGAACAGTGGCCCCAGGCCCATGTTTCCAACCACTGTCCCACATGGCTTCTTTCAAGTAACTTCCTTTGTTAGCAAATCTAGTGAGTCAAGAGAGCAGCAACCTGCACCCAGCTCAGTCTGACCCCAAGCCCGAATTCCTTTTCTCTGACACCCCTTTCGGCCTGCTTCAGACCTGCCTGGCAAAGTGTTCCCTGAACACACTGGGCCTGGAAGTCAAGGGAAGCTCGGACATGATCATCTCTTGACCAGCACAGTAGAGTAGGGCCTACCCTCTGGAATGGGGAAGCAGTCTTTCCGAGTCTCTGGGCTCCCATGGACCATGGCTGGCACTATGAGGAGGCAGACATCACCAGCAGGACAAGGGATAGAGCCCAAGCAATGGATACATACCCTCTGAAAAGTGGCCATCCATAGTCTTAAAGCACAGGCTGAGGCAAATAAGAGGAACTTCACAGTTGAGAAATCAAACAAGTACTAGCTCAGCAAAGGAGATCAAGGCCAACATCAACAGTAATAAATCACATACTCTAGATACGCTGCAACATGTTATTGATACAACAGGATGAAAATGGCACTTTACCACTGTGTTCTTCCCAAAAAGTCTTAACTCCCGTCTAGTGATGAGAAAAACACCCGACAAATCCCAACAGCGGGACATTCTATAAAATATCTGACAGGTACTCCTCAAAACTGTCAAGGTCATCAAAAACAGTAAGGCAAGTTGTAGAAAATTCCCTGGCCAAGAGAAGTCTAAGGAGACATGACAATTGAATGTAACATGGGATCATGGAACAGGAAAGGACATTAGGTTAAAACGAAGGCACACTGAAAAAAGTGTGGGCTTTGTTAGTAATAATGTATCAATATTGGTTTATTAATTATAACCAACATACCATACTAAGGTTATATGCTAATAATGGGGAAAGCTGGGTATGGAGTACATACCAACTCTCTGTACTGGCTTCATCATTTTTCTATAAATCTCAAACTTGTAAAAAATCCAACACTTAGATAAAAACATATAGGGAGACAGACATAGAGAAGCTACAAAGGCCCAAAGTGCCAAAGGTCCAAGGGGACTCTGTGAACCTAGAGTGAAGACACGCACAAGCACGTACACACACACGTGCAAATATCTTGAGGGCTAGACACCGAACAGAAAACTCTGGAATATACAGAAAGCAGACACCCACACTGCCGACATGGCCAGCACGCTCCTGACTTGTGTCCAGAGGATTATGTGCCCCAAGGACACTCAGAGGATACCGGGGTGCAGGGGCAAAGCAGCTGAGAGAGCCCAACACCTGCTTTGACTAGCTGGGGAAACCGAGGCTGGGAGAGAAGTGGTGTTGGACAACCTAGGTCCTAATCTCTTAGTCACTGGGTAACTTTGCTGAAATGCCCTCCCATTTCTGGGCTTCATGCTATCCATCTGTAAAATGGGCATATTCAATTACTGTTTCAGCACAGAACTGTGAGGGGGTTTGATGGAGGGATGACCAATCCCTGCTCCCCACAACTCAATATCATCGTCCCTGAGGGATGCACAGTCACACAACACCGGGACAACAGAACGCCGTGCTCCACCTCTAACAGGACAACCAACCAGACCACCTCTATCCTGCACAGTCCTCTCCACCTAACTTGGCACTAGGTTTCTCCTACTGGCAAATGTGGGGCACAAGTGCTGGCGATCTGGACAGCCAGAGGGGTATATGACTTGGTGTTTCTTCAGGTGTACAGTCATAATCATCACCATCATCGTCATTAACATATCACTGTTCAATATTTTTCCACACTGACCTCCCCTCACAATAGCCTGGAAGCAAGGAAGAAAGGGTCAAGTTACCCCCAGTGCATAGATGAGGAAAGCCAGGCTGGAGAGGGCTATGATGTGGGGAACCTGAGCTTGAATGCCTCCCCCACACCTGAGTCCCTCCTCACAACGAAGCCAAAAGCTCTGCTGTCTCTCCAGAGCTGTCTGCCTTCTCACCTTGACTGAGTTTTGCCTCACTTGAAGCAGAACTGAGTATTCTCTGCTCACCCCAAAGCCCCAGGCATAGGGCTGGGGGCATCGTTCTCAATTCAGTGTTCAGAGTAAAGCAATCAGATGGGGCTAATTTACACTAAAGTGTGAAGGACTGCCAGGCAAGTGGTACTGTGGCAGGACTATCTGCATGGTTTTGCAGTTTACAACCTCCTAACTGAGCTCCAAATGGAAGACTATGTGCTCTGCCTACTCTCATAATTCTACTTCCTCTTGTTCTGGACCCATTAAGCTGTTAAAAGCTGCCACTTAGGTCCCCACTGGCCTTAGAGCAGCCAGGACAATGTCAGTGTCATAACTTCTGTGGCTCCCAGGCTCTCATGCAAAGGCTGGAGATGCCTGCCAGGGTTTACATTCCACGTTTACAATATGCTTGGTACACACAGTTACACGTTCACACACACATACACATGGGGACACTCGAGCCTTGCTGCTGCTTAAGGCCAGGGAGTCCACATGTGGTTCTCTCACAGCCCAGCCCATACTCAGTAAGGGGAGGCAGCTGGACCCCACTAACTCCCACAGTGATCCACTCCCCATCTCAGACACATCAGCCTTCCAAAAGCACAAGTCTGGTCAGGTTCCTCCATGTCAGGAATGCCCACCAAAGTCTCCCATGGACAAGAGCCAGCCCCTCAGCCTGGCATCCAAGCTTCCATGGCACATGCCAGCCTCTTTCACCCAACTTCTTTGCCACTACTTTCCAACACGGGCTTTGATACAGTCATCAAAACAGGCAGTATGCCATTTCCCAAAGGCACACCGTAACTTCCCAACTGCCTCACCTGCTCACTACCCATTTCAAACAATGACTCTTCACCCACCCTTCAAAGCCCACCTCAAGTACCACCTCCTCCGTGAAGCCCTCGTCCTTCATGCCAGATGCCTGGAAGTCATCCCCTTGTGAAACTCTCAGCACTGTGTGTGGCTCTCGTGGATTTCTTTCTTTTTTAAAAGATTTTATTTATTTGAGGGAAACAGAATATGAGCAGTGGGGAGGAGCAGAAGGAGAGAGAAGCAGACTCCCTGCCAAGCAGGGAGCCTGATGCAGGGCTGCATCCCAGGACCACAGGATCATCATTAGTGCTGAAGGCAGATACCTTACCAATGAGCCCCCCGGGCATCCCTCTCCCCTGTGGCTTTCTTGATGTCCCACCCTAATGGCCAGGCCATGCAAGCCATCCCACTGCCATAAGCCCACGAAGCGGGAGCCTGGAGACCATCTCTGAGACACCACAGTGGCCAGCACCACACCACGCACATACTAGACCCTCGGCAAAGCAGGCCTATTGGCAAAGGGTTGACCCAGGACAGAAGAACCTTCCAAGAGAGACTTCTCGGGCATCGGGGCAGCCTTAACGACTGCTGACTATCTGGACACCTACCCTCCCTGCCCAGGGAGAACACCACAACCACAGGCCAGGCATCGTGGCTAAGGCTCAGTGACGCCTATTTTTATGGCCCCTATTGCTCAGCTGGAGCCAACAGCTCCTTGGAGCCGCACGACACAGAAGAGGGAAGCCGGAGGGCCCTGAGGGGCTGTTTTTCACTCCCTCCAGCTCCAGTTGGGCAAAAAATGTTTTCTTTTCCATTGCATAAAGATGCTTCCAACGGTGGCAAACCTAATAGCACTAAGATGAGGAGAGAAAAGCCCCGTGGGTGTGAGTGAGGAGCAGAGTGGCTGCCTGTCGGTGGCAGGACGGGCCAGCCAAAAGGCAACCAGAAGGAAAATGAGCTCTGACCAAAATCGGAGCCAGCACGTTTGGCGGGCAGGACCTTTTGGTCCTCACTCTACAGACACGATCTAGGTGGTGCTGCTTCAAGAGAGACAATCAGAGCAAAACACACGGGGTTAACCACCCGCCACCGAGCCCAGCCAGGCCCCCTCCACAGGGCTGCAGCAAGGAGCCAAGATGAGGAGAGAGGAAACCAGGTTTTATAAGCTTTGTAGGGCTACATGGGTGTGGGAGGCTAGCCCCGCAGGTCTGTCAGAATGAGCATGGGACAGATCACCAGAACCGGGCCAGGAGGCCCAGTGTGCCTTCTGACTCAGAGCAGTGCCCCGATTTCAGCTCCTTGCTTCCTATCTTGGCGAGGGGACAGGAACTGTGCTGACACTTGTATGTGGCTGCCGGAGGTCCCCCTGAGAGGCCAACAGCAGTGAGCAGAGAAAATCCTGCAGACCCTCCCATGTGCAGGCTGGTGACCCAGGGACAGGGGGAAACTGACATAGGATGGCTTTGTAAGGGTCACCTCTGGCCCAGTGACCCCAGCTATGGGGAGTTACCATAAGGAAATAATCCTAATTAGAGAAAATTATCTTTATGTATTTGGATATTAATCACAGTATAATTTATGACTGTAAAGCAAAACAAAAAAACAAAACAAAACAAAAAACCCACAAAGTGCCAGGTAACTGAGAACAGGGAAATGATAAAGTAAACCGGGGTTCATCTACTCAATGGAAGCATTCAGAAATTTTTCCAAGACTGTGACCACACAGAAAATGGTGATGAGTCACATTAATTGAGAATGTCATGACATGGCTTTCCTTGCACCATTTCTTTCATCCTTTGAGCTTAATGTCCAAGTTCATATTGTGATATGCACAGAAAGATGGACAATGTTTTAATATATGGCATAACTCTTACTTCACCTAAGTTTTTAAAAAGCTATATGCTGGGAACATATTAGGAGGTAACGAAGGAGTTCGTGTTTATGTAGTAGTAGAAGGATAACTTTTTCTATTCTTATGTAGTTTTCAGATATTCTTTTAAGAAGGTTACATTTAAAATAGAGTAAGTAAATAGGGGGCCTGGGTGGCTCAGTCAGTTAAGCATCTGCCTTCAGCTCATGTCATGATCCTAGGGTCCTGCGATTGAGTCCCACATCAGGCTCTCTGCTCAGTGGGGAACCTGCTTCTCCCTCTCTCTCTGCGCCTGCCTGTGCTTTCTCTCACTTATGCTCACACTTGCTCTGTCACTCTCAAATAAGTAAAGTCTTAAAATAGAATAAGATAGAATAAGTAAACATCTCTTCAGGGTGGTTCAGGTGCAGAAGGGTGAGCCCACTGCTCCAAGAGGGGATGGAGAGGACAGGCTTGCACACAGAGAACTAACTGGGATGTCCAGGGCAAGACAGGACCTCCTGAGATGTAACTCGGTGGAATGTAAGCTGTTCTGACCCAGCCTTCCTGGGTGGGACCAAGGACTTGTGACCCACCCCACTCCCTTCTGACTTTCCTAGAGGAAGAAGAACTCTGTGAAAGAAACAAAATAACTAAAACAGCAAAAATGAACCAATTGTACAAGAACAAAACCATCAACAAAGCACAAAACACTGATTTCTAAGATTTAAAAAAAAAAAGAATACCAAAAAGGCAATAGTAAAGAGCCAGGACAGACTCAAGGCAGCATGAAGCGTGCATGAAAACAAAGCATCCTTCCAAACCTCACAGGATGTGCCAAAGGACCTGGCCGGTAGGAGTTTCTCAGGCTGCCAAGTGCTATGTGGCGGCCAGACTGCTCAGCAGAGACACCCAGACCCCACAGGAACTCCGGGACTGCTGGCTTCGTGTTATGGCCATCAGATTTTAGTAACTCTCGGGAACTCTCTTCATAGGAAGTGGACTTTGGGCGCAACACACTGTCATTTGCCTGAAGAACCCAAGAGAGGATTCAGTGTTTGGGCACCTCCCCTCCTTCCCCACAGGACACAGGCCCCTCAGGGGCATGAACCGCACTTGGAAGGACACCAGCATCTGATCTACTGCAAAGACAGCAAAGCTCTGGCCACAGCGTCATCCCAGCAGGCACTGCCCACCCCTCCCGGGGACAAGACCAGGCTTCAAGGCAGGGCAGAGAGCAGAGGGACGGCAGTCTGGGGGCTCCCTAACTCTCGTCATCTGCCTGGTCCCCCCTCACACTGCGAGGCACAGCCAGCTTCTCTGCCTTCACCAGCCCCAGGAAGCTGTGTTTCCCCTCCCTCTGGGGGCCCCAAAGCATGACCTGGCCTGGAGTTTAGCCCATGCTGGGAAGTGACCTACCAGCCGATGAGGGAGGAAGGAGGGAAGGGAGGGAGTGAGGGGAAGTCGGGGACAGCTCCTCCCAGATCTCCTCCTGGGTCCTTCCCTCACAGCATTTCACTGAACTAATCATGCATGCAGGACAAGACTGGCTGGATCCTGAAGGCCCCTCTCATCAAGATGTTTCAAATGAGTTTAATCATGGAGTCCTCCGACCACATAGAATCCTGTTCCAAAGCTTCATCCATGCAGTAATCAGGAAGGACTGCTGGATGCGGGGGGGGGGGGGGGGGGCGCAGGGTAGAAGCAAGGGGTAGGATAAAGGTAGAACCCCTCTTCCTTTGGCTCCCCCGGACCGCCAAAACCCACAGGGGGATTCCTGTAGGCTGGGACTCTTCCAAATACAAGCCAAATAAATAGCTCACTAGATCAGCACCCTTTATCTTCTCATTTGGTAGGTCGGGAAACTGAGGCCTGGAGAGGCTAAGTGGCTCAGCAAAGGCACACAAGTGGTTGGCAGCAGGGCTGGGACTAGCACCGTGTCTGTCTCCCGCTAGAACCCAGGACAGCGGGAATACCCTCCTTCCATCTGCATTCCCCATGGTGCTAGCACTGGTCCTACCCAGAAGGACCACTCACAGCACACTGGAGGGGACAGAGCAGCTGCTGTTTAGAGAAGCGGGCCTCCAACTCAGCCTGACTGGGGCCCAAATCCCAGCCCTGCCGCTTAAAGGGCTGTCTGACCCTGGCCAAGCCCACCTCTCAGTCTCCCAGCTATGATGGCACAGCGCTGGGGGCAGGAATCGGTGAACTCACAGAGCTGCACAAATGCTAGCTCTTCTCCCGCGCCGCCCTCTCTCCTTCAGACCCCACCCTGCTCAGCAAATCTCCCTGAGCTCTGGCCTTCCAGCAAGAGACTATTCAGAGGCCTCCGTGGTTCAGGGACTTGCCTCGCAGAGACAGAGTCGCAGCCACAGTGCACAGGCTAAAATTCCCTGTGGCGTCCAGTGACACCATGCTGCCAAGGAGAACCCAGTTCAACCTGAATTCCCGGCTTACAGGCCCCTTCCAACACCGGTGGCTCCTGACCTCTCTTTTACTTCTGGTCTGCTGGGCTGGAGCAGCAGGTCTCCTCCAAATGGCCTAGCTGTCCCCTGGGGGATCAGGTTCTGCCCGGTCTGACTATTGGAAACCCCAACAGTCACAGTTCAGGTCCCAGCTACCCCAAGACCCCCAAACTCCCCTCCACACCCCTAAAAGGCTCAGGACATGGTTCACCATGGCCTGATACTGGGAGGAATATCCAGCCCTCCAGAATCAATCAAGGATGGCTAGGAGGAAGAGAACCCAGCAGCTTGGGACACCCCACTAAAAAGAAACCTCCAAGGTTTCTAATCCAAGGATAAACAGACTTGCCAGCATTTCCACACAAGTCTGACCTATCATGGACCAGACAATCAATCTCTTCTGCCCCAGAGGGACCAAAGCCCAGAAAATCCTCTGGTTGTGCATCAAAGTTTCAGAAAATTCTGAGTTATGGCACAGCTGGGTAGCTCAGTCGTTAAGCGTCTGCCTTCAGCTCAGGTCATAATCAGGGTCCTGGGACTGAGCTCCCTCCCGCATGGGGCTCTCCGCTCAGCAGAAGCCTGCTTCTCCCTCTCCCACTCTCCCTGCTTATATTCCCTCTCTCTCGTGCTCTCTCTCTCGTGCTCTCTCTCTCTCTCTGTGTCAAATAAATTTTAAAAATCTTTAAAAAAGAAAAAAAAGAAAGAAAACTCTGAGTTCTAATTTGCACCTCTCACATGTAGACTGGATATCTTAAATTCAGATAAGTCCAGATACAAACTAGAGAATGGGATCACAGATCTGAATGGAAACTCCCCTAGCCTAACCTGCCACTTTACAGATGAGCAAACTGAGACCTGGGGGTTGGGGTGTGTGCAGGAGCTGGGTCAAGCCTGGAGCCCAGATGCCCTGCTTGAGTCTGGGGACAGCACACTGCACAAGTTCCACTGTCCTCATGAGTGGGGCACAGCAGCTGTGCCCCCCAGGGCCCTGTCCTTGAGTCTTTGGACAGAGAGCTGTGACACAAGGACTGTGGCTGGCCCTCTCCCTCGTGTCGCAGTGGAGCTCTTCTCCCTGAGTCAGGGCACCAGCCGCTTTGGAGCCAGGGGAAAAGACAGGAAGTCCGAAACCAGGGCTTGAGGCCTGCATCCAGGTTACCTTTGGGCATAATCTGGTGCATGGCGACCGAGAGGAAGAAGATGGAGTCACTGTAGTAGGTCCCCGAGCCAGCACTGAAGTGCTTCTGCATGGCCTCCACCACTGGGAAGAGCTTGTCCGTCAGCACACCCACGTCGTGGAAGACAACCTGCAGCAGGACACGAGGAAACCGCAGGAGTGAGCAGATCCATGCGAGACCCCCAGCACACACCCCTCCAGGGCCACGGGTAGCACGGCCCAGGCCAGAGCTATGGAAATGAGGAACCACAGGGAGTCGGCTAAGGGTTGCCTGTAAGGACAAAGCCCCAGGGGTGAGAGCTGTGTCCCCATGCATGTCGGGGGTGCGCACAGTGGAAGAGGCATGGGAGCCCTCCCCAGTCTGCTTTCTGCTTCTGAACTCCAAGCCAGGCCACATGGAAACCAAAGCCACGTGCCAATGTCTGGCACTGAGATTCAGGCCGGGCGGCTGGTGCTGGCCAGGCATTGCCCACCACTCCCAGCAGCCACTCCATGTGTCCAATGCCCCACCTTCCCGTCCACCACTGTGGACAGGGAGAGGACCCCTGGAAGATGGCCGTGGAACACAGAGTGTCACAGTGGACTCACGCATTAATTCCGCCAGCATGTCCTGAGGGCCCCAGACACTCTGGAGGTGCTGTGAGAGAGAGCTAGATGACTAACCAGGCACTGGTTAGTCTGCAAAGCAAAGCACTTTGGATCTAGAAAGGTCGGCAGCTACTGAACAGAGCACTACATGGTATGAAATGCTTTCCCACACATGCATGCCCATGACAACCCGGGACTTCAGTGAGCCAGCCGTCCCTAGCAGAGCTCTATTATGATTATCAGTTATCACAATTACAAGTGAGAAAGCAGATGCTCAAAGAGGTTATGCTTTTCCAAGGTCACAAAGCTACTGAGCGGCAGGGCCAGAACTTGAATCCTGGTCTCTAGATTCCAAGTCTGCGCTCTTTCAGGTATAAACACATCCTCTTTCTTAACAGCAACCCCAAGCAGCATAAGCGGCAAACAGAATAGGTAAGAGGACTAACAGGACTCTATATATAGAGTTGGTTTTCCTGGTCTGATGTTATTCCCAGTTTTGAATTCATCCCCTGTGCAGCTACCAAATTTCCATGCACTGTGCTCCGGTAGGTCTTGCAAGTTTTCTCTGTTGCTCCGTGCACCCCACCCCCAACACCTAAAACACTCCACTACACACCAGAGGCACTCAATATATACAGCCCAGGCCCGAAGGCTAGATGCTCATCCTCCTCCAACCTCAGCCCTCACAAGAGATCTGCTGATGACCCCCCCGACCTCCCTTCTTCCCCGCAGCTCACAGGACAGGACTAGCCTGCGAGGAGGCTGTGTGCTGCTCAGCCCTCACCATGCGGACTCCAGGACAGCAAGAGTGAAGAGAGAGGCCCTGCGGCTCCCCTGACTGGCTTGCTCACCTGGTCACAGGGGCTCTGCCAGCTGGAGGAAAGCCCAGTATGGGCAGGGCCCCAAGGTCCTCAAGCAGGTAGGAGCCAGCCTCCCATCTACCTCTGTCCTTTCCTTGTCTGTTTCAGCACATCTCCTGCTCAGACTGCGCCCCCAGAGCCTTCAGCCATCAGGTCCCCAGAAGAACCACCTCTCCCGGCCCCGCAGTGGGGGCCCACTGCCCCGTCCGCTTCTCCCGACTTTAGGTTCTGCTTTTGGCAGCAACCTATTTTTGTCTTCCCTCACTTAAGTGTTTGCTTTTCTCTTTCCATCTGCTTAGATTTCAGAAACACCACTATACTTGGAGAAACTTTTCTATTGTGTTAGGGTCCTTGTTCTTATAACTCTTTGTCTTTTTCAAATGCATTCACATTTCTCTAATGAGCTACTTTCCTTTATCCTTTTCCTGATTCCTTTCTTTGATGTTTTCTTTTTCATGACTTCTCAACCAGTTCTGGTATTCCTCAATACAGATGCCAAATTATGCCTTTTACCTCCTACGCCCCCCATGCTCCCCTCACCTCCCCCCGGTGACTTCCTGGCTGCCTGAGCACCCCAAGCCCTAGGCTTCCCACCTCCTCCCTGTCCCCTCCAAACCAGCCTCTGCGGTGCCTCTCGAGTAACTGTCCAAATACCCAGCTTCCCTTCTCCCTCTCCTTGGCTTCAAAACCTCCAATGGCTCACTGCCATCAGTCACAGTCCAAACTCCCCAGCAAGGCTTCGGGCATCCGGCACCCTCCCTCCTCTGGCGATTGAGCAGAACTGAACCAGGCCATCATCCCCACCCTGTCCTAGATCCTTGTATGTTTGGACCTGCTCTTTGTACCATGGGGAACCCCTCCCAGCCCCCACATGTCTGGTAAACTCCTATCCAGTCTCCCAGCCTGGCTCGGATGGCCTTGGACTCAGCCTCCCACAATTCATCACACCCTCCTCGGCACCCTCCAGTACACAGAGGGAGGCTCTGCTTCCCCGTCCAGCTCCTCCTGTTTCTGGATCTGCTAGATGGGGCCTTCACCAAGGCCCGATGCTATGGCGGCTCTGTGCCCCGTGCCCAGCCCCTGGCCATGGGACAGGCCTCCACAGGTCTGTGGAACTAAATGAACTTACTAAATTAGTAATGAAGTTACTAAACCAACCTGAGCCTCAAATACAGAAATGGTAACATTCGCCTCCAATGGTGGCTTTTAGGACCACCGGGGACCAGGAGAGAAAGCGCCCAGTTCGGGGGCTGTGATGCTGCGCTTATTCTTGAGTATTAGCATTCTGTCCCCCGCCCCTATCCTCAGTCCCCCGAATGGCTTCTCCTCGCAGATCAGTCTTCACCCATAAGCCAGCGTCTCCCTCTGAGCCTCATTACACCTCCAAGCCATGGCTGCAAGCAGGAATTAGACAAGAATCTGGAAGCTGACAAGAGGGCTCTCTCAGAAATGGAAGCTGCTATATTCATTAAAAAGGAAGACAGAGAATGGATACGTACACACGTACACACACACACACACACACACACACATGGACTGTTCAGAACAGAGCCTGCCGGAGCCGAGCTGAGGGAGACGGCTTCCAGCGGCCAGCTCTGTCCCCTGCCTGGGCCCCCAGCTCACCCCGCAGCTTCACAGGAGACAATGACATCCTATCAGCATTAATAGACTTAGGAGGACAAACTGTACTCAGCACACTGTTCCAAATGCTGCCCACTGAAGCACCCGCTCCCATGAATATTTCATTTAATAAATCTACTTAAAGATAAATTAATATGTTCCATGGACCGATAGCAAGAAACAAACCACAGACACTGCAAGTATGAATCAAAACACCCAGGCCTCCCAATGTCTAAAACCAGTTTGCAAACCGTGACCTTCCAAGGGCAGGGTCAGAGTCGGGCACACTAGGAAGCCCCCAGCCTGGGGTCTGGTCCCCGGTCCCCAGCAGGGAGCAGTGAGGCAAGAGAGAGATGGAAGGTAAAAAGGGTGGGGGGAAGGCAGAGAAGAGGTCACCCCTCCCACCACTCCCCCCCACTTTCAAATCCCACCCTCAGGGGCTTCAGGAAGAATAACCACATAACCTGGAAAACCAGGAGGGATATAAAGTAACTCTCCTGTGGAAGGCAACTGGCTAATGAGAAGATCTAAGACAATGGCTGGGTCTGCACCAACTTGACTATACAATTTGGGGGGACTTGGATTAAAAAATCAAATCACCATCTGAAACTTTCATAAATGTATTTATATATAAATACTTAATATTAAAATCCTATTAAAGGACTATTTTTCCCATATCCAGCTTACAAAATGGTATCTTTTGGAACGTTGCGCATGCATGCGCCCCATTAGTGCCTTTATCAACCCGAGCTGAGACATCTAGAGCCGGTTTCTGGAACATATCATCCTCGTCCTCCATTTCAGATGCTCGATACAGCTCCTTGTGAATTTATGTCAGACGGTGTCATTGGAAATGGTATCCCAACCATCGAGGAGAATCCACGTTCGTATCATCAAGCCGTTGTTTCTCATCAGCCTCTAATTACATATTTGTGGCCACTTACTATCTTCCTTTCATTAGTGATCTTTAAAGCCTCACTTATATCAATATTCTACACTTGTAATTATGAAATCAAAACTCTAGGAATGATGACTAAATCTGGGTTAAATTTCTTCCTTTTATTTTTAATTAATTCTGTCAAGTGACTTCTAGAAGCACTTCAGTAATGACTGAGGTTGTTCCAGGCGAAGGTGTTCTCAAGCCGTACCTTTCAGTTCAAATAAAACGTGTAATTGAGAGAGCAGTATGTACAAGAGACTCTGGAAAGCCCCACCTCTTTTGAAAAGGACAAAGTGGGGATGCGGGGAGAGGGGAAGCTTTCCCCACATCCACCAGGCAGCACATTCTAGACACTTCCAATATGAGGAGACCACACCAATCAGAACGGCAGAGTCTGGGGCCGGGCAGGGGTAGACGTCTTTGCCACCTGGCCCTGGGCTCACCGGCACAGACAGGCCTGAAGAGCCAGGCCCCAGCTCCCCTCAGCATTCACTGAGGACATAAAGCAATGCCAAACCTTAACTCAACTTGGTGGAGAAAACTCCTTGATCACTTGGCACGCCCTGTGGGGAAGCAGGTCACACGGTGACTTGGCAGCCAAGAAAGAGGTGACAGGGGCTGGTGTCCACCTGCCCCAAGGGACTGCCTGGAGCACTGGGTGGGAAGATTCTCAGCCCCATCCAGACTCAAGCCACCACCAACCAGCACCAGTGTTCACCAGGCTGCAGGTGCCCTGTTTCCATCCCTCCCTAATGTGACTTTCATCAGTTCTACAAGATGTCCTAGGTGTAATTTAATCTTGCCAAGCAAAAACACAAACAGCTGAAGAGGAAAAAGGAGGCTTGTCCATCTGATTTCCAAAGAATTTCCCAACATCCATGCTCATGACCCACTTTACTAACAGCCCAAGAGATAAAGCCGTTCTTTACTACACTATACTACAAGGAATCCAGCTGCTACAAAACATCTTGTCTGGTTCCCTCCCCACCCTCCTCTCCACCTCACACTTACTGCACTATCAGAAGTTTCCAGAAAACCAGGTCTGCAGTTAATGTTCTGGGACTCCTATAAGATGCCCAACATTTCAGCAGATTCCATTTCTCCCACCCCTTGATGTGCCCAGGGTAGGGAGGACATGTCAAACAGGCCCAGTAGCTCTGGAAAAGGCCCCCCGCACAGAAGGTGACTAAGGGCCGAACCACGTGGACCACTAAGCTGCAGCTACACTGTCAGGAGGGGAGTTGGGCTCCAACTCCAGAGCGCAAAGGCTGTCGCTGGGGAGTCCTACAAAAATGCAGACTCCTAGGTCCTTGCTCTAGACATCATGAGTCAGTTTGCAGGCGGGTTCAGAAATCTTCTTTCAGAAACCACCCCCAAGTGATTCTACTGGCCTTCAGACATACAAAGAAGTGTCCCGCTGGACTCAGGGCCAGTCAGATGGCCTCAGGGTCCTGGCTGGGCTCAGCTCTGGACATCACTGCAGGAAGGCTATGGGCAAACTTGCACAGCACGGCCAAAGGAGAAGACCACAGTGGCAAAAGGTCCAGAACCCCTTCACCTGAGGAGCAGCTGGAGGGTCTGTGGGGGTGGAGGGGAGAGGAGCATACAATCTCGCACGTGACCCAGATCATTCTCTCCAGCTCCACCCTCTCTCCCCACTTATGTTCTCCCCACATTTTATTTTCTTGCCTATAATGGAGAGAGAATAAATGGCAAAGGTATACCCTAACTCCTTTCAAACCTTAATTCTCTGTTGACTAGCAGCCCCCGACAGAGGAATCAAACACAGGCCCCAAGTTAGAACAGGCCACCACGACGGGAGGAGAACAGAACCCAGGCTGAGGAACTGGACACAGAGGCCTGTGTGCCCGGTGTGGCGGCACCAACATTTCTCACCCCTCACCCCGTGTTGTCCTCCCCACCTCCAGCAGGTGGAAAGATGAAGACCTGACTAGCACGGCAACGTGGAGAGGCTGTGCACATGACAAAAGTAACAAAAAGGCTGGTGTGTCTTGTAGGTGCTCTGCTCTGTAGGCCCTCAAACCCCCGGGACCTCCCAGGGGATTTCCAGGATGACCCCAAGGAACTATACAGCAAACCACTGGGACAGAGCCATGTCCTTGGAAGGCAAAGAAGGGTCTGAGAAAAGAGGAACACATGGAGAGGAGTGGAGAGAGATGGAGGGAGTGGCCCAGATGCTCCTCCAAGGTTGACTGGAAATGAACCATAAGGTGACTCCAAAAGAAAAATGGAAGGGGAGAAAAAAAAGTCAGTGCTTTCTTCTGGAATCTGGAAGTGTTCATGACCAGCTAATGGTGACATCAGGCTTCCTGGCCTTCCATATATGCTTGCCACAGCTGAGGGGCTCCAAAAGCAGAAAGCCATAATTTCTACAGCACGGTGCAGCCAACTTCATGGCCCCATGGCCCATTTCCCATGCCATTCACCCCTGTTCTCTGGGTCCCAGCTCCCTCTCCTCAACCCTGAGTGCTCGTTCTGAGTGCTCAGCCACTCCCCACCTTCTCCCCACCTTGTCAGGCACTCACTGAAGAACACACTGAGTGAGCTCTTTGAGACAACCCTTACATAGCAGTCACAATCATTCCTTAACTCGCCTCTTTTACAAATGATGAGGTTGGGCTTTTTACATGTAATGTTAAATTTCTTGACAGGACAAGCCCATTGTCTACAAATAATGTTTTCCACCTCAGAAGATAAAGAGAAGGCATGACACAATAGGAAAGTGGCGGAAGGATGGGAGAAAGGCCCAAGAGAGAACAGCAGCAGCAGGACTGTCCTGGAAACCTCAGGAGCAGCGGTCTGGTCTCTCTCCTCTCCCAGAAGTCTGCTGACTGTAGATCAGTCGGGTCCTTCCTGACCAGGTTCCCTGATATGTTATAATCTCCCACGACCTATGACCTCCCAAAGAACACAGCAGTTTTACCAGGAGTGACACCCAGAGGGATGCACTTAACTGGTTCTGGCTTCAAGGTGGAAGACAGGAAGTGCCCCCCCATGGGAGGGGCCTGCCCCAAGCTCCCTACCCCCTCTGCTCCCTACTCCCTCGCCTCACAGAGAGGCCCGCTCCCCTGCGGGCTCGCTGGGACTGGGGCTGGGACTGGGACATGGCTGGAGCCCAAGCAGGGACCCATGGGACCCTCTGAGCTCAGACCAGTCAGACTCCAGGACACAGGACAGCCTTCACCATTTCCCGGCTCTCCTAGGTTCCATGAAACCCCTTGTCCAGTGCTCCTCAAGATGTCGCACACACCCATAGCAGGGCGGAGGGGGATGGGTAGGGGAGGTAAAGAGATCAGGTTACAAAAGAAAATTCTAAGAGGCACACAGACCAACCACTCTAATACTTATGAACTGATTCTGATATGCAAAATATGAGAAAATTAGCAAAAATACTTCAGCACTATGATTTTGCAGACCATACCTAAGGAGTGGCTAAGGAAATGATTTAAAGAAGAGGAAGAGTCAGTAAAAATACCTATTAAGTAGGTAATGCTGCAGGCAGTTATGGGATTTGGGCAAAAACCGTGAAGGAAACAGTCAAATGACCTCACTTGGGAGACACTGTTCGTGTTCATCACCTCTTCTGGGGTGGGGAGAGGGTGAGATGATGTGTTTAAAATGCCAATCACAGGGCTGCCTGGATGGCTAAGTCATTAAGCATCTGCCTTTGGCTCAGGTCATGATCTCGGGATCATGGGATCGAGCCCCGTGTCAGGCTCCCTGCTTCTCCCTCTCCCACTCCTTTGACTTGTGTTCCCTCTCACTGTCTCTTTGTCAAATAAATAAATAAAATCTTTAAAAAGAAAAAAAAAAAGCCAAGCACAGCCCCAACAGCCAGGAGGTGTCTGCAACCTGAGGGCTGCCCCCCCGTCAAGGTCACCCCGGCAGGCATCAGGGCCCCATCTCCAGCAGGCCCTCCCATAACCTCAAGCCACAAGTCCCCCTGGCATGTCAGGACACCACACAGCCCAACCCCCCCCCCCAAGCTGGCCACCAGCTCCTGGGCATCATGGCACCATAGGGAAAGCCATGTGGACAAACATGAGCTCATCCAACCCTCGTCATGACTCTGCCCTTCATAAAGGGGATGTGACCTGTCCAAGGTGACCTGCTGGATGGCCAAGGCCCAGATCTGAGCCCAGGCCTTTTTGATTCTAGAATGCGAGCAACCTACCAGTCACTGGGGACTATCGCACTCCACCTTTCTTCTTCTGTTATTCCCTCACTGAGGGCAGAGTCCCTACTACCTAGGGGGAGGTGGGGGGTGACATGTTTCCAGCCCTCCAGAGGCCACAAATCTGGTTATGAATGAAGTCTAGTGTAGAAAGCCCTCATTGGGCTCCTGACCCAATAAGTGCACTTCTCCTGGACAGTCCCAAAGCTTTCCTCCTCACCCCACAGTTTCCTCTCTCCTGGGCCAGGATGCTGGCCTCTGAATGGGCCTCACCTTCATTCTGTCCTCCACATAGCAGCCAGAGTGGCCCTTCTCCCCTCAAAACACAGTTGCAGCCCCTCCCATCACCAGTGGGCACTGGGCCGTGCCTGGGTCTGCGGTCCTTCCAGAGGGCCTCCCCAGCCATTCCCCCACCACCACCTGCAAGGTCTTGCTGCTCCCTGCACACGCCAGGCGACCTCCCACCCTGGTCTGCACGGCCAACTCCACTCCTTGGGCCTCTGCTCAAAATCCATATCCTTAGTGACAGTGTCCCCATCTCTCAACTAGCTATCACGACTTTCCCATACTCCTGAGGCCTCTTACCCTGCTAATGTACTGGTAACTTACTCACCTCCTAGGACACTGTACTACTTCCTCATTTGCTTATCATGGGACAACAAAGAGATGAAATGAAACCTAGACTTTTTGAGCCCCTACTTCATGGTGCCCCAGGCAACAAAGCAAACAAATGTTATTTGCTCATTTAATCCTCTTCCTGCCACAACATAAGCTCCAAAAAGGCAGGATACTTGATCTGTTCTGCCTCTTTTGTTCATCAATACACCCAGCACATATCAATGTCCTGAAGCAGTGCTGGCACCTGATAGACACACCGGTAAGTGTAGCTCAGTCTACATTGACCTTAAACATGCTCACCGCAAAGAAAGCAGTGATCCTTTGTTCTGGCTTTCTTACATGTCCCACAGGACCAGACGCAGTCTTTTGCTTCCCCTCTGTCGGCATTACTCAACTTTGCCCCTAAGCCCCTGGGATCCGAGGATCTTCCCTCAAACTATATGAGAACACAGACCACTTCACTGAGGAGGAGGATTCATACCACAGGGAAAAGAACGGTCACCAGGGAGCACCCTGATAGGCAGCCCACCGGCCCCCACTCAGACCCAACAGGGGCTCAAGGCTCAGGCCTAGCGGCCCATGGCTAAGAACATGGGGTTTGCTCATTGTAAAAGTACAAGTGGACAAACGATACATGTGGAGCCAAGAACTCACACGGTCCATGAGCCAACCCTGCCCTTTCAGACAGGGAACCTGAGGCCTAGTGAGGGGAAAAGGCTCTCCCCAGGTTACAGGGCAAGTCGCCACCCCAAAGCCAGGCCATCTGCCCTCTCAGACAGCTCTGTGGCAGTGGAGGCAGAACTCAGGGAAAGACCAGTCCACCTCTAGCTGGAGGCACCCTCCTCTCTGCTCTCAGCTACTGAGGTTCTGAAACGTCGGGGAGACTGATCCAAGTCTCCACATGGCCAGAAAGCTTGGGGGGCACAAAGGAACACTCAGGTCTGTCCTGGAAGTTTCCCTCCTATCCTATTCTCCAGGTGGCCCTCAGGTTTCTATCTCCTGACACCAAGGAAGGAGGACCCACCTCAAGAAAAGGGAGCCTGCATACCAAGTGTTTGGGAGGAGAGGGAGCGGGCAGCAGGAGCACCGCACAGACAAGACTTCCGGCACCTCAGGGAGACACACAGACTCCGGGGCCAGTAAATGCCTGTCTGGGTGTGCGCTCGGGAGGAACTCAGCACACATGTGCGTGCAGACACACGCCTGACGCTCATGGCAGCGATGTTTGGGAGACAAAAAGGGTTCCACACAGCCAGCTCTAGTGGAAAAATGGATAAACAGGTCTGCCCATCAGGAAATCCTGCACAGCAGCAAAGTGAGCAAACAAGACCCCCATGTATCAACTTGGATATACCTCAAAACCATAGATTAAGTGAAAAGAAGTATCAAAATTTTATATATATATATATATATAATTTATTTTATATTTTAATGACTGTTTAAAGGACCCCCCTGGTGGCTCAGTCTGTTAAGTGTCTGACTCTTGGTTTCAGCTCAGGTCATGCATGATCCTAAGGCCCTGGGATCGAGCCCCATGGTAGGCTCCCTGCTCAGTGGGGAATCTGCTTTTCCCTCTCCCTCTGTCCCTACCCCATGCTCATGTTCTCTCTCTCTTTCAAATAAATAAATAAACACCTTAAAAATAAAGAAATAAAATACTAAAAAAAAAAAAAAATAGAATACTAAGAGGAGACAAAGCTGGGTTGTACAATGCAAATTAGCTGAAAAACTCTGTATAATAGAAAGCCAAGAGAGTGGGCACCCAAGGAGTGCTACTGCTGGGTCCTGATTTTCAGATCTAATTTATGGGCATCAGACCACTTGCAACTGTGACATGTTCCTTGTGAAGACTTAAGGAAGAGTTCAGGGAAAGATGAAAAAGAAGGAAAACAGACACACACACTGATACACACACAGATGTTCTCTGTGGCTTATGTAGAGTGTGAAAAAATCAGAAACTCCCAGGACAGCTTACAAAGAAATCAGATAATAAATCGACAACACAACCGTACAAGCCATAAGCACAAATCGAGGCAGAAAGATGGGAAAACGTCCTCACACTACATCCCCATGGGTGGGTCTCACAGAAGACATATGACCAAATGCCCTGGCTGCACCCCATGTATGTCCGCGGTAGGCGAGGCTCCAAGGAACACGGTACTTAGCTTTGGACACCCGGTTTTCCGCTCTCCCAGAAGCAGGTGTGGACAGGCTCTCCAGCGCTCCACTCCCTGCTCCCAAGGGAGGCTCTCCTGGGGCAGTGAGAATCCCCTCCCATACTTCCACGCTAGAACCAACCCCTCAGAGATTTCTGTAAGTCCATTCCAGATGCTGCACATGTCACAGGAAAGGGCTCAGGGGTCAGTGGCTCCAGAAACCAAGAGGTTAAGCAGCGGGGACTTATGTCATTCCCCAGGGCCAGCTACCCGAGACAGGGCTTCTGCACGTCTGCTTTAAGGAACGAGGAATGTTCTCACGTCGCCTTCGCTCTCCCAGGCCAGCAGCCCCCAGAGCAAGACAGATTCATACATCACAAGTTGTGCCCGTTTCTGATCAAAGCAAAAGCCACTCCGTGAGTCTGAGGAACAGACAAGCGAATTGAATCAACCTCCATAAACATCTGAATGTCCTCAGCAAATACACTCACTAACCTCAATTAACTCTTCAGCTGTTTGCTCTGCACTGAGGAAGGGAGTCTCCGGCTAAGTTAAGTTTTAAACTGGGACACTTAGAAATGATGATGTCAGCCAAGTCCCAGTGGCGCCTGCCATCAGCTCACATCGTGCAGATTCCGTGGGAGACTGCACGGTGACCAGGGGACCCTGAGGACCCTGAGGCTGGGCACTCTGTGGCTCTGTTCCCAGAGGGCAGTCACCGATCCCGGCCATCAGCATCCCCTCTGCAGGCACAGCCAGACCCCGAGTGGGCCATCACGGACCTGAGATGCTGGCTATGACAAAGACGTCCGCAGTGGCTGACTGAGGCAAGCCAGTTCGCCAGGGCCCTGACACCCTCCCCAGGGACCCAGGACCAAAGGTTACTTTGAGCTTATCTGGGTTAAACTTCACTCCTCTGACCACAGGTTACATTTACCTTAAAGCAGGCAGTCAGCAGCCAAAAGAACGACCAGAGGGCACAGATCTGCTTTCCGAATGCGGTTATTTCCAAGTCATTCCCTCCTCTCCAGGACTCACTCTCTTGAGCTGGAATTTTGTTCCTTTTCCACTAGGAGGAAACTGAGGACGACACGGCCTAACCCCACCGGGCATGTACACAGGATCTAATAAACTACGGAGGCCAGGGGATCTCTGAGCCAAACTCGCCCTTTTATAAGACAAGCCTGAGCATCCATACAGACAACCCGAGCATGGCTGCCTGTAGCAGGATCTGGCCTGTGACACCGGAGGAGCGGGTGCAGACCAGCAGGGCAGGCCGCTGAGACGGCACGGGGGAACCGGGAAGGGTCTGGCTGCTAGATCTGGACAGTATTTATGGGGAACAGGGCAGCCATGGCCAAGATCCAGAGCAGACATCTAGCATGTGCTGGGCACAAACAGGACTTTTAGAAACATTAATCCGTTTAATTTCATCCCCATGACAAGGTTTCGAGGGGGGTGATACTCCTCTGTCTCTTCAGCAGATTGGGAAGGAGTTCAGAGAAGGCCAACAACTACCCACTGACTCCAGGCAGGATTAGACAGAGCTGCAGCCTGACCCAGACCCATCAGGAGTCAGCACCATACTCCCTCAGGAGACACATGCCAGCCCCACACTAGGCTGCAGGGCGGGGGACAGTCAGACACAGACTGTACCCTTGAGGGCCCCCCCACATCTGGCAGCTTCGCCAGCTCTGCACACAGAGCTGGGGATCGCAGAGCCATCAGAAAACCCATAAGGGCAACAGGTCTTCAGAGAGAGCGGCCCCTTAAAAGTAAGCTGGACCGCAAAGCAGCAGAAAATGCAGTATCCTGAGGACCTACTGTGTGTGTATGCGTTGGGAGGGGTAGCTCAGCTCACATGACAGAGTGCCCACTCTCCGACACCCAAAGATCCTCTTGATCAACACTGCCAGAGGGCAGCGGATGGGGCGCAGACCCAGGCAGGAGACAGCAGTGGAATTCCTCCTGCCCCTGCCCTGGGCCCTGGGCCCTGGGGCCTGCACCCGGATGAGGCCAGCCCCCCTCAATGGCGGGGAGGTGGGGGGGGCTCCACTGTGGCTCCCTTCCGCTGGGCATGAAGCACAGCCATTCAGGGTAAACAAAACACAGGCAAGTGCAAAGCAGTCCCACGTCGGGGAGGAGTAGAACAAAAAACGAATTCAAACAAGCACACAGAAACCAGCACAATCCAGAACCCACTGCAGAAACCCCGGCAAAGGGAAAGCAGGCAGGGAGATGGCAGAGAGGCGGGAGACCTGGCTCCCAGACCCTTCATCTGCCAGCCTAGCAGAGGGGCCTTGAGCAAGTCGCTTGGCCTCTCTGGACTGCCATCTCCTCACAGGTAAGAGGAAGGGTCAGGACTACACAACCTTTCCATTTCTCTCTGAGGCTGACCTCCTCTGTCTCGCCACCAAACTCAGGAGGCGGGGTTCCAAACAGCAGGGTCCTGAGACACCCATACACTAATAGAGGCTCTCAGCTGGTTCTATGGGGCACAACCTGGAAGAGGAGTGGGATCTGCCCCACACAGGCTTTGAGGTTCCCTCACTCTTCACAGGCCACCTATCCGGCCCTTGAGCTGCTGACAAGGAGAAGAGAATATGCGTGTGAGGCCCCAGTGAGCAGCAGGCCCAGGGGTACCATGCCCTTTATGGTCCCAGTGCTCACAGAGCACTCCCCGCGTGGAGAGGCTAGAATGAGCCAGATCTCATAGGCATGAAGGCAGAGTGCTTAGGAGTTGAAAGACTGCTCAGCCACTTTTAGAGCAAGCTACTAAATGGAGTCTGGGCTCAGGAGCCTCATCCATGAAGCCTCTTCCCAGGGGCGAATACATGCACCCTCACAGGGCTAGTGGCTCTGAGGATTCAGAGAGTGAGGGTACAATGTA
Organism: Mustela nivalis; assembly: GCF_964662115.1. Classification (NCBI taxonomy): domain Eukaryota; kingdom Metazoa; phylum Chordata; class Mammalia; order Carnivora; family Mustelidae; genus Mustela; species Mustela nivalis. The sequence continues at coordinate 113,809,943 of NC_139020.1, forward strand.
GCATGGTGCCTGTCACTTACATGGTAGCAATAGCTACTATCACCAACAGCAAGGTCAATATAAGCGTCTGAGAGGGCTTGTGTGACTCCACACTCCAAGCCCAGGGCAGAGGCACAAGGAAGTCTTCTTTAAATCAAGAGACCTCCATCGGTGGCCAAGGACTCACTGTGTTGGCCAGCCACATCCCACATGTGTCAGAGCATACTGACAGGATGACGGGAGAGGAACATGGATGCCTGGAGGCCTGCTCACTTCCCAAAGGCCCCAGGAGAAGCATCCCAAGGGGGCAAATACACTGTACAGCCCACTTATGCTGGCTTGAGCTGGCAAACACCTTCTCCAGCTCAACAAACTGATGCAGTCTTATTCTACCCAGGGCCCTGGGCTATACTATATCCTGGAAACACAGAATGGAAGACGACACAGCCTGGCCTTCCAGGAGCTGGCAGAGGGCCCAGTTTCAGTACAGCCAGAGCTCAGAGGAGAAGGGCAAACCCAGAGATGGGTAGGGATGCGGTCAGGGATGGCTTCTTCCCTTCCCCCACAGTCGGCATCTGGAACGTAATCTTGAAGAGTAAAATGTGAAGCCCAGAAGGGAGGGATGGGTACTCCAGGATAGGAAGTCATGAGCAAAGTCCCAGGGGCATAAATGGCAGGCAGCATACCAAAAGTCCAAGCAGTGCAGTAAGGCAGAGTGCTGGGAGAAGCAGCCCCTCCCTGACACAGCCCAGCCAGCATGGGCTCTGGGGCTCCCTCCAACTCTTCTGGAGTCCTGACTGCCCAGGCTCTATCTGACTGCTGCCAACCAGCCAGAGAGCCAAGCACTCACTCAGCCAGATGGCACCCTCTCCTTCTGGTCACGACTCTCCCTCCAGGTACAGGAGGCAAGGCCAGTCTGTTGCCCCAGCTGCCTCAGTTCCCCACTCTAAAAGATTGGGAGGGTCCCACCCTACCAATTTACAATGCATGCACCTCTCCAAAGCTCCCCGACTGACAGAACCGCCACCCTCACAAAGCTGGGCTCAGGGACACCTAGAATCCCCTGCCCTGGGTCTTCCTGCCCCCGCCCCACAGCAAGTGGCCTGGGACCCCCTGAACAGAGCCTGCATTACGCCTCACCTTGTGCAGGCTTTTCAAACAATGACTAATCCACTTGTGCGTCTGCCAAAGCCCATGAAGCCCCTCAGACTCCCACACTGACCAGGACTCAAGGAACCTGACCATCGGGGGCAGGTTTCCCAGAACCTGCATCCAGGACGGCCATGATGATCTGGCAAGAGCAAGGCCCCTCACAACACTCAATGATGTACAAGCCACAGTGGGTAAGGCCCAGGACCCTGCAAAGAGGGATGGGTGGGAACGAGGGATTTGAGCACGCCCTAGGGATATGTGGGTCTCCCCAGTAGCCTGGCTTTTAAAAATCATTTACAGTTTATACCTGACAGAATTCTGAGAAACTTTATGAATAATGACTGTGTGCGATCAGACCAAGAAAACAAATCGAACACCACTAAGAAGAGACAAACCTAAAAAATGCTCAGTTTATTATCAACAAGTTTGAATTGGAATCTTCTAAAAATTTCTAGAATTGGACCTTCTAGAAAGGACGTTTCAGAGAGAGGGCTCCACTCCCCAGAAGGCACAGCAGGATCATCCATGCAGCCCACACAGACTATAAAGCACAGACCCCAGCTTCACCATTCTAATGGAAACAACAGCACACACTCCAAAAAGCAGGCCAAATCAAGCAGGCGTTTGCTGAGCCTCTGACCAAAGCAGACATGCTCGCCACACTGGGGAAGGGAGAGATGAAGACTGGGGCTTCATCCTCTTTGCAGAAAAGAGAAAGCATGGGCATAGCTGAGTACCGAATGAGGCCAGAGGGGTTGGGGAGTTGGAGGGGAGGCTCAGAAGAGAGAACATTGTAGTCTGGGGAACTCAGGAACACTCAAAAGAACAAGAGGACTCTCTGTGTTACAGTCTAAATGTTTATCTCCTCCCCACCCCCACCACCCCACCCAAATCCAGATGCTGAAATCCTAATGCCCAATGTGAGGGTATTTGGAGGTGAGGCCTACAGGAAGTGACTAGGTCACGAGGGTAGAGCCCTCATGAATGGGATTAGAGCCCTTCTAGAAGACCCCAAGTGAGTGCACAGCAGGAAAGTGGCAGTCCACAACCCAGGAAAGAGCCTTTGCTGGCACCCTAGTCTTGGACCTCCAGCCTCCACAGCTGGGAGAAATACCTGTTGTTCACAAGCCAACCGGTCTGTGGCAGTTTGTCAGAGCAGCCCCAAAAGACGAACACATCATGAAGCCAACCTGGGCAGAACACAGTTCTGCAAGCCAGCTCCCCTGCCGTCCAAATGAATCAGTAAGCACTGTGCTTTCTCAGATGATGAGCAGCGAGTCCCCCCTCCCAACACACCTACTCAGGTACCAGGAGGAAAAGATGCCATTTATCAGCCCATCAGCTGTTGCAGGTCAGGCCCCAAGCTGCCCCATTTTATCTCCTAGCCACGGTGAGATCGCGGGGGAGGGGAAAGAGGTCCAGGGAGTATACCCAGGGCCCCACTGCTCCCAAAGGCCCCGTACAGCACTTGAGCCCAGGCCTGGGGCTCCAAGCCCTGTGCTCCTGCCCTGGCTGGCACAGTACAGATTCGCCGTGGGTAGAAGGGGTAGTTAGCTCCAGGGAGAAGAGGAAGGAGGCCAGAGAGTAAAAGTGTGCTCCCAGGCTGGCCCTTCCAGAGCAGGCCTCCCTGACACTCGGTCCCACCAGCAGAAGGATCACTTTCTTGGAACTGCTTAAAAGTAATCACCCCAAGAAATAAAACAAATGGCTTTAATTAAAGCACATTAAGTGAACATCTGGCTTTGTGTCCAAACAGGCACCTACAACAGGGTTGAGTGCACTGTGCTGCCAACAGTAAGAAGCCCCACACCTGGCGTCAAGCAACACGGCCACAGTGACTGCCCACCAGGAGGGGGGCACTGCACCTCTACCCACCAAGCTTGCCTCTCCGCCACTGCCCCAGCTTCCCACCTCATGCCAGGGGACCTGAGGCTCTGTCTCTGCAGGAGCACCTGGTGGGCGTCAGGGGCGGCTCTGCCTTCACACAGCTCTAGCCACAGGGGCCCCTATTTAAGAGGCAGGCCGCCTCGCTTCTCCTGGAGGACCCACACGTGCTGGGTGGATGCACCCGGGAAGCAGGGAGGCTGTGGGCAGGGCCCCGCTGGGGGCCCTTTGGCAGGAACAAGAGCAAGCCAGAGGCTTGGGCTGTGGGATGCGCAGACACTCCCCCTCGCCCACCCCCACGGGTCCCTCAGGAAGCCCTGATGTCTTCTCCATCCGGATGCAACCATCCAGCTTCTGTTTCATCCACCTTTATTCAAAGGACCTCATCAAAGCCAGTTTACACCGGGTGGAGGAAGGAAATGACCGCCCACAATCGCCACGCAGACTCCCTTTCATTTCAATCTTCCTCTCTAAAACCCCGGGAGAGGGGCGGGGTGCCCCTCGTGGAGAAAGAACAAAAACAGCTGGGCTTGAGCTGCGGACTCCGGTGGTGGCAGAGCGGGGCGGGCTCTGGCGCCAGACTCCAGCGGAGCAAACGCGGGGCGGCAGCGCCTTCTAGTGGCCGCACGGAGCGCCGCACACGGCTCCTCGGGCCCCTGGAGGGAACCCCGCACAGGGAGCAGGAGAGCGGGTCTCAGGGGACAAGGCAGTGCCAGGCAGGAGAGCCTGGTGGCCCACTGTGGGCTGCACTCCTACAGCTACTCCACCTGCGGACCTCCTGGAGCGGAGACCGGAGCACTGATCCTAGCCCTCCGGCACCCTCCAGCACAAACCTTGAGCTGTGGACATACCACATCGGTTCCCTCCAGTATTGACCCCCTGGTCCGGCTCGGGCACCAGGCTAGCCCCCAACAACCAGCAGGGCTTTGGCATCCCTTCCCCAGCCAGAAAGATCCGTGGGGACACAGTGTAGCGAGGCCCAGCTAGGGTGGCTCAACACAGGCCCAGCACCTGGCCGTCTCTGCAGGGGTGGGTAGGGTGAGCTGGCTCTCAATCCACTCTCCCAAGGGGGAGTAAAGTTTGCTGCTAACACTGACGCCCAAACAGAAGGGCCTGGACTGATTCTGACCCCAGCACTGTAGGGCACTAATCACTGCCCCCCCTCCACCCAGGTCCATCAGCTCACTGGGAAGGACACTGCACCCATAGGTTCAGAATGTCCTTACAGCTCCTAAGCTTGGTGATTCTGCAGTGTTCTGGGAAAGCGAGGGAGACAGATGCCACCCTTGGAGCAAGCACAGGCTTTGTTCAGACTGGTGTAATTAAATATATGGGGCCATCAGGCAGGGGTGCGAGGTGGGCTACAGCCCAGCCCTCACTGGCTCCCACTCTGGAGGGTGTCCCCTCCTCCCTAAAGCACAACACAGCCCAGCCCCATGACTTAGTTTGGGAACTCAAGTACGTCACCTGATCTGTCAGCCATGGGGTCTCCTTCACCTGTCACCATGACGTTCAAATGAGATGTTTGTAAAAGCCCTTTTATACAATCTAGAGTGCTGAACAAATGTTACTATTATTCTCCTAATCAAGTCTTCATACGAGTAACATGGCCTCATTGATTTTAGAAATAACATTACTGTATACATCTGAAATTTCTAAACTGTGTTCTTCAGAAGACAAGCCTTTCCAGAGATGCTATCTAATGTCTTTCTGGTGGGGCAGGGAGTGTCCAGGCACCTGGGTTTTCTTGTAAAATGCATTTTGGCAAACACATAGAAAACCAGCAAATACACATATGCAGTTGTCCTTATCAATAGGTAATCATCTCTCCATTAGTCATTGAGGAAATGCAAATCAAAACCAGATCAATGAGATGCTACTTCACACCCACGAGAACAACTATGATCAAAAAGACAGACCACAGCAAGTGTGGGCTGAGATGTGGAGACTCTGGAACTTTCATACACTGCTGGTGAGAAGACAGATTGCCACAGCCACTTTGGAAAACGGTCTAGCGTTGCCTGAAAGGGTAACATGTGACCAAGCCATTCCATGCCTGGGTATATATACCTAAGAGATGTGAACACATATAACCACACAGAAACTCATGAACCAATATTCACAGCAGAATTATTCACAACAGCCAAAAAAGGAGAAACCACCCAAATGTCCACCAAATAATGGATAAATGTGGCATGTCCATACAACAGAATATCATTCAGTCATTAAAAAGGATGGAGTATTACCCGTGCCAAGCAAAGAAAGCCAGATACAAAAGGTCACGTATTGAAGGAGTCCATTTGTATGAAATGTTCAGAACAGGCAAATTTATGGAGCTAGAAAGCAGTTTGAGATTGCCAGCTCTGGGGACAGAGCAGAATGGGGAGTGACCGCTAATGGCTATGAGGTTTCTTTAGGGATGATGAAAACGTTTTGGAACTAGTGGTCATGGCTGAACAATCTTGCGATATTAAAAAACCACTGAACTGTTTCTTTCAAAGGGGTTGCATTTTATGGCATGTAAATTCTACCTCAGTTTTTTTAATTGAAAAAAGAAAATGTGATCACCTTTTTCTAAATGATCTATGGGAAAACAGAAAATTGTGAGGAATTCCTGGTGTTCAGCTAGAACACTGTATCTGTACCCTGAGGCCAACCACCCATGTATCAGTGTGACTCAGCTTTAGGATGGTACCTGACCTGTGGTACGGGCTTTGCCTTATAACGTTAACACATGATCTGTGGTACTGTCTATGGAATTATCCAGAGTGCATCATACAGGACACAGTAATACCATATAAAGTCATTCCCTCAGATCAATGATTGAAGTTCTTCCTGAGAAACACGCATTGGTACACAAACTACTCCAGTTGTTTCACGAACATATTATAATTTAAAAGCACTCTACTGGCAAATGGGTTTGGTGACGTGGCACTGTTCTCTAAATTCTGTAGTAAAAAATGTCAGCCTGTCTTTCCAAAGAGCCTCTCATTGGAGGAGGCATTTCTCAGGTCACCTCTTTCCCGGACGGTCATAACTTATTCAAGTCTCATTCATATGCAAGAGGCCTGCCGCTCTGACCAGCTGGAGAAGCTGCCTTTCAGTGTCACCTGTTTGTCATTAGCTTCATCAGCACGACATCCAGCATGGCGGGCTTTACGCTTCCTCCAAGCCTCCACGGTGAGCTGAAGGTCTCATCTCTTCAAAACCACTCAGTTGTGCTCCTGCAGAAACTCTGGAAGGGCCCCAGGGTGCACAGAGCTTCCCCATCCTTCAGCCACCCCAGTCCTCAGCACACGCTTCTCCCAAAATCCAGCAACTGCTTTATGTGTGGAAAGCACACGGCTTCCTTCTCAGTCCTAACTTGTTATCTGGAGACTGGGCAACCCTGCCTCATGCTCTGAGGAAAATGGGTTTGACGGAAGAGATCATCTGCCGATCACTGAGAACTCTCAGGATTCCTGGGTTTAGCTAATACAGCCATCAGTCGGTCAATTGTGAATATTGATTGAGAGCCTTGAAAGTGCCAGGAACTGTGCTAAGAATATGATGGTGGTGGGGGAAAGAGGAGCACCTCTGTTTCCACTGTTTTGTGCCTTCTACACGGGGGAGGGGGGGTTCCCACTAAATCGGCTTTCCTGGCCTCTTGCTCCCCACCATGCACATGAATCCCTCCCTTAAGGTAGGAGGAGAAACTGGTCTGATGGGTGAGTTTGGAAGGCATGCCCGCCCTGGCCCTTCCTCTGCTTCTACTTGGCCCTTCATCCTCTCCTCTTTGCCCTCCTCTCCTCCCCCCTCCCTTCCTCTCCTCTCCTTTCCTCCTCCCTCTTCTGGATGGAATTACCTGTGGAGAGCCTGCCTACCCCTGCAGGGAAGCCAGTGGCTGTCCAAGACTGCCTGTCCTTCTAGAAGTCTGTCTGATTCTTGTGTTCCAGACAGGCTGCCTGTCCCGAGTCTCTCTATCGCTTCCAACTTAGGTCAGAAATAGGAATGGCGTTTAAGGGGTTCCTGTGGACCTCAGGAGATGAAGAAGGGAAGTAATGTCCTGCCCTCACGGAGATTATATTCTAGTAGGGAGAGAAGACTGCAAATAAATAAAAGGATGGTTATTTCCTCAAACATGCAGAGCACCTCCCACCTGCAGCCTTCCCACATGCAGCTCTGGCTAGAGCTCTCTGCCTCCTAGAGGGCAGAAAGTGCATACTCTCACTCCCCTCCGTCTCTGTTCAAGTGTCAATTCATCATTGGGACCTTCCCTGACCACCGGGGCCAGCCAACTTCCCCCTCCCCGAACCATACGCTTCTTACATCCTTACCCTGCCTTACCTGCTCTAAACTTCTCACAGTCTGATTTGCCCTATCTGTATTTGTTTATCTGTTTGAAGTCTCTCTCCTCTTCCACACACATACTCATGCTCCACGAGAGCAGAAACTCGGTTCTGTTCCCACTGTTCATGGCACAGGGTAAGCGCTCCTCTGCTGAACGAATGAAGGAACAAACAAACGAGAATGTGTTACAAACAGGGTGATGGGAAAGAATATGAGGGCCTGGGTGGAGGCCACTTTAGACAAGGGGTTCAGGGAAGGCCTTTCGGAGTGGCTAACATCTGAGTGATCACGCAACAAGGAGCATTAGAGAAACACCATGAAGAAGCAGTACGGAGTACGGTGAGGCGGGGGAGCCCCACGGGGCCTCTGCGCCAGGGAAGGGGCCAGGGGTGGGGGGGCTGCCCACCCCAAATAGGGGAAAGGAGTGGACCACAAGGCGTGTCAGTGTTAAGGGATGCCGGGTGCTCCAGGGCCTGCTCGCTGTGCAGATTTTTCCCCACAGGTCAGCAAAGCGGGGGCCGTGTTGTGGCAGCAGCACTGGGCTGGACGGGCTGCAGAAGGGCCGCAGGTAATCATCTCTCCATTAGTCATTGAGGCGGTAGGGGGAGGGGTTTGACCCTCGTTTACAGACAAGGCCTCGGAGGCCCAGAGCGGCGAGGTGGCTGACCCATGGTAACCCAGCTAGTAAATGGCCAACTGGAGTTGCAATTCAGAGCTGTCTCACCCCCTCGGGGCCTTCTCATGCCCAACCCACTGCATTTTGCAGCAAGACAAGATGAGCGGGTAGGTGACACTCAGCAGTGTGGGTTCCTGGATGGCTGTGCCCGACCCACGTCAGTGTCCCCCGTAGCTGTGAATCAGGGTCCCATATACATCAGGTGCTTGGTCAGGCCTGGGAGGGCTCTTCAGGGGTGAGGCAGGGATGGCCGGTCATCTACCCCAAACCTGCTCTCCTCCACTTCCCAATTAACTGAACCCCTATTTTTAATGGAGTAGTCTTTTTTGCTTCTTCCTCCATCCTGCCACCAAAACACAGACGTGATGGCTAAAGCTGTAGCAGCCAGACTGGCCCATGAGGACAAGGATCAGTCACTCCCTAGGGATAGTGACACAAGCAGCTGCAAGGAGCCTAGGACACTCACGACTTCAGGAAGCCCCCAGACCACCAGGAATGCCCACCTCTGACCTCCCATTTCCATGAGAAATAAATCTCAATCTTGCATAAACCACCACAATTTGGGATTTCCACAGCATATTCTATCAAACCTGATAGAGCAAGGAAGGCTGATGAAAAAGACACGTCTGGATATAACTGTTACAAGGGTAGGGTTCCTGTTGACAAACAGAATGAGGCAATAGATGGCTCAGACGCAGACTGAGCAAAACCCCATGAGAAGGGACAGCTTCTTCCACAGCCTGGGGAGGAAAGGTGGGACCAGGAATCTGAAGCCACACACCACAGGACTAATCCGGGATGAAAGTGAGCCAGGGGTCAGGATGTTCTGAGTGGAAGACATATCATAAAAGCAGCATATATGCAAGATGAACGAATGCAGCAGCCTTGCCCAGGCCAGCCGAACCAGGAGCACTTGGAGAACAGAAAGCAGTCCAGCCAAATGTTTTCTGAATGCCTACCGTGAGCCAGGCACTGTGCTCCCAGGGAAGGCGGCACAGAGAGGAGGGCTGAAATGGGTCGAACTGGGTCTTAAAGGTCGGGAGGAGAGCCCCAGGTGCTCCTGTATCCCCTTAGAAAAGTGAACTCCCACACCAGCCTCTGCAGCTCCATCCAAATTCAGATTCCCAGAGCCCACCCAGCAGCTTCTGACCCACAGGCTCGGGCAGAGCCCAGGATTCTGAATTTTTAATAAGCATGCCCATGTGATTTTTTTTTTTTTTTAAGATTTTTCTTTATTTATTTGATAGAGAGAGAGGGAACACCAGCAGGGGGAGTGGGAGAGGAAGAAGAAGGAGGCTTCCCCTGGAGCAGGGAGCCATATGTGGGGCTGGATCCCAGGACCCCGGGATCATAACCTGAGCCAAAGGCAGACGCTTAACAACTGAGCCACTCAGGCGCCCCATGCGCTGATTCTGATGCCATCAGTCCACAGACCTATTTATACAGGCTAGTAGCTCCTAACCTGGTGCTTGGAACACAGCAGATTTGGATGCTTATTAAATAATTGAAGACATAATAGACTTCCACACTGTTAGGAGACAAACCAGTAGATTTCAAAAGATATTCAATAATAATGGACACAAGATTTTTCTGGTTAAGTGAATGGTTCCTTGGCTAATATTTAATGAACCAAAATATAATCTGAGGACACTAATATGGATGTGGGCACAATTTCCACGCCGGCTCACCAGAGCTCTGGTCTGCAGCTTACAGACATGGTGGCGACCTCCTAGGAGCCCATGCTGAGGGAGCAGGCGGTCTCCAGACAGGTGGGTGGGCAGGGAGCTGCCTTCCTCTCCACAAGGTGTCCTCACACATGTCAAGACAACTCTTCTCCTGAATAGACTGTGCTATTGCCTTATCTTACAAGACAGAAGTGTTCCTTAAAGATGAAACATGGTCTGTGATGATTTCACTCATGTGGAATTTAAGAAACAAAACCGATGAACATAGGGGAAGGGAAAGAACAATAAAATAAGATATAAACAGAGGGGGAGGCAAATCATAGAAGATGCAACATAGAGAACAGAGGGTTACTGGAGGGGAGGTGGGAGGGATGGGGTCTTTGTGTGATGGCCATTAAGGAGGGCACTTAATGGAATGAACACTGAGTGTTTTATGTAAATAATGAACCCCTAAATTCTACTCCTGAAACCAATACTATACTATATGTTAACTAACTTGAACTTAAATAAAACCTCAGAAGAGAAACAAAGAAGAAACATGGTAGAAAGGGGAAAACACTGACCTAGGACATGGGTCTGGTCCTAGGCAGGTCAGTAACTCCCCAAGTGGCCTTGGGCAAGTCTCTTCACCCATAGTACTATATGGTCTTGAAGACCCCTCCCAGCCCTGATGCAACCAGGGTGGGAATGTCTACAATTTCCTTCTTCCTGACTAACACTTAAAGATTAATCCTTCATATGAAATGCGCTTCCATATGCAAGGCATGATGTTGGGTGCTGGGGATACAACATTTAAGAGGAGTCAGGGTCCACGCCCTCTGTCTACCTTGTCTTGAAAGGTAGACAAATAATTCATTCATTGTATAATTACAACAGTGATAAATATTACTAAGGAAAAGGGCTTGGTGCTAAGAGAGTGTATAATGGGCACTCAGGAAAGGTTTGCCAAGGAAATGACATTTACACTGAGACCTAAGAGAGAGCTAAGGATGGGGGTCGGGGTAAGGTAATTTAAATTTATTTTTTTTAAAGATTTTATTTATTTATTTGACAGACGGAGATCACAAGTAGGCAGAGAAGCAGGCAGAGGGAGAGGAGGAAGCAGACTCCCTGCTGAGCAGAGAGCCCGATGTGGGGCTCAATCCCAGGACCCTGGGATCATGACCTGAGCCAAAGGCAGAGGCTTTAACCCACTGAGCCACCCAGGCGCCCCTAAATTTATTTTTAAATTCAAGTTAGCTAACATATAGAATAGTATTGGTTTCAGGAGTAGAATTTAGGGGTTCATTATCTCCCACGCAGAGGGAGAAGCATGTGTGAAGTGATGCCAGAAAAAGCATTCCTTTCAGGAATATTCCAAACCTGAGAGAGAATCAAATGACCAGTAACATGAAGCCAACCTTCCAGGACCATATATTTAAGGAAAAAAAAGAGCACCGTTTATCACAGACAGAAAACAGATTAACAAAAATCTGACCTCGAAACTAACAAGAAAGATTTTAGGCTGAAACCAACAAACTGTTCTCTGACCACAGCCATCTAACTACAAAGCCTCCAGACCCTCATCAGCCATGCCTCAATTCATGTCCCCCCACAGCTGTTTCCAGGGCCTAGTGACCTATGGTTGTCCAAAGAGAGCATGGCAAAGGGAGAGAGCAGGAAACACAGGCACCATGATGCTGGGAACCTGGCCCCAAGGCCAGTATTTCTGGTGCGGACTCTGTGCAAGGCATCATGGGACTGGAGATAAGACCTGACACGTTCATAGCACCAATGTGCACCAGGGAGGAGGAGGAAGAGGAAGACTTGTCTTCTGATGGGGTATCCCTGAAAGGCTCCAAAGAGGCGATGGCAAAGACAGATGACCAAGACCTGGAGATGGAAAGAGAAAGAGGGTCCCAACGGCAGCACGACACAGCAAAGGCCTGGCAGCTAGACAGCCCTGAGTACACAAGAAGCTGTGTCGAGCTGGAGAGAAAGGGCTGGGTAGAGATCTGGCCCAAATTGCTACCTCTGACTCCATAAAGTGATAAAATGACAATGCTGGTCTTCAGGGTGGTGTTTGGAGACCCTGTCAAATCCCAACTCTGCCCAGACTGGCCCTTTGATCAAGTGCCCTTAGTTTTCTCCCTCGGCCAGCACAGCGTTTCTCAAGCATTAGAGTACTAGGGATCACCTGGGACAGGCTGCCAGGTCTCACCTTGAGATTCCAATTAGGTAAATGTGATGGGTCCCAGGCTGGAAAAACCCCAGGTCAGAGAGTGGGTCAAGAACCTGGATTCTGGGTCTCCTACAGCATCAAGTCCAGGCCCGGGAGCCCTTCCCTGACTATGGTGGGTGCTCCAGACAGGTTTACTTGTTCTGGACAAGAGACAGACTTTGTGGGCTATGAGGAGAAGCAGGAATGGAAAGCTGTGGAAGGCTGGGCACAGACGGTCCCCAAGTCTAGGGATATTCCCGGGACGGTGAAAGCTAAGTAAAGAGTGGCCAAGGACCTAGGAGGAAAGGAAGGACATCCTGGGCGAGAATTCATCTTTAAAAGGCACAGTCAACACACTCAAGATCTAAGGTGCACACAGGAGGACGAAAAGCAAGGCTGGAGAGAAGGGCCAGGCCCACAACGCAGCCTTCCTGGAAGTTGGGACTTGAGCTGCCAGAGACCCCTGAACTTTGCAGGATCTGGGCAGCAGATCCCCCATCAATCACTGGACACAAACACATGGAACATTACTCTTACCTCACTACCCCTTCCCCCACTATCAGTCTCCATCCTTTAAGATCACCTCCTAGTCTTATCCAAAAATCAGACCTTGGATGTGCAACTATGAGGTCAAAATGAGGCTAGCAACTTGACTGAAGCAATTAACACTAAGCCAGGAAGCTAATCTCTGACAAGCAGAGCTGGGAGATCATGGGAGATGAGGGAGAGAGGTGGGAGCAGAGTTGCCAACGAAGCAGGTTGGTCCAGCCTGGGACAAGGTGGCTAGCTCTGCTGTGCTCGCCCCAGATCGTATCTGTACCTCTTAGAGCTTCTGCTTCCTCCCTCAGAGTGACTGGTGGCTTCTCTAAATAGGTTCGTGACCCTGGAGACTAGGTAAGAAGAAGGTACAGAGAGGGGATGAGGTGGTTCACAATGTCTGGGTTTCGGCTTAGGCAGTTCTGACTTTAATACGAGAAATATCACTGCAACTTCAATTCACGCGACCTCACTAAGACCCTGGCCACAGACTTCGCATCAGATGACTACTGCCTTCAAACGACCCGTTCCAACCGCAAAAGTCAAAGATTGAGAATAAAAAGTGCAGACTGCGAAGGCAGTGCAGAATCCTGCAACGCCAGCAGAGAGGGGGCGAGCCAAATCTCGGGAGAAGAGGGACTTAACGGGTGGGGCACGGGTCAGGGTAGTGAGTCCACGCCCCGCAGCACTGCCGCACCGGCTGAGTGCTTCTGGCTCCTGGGCACGCCTCCCGAAGGCTGCCTCCAGCACACCGAGAAACACGTTTCCACGTTTCAGGCAAAGCTGGGGCAATGGGGGGTGGGGGGGACAGATGAATGTATAGGGTGGGCCATCCGCCAGGAGCCCCCGGCCGCAGCCCCGCTCACCTTGCACTTGAAGCCGGCGGCTGGCGGCAACAGTTCCCGCAGCAGAGCCTTGGCCACCTCACGGCTGGCCTCCTCGCTCACGAAGTGCAGGTTAAGCACCTCGTGCGCCTCGAACTTAGCGAGGCGCAGCAGGGAGCGGAGCGCGACGCGGGCCTTGGCCTGCAGCGCAGCGTTGTGTTCCGCCTTGGTGAACATCATCAGCAGGTGATAGTCCACCGGCCCCGGCCCGCCGCCCTCCAGGCTCTTGGCCTTGGCTCCCAGGGCCGGCGCCACGGAGCCCCGCGCCAGCTCCGGCGCGGGCGGCGAGGGCACGGCGGGGGCCCCGGCGCGGGCCTCCTTCAGCCTCTTGGTGGCGCTGGAGAAGGTCTCCCGGCCCGAGCCGAGGTAGTAGAAAGCACAGACGGCCAGCGCCGCGGCCAGCAGCAGCGCGCAGTAGTGGGAGCGCACAGCGGCCAGGCGCGCCATGGCCCGAGAACATGAGGGCCCGCCTCGCCGACCCATGCACCACCCGCCCGGAGACAGAGCAGCGGGGAAACGGCAGCGGACACCAGCACCCTGGCAGCCACTTAGGGACCCAAGCGGCGGGCAGCGGCCATGGCGGGGGCGGGGCCTCGCCGCCCGGAGCCAATCCGCGGGTGCTGATGCGCGGAGAGGCAGGGCCAGGGCTGCTTGGCAGCCGCTGGGTCCTAAATTTAGCGGGATTCAAGACGGGAAGGATCGGGCGGTGGGTGAGGACTGAGATTTGGAGAAAGCCAGCGGGGCTGCAAGGAAGGTCTGTTGAAATTGGGCGTCCTAAATGCCCAGACCCAGACGCTATAAATCGAAGCTGTGCCTTGAAAGGTAGGGAGGCGCCCCAACGCAGGACGTTCGTTAGCAAAAACACTAAACTGGACGCACAAAAAGGGAAAAATTTTCTTTCTGAACCTTTCTCCCCGAAATGTTTGCAGGCTTGAAGTCCTCTCCCCGCCGACTCCTTTCACACCTGGGAGACTAGCTGGGGCTAGGGAGTTTAAACACGCTCCTTCCTCATTCACGGTAAATGAGAAATGCCACCTAAGGTGCAAATGGCCTGCCCAACCCACTGGCACCTGAGGCCATGTAAAGGATGTGGCCAGCAGGGGGACCCCGCTGCCCACGACTTGAAGATAGTTTCCAAAGTCCCAGGAAGTAACGCTGGAGACTTCTATAATACCTTAAGAGAATCTCAAGACGTGCCAAGTCGTTTTTCAAAATTTTAACTGAGGCACACTGAGGTAACTTGTTCAAGGTCACTCGGCTTTGACCTTAGACAGCTGGGACACTTGACAACTACATAAAAACTCATTAACTTCAGTCTTCTAAGGACTGATGATAATATTACAGCATTTAAACTTGTACAAATGATCTGCATTCTTGAAGGTCGCGGAGGTGAAAACGCATGGGCAAATGCACATACGAATTATCACTCAGCCGTTTACTGTGCCATGCTCTTATTGGTGAAAGTGACTGGTACCCCGAACTACAACGCATCTTTTTTTTTTTTTTTTTTTTTTAAGATTTGACAGAGAAAGAGTACAAGTAGAGTGGCAGGCCGAAGGAGAGGTAGAAGCAGGCTCCCCACCGAGCAGGGTGCCCGATGCCCAGGACCCTGGGATCACGACCTGAGTCAAAGGCAGCCACTCGACTGACTTAAACACCCAGGCGCCCCACAATGCATCTCATTTTTAACTCTTGTTTTTTTTCAATTGGAGTAACAGTTTTCTGGAAAAAAAAAAAAATTGGAACTCTAAAGTGGGCTGAGTGAAAAGATCAATACATACTAATTACCTTGTGGGGGTAGGAAGGTAACCCAGTAGCTAAATTAACTCACTCAACTGATGGGCTCTTACTTTATTTAATCCTCACAACCCTAAGAAGCAGAGGTATTATTTGCACTTTACAATTGAGGAAATTGAGGTTTAGAGCATATATTGCGCGAATTTAGCTGGCTAGTAATAGAGCCAGATCTCAACCCAAATCTTACTTCTGCCAATGCATAAGCTTTTAGCCAAGACTCACACTGAAAGCAATAATTCAAGCCCTGGGTTGTGTGTATGTTACCACAACCTTCAGCAGATATTGGTTACAAGAGCAAGTTCTCCAAGTTAATCTAACATGACTAATTATTAGACTTCAGACAGGATCCTTAATCTGAGCTTCAATAAGATCCATTTGGAAAACAGGGTTAATACTAGTATCTGAGCCTTATAGGATTATAAGACAATACATAAAAAGCAGAACTGTGCCTAACACTTAGCAAACAATACAAAATATGCTAGAAACACCAAACTCTACAAAAGGGCAAAATAGCCAACAAGTACCCAAATATGGCGACCATAGCTTTTCTAGGGTAATAACAAATAACCAAACTACAAATCTCCATTAAGACTTTATTATATGTTTCGTATTATCCCCACAGCAGTGTGCTACAGCTATATTATATTCTAATTGTTCACTAGTAAAAAATCTGGAGTTGTGGCCCTCATCTTCACATCAATAATGTGGTTTTTCCTTATGCCAGTTATTCTAGAACTTATTCAATTATTTTACTTTTCAGACCTTTACAAGATCACTACTCCTGGTATTTATGGATAAAAGAGGAGTGACAAGATAATTTAAATTTTACATAGAAAGGAAAATACTTAAGACTAGCCTTAACTTCATGTTAATTTTTTATTCCCAATTCTTTGACCATAAAGAAAAATGTTGGAACTTCCTGAAATATATTGCTGGCTGGAAACTAAAACAGGAGTTGAAGGTGGCCATTTATTCAACAGGTAACAAGTGACCCGAGTATCACGCACGTAGTGCCTGAGGATTACACCAGTGAAAGAAAACAGAAATCTCTGCCCTCATAGAGCTTATATTCTAGCAGGAGAAAATAGAATAAGGAAAGGTATGTAGTGTGTCAGTTTTCACTTTGGTCAAGACTTCTGACCAGATATTAGAGGTAATTGGTTTCTCCATCTGTAATATTGGGTAGATGATCGGACTTTTTTCATATTGACTAGTACCCAATACTGTCAAGGATACAGAGAAAGAAACACTTTCCTCTACAGCAGATGAAGGGTGGGTACTTTTCTGGAAGGCACTCTGGCAATAACTAAAATCTTTCTGCGCCCTAAGAGCATTCTCAATTCTCTCCTGTTGTGATGAATGTTTCTCTCCAAGACGGAGGTTCCCAGATTTTGGTTGGCCTTGGAAGCACATGGGGAGCTAGATAAAAACACAGAGAATCAGGCCCTATGAATCATCAGTGAGCCTGGGCCTCAATAGCCCATCTTTTACAGACCAAAGTTTCTAAAGCACTGCCTTAGATCTTCTCACAGCCAAACTCCCCTTCAGCGTCAGACCTTGAACTTAGATGTCATTGCCTTAATGAGTGGTCTCTAGACACTGAGCCATTCAGTGTCCAGGTGAGGCACTATCCTCCAACAATCCCACAAGGGCCAGCTCGAAACTATTCAGCCCCATTCTTCTCCATTCCAAAAAGCAAGATGTCAAGAAAATAGAAGTACATCTTTTATTTTTTTGACTGTAATATCCCCAATACCTGACTCATTGAATGAGCCTCAAAAATTTATCTGCCCATTGTGAATCAGCATTTTTACTTCTGGGAATTCATCCTGAGGAAATAATTAAGAATGTATGCAAGCATTTAGCCATAAGGATAAAACAGAGCTAGATTTAGGAAGGCAAGAAATTAGAATCAAATATTCATCAATAAAGTGGTTATACAAAAATAATGATGCTGTTAGTAAAAGTGATGTGTTCAACAAACTGCAAGTGGAAACTTTTCAAAATTAATGAGGAACTTAGAGGAGACACAGGAGACCTATTAGCCAACTGTAATGAATGGAACTTCTATGGATTCTAACTTGAAGAATCTATTTTTTAAAAGCACATTTGATATAATTGGGGCAATTTGAATACTGACTATATAATTTTATAGTTTAAGGAAATGAGATATTGTGATTGACTCTTTTCTTTTAGAGATACATACTGAATGATTTGTTAGTGAAATGTCTGAGATTTGATTCAAAATCTGGGAAAGAGAAAAAATGGGTGGTAGTATTGATAAAATAATGTTAGCCATGAGCTACTAGCTATTGAAATTATTCTACTTTGTTTATGCTTGAAATTTTCCATAATAAAGACTACTGAAAATCCTCCCCAGAGTGATGTATAACACTTAGGGACTTAAAGATCTGTTCCCCATTTATTAAGTGAAACAGTATGCAGTATGCAGGTAACAGTATGGTCCCATTGTATATTAACAAAAATACACATACCCAAAGTTCTAGAAAGATATATACCAAGAAATTAAGTTCCCCCTCAATGCTATTCAACAGAATTTCCTACAATGATAGGCATGTTTTACAACCTGTCCTGTTCAAAACAGTAGTCAGTAGGCACATGTGGCCGAGTTCTTAAAATGTAGCAGTGTGAAAGAATTCAACTCTTAATTTTGTCTAATTTCAGTTAATTTCAATAGCCACATGTGGCTAGTAGAGACCATATCGGGAGCACAGGAAGATGATGGAATTATGGATGATTATCTTTTTTACTTATTGTTTAACATTTTTCTTCATGAAAAAGCACTGTTTTGCAATAGAAAAAAGTAGGTTGTTTCTTTTCATTTAGAACATTTACTCACTATTGGTATGGGTTCTCTTTACAGAACCATTCTGAAAATGAAATGAAATGGAATAAGCAAGTCACACAGAAAAGTTTTATGCATCCACTTTTAATTAACTTAAAAGGCAAAAACTGGTGATTCACTTCCAGGTCTGTTCTTTCAAACCTCCATTTCTTCTATTTCAATTCATATAAAAACATGTCTTTGTTTATTAAAAGGATTGAGTGTGAATGTGTTGCCTAGATGGGGAACTTCAACAGATGTCAATCATAGTGGAAAATAATTAGAGCTAGCCCCCATCCCTGAAAAGAGGAAAAAAGGCCTTTGCCATTTTTAGCTAATAAATGCATACAGCTCTGTGATCAGGAAAATATTTAAAAGATGAAAAATGGATTTCCTGATTGAGGCAGTCAGCAGATAGGATCAACTGGATCAATATGACAGAGTTGAAAGGAATAGAAGATTTAAAAAAAAAAAAAGAACAGACATGTTTAAGATTTTATTTATTTATTCATGAGAGACAGAGAGAGAGAGGCAAAGGCACAGGGAGAAGCAGGCTCCCTGGTAGACCCTGGGATCATGACCTGAGCTGAAGACAGACACTTAATTGACTGAGCCACCCAGGCACCCTAAACATGACAGCTCTTAACACATATGTCCGCAGTTATAGGTCACAATAAAGTGGAAGTCTGAGCATAAAAGAACTATGCCAGAGGTGAGATTTTTTATTGACTTATTATCATAATTTTTCTGCATACAAAGTATTTAATCAAGTATAATATTTACAATTCTTACATAATGTACATTTTAGAATAACTATAAAGATATGTACTTTGCTCCATTTACAATGACAAACTACAGTAAAACTACATTCATGAATTAGATACAAAACCTCTACATACTAATAAAAAGTAAAAGGAGTGTTGGTTATACATTCTATAAAATATGCCTTTTCACAGGTAGCAAGAAATATTACATGTAATAAATCTTTATGACTGGAATGATCCAGAAATACCACAAAGCACAAATAAACACATATAGAAAAGTAGCTCATCATTTCCAAAAGTTAACCTTTAGCCTCTGTGTAAAATAAACGGTGCCAGCAATCTTCATAATGTAGCAAGCTTTCCCTGTTTAAAATGAACACCCTCTGCAGGAGGTTGTTGAGGAAAAATAAGAAAATCTAAAACATAATACAGTGAAAAGACCAATGCAGAGAAAAGATTAATCAAACCTTATTTCCCTCCCCTTATTATTTCATTATTTTAAGTGGATAAATCTATGTAATTGGGAAAGGATATCTACAAAACCATGTTTATAGATGTCATTATTTAGCCAAACTGAATCCAAGGCCCTTTTAGTTACCTTTCATTTGGAAACATCAAGAATTTGATAAGTATATGGTAAATTAAAATCACCTTACCATGTTTTGCTTTCATTAATGTTTGCTTTTACAAAAATGTAATGTTCCCTACCATTCAATGTCTTTAAATCCGTATCTATTCCTTCAAGGTAATTTTATAACCAGGCTCTCCTGAGTATTTGGAGTCTTTGCTATGAAAACACAAGGAAAGCTGGCAGTCATTATCAGATTTTGCTGCTTTACAATGATTTCAAAACATCTCCCAATACAAGTAAAGTGCCTCCGACTAGTAGTCAGTCAGACAGGGGTTCTGGGGTCAGTTATGCCACCAACCAGCAAATCAATGACTCCCCTCTGTAAACCAAGAGGAGCATCCCAGGATCAAAGAAAAGAAATGTTGGCATTCTTAGAATAATATCGCAGAAATCCTTCTGTCAGAATCAGGTGAGATAAAGCAATGTCAACATACACTGTGAGCAGAACAGCACACAAAAGGATGGTGTTATAGTTTCACCATGTTTTATCCACTCCTTTTATTTGTGAGAAGCTCTAAATCCAAAAAGGGTAGTAACTACTAGTCAGCGCTCTTTCCATATAACATGCAAGTGGAAGTCATTCTGGACATAATAATTCTATAAAAATATATCATTTTTCCTGCTCCTGTCCATGATCAAAAGTGCTATCAAACAGGAAAGTTAATATGACAATATGCGAGTGCTATGGGAATGTCTTCTTATTCAAAATGAGTACTAAGTTTAGTCTTAAATACAATTTGGTTTATTGTCACCATACCTCACATGTGTAAAATTATATTTTTTAAAATACTGCCTAACACATCACAAACTTAAGTTGTCCAGACTGTGAAGGTATAATTTTTTTTCAACATGCACTCATGAAGAACCTAAGTACACATTCCAAATTAAATTACATGTTTTGAAAAGTAAACATCAAAGCTCACTAAAAACTACCAGTAAAGAAGACCAGTAAAAATTGGGTTCTGAATCCCTGGAAATGTACTGAATCCCTAGAAATTTTTGAATTTCTAAGAATTGTACCAAAGGTAAATTTTAAAAACCTTAGAAATCTTAAACATAAACTACAAATAACTACTCAATTACATTTAGTCTAGTTCTGGTGTGAGACTGCATTTTATGAGCTCTTCATAGTACTGCTATTTTATTTTGATGTTAATCTAGCTTTTAAGTTAACGTGCTAGAACAATAAACTAACAGAGCACTGACAAGGAACCAGAAATTAATATAAGCAGATCAGTTAAGGAAAGAAAACAAAGAGCTATCACATTGACTTATGAATTCCAAAAGTATGGTTAACATTGTTCACACTGTACTTTCTCATAATGCATTGAAAAAAATTCACAGCATCAAACTCAGATTTGTTACATACTATATAAAAGCTATTAGTTGACGCAGCTAAATCACCTTGGTAGGAGCCAATCTACTTTGTAACTACTTATAAGTATTAATTTACTTAAGGGCCTTGTTATATTTACTGCATCGTTTCTGCCAAATTTCATCCAAATTGGGTCATGGCATATTCAAGAAATCAAGCCACTGGAATGTATTTTTGTATTGTCAGGCTACCTATACTGATAAAGATTTAGTTTCTCTGAAGATATTCAGAACCATGATCATCTTCAAATACATCTCTAACCATTAAATTTAAGTAGAAACTAAGTTTAATGAAACTTTTATTATACTAACGTTAATAAAACTAACGACTCCAGCCACAATGGTTAAGAGAGTCATAAGGAACTGCCTTCACAACCAGAGGCCCCAGAGATGATCTGGAGCACCAATGGCTGGATCCAAAAGCAAAACTGTTCAGGCTTCCTCAGATAAAGCTTAGGAGATTTAGAAGTGAAGCCCTGTGATTAATCAGAATAGGTACTACAAAGGAAAAGTGAGCTTCTCTTTTTCTTTCTGTTCATTTTTGACATATTTTTAACATAACTTATCCTTGAACTTTTTGGACAGCTTCAAAGTACACTCTAATAAAAATGTTACAGACCAGATCTGTGCAAAGCCAGATGATCTGTGACTCTGAGGTGAGAAACAGGAAGATTTAATGTTTTTGTTACTGTCGTAATTAAAATACAGGCTTTGGAAGTTAACATTTTCTTAGAAATAACGCAAATATATTTTATCCTTATCTAATATACAGTGATTATTACTAAATAAGCATTGTAGACACACAATTTGGCCAAATATGGAAACTTTTCTGTGACAAGAATTTACTTCAGTCTAATTCCTGTTTAGATAAATCCTGGTTTGACATGCAATCAACTTAAAAAACTCTAGTTACTGGAGGGAGGGATGTTAGGAAATTTTATGTTTAAAATTTATTTTATCTACCAAATTAAATATAATTTTTCTACTTATTTGGCAGCGCAAATTTTAAAAACTCTTATTTAGAAACCGAGTATCAATAATACGATGTCATGTAAAAGAAGATTAAACTTAATTCTTGACAATATTAGAAACTATAACGCAAATTACTTAATTATTTTGTACTCCTGACAAGATATGTCAATCAAAGATGGAATCAGACAAATTTATAGCATTTATGTGTAAATTAGTAGATCCATGTTCTGGAATTCAAGGGTGTTTCATGTAACCAACTACTAAAGATACATAGATGGTATAATTTAAAATACTGTATACTGTATACAAAGGATAGATGTTTAAAAAATTAAAAAGCAATTTATCATTACATATTTTAGTATAAACTGAGAAAACCTTGAGATTTTTCTTTTCCAGAAATTTTTCTTTCACTCAGTGCAATAGCAAAGTTATCTTGAAAAGGAGAAATTTTGAATACAAAAATGCTCTACATTATAACTTAATCAGTTGAAAGTTACAATCTGATAAAAGTATAATTTTCAACATTCAAGTAACCTCTGAAACAGTTTTATTACATCAATAAATTTGTCAAGGTTTTAGGAAACCAACCCAACAATGAAGGACTACAACTTCTGTAAGTAAGGTTCTTTTGGTTATTTAAAAAAAAAAAAATTGTTAAGGGCTTCTTTATGCTTCATAAAATGGGATAGATCTGAAAAACTGAGTTACATCTACTTGTACAGCCATTACACGTATGTTAACTTACACAATAACCAGACATCTAAGGAATATCACTATATTTATGAGCAAATGGAGGAAACATATTTTCTAGCTCTGAGAATTACATTACATATTGTGTGTATAACAGGATACCAGAGAACAAAACAAAACAACAAAAAAAAACATTTTTTGAATCCCCAAAATTCATTAGGGAAGCTAAAGAAAAGACATATTCTTCAGGCAGGCAGGACAGTTGGCTCTTATTTTGATGCAGACATGCTTGACTGAATGGTCCTCGGCATCATGCATAGAAAAAAAAAATCAATGCTACCCATTGGCAAAAGCAGAGATTTCACCCAAACTATTAGCATCTTGTAACCTAAAGATGACCTAAGTCTAGATTTTGTCTATAAAAAATAGCCCTTTAAACAGACTTCTTTTTTTTTTTTAATAAAAGAGGTCCTAAAGTAGGTTCCTCTCCCAACTACTAGAGACCTACGTTTTAATTTATAAAAAATATCAATGAATGGGGTACCTTTTTTCCAAACCACTCAATACCTACTAAAATTAAGTAGAGTTAAAGCAGTAAAAACTTGTAAGATTTCAGATGTACACATTAGGGGATCATTCAATTTAATATTTTCCCCTTAAAAAAAACTCAGAATTTCTGTGAATCTTGCTGGAAACGATTTAGTTTCTCTGGATTATTGGATGCCATTTGGGAAAAATCACGAAAAATATCCTGGTAGGTTTCATCACCTGCATGAAAGTAAAATAAGGACACTTTTAAAATGTATATAATGAAAGTATTAATAAACATTCATTTTTATGGCTAGCAATTATAATTAGTCATATTCAAATTTTCTTCAGATGAACATTTTTGGAAGAAAAATGACTAACATATATAAATGCTGAAAAAGCATATAGTGAAAGAAAAAAAAGCTATACCTGAAAAAAGCACCTCAGATGCAGCCACAGAGGAAAGCTCAGAGTTAGAAAAGAGCAAAGATGCAAGTATTTTAAAGCAATGTAAAGAAATACATTTATTTACACAGAAATTAAAGTCATTCTAAATGAGGTATAGTAAACAAGGCATTCTTTAAATAAATATTTTCCTTGATCAAGGCCAAAAGAAAAGACCAATAACAAATACTAATGCTTCTGATGGATGCAAGTTATTAATAAGACAAACTGATAATCAGGTGAGAAAAAAGTCTATTTTAATATTATCTTTTAGCTAAAAGGCATTTTAATTTAAATAGCATGTGAAAAAGGAATTCTTTACTCAAACTTGAATGCTGAACTAAAATTAATGCACCTAATCCACTGCTTACTAAGCTTATAAAATAATAAAGCCTAGAAAATTACTATATAAAGTCAGTTTCACATTTAGTCAAGTTTTTTGTTTACTGTAGGTCATATGAGCAAGAGTGCTATGACAAAACAGGAACAGATACAAAAGATGTCTGTTAAATTAGAGTAATACACATATGTATATACATACAAATATGCTTGTAGAGAAGATTATAGATACTGATACTATATCGGACTGAATACTGTTTTTCTTGCTCTCATAAGAAACTAAATATATAAATATGTAAAGATTAATTCCTCAGATAAAGCATTTGTATAAAGTAAAATCTTATTTTAAAGATGAATCTTTCATCATGAATACTTCCTGTCAAACATTAGCTTTACACAGCATAGTTCTGTTTTCAAAATTTAAACCATCAAATACTGCTTTAAATGATTACTGCTGCAACAGGGTTTTATAATTATTTCCCCTAAGATATCTTGCATCCATCTTAGTACAAACTCATTGCTACAGCTGTTAATAGTGCAGTAAGTTTTGTCAGCTTTTAATAAGCGAGATTTTTGAGGCAATAGGTGTCATACCAAAAGCTAGAGAATCGGAAAAAAGTTGGGGGGGGGGGGATAAAGATCTAGTAAAAAGGTCTAACAGCATAACCCAAAATTTTCAATAAAAAATTTTTAATACTTTTAATATTTAGTCACATTTAGTATTTAGTCTATGTAAAAAGCAAGTTATTAAAATCTCTATATAGTTTCCATTTAGTCCTGGAAATGTTCTCATGACCTGAATCAGTCTACTTTAAAAAGAAAAAATACCGTAAGAAGAAAATCTTAATAGGTTGGCTAAGAGTAGTATCTAACTCATATTATGTTATTAAAACAATAAAAATAAAATTTGATATACTAGAACTGTTAGGACAATACAATTACACCCATGATTTCTTAGAAGTTAAACTCTCACATTAAAAGACAAACTACAAGTCTATTCCCATTTTTAGCCATTCTAAAAGATATAAAATAAACTGAGAAGAGACCAACATTAAAAATCAATTAACAAACCATACAAAATATTTAAAAATTCTTATCTTAGATGTTGAATTAAAATATTTAAAATATTTATTGTAAACATTAGAAATATTTTTAAAATACTATTTAAACTTGAGAATCTGGAATTTTACTTTCCAAGGAAGTGTAAAGTGCAGATTATAATACAAAAATAATACACTGATTTTACCATTCAACACCAGAAGTAACTTAAAAGGCACACATTATACATTCAAGAAGAAACAGGAAGAAATCTAGCAGACGCTAATGCCAAATAGTTTACAGATAGCACCAGATGAGCATTCTTAAGTATTACAACAGTACAATGGCAATATATGGCTTCTACTATTAGCAATGCATATTCTGTATAACAAACTGTAGGTTTTTTTTTCTTTTTGTGGTTTTCCAGCTTTTGTTCTTAAATCACCTAGTACCTATTATACAAGTACGTTTTAGTAGAACCATTGTACCATGCAAAACAAATTATAAGATCTTTTATTCACTGAATTAAATGCTTCCTTGAAGGAAAGTGTTGGTGCTACACCAATCATTGGTTTCACGAATACATTTTAAGAGTTAATACAATACAAAAGGAAGTCTCACCTTTACACACACACAAAACTTCCTGTTAACGTTCAGTTTCTAACAAAACATTAATTAATGGACTATCAATAAAATACCTTTCTTAGGTCTCAAAATGTATTATCAAAAAGCAAACATTACAATAACAATAGTGACTAAGATATTTAATATCATTAACATAAATTGAACTTCAATGTGATTCTTTAAAATTTAAGTATAATTTTAATCATTAAGAATTTTTCCCAAGGCAAATATAACTTGTCTACACTACAATACATAAACAATAACCCAGAATACTCTGCCCTGGAAAGTTCACAGAAGTACATTTAACAGTTTATTATAAATGGTAAGCAACTAATCACCCAGTATTTGTAACGCTACGTTATATCCTTTAAATTACTTAATCACATTGTATTTCTCTTCCAATAGTTAACTTTTCTATATGCCCAGACAGTTCTGGGTTTTTAAAATGTGCACTGCTATATGTCCACTGATAGTTTAAAATAGTTTTTGATTTTTGGTATTCAGAATATCCATTGCAATAGCATATTAAGATGAAACAAGGTTTTGTTAATTTTGCTCTTAAAATGCACTCCCCTCAAAGAGATGGCAGCACATGACACCCCACCTTCGGGTGATCAAATATATGATCCCACCCTTTCTGGGTTGATTACAGCTTCCTTTGAAATTGATCAGTGATCAACCATTGCCAGCAACCTAGTCACATAACCAGGAGTGGTTCTGTAAAGCAAGAACTTTGAGCTGGCTGAGAAACTCTGCCAACAATCAAGAGGAGTCATAGAACCAAACACTGTGGGAACCACCAAAGTGGTTTCCAACAACTGAGAGCAGGGCGTGGTATTTCACTCACTCACCCAGTCCTCTTTAGAGTTGTAGGAACTGATAAAGAGGGATACATCCTCCCTTCAGGAAATGTGTGCTACTATAGCACCTTGCAAAAAAACAGGGAGTTTCAGGGTTGTAGATAAAAGGTTCAGAAGTGGGGTTTCTCAGAAATAAGTTCATGATTTCCAAAGATTATATCTGAGACTTTTAAGTGATAGGGCTCTTCATTATCAAAGATTGAAAATACCTGCATTTTAAAATTACCCACAATTCTAAGGTATTGCTAGGGAACAAAAAAAAAGGATCTAGATAAAACAATCAACCAAAATTAATGAGAGAAAAAGAACAGTGACAAGAAGAAAGAAAGACCTACTGCCTGAGCAAACATTTCTGCTCTCCAAAGACTCATGAAGAAAAAGAAAAGTAGCCAGAGAGCAACTGCTGTGCCATTTCACCACAACATCTGTATAAGTATATAAAATTGTTCTGCTTTACATGAGACCCCATAAATGCATTAAAAATCTATTATCAAGATTATTCTCTCATTTTATTCTGCTGATACACCATCTCCAGAATTCTGATCTATTTTTAAGCTCTAAACTAAAATTTGAGAGTGAGAGGAAAAAAAAAATTTTTAAGTGAGGCTTTTTTGTTCAAATTTTCAGTCAAATAAATTGAAAAAATTCATTTTTCTACTGAGGAAAGTAAAGTGTTTACTCATAAACTTATACATAAAATGACAGTGAGAGAGACATTTGAGCACTCCTAAATGGTGGCAGCAGAAGCAATCTGGGTGGAACTAGAAGTCACAAGAATATGGAGGCCCTGTCCTTTCAAGCTTCCCAACTCCAAAGGAAAATCGACCACTGACCTTATGACTAATCAGTTGGGTGTAACTTCATTAGCAAATAGCTTAAGGAAAGAACAGCTAACCAAACATTTAAGTTTAAAATTTCAGGAATAAGAATTATTTAACTTAAAATCCTGAAGTTCACTCTTAACCTCACAAATATTAGGTCATAGTCTTTGAATAATTTTTATTTTTAAAGTGCTTAAACACAAAGGCCTCAAAAATGGCCTAGTAATACTCTCACTTAAGTATATTCTGTTACAAAATTATAACTTATTTAAAATCTAACATTCAAGTTTAAAACAAATGGGTGAAATTCAGAATTAACGCTGACACTTCACCCTTAATCAGCACTCTTACATCTTGGTATACCATGAGTCAGAAGTATTGTTTGATCCATAGGATTAAAATGGGACACCCTAGATTAGAAGCTACTAGCTGAAGTGCCTCTAGTCTCAAAGTTCTTACTTTTTCCCTCTTAAACTAGACCAACAGTAAGTAGTAGATATAGTCCTCTGAGAAAAGAATGGCCCCATATTTATATTAATTATATATTAATCCAGTTAAAGTAAAAGTTAATGGCTAAAAGCTAGCATAAAATACTGAAATTTCAAAACATATTTAAACAGTAAGAATAGATGATATTACTAAACCCCTTTTAAAATAATATATTAATATTCATTTTTTAAAAATCAAATATACTTATCGAAACTAATATTCTCAATTATTTTGGTCATGAATTCCTGGAATTTTTTACTAATACGTATATGAATTTCCAACAAAGAAATTAGTAATTCATATACTCAAATTCATGAGACTGGAGATCCAATTATTAATCTTTTCTTTGTGAAGAATGTCTAAGTAGGATGTGTTCATCAAAAAAAGGAATCTGATTATCAACATTCTTCCTTTTCCTGACTTCTTGATGCAAAGGTGAAAATTACTCAAAATGAGGCGTGAGTTGATCCTGAGTTGAGGTTTCTCTAACAAGCTACTTTGCCATCAGGTTCGTGAAATACTGTTCTAAATACTTATATTTATCCAAAAGATACTGTATGATTGCTGGGGCAAAGCTACAATAAAGTGAAACCTTTTCTTTATACTTTTTAAACTAACTCCATTCTCTTTATGGACTTATTAAACCACTCCTAAATTTTATTTTTAAACCTACAACTTATTTTTAGATCAGATTACGGAACTCCTCATTTAGTAAACTTTTTCTAGGTATTTGCCATACTGCGTTTTTATATGCCAAACACATGGTGATTTGGTTTTTTCCCTGAACACAATTTATAGAAATTCCCTGAATAACAAAAAGAAAACAACTCTGTTATATTCATTTGACAGCTAAAGAGAATTCCAAAATGAAAATGACTATTGTGCTGCTGTAAGGGTACAAAGATAGGTTATCATTCCATTCGCGTCACTGGAATGTATATGGAAGACATCTGTACAGCAGTAAAGAAGTCAGCAGCCAAAGTTGAACACAGCAAGTAAATGTGTACTGTAGTAGGAATAGTTACGGAGTTTTAAAGGCTCAGGAGTTAGCCACTCCCAAGAATTCAGTAGGTATAATACATAACAACTCACAATTTACAAGTAGGTTATACAAAATACTCTAGGGTATTAAGTCAGTTTGCTAAAGAACTACGAATCTTCCAACTGTAAACTAATAAATTCCTGAATGCATTTCTTATACTGCATTTCAGTATGGTTATTAGTAGAATATTGACCTGGCTGTCCATAAAGTCCTTCTGATTCCCGCATCTCTTCATTCATTCTTGCTAAACGTAACCTAAAATTAAAGGAAAGGATTTTTAGATGAAGTTACGTAATATAGATATTCATAAACTAATAAGCCCTGACAATAAAGCTTCCTAACTAGTACATTGCAGCTCTGTTTAAGCAGGATCCTTGCAGCACGGCCAGTAGCTTACTTCCTCCAGACTCCCAAGACTCCCTGGCTTCCACAGCAACCTGCCACACTTACACTACCAACTGCTGGAAGTGTTGCTTCTATGGTATGGAATGTTGTATTATACCATATAAGTTCATTCTGGTTCATCCTGAGCTGAGGTAGTTCAAGACATACAAATAGCATGTGTTATGTCTAAATAGTGGAAATACATTTTGATGTATCAAATGACCACAGGTTGCCAAGATTTTCCCAAGGTTTCTATTTGGTTATACATTCTTTTTTGGGTTATTCATCCTGCCAGCAGGAAGACATACAGCATTGGATTAAGAAGACACGAATTTCCTCCCATTTTCTAACTAACTTCAAGCAACATTTTGAGAGAGGCAAATGTTGCCTTTGGTGTACCCCTCCCCCTTTGTACTATTTATACTATTTGCCTGTACTTTGGACCACCAAATACTCAATGCCCCATGAGAACTCTATCACCATCTACTGACATGCACTCTCTGGCATCTGCGGCATCTGCCGTGAGCTTTCCCTCTCTTCAGAATACTACCATTCCATTCTCTTCCATCGCTTCATAACCATTGTGTGAGTTAATAGTGCTGCAAGTCCTCTTTGATATTTGGACTTTTCAGAGAGGACTCTTATTTTCAAAAATTAAGTGAAACTGAAGTTCTCACACAAAGTAAAATGAGAAAATTTAGACAACTTGGGAACAGATATTTTTGAAAAGGGACTATTATTATTTTTTAAGATTTATTTATTTATTGGAGAAAGAGAACAAGTGTGGGGAGGGGGAGGCAGAGAGAAAAACTTTATCAGACTCCCCACTGAGCTTGGAGACCAATGTGGGGCTTGATCTCATGATCCTGAGATCATGACCTGAGCCCAAAACAAGGGTCAGGTGCTTAACCCACTGCATCACCTAGGGGCCCCAAAAGGGGCTATTATTAAAAGAATTTCTTTATACTATATCTTTTCTTTATTTAATAACTTATCTTTATCTAATGGTGAATCTAAAATGTTTTAAAAGTTCTAAATTTTCCTACCACAGCCTCCAAAATTACAATAACCTCTCCAGTGAGGAAAGAACACTGAGTGCAGAGAAAGTATGTTTTACTGTTTTATTGTGTGTCTTAATTTGGCAGGAGCCAGGAGGAGCAATATATGATAACTCAAGAATTCTCAGTGGCAGGCACCTGGGTGGCTCAGTTGGTTAAGCCTCTGGCTTCAGCTCGGGTCATGATCTCGGGGTCCTAGGATCGAGGCCCCTATCGGGCTCCCTGCCCAGCGGGGAACCTGCTTTCCCCCTCTCTCTGTCTGCCTCTCTTCCTAATTGTAATCCCTCCTGCTGTCAAATAAATAAATATATTTAAAAAAAAAAAAAGAATTCTCAGTGGCAGCTCAGTTGTTTAAGGCAGTCGGGGCAGTCTCTCTTTATAAGTGACTGAGATTCAGTAATGTGAATGAAATTACCTCCACCCATATAACAGGATCAACAATTCACTCAACCCAGAACAGAATGAGTAAGTGACTTCATACAACATATTTCCTACATTAATAATAAAGTGCAGGTGACAACCACATTTCTAGGTTCAGTGTAAACAAACAGCTTTGATCTAAGATGCAAATCAAATTAAGATCTCAAAACTCTTTAACAGATCATATTCAATCATATTCAAACATTAAAAATGAGTATTTTTACCTTAAAATATAATATTTGAGTGAACAGTTCCTTTAAAAAAAAGCATAAACAGATCCTAAGTATCACTGCCCAAAGGCAATGCAGCTGCAAAAGTGACTGACATCAACACAGCTGTCCCCCATACTTACAATCCTCGAACTTTTGAGGTAGAATAAATGTAGATTCCTGAGTAGAGTAACTTCCTGTTACTACCAATCCAACACCCACCCTAGTACTGTAGTGAGAATTAAAGGTCCATTTTAGAGAAGCCACTGGTTTTGTGTTCTTACTGGTCAGGCAGTATAAAAGAAGTAGCTAAGAACATGGATTTTGGAGACAAAATTCTTAATTCCAAATCCCCACTGCACCCGTCATCAGTTTCTTAAATTATCTGTGGCACGGTTTCCTTATAAAATGAGGCTAATAACAACAGTATCTTCCTCACAGGGTCGTTGTGAGAACCAAGTAAGTTCATGTGTATAAAGTGCTTAATATGTTTAATATGTCTAGAGAAGTTTATGGCACACAGTAAACAATCAAGTTTATAGTTCACACCTATGCATGAAACTATGCTAAAACCCTATACAAGTAACACACTGTATGAGAAATAATCAAGGAGAAAGAAAACACTTACAAAGTCACTATGTCAGCATTGGCTGCTTCCACAGCGATAGTCAAAGGGTCTTTCCCTTCTTCATCGGTGGCATGCTGATTGGCACCTCGTTTTAGAAATAAACATACCTGCCTGTTTAAGGAATGAGCATTTTTGAGACATTGCCAATAAGAAAAAAAAAAAATAGTATTCACCTTAAAAAAATAAAAAACACTACCTAAAGAAATAACATTTTCATTAGGAAATTCTTGACTCATTCTACACCTATTAACTGAACACTGGTTCTAATAATAGAAATTTACCCTCATCAGCATTTTACAAATCTCTAGATGTTTTTACATTTAACTTGTAGCATGACGGGATGTATAAATTATGGTCCCTACCCTCAAATAATATCAGAAAAAGATGTACACATATATCCATAAACTTAAAACAGAAATCATTCAAGGTCAAATCAGTCAAGGCAATGTTAACATCATACCAATAATTCAACAGCAAAGAGTGGAAGGTAATCCTCCCAATGGACTCCACAAATATTCCTAACTTGAAGAAAGTAACAAAAATGAAAAAAAATATGATAGGATGAGTAAATGAGTCTACTAAGTAAAATGGGAAGAGTGGCTGTTTAAGAAAAAAATACAAAAATACGGGGCACTTGGGTGGCTCAGTCATTACGTCTGCCTTTGGCTCAGGTCATGATCCCAAGGTCCTGGGATCAAGTCCCGCATTGTGCTCCCTGCTCAGTGGAGAAGCCTGCCTCTCCCTCTCCCACTCCCCCTGCTTGTATTCTCTCTCTCATTGTCTCTCTCTCTCTAATGAATAAATAAAATCTTTAAAAAAAGAAATACAGGGGTGCCTGGGTGGCCTCTGCCTTCGACTCAGATCATGATCCCAGGATCCAGGGATCGAGCCCCGCATCGGGCTCTCCACTCAGCAGGGAGCCTGCTTCCCTTCCTCTCTCTCTGCCTGCCTCTCTGTCTACTTGTGATCTTTGTCTGCCAAATAAATAATAATAATCTTTTAAATAAATAAATAATCTTAAAAAAAAAAATAGGGACACCTGGGTGGCTCAGTTGGTTAAGCATCTGCCTTCAGCTCAGATCACGATCCCAGGGTCCTGGGATCGAGTCCCACATTGGGCTCCTTGCTCAGTGGGGAGCCTGCTTCTCTCGTTGCCTCTGCCTGCCACTCTGCCTGCTTATGGGTACTCTCTCTCTCCCTGACAAACAGATAAATAAAATCTTAACAAAAAAATACAAAAATAAATACGAACATTTTTAAGTATACAAAAGTTTTTATGATGAAGTTACTGAAATCAAGTCTCTGCTGGCTAAGTTATGATAAAAATAGAAAATCCTTTAAAAAAAATAGATGTTTTTGGGGTGCCTGGATGGCTCAGTGGGTTAAGCCGCTGCCTTCAGCTCAGGTCATGATCTCAAGAGTCCTGGGATCGAGTCCCACATTGGGCTCTCTGCTCAGCAGGGAGCCTGCTTCCCCCCCCCTCTCTCTCTGCCAGCCCTCTGCCTCTCTACCTACCTGTGATCTCTCTTTGTTAATAAATAAATAAAATCTTTAAAAAAAAAATAGATGTTTTAAATAAAGTCAAAAAAGAACAGCATCTTGATTTTGGGGTACTAAAAATAGGATATCTGAAATATTTTATTTTTTAAATTTGTTTATTTTTATTTTATTAGATACAGATTAAGAGCGAGAGAGATCACATAGCGAGAGGGAGAAGCAGATTTCCCGCTGAGCAGGGAGCCTGATGTGGGACTCGATCCCAGGACCCCGAGATCATGACCCAAGCTGAACACAGACGCTCAACTGCCTGAGCCACCCAGGTGCCCCCTAAGATATTTTATTTAAAAACAATCACCTATGACACAAGCTTTTCATTTAAGGTCAACATTTCTACTTCATTTGTACCTTCTATTAGAAAATCCATTTTCATGCCTTTATTGTTCAACGAGTCTAAATATTGCTTCAGACACCTCAATGGCAATAGCACAGACTAAGAATTTACTTTTTTTTTTTAAGATTTTATTTATTTATTTGACAGAGATCACAAGTAGGCAGAGAGGCAGGCAGAGAGAGAGGAGGAAGCAGGCTCCCTGCTGAGCAGAGAGCCCGATGTGGGGCTCGATCCCAGGACCCTGAGATCATGACCTGAGCTGAAAGCAGAGGCTTTAACCCACTGAGCCACCCAGGCGCCCCAAGAATTTACTTTAAAATTAGACTTTAGCTACCCTGTGGGAAAACTCAAATGTACAAAATTACAAAACTCTCCCCAAATGCATGTGCTTTGCACAAAATGTATGTGAACATGCATTTATACAAATACAGACTTAGCTGCTGACAAAAGCACCATAATTTTAGTAACAGTTCTAAATACTAAAACTGATCTATATAAATGGCAAGTAAAGTTCAAAAAGGCTTTGCAACTGTCTTATCTGAAAAGTAACCATAGCTTTTTTCTGCATGAGATTTTTAAAATCTGAAATTCCATTATGACAACAGAAGTCATAGGAAAGTATTTTATAAACTCTATCCAATGGCCTTCGCCTGAGAACAAACAAAATATATTTTATATATATTTATTTATAAAATATATTTATATGAGTATATACATATATATAACAAGCAATATATTATTCAAAATAATTTTCAAATAAAATCTACTTAAGTATGTAAGCACGACAGTTTACCCTGTGTGTCCCAAGACAGTAGCATGGTGCAGTGGGCCCCGCCCCTGCACATCTCTCTGGTTCACGTTAGCACCATTCTGTAGGAGAAACTCGCAGGTCACCAAAGAACCCTTGAAGGAAAACAGAAGATAACAATGTACGGTAAGCAAACAATAACATGTTTCTATTAAAAACAGGTATTTACTCTGATAGCCTTTCTGTTTTTTCTCCCCCAAAGAAAAAATACTCCCCAGTAAAAGCAGAAAAATGATCAATTATATTATTTTCTTCCCAAGAAGGACTTCAATAGGAATTCAACTTGCAGTTTGTGATCTAGCAAAAGACACCACATTCATCACCAGAATTCTCTTCCATTGAGAAAAAAAATGAATTTACATAACCAAAGTGATCACTTTGGTTCAGAAATCACTACCAGCTTTTCCTTCTACTTTCCAACACATCTCTTAAAGCAAAGAATAATGTTAAAGCTATGTTCACAATGAATTATAATTTTTTATGTTTTTACAATGCATTAATTCATACCCCTAATACGGCCTGAATAAGTGGTGTTGCTTTATTTTCCTCTGAATTAGCCCAGTTCACATCTGCACCATGAGCCAGAGCCTCAGCCATTTTAGGAAGATTTTTTTCATATGAAGCCCTATAAAGCTGGAGTCCGGGGTTAAAATGTTTAGAGTCGAGAAACACAGAAGAATCTTGCCGTTCTCCCTCTGAAAGGCAAACACAAATACATCAGTAAAAATGAGCAGGGCAGGCAAGAATGACTTCTCATTTCTGAGGTACAGGGTTTCAGTTGTGTAAGAGAAAGAGAGCTCTGTGGCTAGATCGTGGTGACAGCAGCACGAGAGTCAATGGCACACAACTATCCATTTGAAGATGGTAAATTTTGGGACACCTGGGTGTCTCAGTGGGTTAAGCCTCTGCCTTCGGCTCAGGTCATGATCTCAGGGTCCTGGGATCAAGCCCCGCATCGAGCCCCCATCGAGCCCAGCATGGAGCCCAGCATGGAGCCCAGCATGGAGCCCAGCATGGAGCCCAGCATCGGGCTCTCTGCTCAGCAGGGAGCCTGCTTCCTCCTCTCTCTGCCTGCCTCTCTGCCTACTTGTGATCTCTGTCTGTCAAATAAATAAATAAATAAAATCTTAAAAAAAAAAAAAAAAGAAGATGGTAAACTTTATGTTAAGTATATCTTATCACAATTTAAAAAATAAAAATGAACTCTTACAACGTGCCACAATGTAAAAGATGTAAAAGAAACCACTAATTCAGGGCGCCTGGGTGACTTAGCAGGTTAAAGCCTCTGCCTTCAGCTCAGGTTGTGATCCCAGTGTCCTGGGATCGAGCCCCGCATTGGGCTCCCCACTTGGCAGGGAGCCTGCTTCCTCCTCTCTCTCTGCCTGCCTCTCTGCCTACTTGTGATCTGTCAAATAAATAAATAAAATCTTCAAAAAAAAAAAAAGAAACCACTAATTCAACAAAATGAGTGAATGGGAGAGTTTCACAAAACTATGTTATTTCCAACAGACTGATCACTCCTCAAACAGTCAAACATCTTCTCTTATAAAGATGTCAATAGCGGAGCGCCTGGGTGGCTCAGTGGGTTGAAGCCTCTGCCTTCGGCTCAGGTCATGATCCCAGGGTCCTGGGATCGAGCCCCGCATCAGGGAGCCCGCTTCCTCCTCTCTCTCTGCCTGCCTCTCTGCCTACTTGTGATCGCTGTCTGTCAAATAAATAAATAAATAAATAAATAAATAAAATCTTCAAAAAAATAAAATAGGGGCACCTGGGTGGCTCAGTGGGTTAAAGCCTCTGCCTTCGGCTCAGGTCATGATCCCAGGGTCCTGGGATCGAGCCCCACATCGGGCTCTCTGCTCAGCAGGGAGCCTGCTTCCTCCTCTCTCTCTGCCTGCCTCTCTGCCTACTTGTGATCTCTGTCTGTCAAATAAATAAATTTAAAAAAAAATAATAAAAAATAAATAAATAAATAAAATAAATTTAAAAAGATGTCAATACGTATGCTAGACATTTGTGGTCCTGCCAGGATTCAATGGGAAGTTAATTACTCTGTACTAGATTAAAATTAGGTATATTCCTATATGACTGGATTTACGGACTCACAAGAGCTGGTAAAAACAATTCCTAGAGAATTTTACTACTAGACCAAGCCTTACTTTATTCCCAGGATGGTCCAGCACCACCACAATTTACAGTACAAGCAATTCAAGTAATTCAAAAAAATGCTTACTACCCTGGGTATTCTGCAAGATCAAAATCATGGAAATCAAGGAGAGAATATAGGAAGAAAGCACAGGTCAGGAGAAAAATATAATGCAGAGAGAGTTACTAATCTCTTTCTCCTGATAAAACAGCCATAAAAAAGATAAAGAGTAATAAGACATAGTTCATGTGGATTAAAAAGTATCCTTAGTGACAGACTAAGCATTTTTAGAATGTATCATGAGGCTTAGAAGAATATACACCTAGAAGAGAACATCCAAATATGAAAAGAAATAGCTGCTTTCTCATTTAACAACACCTTCTAAAAGGCTAACCACTTTCTTTAGAAATTATTTAATCAAGACTAAACACAAAACACATGCATTTTTCAGCAAGCAATACCAACTGACATTGAATTTTACCAAAACTCACCAGTCTCATATAAACTATTGGCAGACACTGTGGAGGGTAAAGATTCTCTTCCATCATCAGAGCTCTGCTGGATTCCACTATCATTGCTTTTGACTGTTTTAAAGAAAAATCAGCTAGTGATTAAAGTTCAAGCCATTCAGAAAACAATCTACCACAAACAACAAGGTTTTAAAATGAGCTCTGATACGTCAACATGAACTTAACCACCATCACAATACATTTAACACAATTTTAATCATTTCGAACATTTAGCTTATTAAAATATGAATCAATCACAAAGCCTGAAAATAAACTCTTCAGAGTCGCAACACATCTCATTACCCCATAATATGACAGGCATGGTGAAGAGCTTAATTTATTATGACTGCAAGTAATGTGTAATTCTGAGACAATGGGTAACATCTAGAGAAATGGCCACACCGCACAATGACCACTGGCACAGACTTGGAATGCTCCACAAGAGTAGTACTTACTACTACGTAGTTTTGAAGAAGTATCAAAGTAGGAGAAGAGTGAATCTAGCTCATCAGGACAGAACAGAGACTCCCGCCTGGCCTCGTCGCTATTTACAGCAACCACTGGGGACATGCAAGTTAGCAAAGCACAAAGCAGGCCATAAGAAGGGAAAAGGGCAGGAAAAAACGTTACTGGGAAAGATTTAGGAGGAAAAAATAGGAAGGAGATTAGGTGGTTAATCAGATATTTAGGGCTTGTTGCCATGATAGATTTATAATTCCCATCTCCCCTTGCCTTTTAAGCAGATTTATTCCTTAGAATATACACATTACCTAGAATTGTAATTACCAGATGTTATTTAATTTTAACTGTTTTAAAGCGACAGAAATCCAATTTTTCCTTAGACTATGTAGAAGGAAACAAGTTTTTGGCATTCAAATAATCTACAATGGCTATTAATTCAGAAATTAAGAAAGTGACTTCAGTTTAAGAAAATATTTCTATTCATAACAGGTAAGCTATAATACCTGAACTTTGGGGAGGTACTCTGACTTGGTCACTGGGCCCAAGTTTAGAAATGCTCAGCCTCTTCTCTTCAGAACTTTTGGAGACAGTCTTTTTTTCCTGCTCAGGAGGTGATGATGACATAGAATATTTATCCACAAATTTCCTCTCCACGTATTTTGCTTTGATATATGCCTCTTTCTCCTGTCTGGTATATATAAAAATGCCATGATGTTCTGCTTCATCTCTTAGTATGGCTAATACTGAAAAGAAGCCATTACATACCAAATATTTCCCAAAAAGTCACTAAATGTATTACTGGTTAAAACTAAATTTGTGATATTACACAACATATTTCCCTTCTAAGTATTTAATAAACTAGGATCTCATGTTCAAATAAAATACAAGTAATAAACTAACTGAAAAATCACAAGTATTAACAAGGCACTCTCTTTACTCTCTTAATTTCTGAGCTCATTCATTTCTACACATATTCCCTTGTGTTTATTACAAAATGGAAAACATTACCAAGAAAACTATAAAATTTTATAGAAATTAACTTTAATTTCATTTTACTTCAATAGACAACATCAACAGATCTACTATCACTATTGTCAGTCACAAGTTTTCCTAAGACAACTACTTTAAAGCAACATAGCAGTTCTAATTAAAGGGAAAGAAAAAATGTCACATTTTAAACTTTTCTGATACAATCAGAAAATGCCAAGTCTATTTATACTTTTTCCTATTTATATCCTTTCAAAATAGTTAAATCTTTGGTTAAAATCTAAAAATATTTCAAGGTCTGAAATAATTTGGTCATGCGTTAGCAAATAATCTCACTTAAGTGTTAATAGGTCAGACAGCAATAACTTTAAAATAATACTGATTATACATAGGGGCATCTGGATGGCTCAGTCAGTTAAACATCTGCCTTTGGTTCAGGTCATGATCCTGGGGTTCTGAGATTCAGGGCAGTGTCAGACTTCCTGTTCAGCCGGGAGCCCTCTGCCCTTCTTCCCTGCTTGTGCATGTGCTCTCTCTCAAATGAATAAATCTTTAAATAGGATTATGGCACATAGGATTATGGTAAAAAAAAAATTAATGTTAAAAATAAAGAATCATAAAGACTAAAAGCAACATCAACAATAAGAACAAATTATGTATGCACTCCTAGCCACTTCATTCTATGAGCCTCAATATACAGAATTGGAAGCATAATTTCAAACACAGC
This sequence comes from Mustela nivalis, assembly GCF_964662115.1. Lineage (NCBI taxonomy): Eukaryota > Metazoa > Chordata > Mammalia > Carnivora > Mustelidae > Mustela > Mustela nivalis. The sequence continues at coordinate 113,848,753 of NC_139020.1, forward strand.
AATTAAGTATTCTCCCCTACCTGAAGTTACCCTTTCACCTTTAATTCTTTAACATCATAATGCCATGTACCGAGTACACGATTAATAGATATATATACATATATATATTTTTTTTTAATGAGAGAGAGAGAGAGCATGACCTTGGTGGGGAAGAAAGCCAAGTAAGAGTAAGAGAATGTTAAGCAAACTCCATGACCAGTGCAGAGCCATAAGCAGGGCTAGATCCCTGACCCCCGAGACCACAACCTGAACTGAAATCAAGAGTTGGACACTCAACCAACTAAGCCACCCAGGCACCCCTTAACAGATATTTATTGAACAAAGTCAAACAATGTATAACTATTCATTCATTGTTGATAATAGAGACTTGATCCTGAGAAACATTAATAAACAGATTTCTCTTTATAAAGGCCAATAACAGAATTGATATACTTTAAGTGCTAAGGGCTTTTATATTCTATGAAGATACTTTCAACATTTAAGATTCTCATCTGAAGCCCACAGTTGATTATCTAATCAATAAAAAATAATTATCTAAGACTTACCCAAGAAAGAGAAAGTCATATTTTAACAGTCTCTTCTAAACAGTCTGTCTCAATATTACATGTCGATTATAGTGAAATAAAATCATAGCTATATTCCTGCTTATGAAAAAAAAGCATGGAGACAACTGAAATAGTACCTTTGCCCCGGTTGTGGTTTCTTTATTCCCATTTTTTCCACTTTAGCTTCATAAACTCGATTTATAACATCATTTCCCAACTCACACATAAGCTGTTTTGGCAGGAAAATAGAAAAATAAGCTACAAATTGCTAAAAATACTAAAAAAGTCCTTAAAACAAGTACAATTAACTCATTCTTTTTGCATATCCCGCCAATGTTCATCCCACAAAGACATTTAAAGTTAAAACAAATTAAGACAAGGTCTAAGAGCAATATCATCATTTTGCCATTAACAGCATTTCACCCCCTGGAAGACCACCAGTCTTACAAGAAAGGGTTTCTCCTGACTCATCTTCCCTCAACTATGGCTAGTACAATGCTGCATATTATTCACAATGCTTGGTAAATCCAATGAAAAAAGGCCAAACAGGTTAAGTTTTAAAATACAAATAAACTATCTTCTCCTTACATATGATAAATAAGAATTTCAAAATATTTTGTTTAAAACTTGTGGTTATATATTATATAATGTACCAGACTGTGTTTCAACCAAATTTTAAAAATTGAATCTAAACGTTTAAAGCAAACGTTTTACTTTACATAATTGAGAGGATTACCAGTTTATCTATGGGTTGAAATAAAAATTTAAGTACATTAAGAACACAATTTCACACAGAAATAAATGCAGAGTATATTATAATCTTTAAACTAATATATATATATATATTATTACAATATGGTAAACTAAATGGTGGGAATTAAAAAATATATATTATTAAGCAATATGATTTTTATTTATCAGAAACCTAATTGTGGTCTAAATGATTTATGACATTTTCATAGATATGAATTTGTGCACAAGGCTTCATCCTTACACAAGATGAAAGGATGTCTTAGTTTGATGCCTACTACCTTCAGAAATCTAAATCTAAAAATGGTCCTATGCTAAAAGGGCCCAATGATAACAACATGCTATACCAATCCACTCTGGAGCACACTAATATCTCTATTATACTTTTAACAAATAAAAGATTAAAATTAAGACACAGAATTGAAGGTTTTTTTGAGAAAACATAAAAATGTAGGAAAACAGTTTTCCTTAAAAGGTGAAGTGACTTGCAATTAAAAGTGCTACATAAACTTAGCAATTTAAAAACCCATTAATGAAAACACCAGATTTTCCAAATAGCCTCAGATGTGTTCCAATAAATTTAGTTTATTGTTAGCATTGAGACACTCATACATTTTATAAACCAAGATTCTAAAATCCTGATCGTTTATGTGGAAATCTGAACTATTTTTAAACAAGTATGTATTTTACCTTTAAAAGTTCAGGCTCCCATGTGTCTAAAGTTAAAGATCGTACTTTTGAAAAATGAACTCCAAGACTCCTAGAGGGAAAAAAGACTGTATTAATATATAAAGCTATCAAGTCTCTATTTGCATATTATTCAAATTATTTCCCTTTTAATGGAACATAGTTGCTAACACAGCCCTCAACGTGTATGTAAATCAGGAGGGTTATTCTGGCTAATAATAAATAGTAAAACAAAGTCCTCTAAGGCAGTCCACAAAGCAGAATTTTATTCACTGTACAAAAGTTACAAAGATACAAATGGCAGTCATATTAAGGCAAGTGGAGAAGGTCCTGTAACCAATGGGACATGATAATTTATTATGTGTATCCCAAAGAAATCTGTCACCCTATACAGGCCTACCTACCGGTGAATTCCAGAACACTCAATACACAGGGTGATGCCCAGGTTGATGCTGGCCCACCGTGGATCTGCCAGACCACAGTCACAACAGCTGGCATTGCCAGGAATACACTGGACTCGCTGCAGTGCACTTTCTCCTTTCAATAATTTATCTTTTGACTCATTTCCAGAATCTAGGCTTCCTGTGGATGGAGATGATTTCTTATCCAGCTTCTAAAAGAATAAAGTATTATTTGTTTAAAAGAAAAAAAAAAAAAAAGACTGCAATACTATGCTACACATTACCTGCTCCAAACAAAAGCTTCCAATCAATAAACTGAAGGCGTATGATGGGCCTAAGCCAGGCACTGTTGTAGGCATTACAAATAAAAATAAAAAGGTATAGATTTCTCCATCAACTGGCATGTAGTCTTGTCAGAAGAAACATAAATGTTGGAACTGATATCTATATTTATGTAAATAAATATTTACATTTAATTTATATTTAATACAAATATGTATACATATAATAAATGCATAATGAACACATGTGTAAGATATGAGGGTGGAGAGAAAGGGAAACACTTATTTAACAAACAATATCAAGACAGATGAAATAAACATTAGACTATTAAGACTCAAGAATAAAATTAATATTATTATTTTATACCAAGTTTTTCTGAAGTATTCAATGAACTGCAAGCAAATTGTTTTGATTACTGCAGTGAATAACTAGAAATGGTATGGCTTTACTAAAGAATAAATCAATTACATAATTATAATTATATTCCCAGTAAGACAAGTGAGAAACTAAGGAAGGAGAAGAAAGCACTAGTGTGAGGTGCCAGAGCCCGAGTAGGGGCAGTAGGCAGGAAAAAAGGATGTTCGTTACATACAGGGGGACTGATCATGTAAGTAAATATGTTAAAAATAAAAGGGAGCCATTTATTTATATGGAAAGGGACAGAATTAAAACAAACCCTGTTGTGTGTACTTATAACTGGAGATACAAAAGACACACTAATGGTTTTCAATATAAACAGATACATAAAGATATGTAAACATGTCTATGTGTAAATGCATGCATATATTCCTTCCTTGGTTTCTAAAAGCCATTCACCAGCAAAAGGAACTAGGGCTCTTTGGAAAAACTGCTGATCTTAGCACTGATGCAGAGAAAGTGCAAGATGAACCCAGAACATCTCATCATGCTAGAGAGTAAGGAGGAACTCAGATTGATGGGAACATGTCAAAAGGATACAGAAGCCGGGGTTCCACTGGCCACATTTGGGCCAATTTTTTAAAAGAATTTATTTATTTGAGAGAGAGAGAGAGCACACAGGCATGGCAGGGGTTGGGGGGAGGCAGAGGGAGAGGGAGAAGTCCGATGTGGCACTCGATCCCAAGACTCTGGGATCCTGGGATCATGACCTGAGCCAGAGGGAGATGCTTAACTGACTAAACCACCCAGGCGCCCAAACCTGGGTCAATTTGAACAGCAAAACAATGATAGTAATGGATTATAACACATTGAATAAAATAGTGGTCTATACTGACATAATTAAATAACATTTAAAGCCTGATGAGGAACAGAATATTCGCATAATCTCAAAGTACATCTCTTACAAAATACTTATTATCTACAAAGGAACTATTATAGTACAAAATTCTAGCAAACACCACCTTCATCAAGCAATCAAAGTTAACATCACCAATAATGAGACAAATCAAAGTTATGTGCCGCCCAAGTATGCACTTAGAAGAACACAACATCACTTATACAACACACCTGCCAAAGATACATAACCTTGAGAGTAAAGATCAAACTCACAATGAAGGACATTTCATAAAATAACTCATTAGCTTCAAAACTATCAAGGTCAAGAAGGTCAAAGTAAGACTGAGGGACTATTCCTGAGGGAAGGAAACTAAGGAGCCATGGAATCTAATGTTACCTGTGCTTCTGGACTGGATCTTATAGCTCTAAAGCATATTACTGGGACAACTGTGAAACTTAAAGATGTTTGGGAACTAAACTGTAGCCATGTATCAATGCTCATTTCCTGATTATGATGGCAGCACTGTGGTTTTATGAGAGAAATGTCCTAGAGTGTGGTAAGTAACACTTAAATCAGTGGGGCATTATGCTAGAAACTTACCCTGAAACAGTTTGTGGTGGAGGGGGCAGTTATTTGTACAATACTTGGAACTTGTCTGTAAATTTGATACGATTCAAAAATTTTTTTAAAACTGTTTTACTAGTGGGGCACCTGGGTGGCTCAGTGGGTTAAGCCGCTGCCTTTGGCTCAGGTCATGATCTCAGGGTCCTGGGATCAAGTCCCGCATCGGGCTCTCTGCTCAGCAGGGAGCCTGCTTCCTCCTCTCTCTCTCTGCCTGCCTCTCTGCCTACTTGTGATCTCTCTCTGTCAAATAAATAAATAAAATCTTTAAAAAAAAAAAACTGTTTTACTAGAATATGTTCAATAATGTGAATTACTTCATAAGCAATTATCAGATAGGAAAAAGATGTCAATGTAATACAGAAATCTTGTTGGGTCATTCCCAGTTTATAGAAACTAATGTTTTTGTACCAAATTAAAGAAGCTGAAAGCAAAGTATACTACACAGCAGAACCTGGGCTAGCTGCCTCCAGGAAAAAAGGAATAAATATGACACTCATTCCTTCCACTCTTTTTGGCTCATTTTGGCTATGTGCTAGGACTCAAAAGTGTGTGCTGCATTCATTCTCTCTGATCTTTACCTGTTTTGCCTTTGTCACCATACCTGAGTAGCCTCAACCCTTCCATACCCTTCCATTATGCTATCTTCATCAATTTTTAAAGCTAAGTCCTATTATGCTGTAGTATTCATTTATTAATACTTCAACTCTTCCAGTATTTTTACTGAGACTCTAAAATTCCTGCAAGTATTCTAGTTACAAACTCACACGGTTTTTCAGGAAGCCCTATCCCTATTTTTTCTGTAATCCCTATTATTTCTAGTGTATGATTTTTCATAACAGGTATTTCAGCAATGCTACCAGCTTCTTCATCAAGATGATCTGGATGCAAACGTAATTTTGTTCCCTCACAAAACCTTGTTAAAAACCAGAAAAAAATTATTAGAAGCCATTATCCTGAGCTTTTATTGGACAAAGCTGTGATAATCTGAACATAAAAAAAAATACTAATGTTGAACATCTTTTCATGTATATGTTGGCCATCTGTATGTCTTCTTTGGAAAAATGTCTATTCAGGTCCTCTGCCATTTTTAATCAGATTATTTGTGGGGGTTTTCGTGTTGAGTTGTGTAAGTTCTTTGTATCTTTCAGATCTTCACCCCTTACTGGACATACCTTTTACAAATAGCTTCTATCATTCAGCAGGTTGCTTTTCTATTTTATTGATGATTTCCTTCACTGTGCAAAAGCTTTTCATTTTGATGTAGTCCCAGTAGTTACTGCTTTTCTTCTCCTTGCCTTAGGAGATATATCTAGAAAAATGTTACTGTGGCCAATGTCAAAGATATTGTTGCTTATGTTCTCTTAGGAGTTTAATGATTTCAGGTATTACATTTAGGTCTTTAATCCATTTTGAGTTTATTTATGTGTGTGGTCTTAGAAAGTGGTCCAGTTTCTTTCTTTTTGCATGTGCTGTCCAGTTTTCCCCATACCATTTATTGAAGAGACTGCCTTTTCCCCATTGTATATGCTTGCATCCTTTGTCATAGATTAACTGACCACAGAAGTGTAGGTTTATCTCTGGAGCTCTGTATTCTGTTCCACTGATGTGTCTATTTTTGTGCCAGAACCATTCAGGTTTGTAGTGTATCTTCACATGTGGAATTGTGATACCTGCAGCTTTGTTCTTCTTTCACAAGATTGCTTTGGCTATTCAGGATCTTTTATGGTTCCATACAAATTTTAGCACTATTTGTTCTAGTTCCAATAAAAAATGCTGTTGGCATTTTGACAGGGACTGTACTAAATTTGTAGATTGCTTTGGGTATTATGAACATTTTAACAATATTAATTCTTCTAATCCATGAGCATGAAATAGCTTTCCATTTATGACTTCTCTTCAATTTCTTTCATCAGTATTTTATAGCATTCAGAGTATAGGGCCTTCTTGGTTAAGTTTATTCCTGAGTATTTTATTCTTTTTGGTACAATTGTAAATGGAATTTTTTTCTCAATTTCTCTTTCTGCTACTTCATTGTTAGTGTATAGAAACACAACTAATTTCTGGGTACTTTTTATCCTCCAATTTTACTAAATTCATCTATTACTTCTAGTAGTTTTTTGGTGACATCTTTAGGGCTTTCTGTGTATAGTATCACATCATCCACAAAGAGTAACAGTTTAACTTTTTCCTTACCAATAGGGATGCCTCATCAGGGAAATGAAAATCAAAACCACAATGAGGTATCACCTTACACCTGTCAGAATGGCTAAAATAAAAAAGACAAGAAATAACAAGTGCTGGTAAAAATGTGGAGAAAAAAGACTGCTTGTGTATGGTTGGTGGGAATGTAAACTGGTGTAGCCACTCTGAAAAACACTATGGAGGTTCTCAAAAAATTAAAAATAGAAATACTACATGACCTAATAATTCCACTACTGGCTATTTACCCCAAAGAAATAAAAACGTTAATTCAAGAAGATACATGCAGCCCTGTTTACTGCAGTACTATTTACAACAGCCAAGATATGGAAGCAATCCAAGGATCTATCAATAGATGAATGGATAAAGAAGATATGTATGTGTGTGTATACACACACACACACACACACACACAGAGGAATATTATGAGGCCACAAAAAGGGATGAGATCATACCACTTGTAACAGCATGGATGAACCCAAAGGGTATTATACTAGGGTGAAATAAATCAGATGAAGAAAGACAAATACTGTATGATTTCACATATATGTAGAAGCTAAGAAACAAAATAAATGAATAAAAATACAAACAAAAAGCAGAAATAGACCTATAGAGAACAAACTAATGGTTGTCAGAGAGGAGTGAGTGGGGGGAATGGGCAAAATGGAAAAGGGAGTGGTAGATAAAGGCTTCCAGTTATGGAATGAGTAAGTCACAGAGATAAAAGGTATAGCACAGATAATACAGTTAATGGTATTGTAGTAACACTGTATGGTGAATATGGTGAGCACAGGGTAATGGATAGAGTTGTTGAATCACTGTTCTATACCTAAACTAATACAACACTGGGTGTCAACCATACTCAAATAATTTTGTAAAAATAAGTAATTACTGTAATTAATTGGGACCTATTGTACCTAAAAAATCCATGAGTTTATAACAATAACCAAAAAATTAGATATCTGTCCTCCTTGAAGTAGCTAATAAGGTAACCAAATGTGGTAATTAAAAGAAAAAATCAAGCACTTTGTTAAAGTAACTAAATAGCTCTAGCTGATAAACAAATGCTATATTTAATGTAAGATTCAAGTTAATCAATAAAGATGGGATGACAGAATTAGAGAACCAGCATTTCGCAATTCCTAATGAAATTACAAACTCATCTGTAAAACCATTAGATGAATGGTTGGAGGGGGATTAGATCTTACAGGATCAAAATAACACAAAATAAAGTTACTATACAAAGTAACAAGTAGACTGGGAAAGGGGGAGAAAATTTAACTTTACGGTGGAGAAATCATACTGTCATCTTTCTAATCCAATGTGGCCACCTCATCTTCACACAGAAGCCTTACAGCATTAGCAATGAATGACTGGATAACCAAGTATTCGGTGCCTCCTGTTGCAACATGAAGTATACGTACCACCTATGATTGAATTTTATCAGTTGAAATTCTATAGGATAACTAACTTTATCTCTTCAGTAAGTCATTGTCATTAAAAGAAGGCCTTGCTCTAGACTGAAAGACCTGAGAGACATAACAACCAGATGCAATGCCCATCATACACAAGATGCTACTTTATAAATAGGTGGCAGAAGACATTTTTAGGACAACTGGGGACTCCTGAATATAGAGTGGGTAATAGATGATATTTAAAAATTACTATTAGGCATGAAATGAGATGATGACTATAATCTACTTAGAAAGCTCTTGTGGGGATTTTTTTAGTTTGTTTGTTTTTTTTTAAGACATTTACCCACAAAAAAAGGGAAAACAGAAAAGCAAATAACAGCAACAAAATTTTGAAAGCTGGAAGATGGTTCGATGAATAGTAACTAAGTGTACCAAGGCCAAATCTTACTATGTAAGTAAGTAAAAATCTGAGTTCATGAATTTACATTACATGATACTCAAATGGCTCAAGGATTTATACCAGTGAACCATAGAAGTGGGAACCAAAGTGGGAGAAATGACTGTGGAAAGAACAGGTAGATCCCAAAGTGCCTTCCCCAATTCCATGCCCTTTTGGGACTGCTTCCACACATAAATACAAATAACTAGAATTTTATTTTATACTCTGAGGAAGTAAAACAGGGTCTATGCATAGGATTTACCTGAAAGTGTAAGGCAGAAGATTAAATGAACATATACACACTGAATATTGAGATCCCTGGCAACTAGTTCCCAGCAGACCCTTACCCCTCTGCAGGAGACTGATATCGAGACTTCTCTGGAAATCATACAAGCTAAAAAGATTCCAAAGAACCTAACTCTCTGGTTGTTCCTCAACAAATCATCCAGACTTCAGAGAGGCACATAGTCAACAAAGTCCTAACTATGTTCTTGAGAGTGTCCAAACAGGCTTTAGTCCTTAACTTGTAATCAGAATAGATTACCAGATAGCCAAGAAAAAACTCTTGACTCAACAGTTCTCAACATTGCCTGTATATGGAAATCACCCAGGAAGCTTTTCAAATATTGATTCATGGGGGACACCTAGGTGGCTCAGCAGGTTAAGACTCTGCCTTCAGCTCAGGTCATGATCTCAGAGTCCTGGGATCGAGCTCCACATTGGGCTCTCTGCTCAGCAGGGAGCCTGCTTCCCCTCTCTCTACCTACTTGTGATCTCTGTCAAATAAATAAATAAAATCTTAAAAAAAAAAAAAATATATATATATATATAATAGATTCCTGGATCCCAACTCCATTTAATTACTCTAGGGTAGAACCTATGTATTAGGATTTTGTTTTAAATCCCTGTGTTATCGTCACAGGCAGCCAAGTTTAAAAACCATAGCTCTAACGCTGTATCCATGAAGAAAGAACAGGTTTACATGTATAAATATTCAGCAAACAAAAAGAAACTCCAGGAAATTTAATATGTGTTAACAAAACTAAAGTATTCAATAGAAGGTTTGGGAGATTAACTGAGAAAATCTCAGAGAAAGCAGAGCAAAAACACATAAAAAAATTTAAAAATCATAAAATCAGTCCAGAAATTCCAGAAAAAGAAAACAGGAAAATTGGAGAGGAGCAATACAAAAAAAAGGTCAGTAATAAGAAAGACTCCAACAGCAATGATGAAACTAAACAATGCTGTTAAATTCTTAAGGATAATTATTTCTAATCTAGAAACTCCAACCCAACCAAACTATCAAACAAATGTGAGGATAAAGACATTTTCAAACATGCACAGACTCACAAATGCTTCATTTTCAAGAAGTTACTTGAGGAATTATTAAGTTCCATTTCTCAAAGCTTACTAATGGCCTTGCTCAAAAGTCTGTAAAATCACTGGGAAGCTGAACCCAGGCTATGACGCAAGACTCCACATTCAATTCATCTTATCCTATCCACGGAGATTTCAACCAGAGACAATTTGAGCTTTCCTTTTTTGATTTTTATTAATTACTAGTCTTTTATTTTTTTTACTGATTTTTATTAATGAGAATACATAACATATTTTGGGAAAAATACTTACATTAGAATACCTAATGATAGTCTAGGATATATATTCAAATACTGAATTAAACATATATTAAAATGATAAAGAGAAATAAACTGAATCTAGATTTTCATAGTAAAACCTCTCTCATTTACAAAATTCATCATTCATTAAAAACTGGTATGATCACATAATGTTGAAATTAAAATTAAGAACTTTTGGCAATGTATCATTTCACATTACAATATTGTTTACTAACCTCTGATTCATCACCCTTCTCTCTATAAGCAGTAGCAATACTGGTCTGAACAGCCTTAATCCATGCCTGGCGCAGCTTTTCAGAATCTGCCTGAAGCATACAACTTCTAAAAGGAAATGACATTGTTTTCTCAGACACTAAGGTAACCCCCCTCCAAATAATAACAAGGTTTACTTTGCTATTTAATAATTTTCTAATAAAAAGCAATTTCTTTTGAAATGTTTTATTTCAACTATCTTTAGGACATAGTATGTTCATGAAGAAATCAATAGAAATGAAATAAATTGTCTATTAGGAAAAAAAATCACAAATCCCTGAACATTAAAATTTTTTTTTAATTTACCAAATATACCACTAATTTTTTCTATTGGATAGAAATATAAAATGATAGTTATCAGAGAAATTGATCTGATATATGACATCAGTTCATAATCAAGACACTAAAAAGTTTTCATATGGCCATATCAATAATCTTTATAGAATTTAAAGAAAATGATATTGGGTAGAAGTTACGTAAATATCTCATAATACAAAAATACATAAATATCTCACTGTAATACTTATAATCATTAATTATTAAATTTACTTTTAAAGCATGTTTTTCCCTCTCTACCATAATCACAAGTAAGACACAATGTTTTATTTTACAATGTTCTATACTCTGAAAAGTTCTTTAAAATAAATGATAGAAACTTAAAAGCAACTCTCATTCTTTAGAACCACTTACTTTGTTGGAGAGACTACTTCAAAACAGAAGCGTCGTTCTATATCTTCACAGTGTTTCACTGTGCAGAGCCTGAGATCTTCCACTACCACAGTGGGGTTATCCTATAATAAGGAAACAAAACTCTCATGTTTATCAACTTAGTTTTTAAATACTACTGCCAATACCAATAATAACATACTTTAAAATATCACTTGGAATAAATGGTCTAATTTTAAAGATTTATATTTATCTCATTTAGGATTAGAGATAGGAGTTATCAACTCTTATATAGATGTAATAAAGGTAACTGTGTCCTGTTCATAATTTTATCTGTCTCATAAAATGGCTGTACAAGGATTAAATGGAAGTATATGTAAAGAGCTTAGTCTAACACTTGGCAATTAATTAATAAGTTGCTCAATAAACATTAGCTTCCTACTAACTTTAATTTTCTTCCATTTTCTTTCACATCCATTACTCTCCTGGCTACCCCACACACACATACACATATATAATAAAATCTACTTTCCTCTAAAAAAGAAACCTTTAAGAGTCAAGTTTTAAATAACAACAAAAAATAATAAGCTTATCTATTCTTCTTAAAAATACCTAAGAAAATGAGGAAGCTTCTATCATTTTTCTAGTACTTAATAAAAATATAAACTCAAAACCAAGTTTATCAGAGCAGAAGAAACCATGAACTAACTAGGACTTGCATGGAATAAGCCTGTTAGCACAGAAACAAGCAAATAAAACTTCAGATTTATCTCAAGAGCAAAGTGAGCATTTGAAATGGACAGCTGAGGGGCACCTGGGTGGCTCAGTGAGTTAAGCATCTGTTTTCAGCTTGACTGAGATCCTGATCAGGTTCAGCGAAGCCCCTGCTTCTCTCTTTCCTCCTACTCCTGCTTTCTCTTACTATCTCTGTCACTATCTTTGTCTCTCTCTCAAATAAATAAAATCTTTTAAAAATAAATAAATGTACAGTTGACTACGTCATTCACAAAGACTAACTAGGTAAAAATCACCTATTAACTAAGGGTTTTTTTTCCCTAATTATTTTTAACATTCTCAGGTGCCATGTAATTGTGGTACGTCTTTCCAATAAATAAAAATTCCTCAACCTTAAAAAAAGGTTCAGGAAAAGAGATGTATAAAAACAGCATTAACAAATTTAGAGGTTTCTATTTAAATTACTTCAAGCTTAAATTTTACTGTCATATTTCACATTTCCATATTTATCACCTTTGCCCTAACGTTATGTTTCTCAAAAGGCACCCTTTCCTTCAGTCTCAAAATATACTGTCGAAAAAAAACAACAAAAAAAAATACTGTTCAATGGCAGTATTGTTCCTGTCACACACTAGCCAAAGAAATAAAGAAATGAAAGTAATAATCCTGGGACAGAGAAACACCTGTCTTAAAACCAGGAGTTAAGAATTCAGAATTCAAAATCACTCTGCTTATTTTAAGAATCAAAGGTTAATACTTTCCACTTTTGAGTCCTCTTATACATGACTAAACATAAAATTAATAAAATAATGTTGCATACACAAGCATTTAAAAACTTCAGTGCTTTATCAAGATGAACAGAGAACTGAAATGGGGGACTCACTGGGTTTTCATTTAATTAACAAAATACCTACCTTAAACTTTTTCTGGTAAACCAACTGATTGTTCTGTATTGAAAACCAGCGTCTAAATAAATAAAAACAGATTAAGTTCTCATAGACATAATTTAGGTCAGTTGTTAGAAATGAAATATTTGGGAAAGCACTAGAAAATCAGTTCATAATAATTATGTTTTGAGAAGTGCACTGTTTTGTTTCATTTTATATGGACTAATGTCAATGAGATAACTACTGAAAGTAAACAATAATTTTAAACAGTTTTAAAACCACAGACTAGGAAAATAAAGTTACTGTATTTTGATTCATTTTCCGTCAGAAATTTATATCCTAACAACAGCTGTTATCCTTTACACTATCACCAAATAATTGTAAAAAAGTAAAAATTAGTTTTTTTGAGGTTACTCAAAAATAACTAAAAATCTTTCCCCCAAAATAATTGCTTCAATTATCAAGTAGAAATAAACTTATGTTTTAAAAGACGATCCATTTGTATACAGCAAAACACTGAACTAAATGGTGCTTTGTCTATAACCTTTGCACAGCTAATTCAGCAAGTGTTTGATTTGTTAAGCAAAACAGGAAATTAAATCATTTTAGAACTGATATCAAGTAAGAGATAATCGCCAATTCACTTGACTTCACTTTAATATAAAATACTTATAAGCAGAATAAAAGTTATTACTAAAAATGATTCACCTATTTATATTGTTCTGCTTGTTCTTATAAGTTATTAGGCAAACAATTTACTTGCAATCTGTTTTAGAAGAAAAAGCTAACCTATGTATGGCATATTTACTAATTCTTATTTATTAAAACAGTAAAAGAAGCTAAAGACTTACAAAAAAAAATTAACAGCCAAAAGCCATTCATAAAAAGAAGCAAAAATTCTCATCAAGCATGAAAGGTCAAACTATTTCAGTCATTATTTTAAAATTAGTTTCACGTGAGATGATTTCTATTGTAAACATTAGTTATTAATCTATTAGCAGATAGAGATTCTACCTTTTCATTGACTAATACAAAGCACTAGAAAATGTATTTAGACATACTTAGATTTCTATTTTTAAAAATTAAGTTAATTCTCCAAAGCTATGAAAATTATTAGATGCTTTTCTGTTTTAAACTAGACAGACTGTTAGGTTTTCTTGCTACTTCAAACGGTATCACCTTTACCATTAAAATAGAGATCTGTTAAATAAGCATCTAGATAAAACCAAGTGACTTGCCTCTAATACAAATCATCAAGAGGAAGGCTAGAAAAGGAAGAACTTCTGGGTTTCTTTGCTTTGGTACACATAGTTGGTTAGAAATGTTAAAGGAAACACCTATAAACAAACAAAATGGTGCAGCCCTGCCACATGGGATGACATGCAATGGAAACAATCTCTGATATTGATCAAAATGTTTTTTTTTAAATCATTTGAAGTAGAGTGAACTATACTAATAACAGCTCTTATGTTTTACAGTATAGTAATCATACATAATTCTATGAAAAACTATAGTTTTATTGCACAATAGAAAGCACCCACCCACATAACCGTGTAAACTTTTCGTGCTTCTGGGATCTTTAAAAAATAAATTTCTATTGAATTGCTGCATCTTAGGATAATAACCTCGAAAAATTATTTTAAAAACACCACATTAAAAAATTTTTTTTTTTTTTTTTTTTTTTTTTGGGTCAGAGAGCATTTCCTCTGATTATTAACTTTATAGATCGTATACGTTTCTGAATCCCAATACGTTTCTGAAACCCAGGTTTCCCTACCATCTATCTGCTTCGGGGTGACTCTCACATCATCACTTTTTTGTACACTCAGGGAAGACACTATAAATTCATCTTAATTTTGACATTTCCTAAGGAAGAAAATCATAATAAATCCTACACAGAAAAAATTTTTTCAATTATTAAAATCTATGTATTATATGACACTGTCTCCCCTCCTCTGCCATTAAAATAAAGAAAAAAGAGTCAACTACACTCATTTACATTGATCAAAACTTTAATTGGATGAGTAAGATGGAATGTAATTTTTTAAACTGCTCCTATGGGATAATACTAGCTATTATTAACATTTCTAATAAAAGGAAAAAATGAGATGGTTCATAGCCTATAATGTATAGGATAAGTTACTTATTTCACGCTCACGCTACCTGTATTTTGGAGCTACTTTAAAAAACAGTAAGGGCACCTGGGTGGCTCAGAAGGGCAGCCAAAGGAGGAGTGTGCAGCTATCTATCTTGAGGTCATGAATTCAACTCCCACGTTAGGTGTAGAGATTACTTAAGTGAACTTTAAAAAACATTTTTTTAAGATAATTAAATAATCAAAAAGACCAACTTTAGAAAGCACTGAGCTGATTACTACACTATATCCTACAGAAACTGACCACAAAGCCAAGATATAAAAAGACTGTTTTTTAAACAGCAAAATTTCTTGGTTCATTAAGAAAAATAATACACCACTTTATATCTATCCCAAAGTGAAATAACTCAATAAAGATTTTAGGCCAAAATACTAAATTCATAAACAGTTAGATATTATTGATATTTAAATACCTATGAGAGCTTCAGGATAACAAAACATGGTGGGAGTAAAGGAAAAAATGTATTAAAAAAATAAATCAAGTGTCTTTTTTCATGTTTAATCATTAGTCCTAGAACGGCACTTGAAACCAAAAATAAAATGTAAAAGTCAAACTTCTAAATCTTAGATTTGTCACTAAAACTATAAAAATGAAATTCATATATGTGCCAAGTAGGTGAACATTTAACAAAATTAAAAGCTTCAGCATGTACACTACTATCTTTCAAATTCAATTAAATTTGTCCCAAGAAAAAAAGACCAAAATATTTTTTAAAAAACCTCTAGGAAATGATAATTTGTATTTTCAATAAAACTAACATGATTATTAGCAAAGGCGCTAATTCCTAGTTACTGTTTAAAATTTTGAAAAGTGTTTAACTGGCTTATTTTCCTCAAAAAAATAAAAAAGATACAAAGGCATTCATATTACTTACTCATCTATATCTTTGAGTTACAATAAATGTATCAAATTAAAATATATCAATTAAAATTGATATATTAAAATATATCAATTAAAACATATTGAGGCAATTGGCAATGAAAAGATAATTCCATTCTTCAAATGAAATATGTATATTTTCTTTCCAATTTAAAACATGAGACATTATATCCATTGCAAGTAATCCAAATGAAATGCAGGTTAATTATGAGCTTTCTCGTGCCAAAGAGGAAACTGGAGTAAGGCAGAAATGAGGGGAAGGAAGCCATTTGGTACCTGATATGATCGGGCTTTTTCCTGTCATGTGAAAAAATGGGGCAGGATTAAAACATAAAGGAAAGGTGGTAAAAGAATGAAAACGCAAATGTGCAAAATAAGCAAAGGACTAGCATGATATGAAAATAAAGCAAGAATTAAAGAAACAAGCTTAAGCTCAAACCTAACAAAAGAGTCAAAAATATCTGTTGTATTTTGCTCTCAAATATATACATGTATGCATTTACACAACTCTAACACTTAGGAATCTGAAATGCTAATATTTTAGAAATATTCAAAAATGTTCTTCAATTATTATGCTATGAAAAGTTCTGGTAGGACTTGGCACACTTGGGCATACCTCTACTATTATTTTCTCCTCTGTGGTGATAGCTATAAAATAAAGTACTTCTCATTTTAGTAAGTTGCTCCTAAAAAATTAAGGGCAATAATCACTATAGATATATCTTCATAAAGCTGAAACAAATGAAACTCTTCATAAGGAAAGTAGGATCACTAATTAAGAATTTCAAAGATTATAAAATATTATTAGGCAAATAAACCTACCTCCTACCTGCTCTCCCCCTTTTCATCATGACAGCAGACAAAGGCCACACATAAGCAGAATATCTTTTAATCTATCATACACTTATTTTAAAACAAAAAGCCAATAAAAACAAAATTTGTATCTGAGCTAGCAGCATATATAATACTTTAAGAAACTGTACAATACATTTTAGGCTTTTAGTTATATTTTCTACTTCAACACAATCTGACTATAGCATGTAATAATTCAGCTTATTTATTCATTTAACCAGTTTACTACTAAATAATCTAAGCACTTAATTATTTTCCTTATTCATTCATATCTATGTATATAGGTACAAATATATATATATATATATATATACAAATATATACATACATATATATATGTATGTATATACATACATACATATATATATGTATGAATAACCCATCTGGCCTTGATTTGAGCCTGAGGTGAAGTTGCCACATTGAGAAAATGGCCTGATATGGAAAGATAATTTTGGTAGATCTCATGTGTTTTCAGAAAAACATGTATTATAGACATATAAAAATCCTGAGACACTACAAACTAGAAATCTGAAACCAAGAGACAAATTCAACAATTCACATAAAACATAAAGTGTCTCACTCCTTACATTCTTTCAATCACATCACACAAAATATGATCTCTTTTGTTAAAATTCGAATTAGAGAATGATGCTTAGATTTTATGAAGCCCAGGGACAGGTTTTTAAACTACCTGGGAATTCCTAATCAAATTCACATTTCTGGGGCGCCTGGGTGGCTCAGTGGGTTAAAGCCTCTGCCTTCGGCTCAGGTCAGGATCTCAGGGTCCTGGGATTGAGCCCCACCTTGGGCTCTCTGCTCAGCAGGGAACCTGCTTCCTCCCCTCTCTCTGCCTGCCTCTTCTCTGCCTACTTGTGATCTCGGTCTGTCAAATAAATAAATAAAATCTTTAAAAAAAAAAATCACATTTCTCTCAGGAAGTAAGTCTTTTCTAAAAGTTGGTTTAAACGGGTTATGGGGATTAAGGAGGGCACTTGTGGTGAGCCCAGCACTTTTAAGTGCTGGATCACTAAATTCTATACCTGAAACTAGTATTATGATCTATGTTAATTGGAAACGAAATAAAAACAAACAAATAAATAAATGTTGGCTTTGAAAATATTACATGCCACCATTCCATCAAACTATAGATAATGGCGAATTTGCCATCATAGGATTAGTACCTTATAGTGACAACAAAAAGTGTTCCCTAAAACTAATCTATGGACAATCTAAAGAAGATACTTAAAGAGTAGGCAGAAAAATCTTTATGCTTGCAGAGTTGGGATCCTAGATTTTTAAAGGTGAGGTACAAATACCACAAATATATCTTTTATTTGAAGTCTAATCAAATATATGAAATCAAGCTGGATAGAAAACTAATTAGAGAAGAAGGGCAGATTCTACAGTCATATATAGGTAAAGGGAAGGTATTTGCAAGTATTTCCTGAGATTAGATTTTTTATAAACTTCATATAAGAATTTTAGGTTACATTCTGAAGTTTTAAGTTGAAAAGCAGAAAAAAATTCTAAATAACATTTAACAGATTTTTCTTCTCCCTTTCACCATTACAGACCTATAACCTAGAAAATATCTAAAACTTTTGTTATAAGCTTTTGACTTTTGTTTTCTGTGAAAAGACTACTATACAATGTTTATATACTATATTCCTTAAAAGTCTGCTTTTTACTGGTATTTTCATAAAACATTCTTTTTAAAGGCATATGAAAATGAAAAAATCTGTTCATAATCTTCCTAATAATGTAAATAGTCTAGGAGAACTATTTTTTTAATAGTTCTTAAGTTTTTTTTAAATATTTGACATATTCTGCTTTATCAAAGCAAAAATTTATATGGAATTTCCATAGCAAGATAAAAAAAAAAAAAAGACAGGTTCTAGGCCTCGGTATTGTCACAGACCAGCTGTGTGACCTTCAAAGAGCAACCATCTCTCTGCACCTTCATGACTTTACTAAAAATCAGGGTGTTGAAATATGATCCATGATTCTAATGAGTAACTGTCATCCACTACAATTAGTTGGCATCTCCTTAAAAAAGCAGGCTCATTTCCAAAGGCACTGTCTTTCCACTTTACAAATGGAAGGTAAGAGAGGCGCCTGGGTGGCTCAGTTGTTAAGCATCTGCCTTCAGCTCAAGTCATGATCCCAGGGTCCTGGGATGGAGCCCCACATAGGGCTCCCTGCTCAGCGGGGAGTCTGCTTCTCTCCCTCCCTTTGCTGCTCCCCAGGCTTGTGCGTGCTCTTTCTCTCTGTCAAACAAATAAATAAAATCTTAAAAAAAAAAAAAAAAGGAAGGTAACATATCTACAACTGAGAATTTAATAGTTATCCCTACTTGCTTTTAGTTACATTTTATTATCTATGCCAATTAATAGAATTCATGAAACAAGTAATAAAAAACAAAAGGTCCATGTTTAAATCAGAATTAATTTTCTCCTATTGCCCTAAATGGCAATGCAATTTTCCACTAACACTTACTGTGCTTCATTTTGAAGTCTGAGATCATTTCTCATTGGAGTAGTCCAGGGAAGATCTTTCATTTCTTCTTAACATAATGGTATAGTTTCTATGGATTTACTGTATTTTCACTGTGTTAAACTTTAAGTAGGTTGTTTTGAAATCTGAAGGTTAAAATTCAATTCTAACATTACCTCATGAAACTGTACTGGTTGACAAATCTTTATTTATTATAAAAAGTGACACACTATTGTTTTATTTTAATTTCCTATTCTGGCCGTGGAAATTTGCCAGGAAAAAGTTAAAACTGTCTTAATTTAAACAGCTTAGAAAACAGAATTTTAATTTTTCATTTTCATTTTACAATGGTAAAAAACACTACTCTACCCAGACCACCTTAATTGATCCTTCTGTATCCCTTCATTATTTCATAAGTTCTACATAACTCAAAGAGGTTTAATATCAAATATAATCACTTTCTATTTATATTCATCCTCATGTAAAGAAAAATTATATCAAATAAAAAACACCTCATAGACTTAAGTATCTGGCAATATCAAATACTAGGGAAATGCTCAATAAATCACTGACATTTGAAAACACCAGTGAATTTTCCATATAATCTCATCACCAAGAAATCAAAATAAGTGCACTAGGAATCCACTTTAATACATTAAATATTCAAGCATACAGTTTCCATTTAAATTAACAAAAACATACTAAATTAAATTTACCAAGAAAATTCTATTTATTTTGCTAATGTCCATTTTAAAAAAAACAACAATCTTCTCTATCATTAAGTGAATTCATGTCTTGTTCAAGAAGCAAATGAAACATACACATTCAACCAATAATGTAAATCAATTCACCAGAACCCAATGTTACTCTCAATTATTACAAAATTATTCTAGCTACTTTGTTGTTGTTGTTGTTGTTTCTGCAAAAACAGAGGCATCCTTAAATAAAAGACTAATAACTACTATTTGGAAAGATGATCCTGATCCAACAAAATCTTTTTTTATACTGTAATGTCTGAAATTATTTTACTTTATTGTATTAATACACAGAAAAGCATAATAAAATACTTTTTATGTTTATATAAAAAGACATTTATATGATTAATACTTTGTAAAAATTAGATTAACAACAACAAAAAGCAACATTTTTGGTAGCCATCAAGTTTAGAATAAAGGAGCACCAACTGCTACAGACACTCCACATATAAAAATAATCTCATTTCCTAAAAGTCCTGGTTAAAGTTATTGCAAAGATCAAAAGACCACAATCACCTAGCTTAAAAGATCGTAAGCAAACACTAAATTAAAATGTACATAAACATCACACAGAGAAGGAACCCAAAGGGGGGAAAAGAAATCTTGCCTCCTGGTTTATATTTTGCTTAATTTTACCCTTTAGAATTAGTGCTATCAATGGACTGAGTTCAAGAAAATTATTATGGACTGTGAATTTAAAGAATTATGAAAGAGCTGTCAAATCACAGCAAAGGTCAGAAACAACATGGCAAGATCAAGACTAGTATTTGAAATATATTACCTGTTCCAAGTTTTGAAGGCATTGCTGGCTCGTTTGAACAGATATCCTTCCATAACAATGCCATTTGCAGCATCTACATTATATTCTAACTTAGAATCATCACTGGAGAAATCCTAAACAAAATAAAAAAGTTCATATGATTTGATTAAGTCCCCTACACAAAAAATTTATTGTAGGGAAACAGCTCAAGACAGAAAAAGCTTTGTATTAAACAGAAAAACTTTGCATTAAAACAGCTATATTAACAATATTCATAAGAAAAGAGGAGACCTAAATGTTAGATAATAGAAGAATGCTTCAACATATTAAGGTGTTTCAATTCAATGTCTTGTTATACAATAATTATTATAATGACAATATTAAAGCACAGATGATTACATAGAATATATTCTGAAAGAGAAAACAATATGTTATATGCACAGTGATTAAAGGCACAAAATATTATGTATACAAATAGACAAAAGGAGCAAATAAATACTATGCATGTTATGTTTAAAATGTTTCCATTTCACCCTAATATTATATTATGATGTGTGTGCTAACAAAAAAGGAATATAGATATATTTAAATTAGGATTACTTAAATCTACTACTATTCTCTGAGTATATTACTATTATGGTAGTTTTTTAAGTTGGTAGAACATGCAACTCTTGATCTCAAGGTAGTGAGGTAGAGCCCCATGTTGGGTGTAGAGATCATTTAAAAATAAAAAATCTGGGGCGCCTGGGTGGCTCAGTGGTTAAGCCTCTGCCTTCGGCTCAGGTCATGATCCCAGGGTCCTGGGATCGAGCCCCACATTGGGCTCTCTGCTCAGCAGGGAGCCTGCTTCCTCCTCTCTCTCTGCCTGCTTCTCTGCCTACTTGTGGTCTCTGTCTGTCAAATAAATAAATAAAATCTTTATAAAAAAAAAAAAGGATTACTTAAATCTACTACTATTCTCTGAGTATATTACTATTATGGTAGTTTTTTAAGTTGGTAGAACATGCAACTCTTGATCTCAAGGTAGTGAGGTAGAGCCCCATGTTGGGTGTAGAGATCATTTAAAAATAAAAAATCTGGGGCGCCTGGGTGGCTCAGTGGGTTAAGCCTCTGCCTTCGGCTCAGGTCATGATCCCAGGATCCTGGGATCGAGCCCCACATTGGGCTCTCTGCTCAGCAGGGAGCCTGCTTCCCCCTCCTCTTCTGCTTGCTTCTCTGCCTACTTGGGGTCTCTCTTTCTCTCTGTCAAATAAATAAATAAAATCTTTTTAAAAATAATAATACAAATGATTTTTAAAATTTAAAAAAAATATAAAATCTTGGGGCACTTGGATCAGTGGTTAAGCTTCTGCCTTCAGCTCGGGTCATGATCCCAGGGTCCTGGGATGGAGCCCACATTGGGCTCCCAGCTCAACAGGGAGTCTGCTTCTGCTTCTTCCCCTCCCTCTGGGCCTCCCCGCCAACTCATACTCTCTCTCATGCTGCCTCTCTCTCAAATAAATTTAAAAAATAAAAAATAAAATATTTATTGATGAACTTAAAAAATAATTTGTACAAACTGAAAGACTACGGCTATTTCCAATTTTAAAACTCTAAAAATCAGTCTCAGAACTTTCAAAATTACTTCTGGGCCAATAATCAAAGTTAGAATATTATCCTTTTAGAGAACAGCAAACTCTGTCTTGAGAAAAATTTTGGCAGAAGCTACATGACCATCTGCCAAGAATGCTGGGATGTGAGGGTCCTCCCCTAGAGGGGAGGCAGAGTGAGAATCCACCTAGGGGCCTTCCAAATCTAAGAGTCTACAAAGATGGAATATGGAAACAGAATAAATTCAGAAAAACAAAATTTATTAAAAACAACAACTCGGCCGACAGCTCTCAAAATTTAACCATAAAAAACATGCTAATCCAAAATAATCAAATGAAACAGAATTTATAAACGAATTGCTACACTTTATCCTGCTTTTTCTTTAAAAAACAAATCAGAAACACTTTAATTCCCTCAATTAAAATTTATTTGAAGCTGTAATTTATTTAATTATGCACACAGGATTATGTAACCAATTGATTTAACTGAGTATAAAATTCTAAAGGTTTCATTTATAACACTGGAAGTTTTTTAATTACTCTGATTCTACTTAAAACATTAAAATATAACCTCCTTGAAGTACAGTACATTTTTAAGTATTTTTCTAATTTTCAACTACATTTCCTGAAATAGATTAAGTCTTTAATTTATTGTTAGTATCAATTAATATAGTATTTAAAATGTGACAGATTATGTGATTTTATAATGAAAGTAGTAACAATGCCTAAAATATATATTATAATTTAAATATATTGATAGCTGACAAATCAGGAAGGAATACTCAAAGGCCAAAGATTAAGTGAAAGTAGGAGGCTTGAACAGGTAAGCAGATGAAGGAAGCCAGATTTCACCTTAAGGGCATTTCCCTCATCAGAATTTGAAGCTTTTTCGTGAGAGGCCCAGGGAAGAGAAGGCAAGACTAAGATAGCCAATAAAGAGAATTTAACAGAAGCTTTCCCTTCTGAAATTGTAACCAAGACAAGAACGACCATTATCACTTCAAGATTATGTTAGAAGTCCTAGGGGCACCTGGGTGGCTCAGTCAGTTAAGCAGCTGCCTTTGGCTCAGGTCATGTTCCGAGCCCCGCATCAGTCTCCCTACTCAGCAGAGAGCCTGCTTCTCCCTCTCCCTGCTGCTCTGCCTACTTGTGCTATCTCTCCGTCAAATAAATAAATAAAATCTTTTTAAAAAAAGAAGAAGAAGAAGAAGAAGAAGTCTTAGCCAACAAAATAAATAAGAAGTAAGGAAAGAATTGGAATCAGAAAGGAAGAAACTATTATTTGCAGATGTTATGAGTTTGTACAAAAAACATCCAAAAAGGGGCGCCTGGGTGGCTCAGCGGGTTAGAGCCTCTGCCTTCAGCTCAGGTCCTGATCTCAGGGTCCTGGGTCCTGAGCTCAGGCTGCACATCAGGCTCTCTGATCAGCAGGGAGCCTGCTTCCTCTTCTCTCTGCCTCTCTGCCTACTTGTGATCTCTATCTGTCAAATAAATAAATAAAATCTTAAAAAAAAAAAAAAACTACATGAAAATTAAAAACATATATATCCCCCAAAAGGGCTTATATCCAGATGATATGAAGAATCTTATCAACAGTTAGGCAACCTGATGGAAAAATGGAAGAAAAACTAACAGACATTTGACAAACAGGATATCCAAATGACCAAAAGGCAAAAGGTACTTGAGCTCATTAGTAACTAAAGCATAAATTAAAACCACAAAGAGATATCAGTATCTACCCACCAAAGTTAGCAAAAATTAAAAACTCTCACAATTCCATCAGGTGGCCAGGAACACTGAGAACTCACACACAGTGCTTTCTATCAGGAATGGTAATAGCATTCTGAAATGTAATTTAGCATTATCTACTAATACTGAACATATATATACCTTCTGAACCAGCAGTTTTACTCTTAGATATAAATCTACCAAAAATATATACACATATCCAAAAGGCATGTACATGAGTGTGCATAGCATCATCGTTTCTTTAGTTGATCAATTTCAATTCATGAAAAATGTAAATAATTACATTAGGTACATTAGACATACTTTCCCTTAATTTTTATGTGACCAAAACATTTTTTCTTTTTTTTTTTTCCTTTTTTTTTTTTTTTACCTGTAATGCAGCCTTGTGTCAGCATTTAAGGGCAAAAAATAAAGCATTACTTTCTATACAGCAGTAACTGACTATTATTTAAAATCAAGTAAGTTAATCTTAGATTTAATAATCTACTACTTTTGGATCTTCAGTAAAACACTGAGCTGTATATACAACAGGGAAAGACATTAAAAGATACTTAATACTCATTAATTCATTTTAAGCAAACAGTCACAAGTTTCTAAAAATACCACGATCTCTCATTTTAATTAGAAATGATTGGTCCCAATTTTTAACAATCTTTCCATGGTAATGTCATTAACATGAGTTACCCAACCAAAAATGAGTCTAACTTTAACTTTAAACAAAACAAAACAGGGAGTTAGTCTTACCTAACTATAACTGGAATTATAACTAAATT
Organism: Mustela nivalis; assembly: GCF_964662115.1. Lineage (NCBI taxonomy): Eukaryota > Metazoa > Chordata > Mammalia > Carnivora > Mustelidae > Mustela > Mustela nivalis. The sequence continues at coordinate 113,873,533 of NC_139020.1, forward strand.
AAAGATGATCCAGTAGAAAATATTTCCCTTAATAAATAATGTTTCTCTTTGAATATTAATAGCCCACCACCAATAAAATTTTCCTTACTTGTATTACTGACTTCACTTGAATTTTTTTCTTTTATGCCAGGCTAGTTCACCAGTATTTTAAATTCTTTAAAATAACCATAACGAAAGTTGATCTGACCGGTCAATACCACAGGAACAGATTTCTTAATGCAATGCTAGAAGGCATCTTTTTTTTTTTAGGGGAACACATGAATAAGGTGCCCCACTATTACCCATTATGCAGTCAAGTTTCCCACATTTGGGGAAATTCTAAGAGTCAGCACATTTGGAGTCAATGGATAAGCCTCACCCTGGGAAAACCACTTTTGTGATCATGATATCTCTTCCCCTGCCAGGTAAGTACAGAAGGCATCTTGTCACATACTTTTATTAGATTCAACCTCCAATTATCTCCTTTTATTTTCAGATTACCACACAAAAATATCACTAAATATGTAAGACAAAATATTATTAGGTTGAGTCCCACGTTAGTTGTATTCAAAGCTCTTCACACACAAAAATAAAAATGTGTCAGATTAAATTTTCATTTTAAAAATACATTTTTCAAATTGTTTAGCTAAGCTCAGGCAAATTAACAAGAAATGCACGTAAAATGCCATTATCACATGAGAGAAGGCAAGGGCTGCCTTAGAGTAACTATAGCTGTTAAGTCCACTATACTACACAACCACATTGATGCAAAGATGTTCTCCACCACTCCCTCTGCTTGCCCGCCCCCAACCCAAACCCTACCCCTCTTACTCAAAGGCTTTACAAGGTTTGGTGATATCCTAACTGAAACTTTAAATAGCAGTTTAGAGTCTAAGGGCCATTTTTAAATTAACTAAGATCCTATGAGATTGGGGTACCTGTGTGGCTCAGTTGGTTAAGCATCTGCCTTTGGCTCAGGTCATAATCTTATAGTCCTGGGATGGAGCCCTGCTCAGTAGGGAGTCTGCTTCTCCCTCTCTCTCTGTTCCTTCCCTCTGCTCATGCTCTTTCTCTCCCCCTCTCTCTCAAATAAATAATAAATAATCTTTTTGTAAAAAATCTTTTGAGATTAATGTTTTTGCAAAGTGGTTCAAAAACATGGCTTTCGGGCGCCTGGGTGGCTCAGTGGGTTAAAGCCTCTGCCTTCAGCTCAGGTCCTGATCTCAGGGTCCTGGGATTGAGCCCTGCATTGGGCTCTCTGCTCAGCATGGAGCCTGCCTCCGGCCCCCCTCTCTCTGCCTGCCTCTCTGCCTACTTGTGATCTCTGTCAAATAAATAAATAAATCTTAACCAAAAAAAAAAAAAAAATGTCTTTCAAATACTGTCTGATCATCTAAAAAATATTTTACTTTTCACAAAAAAAGGAGGAATTTATCTACAAAGTTCAATTACTACAGCAACTTAAAGGATTTGTTCCAACACAATAGTATCTTGCTAAAACCAGTAATTGAACAATTCTATAAAATGGGAATTACTCTCCTTTAACTTTTCCTGTCAAGTACCTTTTGTTGAATGGTAGAATGTTTTTGCTCCATCTCTCTTTTCTCCTTTGCTGCATCCACAACCAGTCGATCCAGCTATAAAGGCAATAAGGGAGAAAATTAGCCAACTTAAAAATTAAAGAAGAAAAGGTATGATCATTTTTTAAAACATACTCTTAGTAAGTCAGCCAATGTAAGTTTACTTAAAAAGGCATTTTGACTACAACTTTAAAATGGAAGTTCTTTTTCCTCTGCTATGAAATCCTTTTTAAGAAGGTCTATAACTCCTCCAGGAAAAACATTTCTAAGAACAGTTGTAGTGCCAAGCAAACATGACAGGAGGCCTTGTCAAGGGCACAACAGTGATAAAATGAACTCCTAGAATAAGGAAGAGAACTCTAGCATAAGTTGCCTGCTGACTCCTGCAATTTCAGTAGTCAGAATCAAAGGCAGAAAGAAGATACCCTGGTGACTTTCTCCCCAAATAGCAAAAAGTAGCAGCTACACTAGTGTGGGGCCAGCTCTCCTAAATTCAACAGAACAGACACTTCCAATCAATCACTCAAAATGCTTCATGTTTTCAAGTTGGCTTCTTAATGTTATAATCAAATCTAAAAGGCAAAAAACAAAAACAACAACTCTCCAGATTAAGAGAGAGCTAAATAATAAAATTTTTTAGGAGTGCCTGGGTGGCTCAGTGGATTAAAGCCTCTGCCTTCAGCTCAGGTCATGATCCCAGGGTCCTGGGATCCAGCCCCGCATCGGGCTCTCTGCTCAGTGGGGAGCCTGCTTCCTCCTCTCTCTCTGCCTGCCTCTCTGACTACTTGTGATCTCTGTCTGTCAAATAAACAAAATCTTTTAAAATTAAAATAAAATAAAAATTTTTTAAAAGTAATAATAGTAATCATTCATAAGGCCAGGGTATAAAATTGCCATTGTTTAAGCTTCTGTTTTAAAAGCTCAAAAAAGGGACGCCGGCGTGGCTCAGTTGGTTGGACAACTGCTTTCGGCTCAGGTCATGATCCCGGAGTCCCAGGATCGAGTCCCACATCGGGCTCCCAGCTCCATGGGGAGTCTGCTTCTCCCTCTGACCTTCTCCTCACTCATGCTCTCTCTCACTGTCTCTCTCTCAAATAAATAAATAAAATCTTTTTTAAAAATAAATAAATAAATAGATAAATAAATAAAAATAAAAATAAAAGCTCAAAAAATTTATGAAATCATAACTCTCATTTCTTTCTTATTCCTTTCCAACAGAAAAGATGATTTCCCAATACTATGACAAATGTCCTGGCTCCTTGAACTACTCTTTGCTGGAATAAAAAACAATTGGTTATAAATTATATGAATCTACTCTTCTAGACTATGATGCATGTCATTTTATCTGATTAATGTGGGATAAATGAAAAAAATTTTTTTTAATTTTTTTTTAAGATTTTATTTATTTGACAGAAAGAGAGAAATCACAAGTAGGCAGAGAGGCAGGCAGAGAGAGAGGAGGAAGCAGGCTCCCAGCGGAGCAGAAAGCCCGACATGGGGCTCAATCCCAGGACCCTGGGATCATGACCTGAGCTTTAACCCACTGAGCCACCCAGGCGCCCCATAAATGAAAAAATGTTTTAAATGTAAATATCGGCTGGTTCCCGCGACTGTGGAGGGCGAGGTGACCCCCGCGCGGGAGTGAAGTCCGGGAGCGCGGTAGTGGGAGTCCGTGGGAGGGTGGGGGCGCCGCCTGGGCGGGGAAGGGTGAGGAGCTCTGGGGAGGGCGTCTTGGGTCCAGGACGGCGCATCCCGGGACTGAGGCAAGCGCCCGTCCACCCTCGTCTTGCAGACGCCGCCGCGACCATGGGCCGCACGTTTGGGAATCTGACCCGCATGCGGCATGTGATCACCTATAGCTTGTGGCCCTTCGAGCAGCGCGCGCCTTCCCGCACTACTTAAGCAAGGGCATCCCCAACGTGCTCCACCGCACGTGGGCGTGCGCTCTTCGCGTCGTGCCCCCGTTTGTAGCGTTTAATCTTGTCTACACTTGGGGGACCCAGGAGTTTGAGAAATCCAAGAGGAAGAATCCAGCTGCCTATGAAAATGACTAGTGAGCCATTCATCTGAATAGTGATTACCGGTGTATGAGGGACCCTTCTCTGGGAGAGGAGTCTACACTGTAGTGTCTTGAAGACATAATAAACTTATTATGGACTGCAAAAAAAAAAAAAAAAAAGTAAATATCAACAGGAATAAGGAGAAAGATAAAGTATTAAATGAATAAATGTTTTCATTGCTATTCTTTACAAAACAAAATTTTAAAAAGCCTTTGTAAAAATACCATTTGGTCCTTTATGTACTCTCTACTACAAATGATGGTGTTTTTTTTCCCTACCAGAGAATAATTTGGGCCTCAGAATTTTTTTTTTCCTTAATAAAAAAAAAATTTTAGGAGCACCTGTGTGGCTCAGTTGGTTAAGGCTCAGGTCATGATTCCTTCAGCTCAGGTCATGATCCCAGGGTCCTGGGATCAAATCCCACATCAGGCTCCCTGCTCAGCAGGGAATCTGCTTCTCCCTCTCCTCTCCCCCTGCTTGTGCTCTCTCTCTCTGCCCCAAGTAAATAAATTTAAAAAAAAAAAAATTTTTTTAAGGTTTTATTTAAATCCTAGATAGTTAGCACATAGTAAAATATTAGTTGCAGGTATACAATTGGCCACAGAATCTTAGTTATCACTGAATATTAATAAAGAACCAAAAGAAAACACCCTGAAACAAATGTAGCACTATTATAAATATTTGATTTAGATGGCAACTACACTACTACCCTTGAAGATCCAATGCATATGTGCCTTAGTGACATGTAACATTGATTTAATGGGTAATGCTCATACATGCTGCACTAGGAAAATGCCCTCAGGATTTTCTTATACTGAATGAGTGCAGTAACCATTATACCATGAGTTTATATCCTTTAATTGAATGGCATATAAGTATTATTTATCCATTCAGATTGAAGTAAGGTACAAGGCAGACCCCAAGATTCAACTAATATTTATAAACTTGTGTGCATGTACCTTCTACACTAGTACTGCAATGCAAGTGCTGGTTTTCTGCCTGCTGGACTGGTAGTAAATTCCTCTCCTACATCCCACCTCACTACTATTACAGCAGAAAAGAGCGAAAATTCACTTCTCTCTGTTGGGGCAGAAGTATAAAGAAAAAAATGTCTCAAGATGGTGGAGGGTGGGGAAGGTACAAACTGAGGAGATGTGAAGACAGTCTTGTCTCCTACATACTGGGACTATATCAGGAAGAATTTGGAGCATAGCACAATATGGGCCATGCTTCTATTAGTGCAGGTACCTATAACCAGCCAGGTGCCCTAGTCCCCTGTGTTTGGAATCCTCTCTACTCCTACCATATCAGACATCATCACTTCTCTCTCCACTTTTTAATTTCTCCCATTTCCATCTGCTTGTATATTTGTGCAAATCATACTACCTTAAATAAAACCTTCCTCCAACTCATACTCCTCTCCAGCCCTCTTTTTCCTTCGTAACACAACTTCTGGAAAAATCTTCCCTGTTCTTCACTGGTCTATTTCGTATTTATCTACCCATTATAGTTTAGCTTCTGCCACTCATACCCTCCACTCTCACAAAGGTAAATAATCTTCTTGCTGCTAAACCCAATATGTATTTCTCAGTCCTTGGTTTACTGCACCTTCTTTCCAATATTTGTATTGATAATTATCCTCTCCTTTTTGAAACACTCTCCTTGGCCCATGGTAACATCATCTCCCAGTTTTCCACCTCCTCTCTCATCTGTGTTTTAATGAAGATCCTCTTACCTAACCACCTCTTAAAACTATGTCATTCTTAGGGCCCTGTTTGAAGCCAGATTCTCTTTTTAATCTATACTAGTGGCCTTTGCTATTAACTTACAAAATGAAAGTCTTTAAGCATACCATTCCAGCACTCACATTTTTCAAAAATAGCTTTGGAAACACTAAAATGATTTTGGGATACCTATTAACTCTCCATGAGTCAATTCACCCATTCTTGTGGTTACAATTAATAATTATATGCTATTGACTCCTTTAACCTCATTTTGGCGGAGGGGAGGGGGCTCCAGATACACCCATTTAGATGTCCTATCATCAAAATTTAACATATTTAAACTTCAAATCATCATGTCCCTCTACCTTCAAATTGGCTATTCCTTAAATATCCTTCAAGTCTATTTGTTTCTATCTCTATTGCCATGTTCCTAGTTCCAGATCCAGTTATCTCATAACTGAATTACTGAAAGGATATCTGAACTGTCCACCTCCAACCAGGCTATATTTTCCAACAGGCACCAGAGCTTAGATGCCTTTCAAGGACCTGAAAAATTATGTGAGAACTGAGAGGGGAAAACTGTAAAACCAAAATTAATAAATGTATAAAGTATGAAGTTATTTAAACTACTCAACTACAATCTAATTCATTTGTTTATAAATTACATTTAATGTAGGATGAGGGTGCAACATAATGCTTGACAGAATGTGTGGAGTGCCTAGAGCCTAGGAAGGTCTTGCCTTCCTCCCAAGTCTGGGTTATAGGTCCTAGCTGTATGTTCCTGTAACTCTTTGAAACTCTGCTATATGGTAAAGACAGCCAGCTACCCCCTAATAACCTATTCTCTCCTTCTTTCTTAACAAGACAGTATTCAAATTCTTGTAGGTCACATGCTTATCTGGCATTAAGTTTTTAATTCCCAGCTTTTCCTGCAGCCAGTGCGACACTGGGATGTACACAGAAGTGGACTCTATAAATTCCAGGAGACATCCATAAAGAGAATGCACCTTTCTCCTTTCCTCTTTCCTGTCAGCAAGAATGTGGGTATGGTGACTAAAGCTTGATCAGCCACTTTGAACCATGAGGTAGAATAAAAAATGTAAGCCTGCATCCCTGCAAACCAAGTGACCATAATACCATGCCTTTGACTTTATGTAGAGAAATAAAATAAAAAATAAAATAAAACAAGAATTTCATCTTGTTGACGCTACTAATATTTCAAGGTTTCCTTGTATCACACACCAAAAAGCAAGTTCTCATTTAATAAACCCACACAGAACACTGATCACACAGAGTAATAGTCTGATGACTTGTTGGTCTCCTCTAATAGATTAGGTTCTACAGAGTCAGGGAACAGTATCTCTGTAACTCATGGCATATACCCTGCACACCATCCCAACAAGCACACACATGTACACACATGTGTATGCACCAAATTTACTTTTGGCCAATGAATGCACTTCTCTTACAGTCTTACCTTTTTCCTCATTTCCTTAAACTCTATTTTTCAACCTTAATCCCCTGTCCTCAAAAGGTAATATGAACCTATATGGGGGGGGGGGGGGGATCACCTAAAAATTGGTATCATTAAATCCAAAAAGCTCACCAATCAACAAAAAAGAATATTCCAGAACAAATCTAATATAAAGTTCTTCTCAGTTATCAAAAATAATTTGAATATAATGAACTTTCTATATAATACTGTGATATATGTATAATTCACATATGTGCATATATATAAAAAATAAAAAAGATACCAAGAGTTCCATACGCTTAAGATTCTAAAGATTTATTATTCAAAATAGCAAAATATACATTTTTTAGAAAATAAAAGAAGAGTATAACTCAAATGAAAAATCAGTAGGACTTTCATTTATCCAAATGTAAGAAAAGAAAAACTAAATCCAGCTATGTGTACTATAAAACAGACCCATTGTTTTTAAGTTTTCCTTTCAACACCCTCATATACTGTCTATAACATATTTTTAAACTTCAATCTTCTTTTTGGTTACACATTTAACCTACACATAAATATTCCACAGCATCAAACTTCTTCATTAAATAACTGAAATGTCAAATTCCACAATATTCTAAATTTCTTTCTTTTTCCCAACACACTAAACTTCTTTAAAGGTACAGACATCAGGGTGCCTGGGTGGCTCAGTGGGTTAAGCCGCTGCCTTCGGCTCAGGTCATGATCTTAGGGTCCTGGGATTGAGTCCCACATCGGGCTCTCTGCTCAGCAGGGAGCCTGCTTCCCTCTATCTCTCTCTCTCTCTCTCTCTCTGCCTGCCTCTCTGTCTACTTGTGATCTCTCTCTGTCAAATAAATAAATAAAATCTTTAAAAAATAAATAAATAAATAAGTAATTTAAATAAAAGTACAGACATCAGAACAAAAGCAACAAAACCAAAAATAAACAAGTGGGACCACATCAAACCAAAAAACTTCTGCAATGGAAACAATCGACAAAATGAAAAGGCAACCCACCAAACGGCAGAAAATATTTGCAAATCATGTATCAGATACCATATAAAGAACTCGTACAACTTTATGGGGCGCCTGGGTGGCTCAGTGGGTTAAAGCCTCTGCCTTTGGCTCAGGTCATGATCTTGGGGTCCTGGGATCAAGCCCCGTGTAGGGCTTTCTGCTTAGCGGGGAGCCTGCTCCTCCCCGCCCACCCTGCCTCTGCCTGCCTTTCTGCCTACTTGTGATCTCTGTCTGTCAAATAAATAAATAAAATCTTTAAAAAAAAAAAAAAAAACTCATACACTTCAAAGCAAACAACAAAACACCCAAACATTTTTGTTTTAAAAATGGGCAGAGGATCTGAAAAGACATTTCTCCAAATGTGAAAAACGGGTAGCCAAAAGGTACATGAAAAGGTGCTCAACATCACTAATCCTCAGGAAAATGCAAATTAAAACCACAACAAGGTATTACCTGTCAGAATGCCCGTCATCAAAAAGATGAGAAATCACAAGTGTTGGTGAGGATGTGGAGAAAAGTGCACCAGTGGTGGGAATGTAAATTGGTGCAGCCATAATGGAAAACAATATGGAGATTCCTCAAAAAACTAAAAACAGAAGTACCATATGTTCCAAAATGCCCCTTCTACATATGTTCAACGTAAACAAAGACACTGATTTGAAAAGATATCGACATCCCCATGTTAACTGCATTATTAATAGCTAAGATACAAGAACAACCTAAGCGCCAAAAAATGAACAGGTAAGAAAATATGGTGTATATACACATAAGGAACTATTATTCAGCCATTTAAAAAGCAAAGTAAATCTTGCCATTTGCAACAACATAGATGGACTCTGAAGGCATTATGCTAAGTGAAATAAGCCAAGCAGAGAAGGACAAATACCACATGATTTCACTCACATGTGAAATCTGGGAAAAAAAAAAAATCAAATTCATAGATATAGAGAACAGACTAGAATTTGCCAGAGGTGGGGGATGAGTGAGACAAAATGGGTAAAGGGGGTCATCACAATGTACAAATTTCCAGTTATAAAATAAATAACTCCTGGGAATGTAATGTACAGCATGGTGACTATAGTTAACACTACTGTATCATATATTTGAAAGTTACTCATCAGTATATATATATATTTTTTAATAGATTTTATTTATTTATTTATTTATTTATCTGATAGACAGATTACAAGTAGGCAGAGAGGCAGGCAGAGAGATGAAGGGGAAGCAGGCTCCCTGCCGAGCAGAGAGCCTGATGTGGGGCTCGATCCCAGGACCCTGGGATCATGACCTGAGCCGAAGGCACAGGCCTTAACCCGCTGAGCCATCCAGGTGCCCCTCAACAGTGTATCTTAAAAGTTCTGAAGAAAAGAAAAAGAATGTTTAACTATATGGAGTAATAAATATTTACTAGACTTCTGAGTTGGTCATTTGACTATAAATATGTGTGTGTGTACTAAGACATAGAAATCTCGGGGTGCCTGGGTGTCTCAGTCGGTTAAGCAGCTGCCTTTGGCGTAGGTCATGATCCCAGGGCCCGCATCAGTCTCCTTGTTCAACAGGGAGCCTGCTCTCCCTCTGCGTCTGCCTGCCACTCTGCCTGCTTATGCTCTGACAAATAAATAAATAAAATCTTTAAAAATATATACACATATATCTCAAATTATTTTATACACCTGAATTAATGCAATATTATATCTCAATGAAAAAAAGATACAGATATCAATGTATAAAACAGAATCAAGCAATACAGTACAATATTACCTGTGCACCAAGATCCTTCATGTAGGGCCCAAGTTCACTAAATAGATCATACCCTTGATGGAAGAAGGCCAAATGGGCATACATAAAAGATAACATCTGATAAGAGAAAAAAAAAGTTTAGCATTTTAAAATCAATTCTTAGATAAATATTCCAAAATTTTTAAAAATCTTAATCTTATCTAATGTTTAAAATTTATTCCATTAGAACCCAAAATATCAAACCTATTTAAAATTAAGTCATTTTTCTTAAGAATATTTCAGAAATATTTGTGAAGCAAGAATAAGTAATATTTAAAAGAAATGTCCAAGTGGTTTAACATTTTAAAAAAATTCTTTTTCGTTGTTTAGACTATATCCAGACAATCAAACTTCATATGGTAATAACTGAAAGAAAAAGTCGTGTTTTCAATACTTTCACCATCTTCCCACGTACATTATAAAGTTATCTATATGCCTTTCAACCAAACTCCCTGGCAAAATTTTAATGCACACACAAAAAAAAATTAAAAGGGGAAATATAAATAAAAAATATTAAAATATATATATATATAAAAATAAATAAATCACACCTTACAACTGACTAGGATCACTACGTACAGCCCAAAGTAGGGGAATGATTATTTTCCTTCTCAAGTCACTGAAATAAAATGAGTCAACAGACTTTGCCAATATGGAGGGTTCTGCATATTCATTCCCAGTATCCAAAAATGTTGCTAACAGGTTAAGATTTTTTTCCAAGTTTTCCTATATTTTACCTGTTCATGAGAGAAAAATCAACCCTTATTTTTATTTGTTTTTACATGGTTAGGAATTTAATTCAATATTAGTAAAAAGAATCCTCCAAACACCCATGTTTATTTTTAGCAAGATGAGGCATCTGCTTAATACTCTGAAGTTTAAAATTTAATATTCAAGAATGCTTCAAAAGAAAATTTTTTGAACAGAAAACCAATTAAATAAAACACAAACACAAAAGGACAAAGCTCAATAAAAGATTATTCTGGAATTAGATTAACAGTAGTTGTGATATTTCATGAATATAAAAAACACATATAAAAAAGAGGGTGAAAGTTTAATAGCTACAACTACATAAAAATGTAAAACATGCTGCACATCAAAACACATAATAAACATACTAAAAGATGAATGATAAACTAGGAAAACACACATGACAAAGGGTTAATGGTCTTAAAATATAAAAAGATGTTACAAATCAGTATGAAAAAGAGGACTAACAAAAATACAGGAAACAAAGAGGCCAAAATATACAGGAAAAAAATCCAAACTCACACATATTTAATACAAACTTATTGTCTTAAAGATATGCAAAATTGAACAATGACATGACATGACATTTTTATCTATCAAATTATAGGTAGAGTGGGAGAAATTAGAACCCAGTGTTCGTAGTATGGTTCACTTTCACATACTACTAGCAGAAATGTTGTATAACTCTTAAAATTTACCATTATTTTTTAAAAGTTTTTTAATAAATGCTTAAACACTCTATGTAATCTCTTGTCTAAATCTATCCTAAGGAAATAATCATATTATTTATTAGAATGATCACTATAGTGCTATTCTTTAATGTCAAAAACATGGAAATTACTTAGAAATCCATTAATGGATAAACCTAATTTATGGCATATTTAATTGACCTGCAAACTATATCCAGCCCTATCACTTATTTTTGGATGGCCTATGAGTTAAGAGCGGTTTTTACATTTTTTTAAATGGTTGAAAGACAATGAAAAAAATGAAACTCATGACATGTGAAGACTGTATGAAATTCAAATTTCCATGTCCATAAGAAAAATTCTTATTAACACGTAGTAATGCTATTCATTTACATATTGTCTATGGCTGCTTTCTCATTACAACATCGCAGTTAAGTAATTACGACAAAGACCACATGGTCCACAAAACCTAACACATTCACTACCTGGCCCTTCACGAAAAAAGGTTGCCTACACCTAGGATATTCACATGGTAGAATTCTGTATGGCCAGGAAACCCATTGTTAAATAAAAAATATTTAGGGCTCCTGGGTGGTTGAATTGGTTAAGTTACTACCTTTGGCTCAAGTCATGATCCTGGAGTCCCAGGATAGAGTCCCACATCAGGTTCCCAGCTCCACCAGGAGTCTGCTTCTCCCTCTGACCTTCTCCCCTCTCATGCTTTCTCTCACTCTCTCTCTCAAATAAATAAATTTTAAAAATCTTTTAAAAATATATTAATTAAAAATGTTTAAAAGTAAAAAATATTTAAAGACATGTGATGATTTTGTAGTTACTATCAAAAGAACAAAGTTATAAAACATATGTAGCAATGATTCCGATTTCTTTTTTAAAAAATTATGTGTTGGGGCGCCTGGGTGGCTCAGTGGTTAAAGCTTCTGCCTTCAGCTCAGGTCGTGATGCCAGGGTCCTGGGTTGGAGCCCTGCATCGGGCTCTCTGCTCAGCAGGGAGCCTGCCTCCTCCTCTCTCTCTCTCTCTGCCTGCCTCTCTGCCTACTTGTGATCTGTCTGTCAAATAAATAAATAAAAATCTTTTTAAAAAAATGTGTAATTTTAAAACACACATATACACAGTCACATACACACATGCTCACAGAAAGAGAGGGGAAAAGGTGGATATATGCCAAGATATTAAGAGTAGTTCTCCCTTGGTAGTAAGATTTCTAAGTATTTTAACTTTTTTCTTCATACATTTTACTTTTCAATTTTCTCCAATTAACATACATTAATCTCAATCTAGAAAGGGAAGTAAGTGGCAGTAAAGAGCAAGTACAAGGTACTTACCTGATAAGAAATAATATAAATATAGAATTTAGGAAAAAGCTAGGTGAGTACAAGAATCAAAAGCAATTTATGTACACCCTTTCAGGATAAAAAACAAAACACTTCAGTGAACAGAGAGGAAAAATTATTTCTAAGGTTCTCGAAATATGAAAGAATGCAATGCCATACTACTACCATCCCCTGTCTACTTCCTCATTAGCTTTAAGATTTTTTTTTTTTAAAGGGGATCCAAAAAAAAAAAAAAAAAAAAAAACAATGGGCATAGAGGCTCAGGGAAAAACATTATCCTCAAATTTCATCACCTTTTATTTTCAAACAGCACTCTAAAGAACAAACCAACAGGCTAATAAAATCATCAATAATCCTAAGGAAAACTTCTCTAAATGATACGATTTATACATGCCCTCAATCTCAAGTATTTAAATGCATGTTAATAGAAGAGAAAGACATAAGTAACTATAACATGAAGGAGACAAAAAAGTGGTTAAGCAACATAGGAGAAGTATGAAAAGATCTGTAAGATTAATTCTGAACCTGGAATAAATATATTTACATGTATATACAAACATACATATACACACATATGATGCTGCTTTAAATGCTTACATATGTACACTTAGATCATATTAGAATCATCATTTCAATAAATATCTTACTGATTTTAGGATTTCTGATCTCCTTTTTGATTGAAGGACATTAATCTGAGGAAAAATACACTTGGTTAATCACCCAAACATTTATTTTAAAAACTAATCTACAATGCAATATTGTAAAATTTGCTTATTCTGATAGTTTGATACTTTTCCAGAACAGTAAATTAAATCAAAGTTCAAGTTTTTCACCCTTAGACACGTTTTGTAAAAACAGTTAAGACAAACATGCCAATGAAATTCTCATCTATTTTCAACTCAAAGAAAAACTGGCCATGCATAAGTCATAAATACTGTAGTGATAAAACTATCACTTTGATAGACATTTGAATTTCTCAGAATTTCATCTTTTCCCCATCCTCCTTATCTAATTGTTCATCTAGACCCTTCAACACAGATCCTTAATGCAAACTCTCATCACTTTTACCACTACTACCAACCACCTTATCTTTTCTAGACTGTTGCAATAGCCTATGAACTAGCCTCTATACTCATGACTCTCTACAACCCATTTGCCACACAGTAAACAGTGATCTTTTCAAAATATAAATAAGATTGTTCTATGTCCAACTTAAAACCTTCCAACTTCCTTGTGTAGCCTGCATGGCCCTTTGTGATGTTCACCTCTCTAACCCACCCAGTTTTCTTCCACTTTACCTTTCTGTGCTCCAACCCCAATCCCAAACTACTCCCACCTCAACACTTTCAAACTAGTTGTTCTGTCTTCATGTCATAATTGTCTGCCCAGACAGGCAGAAGGATACCTGTTACCAATCAGGTTCCAGCTGAAGTACTAGCTCCTCTGAAAGGTCTATGTAGGCCCTATGTACTCTCTAGTACAACAACTCTATTTATTTCCTTCATAGCATTCATAACCACCTCATATTTTCTTATTTACTTATGTCTTTTCCCCAGTTAAAGTGTGAGCTCCATAAGATCAAGGTCTTCCTTATTCCCAGCTGCATTCTCCAACTGGTACAGAGTGAGGACTCAATAAATATTTGTTAACTAAATTAACAGACTTTAAATAATATTTTAATTAGACTAAACTTACTGAAAGATCAGTAAATTATGAAAGTTGCCTTTGTGGTATCTGTCCCAACTCTAGAAATTCTTAACAAATATTTTGTCTACTATATATCAGCTTAATGAAATTAAATGTTTATACAAAAAAAGAATCATTCACTTTTTGCTAATATCGTCAAAAGATTACAGAATATCTTTCCTTTTGATATGTTCTTCCCACTAAATATTCTGCCTGTTGTTTTATAATTTTAAAGCACTGATCAGAAAACTAAAAACACACCAAGAAAAATCCAAATAACTATGCTCAAATAAGCACTAATTTCCTTTGTATGTCTGTTTCAAGGCCTCTTCAGTTTTGAGAACTAAAATATTAACTTTCAAATGCTCTAAGTAAAGCAGAGGCTATAGATAACCTATTATTTAGACTTTGGAAAATGCCAAAAGTGTTTCTGTTTTATCTATTTTTTTATGTCTGGCAATGAAAAATAGCATTTACTTGAATAAAAAAGTAAAGTCAAATATGTACAGAAGCTAAAACATGACAAACTTTATAAATTTGGATATTTATTACTTACTATGCCCTAAAATAGCCATTTTAGCCATATAATGAAATGACACAAGAGTTCTCATCAGAAAAATTAAATAAGGTAATACTTATGGGGGACATGGGGGCCTAACTTAAAACTACTAGATGAACACTAAAGGAAATGGATAATTTATTTTCCAACCACTAGAGAGAATATAACCTAGACGTAGAAAAGAGATACAAATAATTATAATAAATGTGATTAAGTGTTCTAACAGCAATGTGTATGATACTATTATGACAGCACAGCAAAGGCAGGGGCAAGAATGATTCACTTTGCCTGGAAAAACTTGTACAACTGACCACAGAACAGAGAACAAAGTGGTAACAGGGCAGGTAAAATTGAGAAGACCAATTTTGTGAGAACATCTTAAAATTCAAAACAAGAAACAATTAAAACTGGTGTTAGGGCTGCATCAAAGGTAAGAAGAGCAGACTTAAGAGGTACAGAGAACTTTTTCTCTCTCTCTCTTTTTTTTTTTTTTAAAGAGTGAGAGAGTATGCACAGCAGGGGATAGGGAAGTGGATCACAGAGAGAAAGGGAGAGAGAGAATCCCAAGCAAGCACCACACCCAGCATGGGGCCTGACAGGGCTTGATCTCATGACCCTGAGATCATGACCTGAGCCAAAATCAAGAGACAGATGCTCAATTAACTGAGCCAGCAGGTGCCCCAATACACAGAATTTTTTAATTTGGTTTTTAGATATAGCAGCTGAGAATGAGAATATCTGATGTAACTGTCCATAAGAATCTCTAGGATTGGGTAAGAAGATTTCAGCATTCAGTTAGGTAAGAGCAAGAAAAAAAAAAAAAAAAAAAGCCATTTAGAAGAAGACAGTTCTCAGTTGTAAATCAAAAAGAAAGAGGGACATCTGAGAAAAACAGATTTTGTCATCTATATATTATGGTTATTCAAGTAAGAGGCATGAGACTGTCAGGGAAATCAAAAGGTCAGAAAAGAATAGGACCAAAGAGGTAACCCTGAAAAAGAGGTCGAAAAGATTTTGGATAAAGGAAAGAAGCCCAAGGTGAAAAGTGAAAAGAAATACAAAGTAATAGAAGTTAATAAATAGAAGTTAGTGCAATGTAAAAGTGGTTTAAGATAAATCAAGACAAAAGTATATTTCAAAAAAAGAGAGTTGTGGTCCACTATCTCAATGAAACACAACAGTCAAGTTGGTTAAGAATTAAACTGTATCTAATGAGTAAGCCTTAGCATGAGCCATTTCAGTGGAATGGGATAGGAAGATAATATTCATACCACCACAGGAAGTACAGTAAATGGGAGATAGCTAATAGAAGATAGGAAATACAGACAATTCCATTCTAGAAGATTCTCACTAATAAGTGGAATGTACTTCATTTTCTAACTTCCCACTTAGTGAATAGAAACTTCAAAAAAAAGTCACTTTCTACTGTTTTGCAAAGTTATCTAAGTAGTTTTTAATCACTAATTTGTACACGGTTACTTGTGCATTTTTCTGAAGAAATGATCTGTGATTGCTAGTCAGCAATCTCTGGGGACTTCACTGCTGTTTTGTAAAAGGAGATTCAGACAAACTAATTTCTTAAGCTTTAAAGCTTTCAACTCATGATATGTAAAAATACATCATGTACATGTGAAATAATGTATGCTTTGCCTTCACTTTTCATGTCTCTCGAGTCCCTCTGGAGACATATCACATTCAAACTGATTTCAATTACACATAGAACCAGAAGATCACCAGGCAACTTAGCAAATACTGATCTCTAGTTTTAAAAAAGAGAAAGTAATGCAAATATAAGAACACCACTTCTAGAAATATTTTTCATTTGGTACCATGGTATGCCTTAATACATCTAAGAATCTACTCTAAAGAAATAATCAGAAATATGGCAAAAGATTTATATCCAAAGATGTTGTTATCATTTACCATTACTGAATACTGTATTTTCACTATTGCCAGTAAAAAATGGCTGTCTGATAAGTAGTATTAATTAACACAGCAACTCCACAGAATAAAATAAAGCAATTAAAATGTTTTTTACAACATTTTAAAATGAGGGAAAGTATCACGTTAAGTGAAAAGGGGAAAGAATCAGAACCAAAGGTATACACATATATTTATGTACATACACAGATACACACTCAAGTGAAAAGTCTTAACAACATCATTTAATTTTAGACTCAAGAAAACAGTACTAGTTCTTTACAGTGCGATCATTCAAAAATAATGACATGTTTAGTTAGCATTTTCTGAAAACAAATAATAAATATACCTGAAGTACGTAGTCGAGAGCTATGTGTCGAAAACATTTTCTTGTAGCTGTCAGAATGTTCGTGGCTTCTTCAACTTCGTGCTGTTTGTTTCTTTGTACTTGAGCATTTTTTACTAGTGCATTTTCTTTTTCTTCACTGACTTTCTCAAATTGCTTCTTGGCATCTTTAAATTTTCTAAGATCTCTAAAAAATAAAAAGAGTAAAACTTCCATAAATCCTACTATGGGTGAAATACAAAACACACTTTTAAGAAATATCACTCGTGGGGCGCCTGGGTGGCTCAGTGAGTTAAAGCCTCTGCCTTTGGCTCAGGTCATGATCTCAGGGTCCTGGGATCGAGCCCCGCATCGGGCTCTCTGCTCGGCAGGGAGCCTGCTTCTTCCTCTCTCCACCTGCCTCTCTGCCTACTTGTGATCTCTGTCAAATAAATAAATAAAATCTTAAAAAAAAAAAACAAAAGAAATATCACTTGTATCTTGTTGAGGGAAATTACTATGCCAAATGACACAAATATATCCTTCTAACACACACATATACAATCTTTGGTAAAAAGAACTGTATACCCATAAAGGGTAATGGTTTCCATTTCAGTATTCTGAAAATCTGAAATATTTGATTCCATTAATGAGCTTAGATAAGCACTTTATTATATCAGAGAACTAGGCAAAATGATTTGAAGACACTGATTTTAAAATACTAATAAAGTAGACCCGAGAAAGACTCTATTTAAAGTCTTTGTAAGAAGCCATAATTTTTCATGCATACATTCTATAAGGACATTCTGAACATTAGTCTATTATTTGGAAAGAATCTGTGAGACATCACTAACAGGACAATGAATTCTAAACCACTAAACGGCAATGCATTATATTCATGAGATGTGCCACTTTTTTATAGCTTTTAACATCTATAATTTATCCTGAATACTGTAGCATAAACAACTTTATCTGAAATTTTATATATTCTGTCAATAATTAAAAGAGAAAAACTGAATTATTAATGTGGGAAAGGAAACTGTTCCTATCTGGAAAGTTCACGTTTTTATCTCCAGTTTAATTTTATTTCACATATAAAATGGGACGAATGTGACACAAAAGGCTCACATGTAGCAAAAAACATGCACTTTCATGATTCATTCTCATATATTCCATTATCTTCTTTTCAAAGAAAATACCATATTGAGACAATGGTAAATTAGCCTCAACTATACTAACTAATAGTATTTCAACCACTTTTGAGGCCTGCTTTGATTTTGAATGGTCATTATTTATTTTATTTGTTAATCTATAACAATCCTAGCTATGTATCCTGAATACAAATTTCATAGTATAAATGATTCACTGAAAGGCATGAAGTCTGATTCCGTTATGGAGTATTCATGAGGAAATGCAATATACATTTTACAAAGCAAAAAAACAAAAACTCCAGTATTTTCAGTAAATCACAGTCCATAAAATCCTCCCAAAAGATAACAACTCCCAAATGTGATCATTAATGGATTGCTTTTCTTTCTCTTTATTGCAATTGACTTACTCTTTAACAAAGTTCTGAAGCTGTGCTTTAATTGATCTCTGAGTTTGGTCAAATAGGATCTGAAAGATAAAATGTAACATTAAACAACTAGAAAAGTAAACAAAAAATAATATATAGGTTGATAAGTAACACATCCTTCTACCAGTACTCAATTCTAATAACACCTATACTTCTTACTGAAGACTACATAAAAAATAAGCATTTAAAAAGAAACTGAAACTTTCAAGTCAATTTCATCTGTCTAAAAATTAAAATTATTTCTAATTACAGAGAAAAATCAAATCTGCATTACCATGTAAATAGAGTGCTCAAACAATAGAGCAATTTATTTCCCTGATTTTTAATTCAAGCTTTGAAAAACAACCTGAGAGAGTAACAAAAATTCTACTTCATTTACTGCAGGAATTTCTTACTTTTTTTTTTTTTTTTTTTTTTTTAGGAATTTCTTACTTTAACGTATCAAAACACCTCAAGTAAAAACAACTCCAAAACTGCCTTATATCTTAGTTAGAGGTTTCTCATTTGGGAAGACCTAGAGATTTAAATGTGTTTGTTTTTTTTTAAGATTTTATTTATTTATTTATTTATTTATTTGACAGAGAGAAATCACAAGTAGATGGAGAGGCAGGCAGAGAGAGAGAGAGAGGGAAGCAGGCTCCCTGCTGAGCAGCAAGCCCGATGCGGGACTCGATCCCAGGATCCTGAGATCATGACCTGAGCCGAAGGCAGCGGCTTAACCCACTGAGCCACCCAGGCGCCCGAGATTTAAATGTTTTATATTATTAATTCGAGTAAACATTATATAGTCCTTTAGGTTCAATGACTATTAAGACTGGAGAAAAGAACAAAATTTTATTCCTTATGACAATATTTTGCCCCACTTAAATAATGCCACATATTAAACTTTAGTAGTTTTATGTGTGGGAATTTCACTGGGCTTGTCATGGAAATTCTGAGTACTGCGATAATTTATAGATACTCTACATTTAGAGTTTGAAACAAATGTCAGATGAACGGGCACAAAAATCAGTATTTAGGAGTGCCTGGATAGCTCAGTTGTTAACTGTCTGCCTTCGGCTCAGGTCATGATCCCAGTGTCCCGGAACTGAGCCCCGTGTCAGGCTCCCTGCCCTTCAGGAAGCCTGCTTCTCCCTCTCCCAAACCCCCTGCTCTCACTATGTTCCTGCTCTCACTGTTTCTCTCTGTCAAATAAATAAGTGAAATACTTAAATATATATATATCAATATTCAACACAAAACAAAAAAAATCCTGTATCCTTCTCATTAAAAACAGTATCAATTTCGTTTTCTCTGAAATCTTGCTACTAAATGCTGAACACCAACACCACACACACCCACACACACACACCACACCTGGGTTGAGTACTACAGGATTTAAAAATATGCCAATTTGCTTCGAGAGAAAAAAATCATTTTCTGTAATATGTTAAATCCAAAGTATTAAATTCAAATTAAGCATAAGAGAGGAAATAATAAAGATGATCGGAAGTCAGCTAAACAGAAAACAGAAAATCAGTAACCAAAACTCAACGAAACCGTAAGCCAATTCTTTCAGAAGATCAATAAAGTTGATAAACCTCCTGCCAAAATGATCAAGAAACAATTTTAAAACACAAACTTCAGGGGCACCTGGGTGGCTCAATCAGTTAAGTGTCTGACTCTTATTTTGGCTCAGGGTTGTGAAATCAAATCTCATATTGGGCTCCATGCTGGGTGTGGGACCTACCTGAGGTTCTCTCTCTCTCACTTTCTCTCTCTCTCCCTCTGTCCCTCCTCCCAACTCTAAAAAAAAATACTTTAAATACCAAGAAGAAGAGAGATGACAAAACCACAGATTCTACAAGTACTAAAAAGAATAATCAGGGGAACTGAGGAATAATTTTATGCCTATACATTCAACAAGCAAGATGGGTTAATTCCTTGAAACACAAAAACTACCAAAACTCACTCAGTAAAAAATCAATAACCTAAACAGAATAAAAGAAATAGAATCTACAGTTAAAAACCCATATACTATAAAGTTAAAGCTATACTTACATAAAACTTAGCAATCCCATTCCTAGGCACTTGCCCAAGAAAAAAAAAAACTTAAATTTACACCAAACTCTATAACCAAACATTTATAGCAACTCCCATTATTAACTGCCAAAACTTGGAAACAACCCAAACATCCTTAAAGAAATAAACTATGGTACATCCATGCAATTGAATACTACTCAATAATAAAAAAGAACAACTACTAATACATACAACAACATATATGAATCTCAATAGATTTACCTAAGTAAAATAAATCATATTCAAAAGGCTACAAGCTATATGATTCCATTTATATGACACTCAAAAAAGATAAAACTATAGGGATAAAAAAATAAATCAGAAATTTCTAGTGGTCAGGGGTAGATGGAAGGGTACTAACAAAGGAATAAATAAGGGTATTCTTAGGGTTACAAGAACTGTCATGCGTATAGAGTGTGGTATAAGATCCAACTGTATGTGTTTGTCAAAATTCGTAAAACTAATTAATAGCATTTATCACAGAATTTAAACAAACAATCCTAAAATTTGTATAGAACCCCAAAGATCCAAAGCAATCTTGCAAAAGAACAAAATTGGACGCATCACAATCCCAGATTTCAAACTATACTACCAAGCTATAGTAATCAAATATTATGGTGCTAGCAGAAAAACATACACACAGATCAATGGAACAGAATAAAGAACCCAGAAACAAACTCATGTTTCATTAATCTATAAGAATATACATCAGAGAAAAACACAGTCTCTTCAATACATACTGCTGGGAAAACTGGATAGCTACATGCAAAAGAATTAAACGGACCACTTTCTTACACCATACACAAAAACAAACTCAAAACAGAATAAGACCTAAATGTGATACCTGAAACCATAAATATCCTAAAAGAATATACAGACAGTAAACTCTTGGACATTGGCCTTAGTGTTTTTCTGATTCTATCTCCCCAGGCAAGGGAAATAAAAGAAAAATAAACAATTGTGACTACATCAAATTAAAAAGCTTTTGCATGGTGAAGGAAATCATCAATAAAATGAAAAGGCAACATACTGACTAGGAGAAGATATTTGCAAATGATATATCTGATAAGGGGTTAATACCCAAAATACATAAAGATATCATACACCCGGCACCTAGACGGTTTAGTTGGGTTAAGCATCTGCCTTCCACTCAAGTGATGATCTCAGGGTTCTGGGATCAAGCCCCACATCAGGCTCCCCACTCAGTGGGAAGTATGCCTCTCCCTTTCTCTCTCCCTTTGTGATATCTCTTGCTCTCGCTCTCACTCCCTCTCAAATAAATTAAAAAAAAAAAAAAAAACTTAAAAAAAAAGAATTCATACATAAAACAAACAATCTGGTTTAAAATTGGCAGACAACCTGGGTAGACATTTTTCCAAAGACAATACACAGATGGCCAACAAGCACATAGAAAGATTCTCAACATCACTCATCATCAGGGAAATGCAAATCAAAATCATAATGAGCTATCACCTCACACAAGTCAGAATGGCTAATATCAAAAAAATAAGAACAAGTGTTGGTAAGCATATGGAAATAAGGGAACCCTCAATATCCCTCATGAATACAGATGCAAAAATTCTTAATATGTAACTAATACATAATAACAACATATAAAAGGGACAACATATCATAACTAATTGGGATTTTGGAATTGCGAGATTGATTTAACACTTAAAGACAATGACTATAATTTGCCATGTTAACAAACTAAAACAAAAACTACAGGACTATCTCAACAGATACAAAAAGCATTTAACCAAATACAACATCCATTCCTGACAAAAATTCTCAAGAATCCAGGAACAGAAGGGGACTTCCTCAAATTAATAAAAGGCACATATGAAAAACCTACCACTAACATATTTAGTGGTGAAAGGCTTCTTAATGGCAATGATCAAGAACAAGGAAAGAATGTCTGCTCTCATCACTTCTATTCAACATCGTACTAGAAATCCTAGCAATGCAAGTAAGCAAGAAAAATGGGAAAAAGGGGAAATATTAGAAAGGAAGAATATAAACCTATCTTTATCCACAGGTGATACGATTGGCAATACAGATAATAAGGAATTTACAAAAATGTCTACTAGGACCAGTAAGTGTATTTAGCAGGGCCACAGGAACAAAGTCAATATACATAAATCAATTTCTATATACCAGCAACAACTAATTAGAAACCAAACTTTAAAAAATATTTATAGTAGGGGCACCTGGGTGACCCAGTGGGTTAAAGCCTCCACCTTTGGCTCAGGTCATGATCCCAGGGTCCTGGGATCCAGCCCAGCATCGGGCGCTCTGCTCAGCAGGGAGCCTGCTTTCCTTCCCCTCTCTCTACCTACCATGATCTCTGTCTGTCAAATAAATAAATAAAATCTTTAAAAAATATATTTACAGTAGCATCAAAAAATAGGAAATACTTGGGCATTTATCTGATATATAAGACTTGTACAGTGAAGACTACAAAACATTACGAAGAAAATTAAAGAAAACTTAAATAAATGGAGAGACAAATTGTGTTCATGGACTGGAAGACTCAATACTAGTATGATGTCAAGTTTTACCAAACTGATCTATACATTCAATGCAACACCACTCAAAATCCCAGTAAGATTTTCTGAAGAAGCTGAAACTCTGATTCTAAAATTTATGTGAGAACGTAGAAGACCTAGAATAGCAAGCCAATTTCCAAAAAAATAAAAAATAAAAAGGAACAAAGCTGGAATAGCTATACTACCTGACTTCAAGGCTTACTATGAAAGCTACAGTAATTAGGCTATTATCCTATTAGAATAAAGATAAGCAAAAAGATCAGTGAAACTAAATAGAGCCCCAAAATGACACACACTTTTTTTTTAGACAAAAGGTACCAACAATGTGGCACTGGTGGTACACTGGCAAGAACAGCTGCCTTCCAAAAGGTGCCAATATGGGAAAGATAATTTTTTGAGCAAGTGGTGTTAGAACAAACAACTGAAGAGTCATATGCTGAAAAAAATAAACCTTGACCCTTACCATGCAAACATATAGAAAATTTAACTCAGAATGGATCACAAATCTAAACAGAATAAATCGGTAAACATTTCTTGGTAGGACACAAAAAGAAAACTATATATAAAAAAAGACAATCAATAAATTGACAATCAAAATTAAAAACTACTGCTCTTCAAAAGATATGGTTATAAAAGTGAAAAAGTAAAAGCCTGAGAGAAAATATCTGCAAAACATTTATCTGACAAAAAAACGTATCTGGAGGGACGCCTGGGTGGCTCAGTTGGTTGGGCGTCTGCCTTCGGCTCAGGTCATGATCCCAGGGTCCTGGGATCGAGTCCCACATCGGGCTCCTTGCTCGGCAGGGAGCCTGCTTCTCTCGCTGCCTCTACTTGACTCTCTGCCTGCTTGTGTGTACTCTCTCTCTCTGGCAAATAAATAAAATCCTTAAAAAAAAAAGTATCTGGAATACAGAAAGAATTCTTTCAACTAAATAATAGTAAGATTTTAAAACTCCAGAAATTTTTAATGTGCAAAAGATCTGACATTTCACCAAAGAAGATACACTAATGGAAAATAAACACACACAAAAAAGATGCTCGGCATCATTAGTTATTAAGAAAATGCAAATTAAAACAATGATTAATTTAAAAAGAATGACCATACCAACTGTTCTGATTGTGTGAAACAACCAGAACTCTCAGACATGGCTGCTGTAAAATACATAGTCAACTTCAGAAAACAATTTCCAAATTTTGTGAGGTTTTCTTTAATTTCTTTGAAGAAGTTAAAATTTTTTTTAATTTAACAAAGAATGAATATTAACATTATTATAAACAATAATAAAATAAGTTCTTTTCTCTTCCCTTAATTTTTCTTAGCAATGTTTTGTAGTCTTCACTATACAAATAGTTTTGTAAAAAGTTAAACATAATCCTACCTTATGAATTAGCCATTCTACTCCTATTTACACAAAAGAAATAAATGCATATACCTATGTAAACTTTTACATAAATTTTTATAAGCAGCTTTATTTTTAATAGCCAAAACCCAGAAACAACTCAAATATTCATTGTGGTAGCTTTAAAATATGTCCACAAATTCTTTAACACTGCTCTCTTCAAAAGTGGAGTCTGATACTTCTCACCTTGAGAAAAGGCTGGTTATAGTACCATACTTCTAACAAATGGTAATCTGGAGGAAGTGACAATGTGTGACTTCTAACAGAAGACTAAGTCATGAAGAGTAATGCAGCTTTCTCTTTGCCCTTGCTCTTGGATCACTTGTTTAGGTAGTAACTACATTCCATGTAGTAAGGACATTCAAGAATTCCTGCCCAGGGAGAAGGATCCTTGGGAGGAACTGAGGCTTGGATCCAACAGCCATGTACATGGCCCTGTCTTGGAAGTAGATCCTCCAGCTCCAGTAAAGCTTTCAACTGACTGTGGCCCAACCAACACCTTAACAGCAATCTCACAGAAGACTCTGAGCCAGAGCAACCCAGCTCTTTAAAAATTCCTGGCCCAGAAACCATGATAGTAAGTGTTTATTGTTTTAAGCCACTAAATTTTGTGGGTAATCCACTGTATAGTAATAGGTAACTAATATATGCATCAACAGGTCAATGGATAAATAAATTATGATATATCCATATAGTGTAATAGTATTAAGCAATAAAAAAAATTTATTGATAACCATAAAACTACTGTGTTTCAAAATAATTACATTAATTCCATTTAGAAAAGCCAAACTAACCAATAACGATAGAAAGCAGATCAGTGAATGTCTAGAAATAAGGAGACGGCAAACAGAATTCTAAAGTGGCATAGGAAAACTTTTGCGGTGTAACTGTTACTATGCTCACTCAGGTGACAGTTTACACGGAGGTTTATATATGTCAACACGAAATTATATGATTTCATATGCTGGTTATATAATTACTCAGTAGCACTTCTTTAAAAAATCCATATATTCCAGGGAGAAAAAAACACAATGTTTTCCTGTGTAGCACTGTCACTGTTTTAAAACTATAAAAGCATTACCATCTACATTCTCCAAGACAGAGCATTACCTCAACCAAATTTTATATACACTTGAAGAGGATTAAGAAGTATTTTAGGAAACTGCCAATTATCTAGACAACATATTTTCAACACCTCCACTACAGTGAGAAGTATGTTGTTAATGCAAAAGCAACTGAGTAAAGAGTTGTCTCCTACTTGCCAACTGCATGCCACTGGGCCAACCTACCAGCTAACTACTGCTCTTCTTGTGCGGAACTGCTCCACAGAGTTGCCTGCAATTAGTTCCATTCTATACTCTGCCTGAGGCAGAATTCACAACCTTACTTTTCATATGCTAAAAATAAGAAGCTGGACAAAACTTGAAAGAATCAGAGGCTGAAATAAAAGCAGCCTTGTCAATGTTCCTGGAAGCCAGGTACCAAATGAACTCTTTCCTAACCTTCTCCCTTTATCTGATTTCCCCATTTTCCTTGTGTTGTGTTCTACTATCTTCACTAGTTACAGATTCTGATCCAGACCTTATTCAAGGTGCTTGGTGACCACCCAAAAACTTTACCTAGGTTTTAGACCCAAAAAATGGTTTTATCCACAGAATTGAGTACATCTCAGGTCTTGTCTTCTGTTTTATACCACAAAACCTGGAAGGGTATAATAAAGCCACAGTCAGACATTTGGTGGGTGAGGGTAGCTACCAACACGAAAGCTAAGGTTCAATTCTATTTCTGGGCATGAACAGTATTATTTCTAGTGACATATATATATGTAGCAAATAATCAGCAATGAATCATTTGACCTACTGCTAATTATAAAAGGATCTGACCTGAGTACAAAGATAACATATGGCTGTTTAACGCCAATGGCTTTGGGTGCCTGGGTGGCTCAGTTGGTTAAGTGGCAGACTCTCAATTTTCAAGCTCAGATCATAATCTCAATATTGTGGGATCAAGCCCCATGTTGGGCTCCACGTGGAGAGTCTGCTTAACGATTCTCTCTCTCCCTCTCCCTTTGCCTCCCACCACTCGCCCTCTCAATCAGTCTTTAAAACTAACAGCTTACACTCAGGTTTACTCCCCATTCATGCTTAGACCTGGTTAAAAGCAACACTATCTCATCTGCTTTCAGGAAAGGATGAAAGCTGAGATGCACTTTATACATGGCAAACAGTACTCTAGGAAAGTTAGCTGAAGACATGTTACACATTCATAGTTGGCACTGAAAAGTTCCCAATTCTTACCATTTAGGTCCCACTGGTTCGAAGTATAAATTTTGTAGTTTATAGTCTTTGTCTTCCATTTAAATATTACTCAACTACCACAGCACTTTCTTCTATAATTCTATAGGACATAATCATCCTGTCCTTTCCAAAATCTATTGAAGAGTATAGGACTATGGCTATGGACTCACTGAATGTTTTTATGTTTTTAAGATTTTATTTATTTATTTGAGAGAGATCATGAGCAAGCAGAGAGGAAGGGCAGAGGGAGAGGGAGAGTCTCAAGTAGACTCCCTGTTTGAGAGTTTTAGGGATGGGGAAAAATTTTTTCTAAAGGTTCCAAACACTTGGGTCATGGCACACCCTACTGGTGTATCAAAAGATACAATGGACTGTATATATAGATGAATACCAAGAAGTCTTCTCATCCCTCCATGTACATGGTATTCTCCCACCAAAAGGTAGAGTTAATTTCCCTTTACAATGAATCTGGGGTACCCTTGTGTCTTGCTTTGACCAAAAGAATGTAGCAGAAATGATTTTGTGTCATTTCCAGGCCTAGGCCTTAAGAAAAACCAGCTATCACATTAAGAAGTCTGACTACCGTGCTGGAGACAGACCCACATTGTAAGAGAAAAGCCCTAAAGAATGAAAGACTCCAAAGGGCAGGAGAAGCCAGGCCAGTCCCAGCCATTCTAGCCACCCCAGATGAGACACCAGACATGCTCGATCCTCCAGCCACCCACACAAGCCACTCAACCAAAACCAACTGATGTACAGACAAGCTGTCCCCTCCAACCCCTACCCAAACACATGACAATAGTTGTTTTAGGTCACCAAATGTTGGGGTGTTTAAACAGCCAGAAATAAGTAAGATGTCAATAGTCTTACATAAGATATTAGTGTTTATAAGGGTTTTGGGTTTTGTTCTTGTTTTTTTAAGAGAGGTAGAGGGAGGCAGAGAATCTTAAAAACAGGCTCCATGCTCAGCATAGAGCCCAATGCCAGGCCTAATCTCACAACTGTGAGATCATGACCTGAACTGAAATCAAGAGTCAGACACTTAACCAATGGAGCCACACAGGCACCCCCATGTTTATAAATTTTCGTGGTGATTTTAAGAAGTTGTTCTATTTGGTACAACCATTCAAAAATTACCAACTGCTAAAATTACATCTTTGCTAAAATTATATTTTATTTGTCTGACTTGCTCTGTAAAGTATTTAAATACAGTAATTATTACTTAAACAAAATTATGTAACTTTCCCCCTGGTGTTACCATTTGAATCATCCAAAATTATTTTAGTCACAATTTGTTTGTCATCACTTCTTGGCTTTGTGCTCACTCTTAAAATATTTCATCTTTCTTTGCCTCTTCATAAATTTTTGCTATTAATGTGCTCTTATTTTTCATATTTCTCCTACTTATAAGCTTTATATGGCTGTTTCCTTATCATCATCATTTATATGAGGTATTCCTATTAGAATACAATCGATTATTTTTTGGACTATTACTTCTTGATATTTATTATTGGCTTTTGATATTAATTAGCCAAACTCTGACTCTTGATAAAATTTCATTGTTTTCTTTTTAATTATTAAAAAACATTTATTTTTGAATTGAAATTAAATGCACATAATCTGTTGTGATAAGCACTGAGGGTTACACATAAGTGATGAATCACTAAATTCCACCCCTGAAACTAATATTACACTATATGTTAACTAACTCAAATTTAAATAAAAAAATTGAAATAAACAGATGCATATAAACATTTAAATGGGATTGTAGGCATTTACAGATCTAAAACACTTTGAAAATTTGATTTTCTGATCTTACATAAGAGTAACATTTATTGCATTAACTAAAATGAATTATTATTTTCTATTTTATTTATTAAATGTTCATTTTATCTTTCAACATAATTTTAAAACATTTTAAGAATGCAGAAAAATACATATATACATATCAATTTCTGAACCTTAAGACATATATTGTTTCATTTTCATACTTAAGGAGATTTTTTACTCATTGTTTTCCCACCATGATGGACAAACTTTTCAATAAATAGTGCTGGAAAGTGATCACATTCAGAATACAAACACAATGGCCCAAATTATCTTCTTTGATAAAGTCATTTATCAAAGACATTAAATGAATCATGGTAGAAGCAAACCATACAGGACTTCAACACAAAACATCCATTTCATACAGAAAGATTTGTACTCTAAAGTTCTGCAAACACAAAATAAGAGACAAAGTTCTTTTATGAGATCAGTCACAACAATATCAGATTAAGAAACCAGTTACAAAGAAAAAAAAAAGCAGTTAGTTACAAGACTACCCAAGTAAGAGCTAGAGCCAGAATGCCTCATACAATTGAAAATTGCACAATATATTAGCTTGCAAGGACAATGTCAAAACTTCATAATTTCCAAATAGGCAAAGGAAATTAAAAAGGTACCACATTTGAGTAACAGAACAGATGCACTTGACAGCATGCTAAAAAAACACAACAATCACTAATCCAGAAGAAAACTTTTTCAGAAGTGTTGATTGTTGAGTGATGATTCTACATGTTAAGAACTATGCTGAAGTTAACAGTAATGGTTGAAATGTCTGCATAGAAGATTTTCTTGCAAAGCCATTGATTGTTTTTGCAAAGTACCAAAACAAACTCCTAGGGATGAAATACTCAAAATGCCAGAAGAAAACTCTAAAACAAAAAAAGATCATATTATGGAGACATTATAATATTCCATACTGATACTGCTGTCACAATGAAAACAAGAGGTAAATTTCTGCTAAAAATTCATTTGGAAAACTCTGAAGATCTAGTAAGACATAATTTCACAAAACATCTTTTCATAAAGTAAAAGTTTGTGTGCAGATATAAATTCCAAGCTAAATGTTATCAAAATAATGTATGAATCTAAACAAAATATTCAAAACCTTTGGTTTATCCATTTTTAGCTTTTTGGTAAAGAAAGGATATGAGAGGGGTGCCTGGGTGGCTCAGTGGGTTAAAGCCTCTGCCTTCAGCTCAGGTCATGATCCCAGAATCCTCGGATCCAGCCCCCATCAGGCTCTCTGCTCAGCAGGGAGCCTGCTTCCTCCTGCCTCTCTGACTGCCTCTCTGCCTACTCGTGATCTCTGTCTGTCAAATAAATAAATAAAATCTTTAAAAAAAAAAAAAAAAAAAAAGAAGGGATATGAGAATATCACTCTCTGCTGTTTCAAACAAAACATATTGGCTGTCCAAAGGAGGAACTATTCCTCAGTTTATAAGTTAAAAGTGAATTCAAGGGCGCCTGGGTGGCTCAGTGGGTTAAGCCGCTGCCTTCGGCTCAGTCATGATCTCAGGGTCCTGGGATCGAGTCCCGCATCGGGCTCTTTGCTCAGCAGGGAGCTTGCTTCCCTCTACCTCTCTCTCTGCCTGCCTCTCGGTCTACTTGTGATCTCTCTCTGTCAAATAAATAAATAAAATCTTTAAAAATAATAATAATAATTAATAAATAAGTGAATTCAAAAAGTTTAGGAAGAATAAATCTCAATTTACAGATTTGGCTAATGCTAATTATTGACTTTAAAATATGGCTTAAGTAGAATTCTGCAAACTGATTAACTTCTTTCAAGCAATCCTTGATATTTTTGACAATTAACATACACTAACAAACTGTGTGGATTCAGAGTGTTGGAAGGAAGGGGCTGAGAATGAATCACTGAGGAGTCAGTGTTATAATCTACATCCACAAAGAGAATTATTCAAAGTTAATTAAGGATTAAAGGAAGAAAAAGTAGGTAAACCAACTTCTGTATATACCTCCGAAAAAGGTTCATCATTACTTTATTCAAAATCTATTCAATTTAGCCAGGAAAATTCAAGCATTACATATGTCAATGAAAGGGGGGGAGAGAACCTCAACTTAATGAATGATTACTCCTTTAAAGGACAACTTAGAGATAAAAAATTACTTAAATTCTAATTATGGGATAAAAAAGGTCCTATCAATCAGGAGGAAGGGGCAATAAATAAATTCCTGTCAATCAGGAGCAAAGGGAAATGAACACTCACCTGCCTTTCACAAATATGCCTACTTATGCAGACAACATTCTCATCAGTGACAATGACCAAGAATTTGAAAAGATCATCAATTTCAAAATCTTAATCAGGAATTACCTGAAACTATTTCATGCACAAGACCTATTTTTGTTAAAAAGTTATGTTCATGGAAGCTAGCTCAAGATTCTCATTAAAATATTTTTTAGGGTGCCTGGGTGGAAAACACAGCCTGTGTCTGTTTGGTAAACGAACTATTATTGGGGGCCGCTTAGGGTACTCAATCAGTTAAGCAGCTAAGCGTCTGCCCTCCGCTCAGGTCATGATCCCAGGGTCCTGGGATCAAATCCAACACCAGGCTCTCTGCTTAGCCAGGAGTCCACTTCTCCCTCTTCCTCTGTCCCTCCCCCTGCTTGTGCAAGGGTGCACTCGCTCTCTCTAATGAATAAAATCTTTAAAAATATATATATATTAAATATTTATAAGTGTTATACAAACTCAATGTGTAATATTGTCCCTAATACTATGTGTTTTATTTTAACATAATTCTATTAAAAAGAATTTTTTATTTATTAAATATTTATTAATTACTTTAACATAATTCCATTTTAAAAATCTAAACATTTTCACCAACTCCCAGACAGGACATGACACTTGCATGAAACCATCTATTGAGTGAATGAGTAGACAGCTATAATATGGAAACTCAAACTTACCAAAAAACTAAGCAAAGAATTACACATTTTATAGAATTTATACAGCAATTCAACCTTAAAGCTTCATTCAGCAAAGGTAATAATCAAATAAATATTCAAATTCCTTACACCAATAGCAAATTAGAATCCAAGAGAGTCATCAGTAAAGTTATAGAAATCTCTAATTTCCAGAAAAACAAGTCAGAATTCATGTCAACTCCAATACATAATAGAATGTAGCACATATGACCTGCTCTGGAAAAGTCATGAGTTGCATCTTCTAAAGACATGAGTTAAAATGGAACCCTAGGGAATTCTGATTCTGTAAGGAAAAAGGAACAATAACATCCACTTTTACAGAAACCACAAAAAAATCCAAATAATTTTTTTAAACAACCAAATGATCTAAGCCCAATCTATGTTTTTTCTTTAAAGATTTTATTTATTTATTTGACAGAGAGAGATCACAAGTAGACAGAGAGGCAGGCAGAGAGAGAGGGAAGCAGGCTCCCTGCTGAGCAGACAGCCTGATGCGGGCCTCGATCCCAGGACCCTGAGATCATGACCTGAGCCTAAGGCAGCGGCTTAACCCACTGAGCCACCCAGGCGCCCAGCCCAATCTATACTTAATCTTACTTGGCTAAAAATACAAATGGCTCTATTATTTCAAACATTTATTTAAACACATAAAGTTATTCATAAATGACATCTGTAAAATATCCAGCTTTTTATCCTGACACAAATTGATACACCAAAACCTAAATGTCACAAAGTCTGCTATAGACTGTGAGCAGACTCCAGCATTTATTACATTTTAGAAAGCAGTTTTGTCATATCCTATAAAGCCTCCTTCACCCTGTAATGCTATGTAATTAAAATTCATTGTAGAGAATGCTACTAAAATAAAGCATTTTATGTAGCAAGGTTTTTCCCACATATTAACAAATGGCTCTGAGATCATATTTAAATCTTATAAAAAATAATGCTTTGTAATCTTTGTAATATTTATAACTAAAAGTCATCTAGTAAAGCCCATTCATTTTACAGAGGAAGAGCATAAAGCTCAGAAAAATTAAATGATCTCCCCAGAATAAGAATTATGCACGTAGGCCATCTGAGTGGCTCAGTGGGTTAAAGCCTCTGCCTTTGGCTCAGGTCATGGTCCCAGGGTCCTGGGATCGAGCCCCACATCGGGCTTTCCACTCAGGGTGGAGCCTGCTTCCCCCTCTCTCTCTGCCTGCCTCTCTGCCTACTTGTGATCTCTCTCTCTCTCTCTCTCTCTCTCTGTCAAATAAATAAATAAAATCTTTTTTAAAAAAAGAATTATGCAAGTACGAGGGATATTATAGTAAACAAGAAGTATGTCATCCCTGTCTATATTCTAGTTAAGGTGAAGTATGTAGTATTATGATTGAGGAAGAATCTTTGCCTCATATATAAGAACTCTGATTCAAGTACACACAAGTCACTTCTCCTGGGAAAAATTAGAAGTACTTGTTAACAAGAAACCAAAAGGCCAGGTAAAACAGACAGCATAGCAACTATAAAAGGAAAGAATATTAAATTAAACCAAGGTCTTACAATTTCATACTTTTATCTATCAGTGCGAAAATTTCTGAGATGTTAATAAAAATATGCAGATAAAATTAGAAAATCATTTGACACCTCAGTGTACTTTCAGAGTTTTCTATATATACATATACAGTACATACACAAACACACACAAGCTCACCAACCTACAGCCTTAAGACCTTTGAGCAGATAGGCAGACAGAAAGTAATCTGTTGGTTTGCAAATTATTTTTTTTTTTAAGATTCTATTTATTTCAGAAAGGGAGAGAGAGAGAGAGAGAACACAAACAGTGGGGAGGGGCAGAGAAAGAGGGAGAAGCAGACTCCCTGCAGAGCTTGATCCCAGGACTATGAGATCAGGACCTGAGCTAAAGGTAGAAATTTAACCAGCCATCCAGGTGTCCCATTTGCTAATTATTTTTAAAGCAACATAAATTTTACAGTCAAAACAGAGACCCTGAAGTTTTTCAAGTGCCAGAAATAATAAAAGAAAAATTTTTAAACATCACTTTTAATTATCTACCCAGTGTGTGCTGTCACTGATTTTAAAAATTTATACTCATTTAATGACTATTAAAAAACACTTAAGAATTTTAATAACTTCATAACCTCGGTCTCCTTAACTCTGTTGTGAGTAACTACTTTCTACTATGAATCTTCTAGGTGGTAGTAGCAGAGATTAATATAACAAAGTGTCTACAGTCATGGAACTTAGAACAGACAATAAATTAGGCACATACATACACTTAAGAACCAGGCCACATATCTGTACATCATTGTGTGTGTGTGGTGTGCACACTCAGGTATGTGTGTATGTGTATAAAAAACAGTAAAATAACATAAAAGTGACCATAACATGGTCAAGAAGGTTTCTCTGAGAGGTTGTGACCTAAAAAAGGTGTTAGGAAGAGAAGGAATATTATAACGAAAACAGCCACAGATAGATATGAAGAACATTCCGCACAGAATAGATAGCAAGTGCAAAGGGCCTAAGAGGAGAGCTACTTTGATGTTAAAGAAGAGAGTCCAAGTAGCTTCAGCCAAGCACAGAGTTGAGATGAGATCAGGAAGTTATCAGCAAAAGGCTGGTCATAGGACTTGGTAGACCATGGTTATAATGGATTTTACTTTGAGTGTGATGGGAATCTAGAACAGTGGAATGCTGTTAATTTATATATATATATATATATATATATATATATATATATATATATCTTTTTTTTTTTTTTTTTTTTTTAAGATTCCCTTTATTTACCTGACACACAGAGAGAGAAATCAACAAGCAGGCAGAGAGGCAGGCGGGGGGCGGGGGGGTGGGGGAAGCAGGCTCTCCACCAAGCAGAGAGCCCGATACCGGGCTAGATCTCAGGACCCTGAGATCACGACCCAAGTCGAAGGCAGAGGCTTTAACCCACCGAACCACCCAGGCGCCCCTGTTAATTTATATTTTTATAGTTCTTCCTGACAGCGTGCCTGGGTGGCTCAGTCGGCTTGATTTTGGCTGGGTCATGATCTCAGGGTCGACCCTCACATCGGGCTCCATGCTGAATGTGGAGCCTGCTTAAGAGCTCTCTCTCCCTCTGTCCCCCACCGTACTCACTCACGCTCTTTCAAAAATAAATATAACAAAAT